>NC_081409.1:256534035-257266535 GCF_030272615.1 Cryptomeria japonica | reverse complement strand
TCTTTTTTTAAAATAATGTCAATTTTTGCGAGTTGTCCCACATATAGTGGCTAGAGACTGTTGATATTGACCATTAAGGATTGGTCATTTTGTGAGTTTATTTTATTACATATTACAACATATAACCTTATTACATATTTTTGAGTGTAACCTGATACATATTAGAACATAAAATTCTATTATAGCTTTGGATATTGTTTAGTTCTACTTAGTGTAGTGTTGAGGATGACTCATGTGATAGGTCCCATAATTATTGATATCCATTTTGAGTAAGTGATTATTGTTGGAGCATCAACTCCACTCCAAGACTTGCAACTTACAAAATGAACCTTCACGATGAGAAGACACATACTTCACCAATAGATGAATGAATTAAGATGAAATGAAACGTACAAGCACCTTGCTTGTAAAGGAAAAGGCAAGGATGCAAGAACCAATGAGGTGTGAGGGTAGGTACAACTACCTACCAACTATTGGCACAAAATATTAATGTAGGTAAACAATAAAATAATAAAGTTTACCTCATCTCCTAATAATCAACCAATATTAAAATTAGGCTATGAGTAAATTATATTTACTCTAACATCCTCCTTAAGTGAAACTTAGGGAATATATTATTATGAAATATGAGAAAGATGCAAGATGGGTCTCAACAAATTGGATATGTTTGGTACCCATGTATAATGCAAATGCAACGCAATATCTCACAAAGTAGAGAAAAGGAGAAAACCACATTAGATAAAAATCCCCTCCAAAAAAGAGAAATAAACAAGACGCATGGATGGGGGAATCAATCACACCCCATAAGAACTTCATACACAATGTATATAAAATAAAAATTCCTCCCATAAGAAGGAAGAAAGGAGACAACATAACCCCCTACCCCCTTAATCAAGCGTCGATGCCAATGAAGTATACCCAGAAACAAAAGATGACCTAATGCCTACAAGAAACATATATCCCCTTAGGAAGAAATAAGTCCAGCAAACCATGAAGAAACAATGTCATGTCCAACTGAATGATGGGGGAAATAAGCTTCCAAATAGGGACCTCTTAAAACTAAGTAGGAGTCTCCAAGCACAAATAAGCCTCCACATACTCATGATCAAATTCAACCAATGAATATGAAAAAGAAAGTGAATGAGGAAAATCATCAATATCAATATCCAAAGATGAAATAACAATAGTTCTCAAACTATCATCAAAGAAGAGAGAAATCCTCTCAAGTGTGTCTCCCAAATCCTTAAGATGAGACTCAACAAACAAAGTTGAAATAATGGCCAAATACTTGTCCCACATAGGATGATCGGGAACAATATGATCAACCTGCTGAGTAGTGGAAGTATCCAAATTTGAAGAAGCATGAGGTGGTGGAGGAAGCTCAAGACTATTCTAAAAACCACCAAGGTTCAAACGATCAATTTTATAGGATTAATTTAGAGTGTACATTAAATTGTTTTAGAAACTACATGTATAAGAGATATGTGTGGTTATATGACTATGTATGGATGTAAAACATCATGATTTCGATCAAGCACAAACAATGAGAGTGAATTTTTTATGGTCAACCTTAAAATGTTCATCTTTAATTAAAGAGTGACTATATTCATGATTATGACTGTAGATTCATCATTTTGGGAGCGATTTTTAGTAATAAGTCCTCAATCACCATATTTTGAGGATAGAAACTTTTTTCTAGTAGAGGATAATATTCCAGTGTGAACATATAACTATATTTATAGAGTTTGAGAGCTTACTACACTAGGATGGGTTCAAACTTTTATATAGTTTAATGACAAAATAGTTTTTGGGTTTTTAATTGTTTATGAGCATTAAGATGATGATGTGTCTTATTTTTAATTAAATTAGGTCTATAGATATTAGGTGTATTATTTTTTTGTGTTACCTCGGTCATATTTTGTTGTTTATTCTTTTCCTTCTTTTTTCATTGAATATTTTTAAGCTCTATTATTCTATACTTGTGTTACTTGTTGGAGTTCCTCTTCTAAGTATGTATTTCCTTCTACCTCCATGTTTCCTTTATTTCTTTTAGAGCTTTAGATTTCTCCATCCTACCATTGTTTCCACCTCCCATTCTTTCATTTGTATCTTTTATACTTTTTGACTTGTTCTTATAGCATGTCTTTTTCTTGACCTCTAAGACCAACATGTAGTACGAATCTTATTGTATTTTCAATACCCAAACCCTTTATTTTTTGTTGTTGGTTATATTCCTTTGAAAACACCCCAACACATGTTCTAATTAATTACAAGCAGGTTAGGCCCGTACCATTGCACATCCAAAAAGTGCCAACTCCCCAAAGTGTGTTGTAATGTCATTTAATGGTCTATTTTGGTGCCATAATTTTTAATGGTGTGACATTTCCTTCCTATAAGCGTTGTTTGAATTGGAAGACATGGATTCACATTGTGGTTCACCTATTATTATTTTCATGGGTATAAATGGGTGTATTTATCCATTTAGAAACATCATATATATCTTACACAAACCCTTTTACATAAATAGATTAGGCACTTGCTATTTGAACATGAAGATTATAGGATGAAACCTTTTTTTTATTTTAGAATTTAGAGGATATAAACCCTTGGTTAGAGAGAAATCTCAATTTAGGGGTCCCATTGAAGCCTCATTGATTGTAGATTTTAGTTACGATGTATTGATTCAATTTTTTGTGTGTGTGGGTATGTACATGAAAGCTTAATCTTATTGTATAATAAACATTGCAAATTATTTGAATATAATTAAATCTTTATTTGTAATAAGAAAAAGATTAGAAGTTATAATTGTTAATTGATGCTTGCAATTTATTTTAAAATAGCTACAATAATGATGCATATTTTTGAAGCCCACGTGTGTATATATTTCAATTACATATAGCTTGTTCTTTTAAAAAAATTCTAACAAATGAATTTATTTTAAATAAAATGACAGATTAAAAAATTATTATAAGAATAAATAAGAGAAATTTGTTTTAAAAATTTATAATAATTAAAATATGTATTATTCTATTAATGATAAGTTCTTAAAAAGAATGTGAAAATTCAATAGGAAAAATTATCTTCTTTTTTTTTTGATAAAAGTGGATATACCACTTAAATATATTAATATTTTTTATTTTCTACAAGGTGTCTGGTTCAAAGAGCACTGAAAGGAAAGAACCAGTAAGAAAACCCTTTAGTATTGCTCAAAATCACAAAGCCTACCTACCCATTACAAAAGCCTTCTGGGCACATGCCACCAAAAACGCACCCCATATTACATAATCTTTTCATTAGACACAAAAGAAGCTGCCATGAGAGGCATACAAGCATAAGCTGCCATTCGAATCATTAGGAAGATCAACATCCACCACATAAAGGAAGATCTGCCAAAAAAGTCGACCACGAACCACCCCTGCCTATAAAGAACAAGTCTCCAAGCCACTAATTAGCACGAGACAAAAAACTAGAAGAGAAACCATTGCAAGTGAGCCTGCCAAGAAAAAAACCGTGAGCAAACACATAATAATCCATATAAGAAGGAGGGGATGTTGTAAAACGATGGAACCAAAATGAGGCCAAGTCAAAGGATAGCCCATAGAAATAGCTAGGCTAGAAAAATTGAGATGAGAAACCACCGCATATACCAAACCACCTGCAATTTCCAAGGCCTCAAAGACAACCACCATCTTCCAACTCTTAACAAAATCATTCAAATGAAACAAATCATCTTAATATATGAGAATAACCACCAAAATGCATAAAAGAAAAGCATGGAAAAGAAGAACTAGAGCCTGTATATAAGCCAAACCGAGCGAGAAAGATCATCATGAATGCAACCATGGCAAAGCATGATACAACATGGAAAGAGTAAGAAATAACACACCGAAGCATAAATACCAAACCCACTTGCCAAGGGAGTGAAAAAAGCACAACTAGTCATGATTAGTCAATCAAGTAAGCAAATTGCCACCCATAATAAAGATAACTGCCCAAAACATGGTATATCACAAAGAAGCTGCTACAAGCCAACTTACACAAGCTCACCTCACCATGATTACCGAATCAAGCAGCAAGCTGCAAAACCAACTAAGCAAATGCCAACTCGAAATAATGAAGAGATGAATAAGAGCATGTGCGGGCAAATATGATTAACTAGATATACCCCAGCCATCAAATGTACGATTAGCCAAATAAACCCAATCTACTAGACAACCAAAAAAGCAGAAACTCACCGTACATGTCATCATCAAAGAAAGTTACCATTCACCTTAGTGTTATGAAGATAAAGGAAAGCTTCTCACCATGATTACAAAACCAGAAAACATCCAACCTGCAAAACAAAGTCCCTATCACTGATAATAACCAAGTGTGTGAGGGCATCAAAGCTTGAGAAAAAACAGCTTCGTCCTGACAGACAAGATCCAAACCAAACGGATGAAGCTTCATGACCCTCCTTACTCATTGAGGAAGTACTTATCAAGTATGCCATCAACAAAAATGTTGCCATAAGGCCAGACAACACCCTCCCTAATGTAATACACAAAAGAAAATCCACAACCAACAAGGAATGTGATGAAAGCCACAGACCGCGGTCAATCAAAAAAAGAAAAACATCAAACCAAAGGAAAGATCAATCCATCCAAGATCAGAGTGCACCTGCCATACTAAATCAAACAAGATCCCTAATTCTAAACTTGAACCAAAGGAAAGCTTAAAAAAGAACACTCATGCAAGAAGAAGGAATATCTCGAGGGGAGACTTCCAAATACTCAACACCTTCAATTATAGCCTTATTAGCAAGATGATCTGCAACACAATTTATTTCCCTATAGTAGTGAGAAATAGTAAAGGAAGTAAAACACTTTAATTGAGTAAGAATTCGATCCTACAAATTATATATATGTTCATATGTTTCCATAGAAGAAAAATTTAATATTTTCTAATAACCAGAGTTATTTGTTTTCTGAATCTTAAAATACTGTTCCAAATTACAAAATAAATGCAGATATAAATAAAGGCAGGTCTATGAATAGTTTTGAAAGCTTGTTGGAATGCTCTAGATACAAATTCATGATTAATTCTGTGTTGTGTGTGCTCAATATCAACTATTTGCTTATGATTATTTCTTTTAAGCCCACCATCAATTATCTGTATAAAATTTCAAAAATCTATATTCACCCTTAATTATTTTTTTTTAAAGCTTTAAGATCATATATCTTATAAATATTTCATCACCACACTATAAAATTCTCTTAAATTTTTATATTAAAAAATACCATATATATATATATTAATTGTAAAAAGAAATCAACTATTTGTTGACCTGAATAATGATCATAATATGAAGTTGATAAAATTTCTAAACTGTAAAATTCTGCCCTAAATTTCAAGAAAACACAAACCACAGACTGTCAAGTTCTGAACCTCCAAAATCATATATTCTATAAATATTCCATCATAGCATAATAACTCCATGCTTAGGCATCGGCAGTTGTAAGTAGAAGTAACAAGTTTCTAACATATAAACATAACTGGCAAGCTATCAATCCTGCAATGGAATAATCTATTTGATAGATGAAAAACTGTTGTGAATCTTGTCATCTAAGAATCCTATGGTCATAGTAAGAAGACTTACTGATTTGCATACAGCTATTTAACAATGATAATCTGTTTATATTTTAATGTAGAAATACGAAAAAAGTTTTAAGAGGCGTTTACCTTTAATCAGAAAAACCTGAAAACAAAAATCAATATAGATCTCAAAAGAAGTCTGAGATAATACATGAAGTAAATAACTGAGATGAGCTGCTTTTGCATCTCCCTCAAAGCCTCCAAAAAAATTCAGAACTATTGTCTGTAGATATTTTGAAAGCCTTTGAGGGAGATTTAACAGCAGTTCCCTCATACTTCTCAAAATCATTGCACCCCCATAAGCTGAAACGATGAGACAGAGATTGTTGTGTAAAACTGCTAACTGGGTGGATAAATTTATAGGAATGAGTAACAGAATGTCAACTGAATTATTGGCATTTTACTATTGAGAACTAGTTGTTCAGATTCACTAAATAACATTCAAAAAGTCATTATAGTGAAAGCAAAAGACAAGCTTATCTGCATAAAATTCTCACTACATTGAATGATACCATTCGTTACCTCATGTCATTTCTCTTCGTGCACCCAATTATATATAATGATCTACATCCATTTCATATCTGTAGTAGTATATGCTAGCTCATTGGGAATCATGGCACCAAGATTAAAACAAATAAGTTACTGCCTTTTGACGTCAGATTTCAATTGCAAACTTTTAGTAGTATATTTTCTATCGAGAATACAATCGAATAGTTTTGATTTGAAAACATTCTCCAGAGATTCCAAAACAAAAAGCTAATTGACGACTTATGTCAGTATCGTAAGAATATTGTGTAACAACAAACACCATACACCTGTCTAACTGTGATGAAATACATTTTTCTTTCATCTCAATAAAGTTTAGTTGCTTTCCATTGTATATATTTAAGAGGTGCAAAAAATGTTGAATAATAAGGTTTTTATTTATTTTAAATTGTTTTTTGTAATTTGATGCTATTATAAGTTCTGATTATAGGTGTATAGATAATCAACTACTTATGGTTTAGTGTCAATAGTTGAAGGGAATTCATTCTACCAAAATTACTAATGATATGGTACTGAACTTATCCATTTAAAGCATTGTAACGACAACTGACCCAGATTTAGACACATTTTTTAAACCCATCAATACACGATCTTCATGATAACAAGTAATGTACATTGAGAAGCAACAATTAATAAAATTGTCATAACTCATAATTTTAATTTCTTCTTAATTACTAAAAATGGATGTCAACAACTCACAATACCTGGAAGCATACCATATACATTCTATGAGGTCATGTAGGCCCTTCACTTGAGATGCAATGCGAACCCTTTGTAGGGGATTTAGTCCCTATCCACCCCTCCAAGATGATTGTGAGGCCCATGGTGAGAGAGACATTGATTCAATCTACCTCCTACTGACCAAAAATCTTAGGTTTGACTATTTCAAATACATAAAACATGTCATACCTCACCATGAGATTTGTTTAGATTGTTATCTACCCATTTCCATTAGAAGTTATCTTTTCCCTATAGTCCATTAGATGACTAAGCAATGAGGACATCCATCACCGACATGCAATTGGCCCCCAAGCCCTCATGCTACTGGCAAAACTCATCCACTACTCTAGATCAATGTGAGGTATCCCTCACTTCCATGAAACTGGCAATATCCATCTACTAACTATGGGTACGATTGAAATTTTATAGGAAAGTATGCTTCCTGACTATGGTCAATCTCATGTGGATGAGATTATCTTGAGTGAGTCATAGGATTTATCGTTTGGTGATCACCTTGGATAGAGGACTAGTCTATGTGTTAGAGGAATGAAATCCTCTACCTATGCTTTTGTAGGGTCTTAAGTCTATCTGCTGTCATAAAATCGAGTGCCTATACTTGGCTTAGCAATATAACTGGAAAGAGAATCCTGATTTGAAAATGGGTAGTTTTCTAACTAGCCTCTACTGTGACTTAGTTAATTTAATTATAGGGTTTTTACATTATGGGAGTTTCAATGAGTTTTTTACACTAGAGATGTCACACCAACTTTGAATATGGGTAGCTTTCTAACTAGCCTCTTCTGTGACTTAGTTAATAGTTCTAGTCTTTTTACATTATGGAATTTTCAATGAGTTTTTTATACTAAAGATGTCACACCAACTTCCAACCAATAATAAGTTCAAAGCTTGCCTAACAAAAGCTAATAAGGTCAAAGATCTTGTTGGATACCTAGTGAGTGCTTGCTTCTACTCTACACTTGGATCAAAATTAATGCAACTATTCTAAATCTAATTTCAGCATTGGTTGGTCAACTAGAATGCTAGGTATGAGTTGAAGAGAGGACTTTCCCTCAAGAGAACCAAGTGAACATAAAAATTAAGTAATTGCAGTTTATTATATTTTTTCTTGGTAAACTCCTCTTGCATTCCAATTTAATTTAGCAATATTGGCATAATGTTTACCCAAAGAGACTATTCCCTTTTTAATCCTTATCTCAAGTTATCAATTTCTTTTATGGTTTAACCTTCCTAACAACAAGTAGTTAAACATTTGTAGCTTATTGTTTCACTAATAAGGTTATATGGTTTACTATTTTGTTTCCTTAAATGAACTTCCAAATGAATAAATAGGTCTTCTAGGATTTAGATTATGGTTCCTATCAACCTAAGGGCTTTGTTTAAGTTGTTTTGACATTGTTAAAAAGAGCTATACGCATATTACATTATGTTGTCCACAAACTCATGATAAGATACGGGTAAATGCACCAAGATAGTGAACAAAAAAGTGGTCACATGCAAAAAAAAATGAAATTTTTCATAACCCGTGCGTGTTCTGGAAACTAAAAAATGTGCTACACTTGGTAACACAAGGCCTAGCCAAAAACAATTAAAAAAAAAAAAAGTTTCTCAAAACCAGGAACATTATTTTTTATAATAAAAAATCAAAAGTTCCTCAAAACCCATACAGGTTTTGAAGAACATTATATTTTATAATTAAAAATCAAAAGTTCCTCAAAACCTATACGGGTTTTGAAGAACATTATATTTTTTAGAAACCCGCGGGTTATGCAAAACTAGAAGTTTTGGCCTTAGTTTGCCAAAAATTGTATGGGCTATGTAGAACTAGGAACTAAATAGGAAGTGGAGAGAGAGAGAGAGAGAGAGAGAGAGAGAGAGAGAGAATAGTATTAAGAGAGAGAGAGGAAGAGAGAGAGAGTAGGGGGTAGGAAGAGAGGGATAGAATAAGATAAGGAGAGGGGGACAGAGAGAGAGAGAATAGGATGAGGAGACGGGGTGGAGGGAGAGGGAGAGAGAGGGAGATTAGGAAAAGGAGAGGGGAGAGGGGGAGAGGGAGAGAGAGGGAGATTGGGAAAAGGAGAGGGAGAGAGAGAGAGTATGGGGAGAGGGGGTAAGAGAGAGATAATAGGGGATAGGAAGAGAGAGAGAGAGAGAGAGAGAGAGAGAGAGAGAGAGAGAGAGTAGGATAAGGAGAGGGGGATGGAGGGAGGGAGAGAGAGGGAGATTAGGGAAAGGAGAGAGAGAGAGAGAGAGAGAGAGAGAGAGAGAGAGAGAGAGAGAGAGCAGGTAAGAGAGAGAATAGGAGATAGGAAGAGAGGAAGATAATAGGATAAGGAGAGGGGGAGGGAGAGAGAGGAGATTGGGAGAGAGGGAGAGGGAGGTAGAGATGGGGAGAATAGGATAAATAGAGGGAGAGGGAGAGAGAGGATAGGAGGGAGAGAGGGAGAGAGAGAGAGAGAGAGAGAGAATAGGATAAGGAGAGGGGGATGGAGGAAGATTGGGAAAAGGAGAGGGGGAGAGGGAGAGATAGAGAGGGAGAGATTTGGAAAAGGAGATTTGGAGAGAGAGAGAGAGAGAGAGAGAGAGAGAGAGAGAGAGAGAGAGATACTAGGAGAAGGAGGAGAAGGTGAGAGACACGAGGTAGAGAGAGAACGAGAAGGAGAAAAGGGTGAGAGACTTGGCAGAGAGAGAAGTGTGAGGGGGAGAGAGATGAGATAGAACTCAAGGAGGATAATTAGGGCTCAGACTAGACAAAGATGATGATGGGGGAAGGAAGATGAGAGAGAGGAAAAGAAGAGAGACATGCATGTATACAAATATATATATATATATACATATAATTACAAATATGCATATATACATACATAAACACTTATTATATATGTATGTCATACATATGTGTAGTAAATGCTAAGTTTACAAGCATACATTATTATGTCTTCATAACCCGTGCAGTTTTTGTGAAACACAAAACAATGGTTTTAGTTCTACACAACCCGCATGGGTTATGTAGAACTGTGAATAGTACTTTTTGTTTTTCAGAACCAGTGCAGGTTATGTAGAACTGTGAATGGTACTTTTTGTTTTTCAAACCCGTGTGAGTTTTGGCTTGGTAAGAGGATTGGAAAATGACCCTAAGGCTTGCAAGCCCATTTTCCCCCCAGTTTTGTCCCTTTACAAGTTTTTCCATCTTCCAACATGATTTCTCAAAGCCCATTTTCCCCCCAATTTTGTCCCTTTACAAGTTTTTCCATCTTCCAACATGATTTCTCAACTTCATCGTTGTCAGGTTTACAAATGATCAAATGCATATCTTTAAAATTACCACCATAATCTCACACGTCTTCTCAGTTTTCTGACCATATAATTTTTTCTATTTTTGGACAACATTAGCATAGTAAAGTTTAATTTTCTTTATCAGTGCCTTGACAGTCCTCATAGACATATGTCTACCATTTTTTTAATAAATTTTGATATACTTTACCGAATTCAAAATAAATTATATATTAATGTTCTACACTAGACTTTATACACTTTTAAAAAAGAAGTTTGCATTTTCGATTATTTTGATGCAAGGTATGCCCAATGCATGAATAGGTGTCAAAGTTTCTGGATGCGGTCACTTCATAAAATCATAAAACACAAAATACTCAACGGAAAATTACAAAAAAATACACAACTTCTAGATCTTACTCTTACCTATCATCCTGCCAAAAGGTTTTGCAAAATACTAAATCTAACTATATATTTTATGTAGCGCACGAAAAAAGCTATGTTAAGTTTTTCTAAAAAAATCAAGAGCAATTTTTCATGCGCAAGAGGTCTGACCCTCTTAATCTTATCTAATTTTAAAAAACCTAGTAGTTTAGAAACTAGATTCATAGTACTACAATTCTTATTCTTTTCTCAACTCCTAGATTTGAGTGCATGACCTTCAAATATCTCTTTGAAGATCAGGTTTGCTTGTTTTGAGAAAAAAAAAACTGGCCACTTATACCCCCTTTTTGTTCACCATCTTGGTACACTTACCCATACTAAGTATACACTAGATGTGGCTAAAACTTCATTAGATCGATCAGGGAGAGATAATGCTCATCATAAGGTTCTAACTCTTAATAAATGTAACTTTTTAATTTTAAGGAAACTACTTATTTTCTTTAGTTGGAAATGAGCATATAATGATTGATTGGTCAAAGGGTGGATAGCTTATAATGCAGCTTTTGTTCAATCAATAGAATATAATGAGATGTTATTAATAATTATACTTAAAACAGTAGAACAATTGCAGACTTGAATCTTCTATTTTAATTAATAAGACCTCTTCAAAGGCAAGATAAGGTGTTGCTCAACTAATCTTCCTCTAACTAACAATAAGTAGTAAATATATATCATTTTTTCCACTATGATTTTATTTTAGGTCAACATTTCATCTACTCCCTAATACTTACATCACTAATGGAGAGGTAGTCCTTTTAGTTTACTCACTTATATTAGCCATTGCATATTTTCATGGGATCTTACAATAGCAAGTTCAAATTGTCGAAGTAAGAACTATATTAGGAAAATAGGCCTCTAAAGTTGCAGACAACAAACCAATGATAATATATAGATTTTAATTTAGACATTGACTTCTAAAATGAGTTGAAAGGTAGATTTAGTCCTAGAAGGTAGAAAGAACAAGATATTACTTATTACAAAAATAAGGAAAAAACTTGATGACAGAAAAGAGAAAAGGGAAGCATATCTCTCAATTTTTGAAAAGAACCAACAACATGTTTTAGGTCCTTGAAGCATGACCCCGGCCCTACTACGATCTTGGCATGTCTGTCTGGGATTCTCCACTTGTGTGGGGAGGGACATTTGTTCCTGCAGCTAGGAGGAAGCCATTAAGAGTGACATACTCTTTGAAATCTTTCTACTTGTTCAGGTCTTTAGACTGATCTGATAGGACTCTCCACTTCAAAAATTCTACTGCCATTGCTGCTTTTTGTCTATGCTTTCTCAAAGTAGGCCTCTTGAGATTCAGTAGAAGGGGGTGAAATTTGACCATGTCTCTAGATTCATGGGCAACTTCAATGTCAGCCGACCTCAGAACACTAGAGCTAGGCAAAGCATAAAATAGGACCTTATCAAGCCCTCCTAGAAGTTCGGGCTCAAACAATTTGGTTGCAAGGGTGGCAATGAGAGATTTTGAGAAGCTTGCATCAAGGACTGAGAACTTTCAAAAAGTTTTTTCCATTTTTCTTTATTAATTTTTTTTTTCCTTACAAGATATTAAATTGTTTTTTCCTTTTTTATTTATTTTTACATCAACTATTCAACACTTACAAATTGCAGTGAGTAATATGAATATTTTTTAATTCACTGAATTTTTCTAACTTGAAACAATGAATGATCATGCTTGCAAATCAGCATTTGCAAAGTGCAGCAAATAACATGAGAATTTTCTAAATCACTAAGATTTTCTAATTTGAATCAATGAATGATCACGGTTTACGCAACTAAAATGCAGGGAATACCTGTTGTAAAGTGACCCTTTGAATTGATACGTCTTAAGAAGAATTTGGTCCCTCTTACTCTCATACCCTAGACTTCAATTCAAAAATTTCTACAAACCCTCACCCAACTTCCAAACACCTTTGTTTTCTCTCTTGTTTCTCCACTTGAGCCTTTCAATGGAAGCCCCTAATCCCCACTTAAGGAGGATGGTGTCAAACTAAAATAAAACCAATGTTTTTTGTGTTCAATCTAAAAAAATGTCCCTCCTTTTTGGCATCGCCATGCTTCCCCAAGAATGGTTGCTTGTCTCCCACCATGCTCGCCACTATTACGATTTAGTGCAGGTTGTCTCCCAGCCGTAGGAAGGGCAGATAACCTTTAAATGAAGCTCTACTTGTAGGTCTACTCCCCTCGCTTCTTCCTGTGCCTTCACATTTTCATTATTTTTCTTTTGCTCGATGACATAGGTAAATAATTTTATTTTCCTTCTCTTATTTCCTACACTTTCCTCTCATTTATAAATATGAAAATTTTATTTATTTATATAATTTCTTCATATTAAATAATATCAATCAAATCACTTATCACTTCATTTTTATTTAATTGAAATTAATATTAAGTTTCTTGACAAAGAGAAGCCACAAGAACATACCTTAATTTGACGAAAACAAAAAAAACCTGAATTTTTTTCATCAAATATAACTCTACTATGTTCTTTTCCATGCCTCCACGCTGCAGCATTAATTGTCCTCTATTTTGTGATGCCTTCAAACATACGCTGGAAATTTCACCACACCCATTCTAGTCACAAACTGTAGATTTTTCCTTCTTCTCACACACAGCAAGGCACTCATTTCCTATTCTCATTTTCCTTACATTCTTTCACAGGTAAAAAAAATGTTTTTAATGTTTTTTAGAAATATTGGGATTTTGTGGAAAATGATGTTTTACTAGCTCTGGAGGAAGCTAGGAGAAATAGGTCTATTTTAAAAGAACTTAATACTACAATGATTGCAATTATTCCTAAAAAGGAAGATACTAAGACTTTTTCTCACTTCCGCCCGATTGCTTTATGTAATACTTTGTATAAGATATTTACGAAGGCAATTTTCCTTAGGTTGGCAAAAATTCTACCTAGGATCATTTCATTGGAGCAAGGTGGTTTTGTTCCTGGAAGGGAGACGACGGAGGGTGCAATTGTAGCGCATGAGGAGCTGCATTCTATTTCCACCCAAAGAACCGCGGCCATGATACTTAAACTAGACATGATGAAGGCTTATGATAGAGTAGAGTGGGGGGCTTTATGTGATGTTCTTGAGAAATTAGGGTTTTCCAAGGCCTGGGTCAAATGGATTCGTGCATGTATTTCTTCTGCAAGATTCTCGGTTTTAATTAATGGTTCTCCTTGTGGTTTTTCCACTTCCTCTAGGGGTTTGAGACAAGGAGATCCCCTTTCTACCTTTTTGTTTATTCTCCTAGTTGAAACCTTTAGCTGGTCTATTAGGGCTGCTAAAGTGGGGGGGGCTTTGGAAAGGTATAAGGATTCAGAATATTCCCCAAAGTATTTCTCATTTTCTCTTTGCAGATGATACTCTATTATTCGGACATGCTTCGTTAGTTGAGGCAAAAATGATTAAAGGAATAATACAAAATTATGCATCATTTTCTTGTCAAAAAGTGAATGGTGATAAATCAAAGATTTTTTTCCTTAATACATAACAACTAGTTCAACATAGGTTGCAATCCTTTTGGGGATTTGAGACTGGAAATCTTCCATGTACTTACCTTGGGATTCCTTTCTTTGTTAAACAGGATAAGATTGGTTTTTGGGATAAGATTATTTCAGTCATTTCTAAAAGAATTCTCTCATGGAATCATAGATGGTTAACTTTGGTGGGTAAAATTGTTCTCATCAATTCTGTTTTTAATGTTGTTCCCATATATCTCATGTCTGTTTTGAAGTCTCCAAAAGTAGCTATTGTTAGTTTACAGGATACTCTTAGAGATTTTCTTTGGAACAATAATAAAGATGGCAAGAAGAAACGCCCTTTAGTTGCATGGGATAAAGTATGTTTGCCTAAGGAACTTGGGGGAATAGAAATTCGGAGTCTGGAAAATCAAAATTTAGCCTTAGGTGCTAAGTTGGTTTGGAAATTATATGACAAGCCTAGCTCCTTATGGGCACAAATTATGTTTGCCAAATATTTAAATAATGGACCGAGAGAGTACATTTTTAAAGTCTCAAATTTGCCTTCGGGTTCTACTATTTGGAATTTCCTTTGTAAATGTAGATCAGTTAGTTTGCCTCATCTCTCATGGATTGTTCATAATGGTAGAAAGGTCAGATTCTGGGATGTAGTATGGAATGGACACATACCGTTGGTAAATATTAGGGATTGGTCTCCTCTGATCACTATTCTTTTCTCCCTTTGGGGTGTTTTTATAGCAGATTATTTTGAAATTGTGACTAGCGGACCCCTGAAGCTAGCTAGATGGAAGTCGATTGATTTCTTAGATGTTGATCAAAGTATGAAATTAGATTTTGAGAAGATTTTGGGGGATAGAATTGTATTTCTTTTTGATTCTGAGGATGAACTTATTTGGATAAAGAATATTTCTGGTAAGTACACTATTAAAGATGGTTACAACTCTCTTATGGTTGCTAAAGATTTATCATCTTGGCCTTATAAGTTGTTTTGGCATTCATCTTGTCTTCCTAAAGTTGGAGCCTTTGCTTGGTTGGCAGTTCAGGACAAAGTCCTTACAGGTATGAGACTACACAGGCTTGGTATTACTACTATTTTCCCTTGTGTCCTTTGTAGCAAAAAATTGGAATCTTCTTCACACCTGTTCCTACATTGTGATTATGCTTATGAATGTTGGCAGTGGTTGTTTGAGAAGTTAAATATATCCTTTCTTATTGGTAAGGATCTCATTTCCCATTTTAGATCTTGGCCCTTTATGTTTGCCTCATCTTTTTATGCATGCCTTTGGATCATATCTCCATCTATTGTGATTTGGAATGTTTGGCTAGAGAGAAACAACAAGATATTTTAGAAAACAAGGTCTCTTGTATCTGAGGCTCTATTGAAAATTGAGTCTTCAATCTCTGAGGTTGCTTTGTCATTTATTTATAAGAATTTGGAAAATCTTACTTCCTTTTTGCACTAGGATAGTAGAGTTACTAGAGTTTGGAAGATGATGTAAGTTTTACCCTCTCATGGTTCAATTTTAAAAAGGAATGATGTAATAGGTAAGAGATGCTTTGCTAGATGGAAACCTCCTCTGTAGGGGCACTTTAAATTGAATTTTGATGGGCCTCTTGTGGTAAGCTTGGGCCAGCTGGGGTAGGCATGTTAATTTATGATCACAATGCAAATTTTATTCAAGCTAAGTGTCATGCTATTGGTTTTAAAACTAACAATTATGCAGAATTTCATGCTTTGTCTTTTGGATTGGATATGGCAATCTCTTTGGGAATTAAGGACTTAATAATTGAAGGTGATTCTATGGTGATTATTCAATGTGTTATGAAAAAGAAATCGAATTGTTGGAATTTGCAGTATATACTTGATCCCATTTTACAAAAAATAGAATTGTTTGAATCTTTTTTGTTATCACATTGTTACAGATTGTTTGGAGGAGAATTCAAGCTCATGGTATTTGATACAATAGTGTTTTTCCAAAAGTTTTTTGATACTCTCTTTTTTCATAGGAAGGTTTTTTGGCTCATGGGATTTGGAACAGGGCTTTGGAAAATTATGTCTTCTTCCATTGATAGCAGCTGTGGAGTCTACATTTGAAAATTATTCGATGGGTTTTTTGGCAAATTGTCATATGGGCTCTATGCAAAACTAATATTATGTGTGTTGTGACCGCATTTTGTATGTGGTTTTGGGCGGGGTGTATAAACTGATCTGTTAGATACTATAGGTTTATTTTATGAGCTGTGACTGGAGGTTTTCTTCCCAGGGTTCTTTCCTCCGGTATGCTCTTTGAATCCTGTGTAAAAAATAAAAAATATTAATAAAAAAGTTTAGTGGAATAATCGACTTTTATTAAAAAAAAAAAATTATAAAGATTTACATTGTAAAAGTAAAGAAGTAATATATTATGGTCAATCATTACATCAAATGTATTGGCTTTATAAAATCATTATTTCCTATACAAAATTAAATTATGAGAGTGAACTATTCAGCCAGCTAACTAACCTAACTTGATTTATTAAATGTAAACCTTTTTTTTTAACATTATCTTCCCAACTACACAACATTTTTTGTTGTAATACCATTTAATCCAGTCTATTGTGGTGTCATAATTTTCAAAGGTGTCATATTTCCTTCCTATAAACATTTGTCAAATTAGAAGATGTGAATTCACATTGTGGCTGACTTATTATGATTCTAACGGGTATAAATGGGTGAACTTATCCATTTAGAGATATCATCTATCACTTACACAAACCCCTTTTCAGATATAGAATAAGCACTTGTTTTTGAGAATGGAGATCAAAGGATGAAACCTCTTTTATATTAGGAGTTAGAGGATAAGAACTCTTGGTTAGAGAGCAATCCCAATTTAGAGGCTGCATTGAAGTTTCATTGAGTGTAGTTTTTAATTACATTGTATTGATTCAATTTTGTTTTGTTGTGAGAATATGATAACTTAATGTTATTGTCATTTAAGAAAAGTTGCAAATCATTTGAATATAATTAAATCTTCATTTGTAATAAGAAAAAGATTAGGAGTTATAACTCTTAATTGATGTTTGCAATTTATTTTCAAATGATTACAAGAATCATGACAATTTTTGAAGACATGTCTATATATTTCAATCACATATAACTTGTTTTCTAAAACAAATCTAATATATTTTTTATTTTGATTAAAAACAGAGGTAAAAAAATTATTATAAAGAATGAATAAGAGTTATTAAAAATAAAAAATTAATAATAACTTAAAAATATTTTATTCCATTAATGATAAGTTCTTAAAGAGTAATGTCAATAAAAAATATATCTTTGAAATTATATATATGTTCATATATATCTGTACAAGCTTTCCTAATTAATGGAACTGTCAAATTTACAGATATGGGAAAATGTAGCAAGTTATAACTTCTGATTTATCAATTTAATGACCCTTAAAATACTGTTCTAAATTTATGATAAAAAATCACAGATTTTAATAAAGAAAGGTCTATGAATAGTTTTCAAAGCTTGTTGGAGTGCTCTAGATTCAAACCATCATGATTAATTATATGTTGAGTATCAACAATTGGTTTATGATTGTTTATTTGTTTTAGCTGATGATTGATCATTTTGGTATTGTCTTATCTTTATGATTATAGATTGGACTTCATTGCTGTATTTAAATTTATCTTTGTACAAAGATAATAACTTACACAAAACAAATCTATAGTATCTAACAGATCAATTTATACATCCCGGTCGAAACCACATACAAAATACGATCATTAATCATAAAAAAACAGCTATTCTTTAACCTAAAGAATGATCATAATATAAAGTTTATCAATTTCTAAACTGTAAAATTCTGCCCTAAAAATTTCAAGAAAACACAAACCACAGATCATCAAGTTGTAAACCCCCAAAATCATATATTCTATAAATATTCCATCGTCACACAATAACTCCATATGGGAAAGTGAAGGCGATATCCATATGGGAGCTGTAAGTAGAAGCAATGATTTTCCAACGTATAAACATTAATGGCACTGGTTGTAGCCTTTTGAAAGGGCAAGCCATCAGTCCTGCAATGTAATAATCTTTTTATTGATAGAAAATCACAAGATTTAATTTTTTTTAAATCTTGTCATATAAGAAGCCTATGGTCATAGTAAGCAGACTTACTGATTTGCATAGAGCTATTTAACAATGATAATCTGTTTAGATTTTAATGTGGAAACATGAAAAAAGTTTTAAGTTAAAGAGGAGTTTACCTTTAAGAAAGAAAATCTGAAAACAAAAATCAATATAGATCTGAATTGAAGTCAGAGATGATACATGAAGTAAATAAATGAGATGAGCTGCTTTTACATCTACCTCAAAGCCTCCAAAAAAATCCAGAGATATTGTCTGTAGATATTTTGAAAGCCTTTGAGGGAGATTTAACAGCAGTTCCCTCAAAATCCATGCACCTCCATAAGCTGAAATGATGAGACAGACAGCGTTGTGTAGAGATGTTAATTGGGTGGATAAATTTATAGGAATGGGTAACAGAATGTCAACTAAATTATTGGCATTTTACTATTGAGAACCAGATTTCCAGACCCAACTAATGACATTCAAGAAGTCATTATGATTAAAGCAGAAGACAAGCTTATCTGCATATAATCTCCACTAGATCTACCAATACCATTGCATAATATATAATGATCATTGGGAATCATGGCACGAAGATTAAAGCAAATAAGTTGCTGACTTTTGACGTCAGATTTCAATTCCAGACTTTTAAAAGTGCCATGAAAACACATTGAGAATATAATCGAATAGTTTTGACTTGAAAACATTTTCCAGATATTCCAAAACAGAAAGGTAATTGACGACTTACGTCAGTGATCATAAGAATGTTGTGTACCAATAAACACCATATACCTGTCCAAGTAGGTTGAAATAAAGTTCTCTTTTATCTTGATAAAGTTTAGTTGCCTTCCATTGGATGTCCACTAAGATTTCTGAAACGAATTTATAGGTCCCCACACAGTTGTATTTTGTTTTCAAACTCTTGCTTTGCTTTGTCTTAAGTATTATAAGTATTGTAGTTTACAATATTTTCATGTAAGCTAAGCATCTCATTCTTGCATTATTTTGCTTGAGGATGCTGATTTGTTTTCTGGAGGAAGTTGGTCTTACCTCTCCCTCAATGGCTTCTGAAATATCATATCATAGCAATTGCAACATTGAATGAAATGTTTTTGATGCCATTGAGGAAAGAGGTTAAAACCAGCTGTCTCCATTATTGCTTGAAATTACCCAGGAAGCAGACATGCATTGTCTCAAGTTTCAATCACATCCGGGGTATTATATAAAGCATTAACTGATATTTTGCTGATATTTTGCATTAATTGTTTTTGATGATTGCTTGCATTGGTTATTATTACAGGCACATCCGTGCAATTGTAAACATATTTGAAAATAATTATTTTTATGTGTGCTGTAAAAGGGTCAGGTACTAACAATTGGAAGCATATATATTATAGTCATATGTGCTTTTCTACTCAAGAGCCTATGGTAAATAGGTGAAGAAAAAAATTAGGTTACATTAAATGAATAGAGGAAAGAATATTAATGACATTCATGACGGCAGGTAGTCTATTTCTGAGTGTCTAATTTCTTTGGTTCTTCTGTTATGGATTTTGATAAAGTAATCATCATCTTTGCAGGTTTGTACTACAACAAAAACTGAAATGTTAGAGATTCAACTTTTGAAGTATTAGTATAATTAGATTGAATGATCTCATATGTTAAACACTCTATCATATAATGCTATTCTATTTCTATCACCCTGAAGTGCAGAGATGACAAACCATTAGAGAGATCTCCAAAAATAATTTGAATTTTTTTTTTTATTTAAATGTTTGTAAATGAACTAAAGAATTTATATACACAATGGTATCTAATTATAGGAGGGCATTTATATATATGATATTATGTTTAGAAGAATTAAAATACTTTTAAGAGGTGGGAAAAGAAAATGTTGAATAATAAGATTTTTTATTTATTTTTTAATTAAGGATAAATATTTTTAATTGTTTTGGTAATTTGAGGGTATTATGATTTCTGATTATAGGTGTATGAATAATCAATTACTTTTGGTTTAGTGTCAAGAATTGAAGGGTATTTGTTCTACCAAAATCATTCTCACATAATAAATTGTCCATTTAAAGCATCATGTCTTGTATTCAACAAAACTTTTGTCTTCAATGGATTATTTGAGCCATTTAGCTTCAACAATAGACCAATATATATATTTTGTATCATATTGATCTAGAGTAAACTAAAAATTTAAAATTTATAATAACTTGTCACTATGTTAAATATCTATAGGGAAAAAAATTCCTATTCTCATAAAATATAGTATTATTGAGCTATTGGCAACATTAAATAATGCTTATAGAATGGGTGTGATGGCAATATATGGATTTTATATGTATTGTGTGTACAACCTTAAGTTTAACTTGAATATTAATTTGTAATGTACTTAGAACCTATAATAACTTGAAGGGATAGATATTTCTAAACTATCTAGGTAGTGTCTTAAATTGTAAAAGACTTTTGTTACTATATGTGTTAAACTAGATACTTTACAAGTTCCTTGAAGAGTTTCTTTGGTTTAATACAAATAATATTTAAAGTAAGGATAAACATCTCTAATCATTCCATTGAAAAAACATTTCTAACAATCTTACCAAAAATTATATCTCACACGAATTTCATATTAGATTAAGATTATAAGAGGTAAATTTATCTTCACTCTAACTTCATTGAGTATATGTATCTTAAATATCAACTTTTTATTGATGATTAATTTAATCTCGATCTTAATAAAATGTTTAACTTGTTGGAATCCAAGAACAATGAGAGGAGGGGTGAATCAGTGTTCTTCCGATAATGTTAGTTTTGAACTTATTCCTTATAATCGGTTAACAATAAATAAAATTATAATGCATACACAAAATAACACAATGAAAGGAAACACCATAACACCAAGATTTATACGTGGAAAACCCTAAAAAGGGAAAAACCACGGTGGGGTTGATACCCACAATATCTATATACTTGATCAAGGTATACAAATATTACATAAGAGGGTCTACACATGCTAAAAGGCCAACCGCCTAGAGCTTATTGCTCAAACATAAAACATAGGAAGTTTCACTAACTTACAAAACACTTACAAGTGTTTACAAATGAAAATAACTTATAAATAGCATCTGAACCGACTGGATAAGTTCCAGTGAATGCTTTGATATCCTTCTCTATATATCGCTTGTCTAATACTCTGTTCTACTACTGGTTAGGTTGTGCACATGAAATTGCACATAGTCTCTTCCAATCACATACCAAAACTCACTAAAATATTCACAATCAAAAGATTGCATACCATCTAACATATATTTGATCTATCACTGAGGTGATCTTCTTAAATTTCCTTCTAACTTAACCATGTTGGCTGCAATGAATATATAAACATGTCGGCTGTCAAGACATAATGAAAATCAAACATAAATCTAATGACCATGTCGGCCACTACACGTTACCACCAAAATTCATGAAGACATAATCAAAACCAAAACATTTCCTTAGTCAGGTCCTATCCATTACCAGGACCTATGTACATGTTACTGGGATCAAGACTAATTATTGGGATAGACTTAGCCGGGATGAAGTAAAAGCCAGTGTTGATGTTAGTGCTGGTGTAAAGCAATGTGAATATCAATACCAATTAGGTAATGCATGTCGGTTAACCAACCAATAAAACCTTTCACCTTGAGATGATGAATTTCCATCAATGACAACCTATAATGCCATAAACCCTTGGTAGATGAGTGTCAATTGCCAACAATATCCCCCTTTGGCATTGATGGCAACACTCATGTGAAAAATGATACCATCTGCATAATCTCTTGATTTGTACATGAATCTTCTATATATATCCAATGTTCCAAACCTCCCCCTAAGAAATATATACATTTTTCACTTATTCATCCTCCCTCTTTGACATCAATGATAAAGCGGGGTGCCCATAAAGAATTCTGTACAAGTATAAACAAGAGCCAAGACTATAGATACTTCAAAATATCAGCATATATGTTCTTCAAAAATGGAAAGTAATTATCCCAAACATTTATAAGAGATTCGAAGATAGAAATGAAACTGTTTAAAATGCTGGCATAATATTCTATCTCATCTGAGGTAGTGGGATCTTCCATTTACAGATTAGAGATACATTCTATTTTATGAAACTATATAAATTGTCAAGTCGGGGACCAATAAGAGTTTTGAGCACATCTGCTCTCATTATTGTGTTGTCCCTATCCTTCTCCAATTTCAAAATTTGATCCATCACCATCAAAATTGGACCATCCAAAGAATTTGTTAGGTTAATTTCTTGGTTGTAGGTGTTAGAAATCTAGACTAGGTTCTTCCTACAATCTGACAGTTGCTTGTCTATGGAGCCGGTTAATTTATCAAAATTTAGACAAGTCTCATTAACAGTACCTCCTTCAGGTAAAGATGCATCAATGGACTGCAAATAGGTCTTAAGTTTTACCTTGTCAGTCTTAATCATGTGCAAAAATGTTAGTTTTCATGTTGCCACAAAATATTCTTTAGCCTAAGTTATAGATATCTTCAATAAAGAATCATACTGTTTAGGAATAAAGTCAATGATTTCTTCTAATTGACCCTAAGAGCTAGTACCTTTTGGTGCATGAAATTCTGGGACTAACTTATGTAAAACTTCAAAACAATGCTCAATTAGCTTCTTGTCCTTAGATTCTTCTTGGGCTAATTCTTGTGTAGCTTGTGACTAAAGAACTGCTGCTGCAAAAATATTTTTTTTCGGTGACATTTTATGATATGGTTTATCAATATTGATGGAAATTTGTGGTAACCTTCCCTTAGCTATGGCAGAGGTGTCAATTGCCAGGCTAGAGCAGAGTTCCACCACAGTCTACTTTCCCTTGTCTACTGGTGAAATAACCTTTGTGTCTTTCATCTCTTGTGCATCAGTGGCTTCGCCACTTGGTGTCTCACCCAAAACTTATGGATCATGTACACCTATACCCTTTTTTACATCAATCTCACTATCCTCTATTTTATTTTCATTCTCTGTTAGGATGTCCTAAGATTCAGTATGAGAATCAGTAATCGGTACAGTGGTATTTGGTTCAATGCTTGCCGGTTTATCAATATTTAAAATTGGTTTATTTGCTAGTACTGTATCCTTAGGTAATTGAATATTCTATGATTGCACAAAAACTAGAGCTTAACTCATAGCCAAGACCCAATAGTAAGTACTCTTACCCATATATCAATTGTCTCTTTTCTAATTTCTTCAAGTCTGTCTAACATGAGACTGTTTATTATGCACTTAGGATTGAATTTTATAGATCTAGTTTTATTGATTAGGTCATCCATTTCCAGAGGTGTTATTGGTGGACAAAGGTTGACCAATTCGACCTCCTTAATCTATCAATTAGTTCCGATAAACCATAAAATCTCTGAGATATCAATCTGCAATCAGAATCTTCTGACTAGAGATCCAATTCGGGGTAATGATAAATTTTTAATGATTTGCCTCCCCCTAAGGCCGAGTGCCTTAGTTACTGGTTGTATCTGCTGCCAATGTAGGACCTGATTACTCTACCTATTGTTCTGTCGATGGTGTATCAGATCTTCTCACCCATCTCATCTCATACTACTTCCAGATGTCTTCCACTTTTGCCTTTCCCTTCTCATCTTTGTTTCCATTAGTTTCCAGTGGATTCTTACTTCTACAATATTTAGCAATATGTCCAATCTTGTTGCATGCATAACAAACAATATTGTTTTTCTGTATTGCTTTGTTAAATCCTTGATTTACTTGATTTCCTTTTGATCTGCATTGGTTAGCCATATGTCCAAATCTACGACATGCATGACATCTTACATTTCCAAGACTAGTGAATGATGCATTGTTTTGATTATTCCTATTTCTACACTGACTAGCCATATGACCACATTTATTTCAAATAAAGCATGTACCATTGAATTTGTGAGAATTAGGTTCTCTTACCAGTGATTTCAGGTTCCAGT
Organism: Cryptomeria japonica; assembly: GCF_030272615.1. Taxonomy (NCBI): domain Eukaryota; kingdom Viridiplantae; phylum Streptophyta; class Pinopsida; order Cupressales; family Cupressaceae; genus Cryptomeria; species Cryptomeria japonica. Next base: position 257,242,296 of record NC_081409.1, on the reverse strand, counting down.
TGAAATGATTCCATTTTTGTCTAGTTGATGTATCTTGTTGTGCAATACCAGAGCTTTCTCCTTTTTCATTACCAAGATCTCTTTTGTCATTAGCATCTCTCTGATTCTTCAACATTTCATCAAGTTTAGCAGAGATATCCTTGAAATTTTACTTGTACTCATTTGCAATAACCAAATCATCTCTCCTGATAATAATTTATCTTTCAAGTTCTTGTTCATTGTTCCGGGACTCGGTCAACTCAAGTTATAACATATCGTTTTCATGAGTCAATCGGTTTCATTCCCCAGATCTATCCTTCAATGCTTGAGCTAGGAATTCTTCATTTTTTTTTTTCTTCAATCTCCTTGCACATCCTCATAGTTATGACTTGCATCTCATTCTTCAAGACAATCATCTCATTCTTCAAGACAATATTCTCATGAGTAAGTTTCTGACAATGATCCTTCATAGCATCTTTCTCATCACTTCTCTGATTTTGAAATTGATCAGAAAGTTCTCTTCTCTTAGCCTTGACATCTGAAAGCCTTGCTTACAAAGAAATGATGTGGTGTTTGGCTTGCTTCAATTTATTTATCAGTTTATTGTTCTCCATCTCCTTAATGTGAAGATCTTCAAGAGAAATTCTGAGTTGCTTCTATAAACCGGTTTCTATTGATTCCAAATTCCAGATCTTCCTCAAGTGGTTAAACTTCTTTTGAGGAACCAAGCTCTAATACCAATTGTTGGAATCCAAGAACCCTAAGAGGGGGGCGGGGGGGTTGAATTAGTGTTTTACCGGTAATGTTAGTTTTGAATTTATTCCTTATTAATCGGTTGACAGTAAATAAAATAAGAATGCATACACAAAATAACACAATGAAAGGCAACACCATAGTACCAAGATTTATACACGGAAAACCCTATAAAGGGAAAAACCATGGTGGGGCTGATACCCACAATATCTATATACTTGATCAAGGTATACAAATATTATATAAGAGGGTCTGCACATGAAGAAAGGCCAACCGCCTAGAGCTCACTAGTCAAACACAAAACATAGGAAGTCTCATTGACTTATAGAACACTTACAAGTGTTTATAAATGAAAATGGACTTATAAATAAAATTTGATCATGCTGGATAAGTTTCGGTGAATGCTCTTATACCCTTCTCTATATACCAATTGTCTAATACTTTGTTCTGCTACAGGTTAGGTTGTGCACGTGAAATTGCACACAGTAGCTTCCAATCACATACCAAAACTCACTGAAATATTTGCAATCAAAATCTCGCATACCATCTAACATATATATTTGATCTATCACTGAGGTGATCTTCTTAAATATCCACCTACCTTAACCATGTCGACTGCAATGAAGATATAAACATCATGGTTGCCAAAACATAATGAAAATCAAACATAAATCTAATGACCACGTCGACCACCAAACGTTACCACCAAAACTCATAAAGAAATAATTGAAACCAAACAATTTTCTTAGCTGGGTGCTATCCATTATTGGGACCTATGTACATATTACCGGGATCAGGACCAGTTACCGAGATGAAGACTTAGCCAGGATGAAGTAAAATCCAGTGTCAGTGCTAGTGTATAGTAATGTGAATACCAATATCGGTTAGGTAATGCATGTCGGTTAACCAACTAATGAAACCTTTCACCCTAAGATGATGAGTTGCCATAAATCACAACCCATAATGCTATAAATCATTGTCACATGAGTGTCAGTTGCCAATATAACTAAGTTCCAATTTATCCAATGAAATATTCAACCCATGACATTAATGATGTATAGGTATTGTAATAACCATACTCGGTTACTGAAACCTAGAAAACTTGTTTCTCTGGAATGGCGATGGGAGGAGAGGAGCGGCGAGCTGAAAATTCAAATTTCAAACCTGGGATTGGCAGATTTCATGGGGATGACAGTCTTTCTGTAGGTGGAGCTGGTAATCAGACTAGTTTCTAGGCCTCTCAGGGTACTGAAGAGGACAAGGCGACAGTCAAATTGATGGAAGACAAAGATTCCAAAAATGGGGACCCACATGATAGAGATAAGGAAAAAAATGGCCCACACTTTTTGGAGTGTGGCCATTGGAGAAATCTGGGCTTCTAGAAGTAAAAAATATATCTAATCCTGCAACAGGGGTTGTTGCTATCTTTGTTCTGGATAAGTGGGTTGATCTCGCTATGTCTGGTTTAGCTATGACCTTAGTTGGAAGGTTCGGTAGTTTTAGACCTAACATTGATGTTGTCAGGGATTTTATAAGAAGGAAATGGGTTCTCAAAGGTCAAGTGGATGTGGTGGCTTTGCCTAAGGGTTTTTTTTCCTTTTCTTTTAATAACAAAGAAGATATGAATAAAGCTCTATGTGAAGGGCCCTGGATGTTCAGCAAGTCAACCTTGGCTTTACAGAAATGGGCTCCTAACATTTCTCTTAATGAGTCCTTTTTTGTGTCGGCATCTATGTGGACGTGCCTCCCTGGCCTTCCGTTGGAGTTCGGGAATGAGGAGGTCTTTAAAGGGATAGCAGGTTCATTTGGGAAACTTCTCTCGATCGACTTGATGACTGCAACTAAATCTAGGTTGGTGTTTGCTCGTATCTGTGTTAATGTTAATCAAATGATTGATATGCTTCAATCTATTGAGATTCTATCTAAATTAGGGAAATGAACCCAAGTGATTGAATATGAATCTCTCCCGTTTGTTTGTTTTCATTGTAAAAAGTTGGGTCATTTTGTGAAATCTTGCCCCCTCAAGAAGAGTAAGATTGGTAAGAGTGATAGTAGTTCGAAGAAAAAATGGAAAACAAAAGGGAAGAGAGAAGATCCAACTATAGAGTGTGCTCCTAATAAGGAAGTGATTGAGTTGGAAAATGAGGAAAAGAAGGATATGAATAGTAACAATGAAAAATTTGTTTGTGTCTATTCTAACAATCAAATAGAGAGCAACAAGGAGGAAGAGCAAGGGATAGATGTAAATGCTCAAAAATTTGAATTAGAGGACCAGAAGGGAGGGCCTATTATCCAAGATAAAGCTAATGAGAGTTCCAATGATGATGCTTCTCCTTCATCTAATACTAAAGAAAATGGGGGAGACTTTAATGAAGCGTAGGACTATAACATTTGGGATTTTGAGCCTTTTCTATTATTAACCAATAGAAGTCCTAAGCTGATCCAATGCAAAAATCCACCTAAAAGTTTGGAAACAGTGGCTCTTGAGGGAAATCTTAGGATTCTCAGTACTAAAGAAGGAAAATCAAATAATGGAGGACCTAATGAAGGTATTTCAACTAGAAGCAAGAATAAGAAAGTGGTAGATGTTGGAAGTCACAACAAAAAGCAGGGGAGACCTTCCCTAAAAAATCAAAGGGAACAAGAAAGTTGGAAGAACCGTGCTGATGGAACACAAAGCTCCATCGAGTCAGTCTTATCCTTGGTTAAAGTATGAAGATAATTTCATGGAATATAAGAGGGCTGAATGCCCTCCATAAGTAGGATGTGTTACGTAATATTATAAGAGATCATAAACTGGATGTTTTCCTTGTTCAGGAAACTAAGATGTGCAAGGATAAAGTGGAAAGGATTAGAATATTAAAAAATAATGGAGTTATTGGAACCAGTTCAGAGGGTGCCTTTGGAGGAACATCAATTTTTTGGAACCAAAATACCATTATAGGGAAGGAAATCATTTCAGAAGTCAATAGGACCTCAGTTCTGCTTGAGTATATTAAGGATAACATTTTCTGGGTTATCACTAATGTCTATGTGCCTAATTCTAAAGTTGGGAGATCTAATTATTGGAGGAGCCTTGTTGAAGACAGACTAAATTTTTCTAATAAAAGCTGGTTAATTATGGGAGATTTCAATACAGCTCTTAAAGAGGATGAAAAGATGGGAGGCCCCCCTTTGCAGCTGGAGGGAAGACAAGATATTATGGATTTTATCAATGATCAAGCTCTTATGGATGTGGATCTCCAAGGGATTAATTATACTTGGACCAATCATAGAACTATATTTGATCTTATTCAAGTAAGGTTGGATAGATCCCTGATTTCTCCTGAATGGCTTTCTAAGTATAGTTGCTCTTTGGCGTCTATTATTAAGATAGGATCCGATCATCACCCTATCTCTTTTACTGCTAATTCTTTTTCTGCAAAGAAAAATTTCCCTTTTAGATTTGGAAAAGCGTGGTTATCTCACTCATCTTTGGAAGTCTGTTGCTGATTGGCGGAATTATAAGATTGAGGGAACGACTTTATTCAGAATAGCCAAGAGATATTTGGTGATATCTTTAAAAGAAAGGCCCAAATTTAGACTAACATTAAGGAAGTCCAAAATAAAATTCAAGAGGAGGGGCTCTCAGAGGACTTGAGATCTATTGAAAATGGGTTGCTGTCTAAATACCATACAATTATTTCTAGTGAAGAGACTTTTTGGAGACAAAGATCAAGAGCCTTGTATTTGAAGGAAGGTGATAAAAACACTCAGTTTTTCCACTTGACAGCTCTAAAGCATAGGGTGGTTAACAGGATTTCTAGGTTATCTTGCAATAGGGGGATTTTATCGGATGAAAATGATATAAGAAAGGAAGCTTTAGATTTTTTCAGCAATCTTTTGGGAGGGATGGACGATCTGGATTTCTAAAATCAAGACCTTCTTGTGTAGGCTATCCCTCCCATTTTAAATGAGGATGACAACAAAAATCTCCCTCAGATCCCTTCTAATCAAGAAATAAAAAATGTGGTGTTTTCCTTTCAGGGAGATAAGTCTCTTGGTCCGGATGGATTTCCAATGTTCTTTTTCAAAATCTTCTTGCATATTATGGAGATGGATATCTGTAATGAAGTCAAAGAATTCTTTGGTTCAAGGAGACTTTTATAAGAATTGAATGCAACCTTCATCATTCTTATTCCAAAGGTTTCTAGAGATGACTCTCTTAATAAGTTCAGACATATTAGTCTTTGTAACTATTTAAAAGATTATCTCTAAGGTTCTTACTTCTAGAATGTTGGATATTCTTCCTAGGATTATTTCAGCTCATCAGAATGGTTTTTTTCCTGGTAGACAGATTTTGGATTCTATTATTTTGGTTCATGAAAATATTCACTCTTTAATTGCTGCAAAAAATCAAGGTTTTTTTCTTAAGTTGGATATGTCTAGAGCCTATGATAGAGTGAATTGGTAATTCCTTTTCATAATTATGAAAGCTTTTGGGTTTGGGGAAAAAGTTATTCAACTCTGCTCCTAGTTGACTGGAACTTCCTCCTCTGCAGTTATTGTTAATGGATCGCCTTCTAGTTTCTTCAAAAGTTCTAGAGGTCTAAGACAGGGGGATCCCATCTCCCCTATCTTGTTCACCATTTTAGCGGAAAGTTTGGGGAAATATATTATAAAAAATGTGGAAGATGGAAAACTCAAAGTCCTTAAACCTTCATCTTCCAACTTAACCTGTACTCATGAACAATTTATTGATGATTTGATTACTATGGGGGAAGCTACTATTAGGGAAGCAAGAAATATGAAGAATGCTATGGACACCTACGAAACTTCTTCTAGCCAAAAAATTAATTAGGATAAGAGATCTTTGTTCTTCATCAATACCCCTGTTGAAAGACAAATAAGTATTGAAAGAATCCTTGGATGTAAAATTGCTAAGTTTCCTTCAACCTATTTGGGGCTCCCAATTTGTTTAAAGCCTTCGAAGAATTTCTAGATGAAGTTGGTTGATAGATTCAATTCTAAATTGGCTGGTTGGAAAGGAGCTATCCTTAGTCAAGCGGGCAAGGTAACGCTGCTTAAAGCTACTCTTCAAAATTTGCTTATTTATGCCCTTAGCCTGTTTAAAAATCCTAGAAAGTTTACAGAGGCAATTGAAAGAATTCAAAAGAAATTCCATTGGTCAGGAGTGGAAGACAAAAATAGAATTCCCCTTGTTGCTTGGAACAAAATTTGTACTCCTAAGGCTTTTTGGGGGTTGGGTTTAACGAATATTATTTTTATGAATAATGCCTTGTTAGCTCTAAACAAATTTGGAGAATGAAAGGGGAGGAAAGAGAATGGAGTTTAATTTGGAAAAAGATATATATTTATATGCAACCATCTGAGAAAAAATTCTGGAAAATTGTTTTCTGTTGAAGGCTCAGCAATTTGGAATGCAGTTCAAACGACTAAAAGTTGGGTTGCTGCTAGAAGAATGTAGAAATTGGGGAATGGAAGAATTATTAGATTTTGGGAAGATAGATGGATTTTGGATAAACCTCTAGAGGGTATTCCTATCCTTAAGGGATGGAAATATTGGTTCAAAAATAGGTATGGTGGCTCTATTAGAGACTTTTGGAGAAACGAGAAGTGGATTGAGTTTAGCCAGCAATGTCCGGAATTAAAGTTTCTTGAGATTTTTCTTTCTTCTAAAATTTTTAGGGACAATGAGGAGGATAGTTTGATTTGGAGGGAGACTTTGGATGGGAATTACTCTGTGTCTTCGGCGGTGTCTATTCACAACAAAGCTCTGGAAGAAATTCCATTGTGGGCTAAAGTGTGGATAAAGAAGTTGATTCCCAAAATTAATATCTTCTTTTGGATTTTTATCCAAAATAAGGTGTTGACTCTTGATAACCTCCAAAAGCGTGGATTTGTTTTTCCTAACAAATGTTCTCTTTGTTGCAGGGAAGAGGAGTTTTCTTGTCACATCCTCTACCAGTGCACTTTCAGTCAGGAAATCTAGAATATTATTTTTAGGTGGAAGCTGAGCTGGGTTTTCCCGAACTCTCTAGGGGAGTTTTGGTAACAATGATACTGTCCTAATTCCAACTCTAAGAATGTTGAGCTGTGGAAACTTACTCTCCCTAATGTGATATGGAATATCTGGAAGGAGCGCAACAACAAGATTTTTAGGAATAAAAGTGCTAACCCTAAAGTTGTGGTGGATAAAATCTATAGAGGGATATTTGAATGTTTAAATGAAACTGATCATAGTTTAGCTACTAAAGAGGACTTTAATGATAGATGGAATCTCTCTAATATCAAATATAGTAAGGATAAGGGTAGGGATGGTCTTTTTCTAGTGCTTTCCATCTCAAGGATGGATTAAGGCCAACTTTGATGGGGTGTCTAAGGGGAACCCGGGTAAAGCTGTTTATGGGGGCATTGTCAAGAATTTTGCTGGAAGTTGCCTTGTGTCAGTTGCTGGCCCTTTGGGTGATCAAACTAGTCATTATGTTGAAGCCTCTGCAACTTTGAATACTTTGATTATTGCAAAAAATATAAATCATGATAAATTATGGCTAGAGGGAGATTCTCTAAAAATCATTAAGTGGCTAAAGGGAGAAACTAGGCCATCTTGGTCTATAAAAAATATAATTTTTAAAGCTAGAGAAATTATAGCTAGCTTTAAATTTATTATAATTGAACATGCCTTTAGAGAGAAATTTTTGGTTACGGATGGTCTAGCAAACCTAGGCTTAATTTCGAAGCTCAAAGTATTTGGTATGGGGAAGGTAATATTAATTTTAATATTAAAAATCTTTTAAGAAAAGACAGATTCATGGGGAAAGATGAATCACACAATTAATCATGAAAGTTTTAATGAGTAATCTTCACATTTATAGAAAGGTAATGATGAATTGGCAGAATGAGGGAGTCATAATCAAAGCTATTAATCTTCTACACACTTTGTGGGTTAGCATTTTCAAAATTTTGAGAGTCATTTGGAAGGAAGCTCTGAAATTGCAGAAGAACAAACTTGGTATTACGAATTCGAAAATGGGGGGGGGGATCTAAGGAGAGAGGAACCAGATAAAATTTCCAGATGGAAGGAAATGTCAAAGGTATGGACTAAGCTGGAAAAAGGGTTCATGACAAATTTCATGGAGAAGCTGGTCGATTATGACAAAGGAAGACTCAACCTAGCAGTCACCAAAATCATTGAAAAACTGGATTAACGGTTCTTTCAAAATTCATGGTGTGAGGTTTAAGCTGGATGCGGACCTCATAGCGATGGTAACAGGTATGCCCCACTCAGGTCTAAACTTTTTTAGAGACTTGAAAGTTTCAAATAATGCAGTTAAGCTTTTTCTGCACAAAGAGAAGGAGAAGGCAAAAATTGGTAAAGCTACGGGGGTATTATGATGCTTCCAACATTAAGAAAATATGGGGTTGTGTGTTGAATGCTATGATGGAATACATTACTATAGAGGGTCATTTTACTAGGGTCCACACATACCATTTTGTGCTGTTAAATCATTTCAGGCATGAGAAGAGGATTTTCTTGCCCTGCTACCTCTTCAGGTCTTTGTCGAGGTCTCTTAACAAGAATAGTAAGAACCCTTTGACTCCGATGCTTCATTGTGGCCTCATTTTACTCATTTATGAGCACCGCAAAATTCTTGCTATCCAAGAAAATAAGAGATTGGAAGGCGAGCCTAGCAAGGAAGAGATGAATCAGAGAAAAAGGAGCAAAAAAACTACAGGGTTGAAAATTTAAGAGGACAAGGATAATTGAAAGGAAACGGAGATTGACTCAGAGGATATCAGAAAAGATGGTAGTGAGATGGAAACAGATGAGTCTGGAGGAGAGGAAAGCTGGAATGAAGAGGAAGTGGGGGAAGAGGAAGGAGGAACTGAGGACATTTTTGATCAAGATAGTCCTATTTTATCAAGAAAATATATATATAGTATTTTCTGTGGGTTATTATGTTATTTTGGAAATAAAAGTTATTTCAAAAATTAAATCTTCTTTTTATTATATATTTTAATGTGATATAAATTATATAATATTATATTCAAAGAATATATATATTTATGTAATTATATTATACTATTATATATAATTTTTAATTTGGAATTTAATTTAGATTATTGATATAATCTAGTTAGGTTTATTTGTAAATTAATAGTGAATACATAATTAGGGGGTTAATTTTTATGTGGTTTTATTTAACCTTATTGGACAAATGACAACATTGATTTCCTTGTATTAATTTACTGTATTTTCTTATTTTTTGGAAAATCTTTTATTGCAAGTATTTTTATGCTTTTGGTTGTTTAAAGAAAAGTTGCCTATATTAGGATCTTGTGTAAATGGTATTTGCAGTCAAGCTTTATTTTGTTGTAATTCTGGTTGAGTTGTTGTTATGTCATATGTTGTTATACCCCCTTGGCCAGGTGTTGTTGTGTAACCTTGTGATATGAGCCATTGTGTTTTTTGTTCCCAATGGTCAATCCTGGGTTAGTGATTGCGTATCCATCACTCATGGTTTGTAAGAATTAGATATGATTGTCTATTTTGCCATAGAGTTCTCATAGAGAGACCTTTCCTATTAGTGTCTTATGAGAGAGAGTGGCTTCCGAGTGGGAGCCATGCCCGAAGTGGATGGCAGGATAACCCCTTGAAAGTTAGTTAAGAAGTGATAACCTAATAATTGATTAGGGGGTGGGTAGATTAAATATTAATTAAGATAATGTGCCTCGCACATGGTTGAGTGCTTGTATAGGCTCAGGATGTAGTGAGAAGGCCTGGATTGGAAAACTTACCACCTCATCTTCACAAAAGGATTGGTAGGGTCCAAATGAGGCTTAGATGGAGTTGGAGGTTCGGGAGAGGTTATCAGGATAACCCAGGATGGGGGTTGGGACCTATGGAGGCCTACCATGGTAACCACCGTAAGCCATGCGATGACACTCTCTCCTTAGAGTCACTAGTGTTTGTGAGTTGAGTCACATGGATGTTTGCGGAGTCATGTAGTTCTTTCGTACTTGTCTTCTTTGCTTGCTTGAGGTTTTTATACTATCTCCTAGCATGGTGGGGTGATTCCATTTTGGGATCACATGGTCAGGTGGTAGTTCCATTTGCCATTGGATGTTCTGGATTGTATCTTTAGGCAAGGAAAGGCTTCGCTGGTATTTCTTGGTTCGTAGTTCATGTATCGGCTCTTGTTCATGATCATTGTTCAGTTGAGGCTTTGTGGTCATTGTATCAAAAATTTTATGTAACCTTGATATTGTAACTTTTGGATTCCATGGTATTTTTGGAAGCCATGTATTTATGGATATTGTATTATTATGTCAGTGGAATGTATGTTAATTCAGTTGCTTTGATCTCATGTATAAATAAAATATGGATAAATAAATGCATTGGAATACTTTGATTCTTTCATTATGGAATTTAGATGTATGTGTAGGTTTAATCTTAAGCATTTAATTTATCTAATTAAATGGACAATTGGATTAACCATGGTGTTAATATAATCTATGAATTAATCTTCATTGGTAACCCTTAGGAAATCATGTGTTAGACTTCCGCTGTGTTATTAAATGTGCAATTGTTATAATTAATGCACTTAATCTTTAAAAAAAATATTTCACCCTTTAGTTGCCTAGTTGTGTTGTTTTCCTTTAGGGTTCCTAGCGGGGCACTACAAACCTACAACTGATCAATACTTGCCAAATTCCAAATTTAACACACACTATCTTTAAGCTACCACACAAATGATTAGTGTACTCAATACAAAGTGAACCAACAAGACAATGCCAAAGTTCCAATCTCAAGAACTAGGAACATAATCATGGAATCATGTTCTACCATTTGCTAAAAGGAATATTATATGCTTCAATGAACATATCATGCTACTAAGAACACTTGTATCATGTCAAAACTCTAATAAATAAATCAAGAGTATATAATATCATAATATAAACCATCTCTAAACTAAAGATCACATGTCGAAATTGAAAATTCATGACACCTCAACCATAGACTAAAAATACCTCCATGGAAAACCAAGATGTACACATCTCCAAACACATGAAGATAATCATTCATCATTAAATAATGAATCCACATCAATACCAAAGATCCCAATTAATCATGTAACAAATCTCTCTACATATTGTGATAAATATCTATTAACTAAAGATCCTCCATGGAGCCAACATAATCAAATAACTTCATGTGTCATCCAAATATTCAAATACATCTATGATCTCCAAACTAAGAAGATAAAACCACCAAAAAAATATCACGAATCTATCCACACTATCAAACCATCAATATCAATAGCATATAATGACATAGTGATAAACCACATGCTACAAGTCCCAATAACAAACTATCTAGGAACTCTTATGAACATCCATCCTCTCATCTCAATGCACACATACCAATGCACAAATGATTAAAAAAAATCAACAAACTAAATCTACATCAACACTAAAAATACCTATGGATATAGATAGTCCAAGTTTGAGTCATCCCACTACCATGAAGTGGGTGGCTAATCCATAACTGACATAACTCAAATATACAAAACCAATGAAATAAGTAAACTCAACATCAAACTGGGAGGCTACAAACTTTGATAACTAAATGGATTAACTGTAGATAGCAAGACTCAAGAACTAGATCGATTATAGATCTAATTTTCCAAAAGAATCTAAAAATAAGTGTACCATAGTCTAGGAGCCAAACAAGCATCCAATCCATAAGAAAAACCTCCTAAAATTGAATGAAACCACCACCAAACAACCAAAACATTGATCATGTCATGCTATTGCATAAATTTACCTACATATACATGAAACCATAATCAACACTAATAATGTACTTTCACCCAACTGCCATTCATGTAAAACTCTGAGTCTCCTCTCATGTCAATCCATGTCTTTTAACTAGAAGATAACCTGTGCACCTATATCCATCAAATCCCAAAGTTTAAAAAAGTATATATAGCTTATTTTGACCATAAAAAAAATATCAACACAACCATGTAGTAGAGTGAACATACTCTCCACCACCTATTTAAAATGAAAAAAATCAATTATGTATGTAAAAGTTATAGAAAAACCATGTTTCAAAGAAATATATGACTTATAGACATAAAAAATAATGAAAATAGAAAAAAATGGTAACTAAACCTATACCACTACCTAATTATTATAGAGAGATTCTTTTTTACTATTGTAAGTTAAAAATAGACAACCTAATTTTTAAAAAAAAATCGCGTCAATCATTTAGTGTAAACCTAGCTTCCAAAAGTATCCATGTTCAATATATTATTTAGCAATGGAACATTACAATATAATTAGAAAGCATTCATGAGAACCTCTAAAGTATCAAGCCTCCACGAGCCCACACAACCATTGACCCCACATTTACTTTTTGATACTATTTTTTTCAATATATTAAATATTTTTCCCATGTGTGAACCACATTAAATATCTAATTCAATGTCAGATGCATATTTACTAATGACCCCAAATAAGTACTTAATGTGACTAAACACATTACTGAAGTTGCATCACAAATAAATATTTATTTAATTACATAATTAAATTAAACCAATATTATACAAGATGTACAACACCTATTCCTAACATGAAACGATTCATATGATACTTGAACACATAGATTCCTACATCTCTATAAAACTTAACAATAGATAATAATTATAAAATCAATATTTTCCAACCATAAAGATATTAAACATGATCAATGTTAGCAAGGACTCAGTAAAATAATTAAAAGATTTAAATTTGACACAATCTCTTTTTTAAAGACATAATTGATTTCCATAATCCTAACCTTGATCACATTAGCATATGATATGATTACAAATTGTAACACTTACCACTCTCAAGAATTTATTCATAACCCAAATTTCATAAACATTGATACACATAATCTTGTGGTAGTGCAATTATTTCTCTAACTCGTCGTTATTAAAAAGATCATGTCTCAGTGATATTATACTGATTTCATTTTAGTTCTAAATGATAAGATATATTAATCCAATTCATTAATAGATCCAAAATGTAATGGATGGATTAGTATGACATCTTACATGGCCCAGTGCTATATCCTTGGTTTCAGTTATCATAGTTGTCATGTAGACACTGCAATCTAATTACCCATGTTTTCAAGTGATTCAAACCAATAAAAGAGTAATACCAATCAGCAACTGAGAAAATGAAATTCTAAAAACATTACTAATATTATAAACTTAGATATATGAGCTTTATCAACATTACTAACCACAGATCATCAAATTCCAAATCTCAAAAGTCATATGTTCTGTAATAACTGCATATAGGGAAGTGGAGGTCATATCTGTGCTTGGGCTTTAGCAATTGTATGTAGTAGTAACAATTTACCAACATATAAAAATAACTGGCACTGGTTGTGGCCATTTTGAAAGAGCAAGATATTAAAAGCCAGTGAAAGTAAGCAGACTTACAGACTTGTATAGAGCAGTTTAACAGGGACAATCTGTTAATATTTTAAAGTAGAATATTTAAATCATTCCTTGGCAATAGGAACTAGAAGCTTATCAGTTAAGAGGTATTTTCCTTTTAGGAAGAAAAACCTGAAAACAAAAAATTGACATAGGTCTGAAAAGAGGCTTGAGAGGGTACACGAAGTGAATAAATGAGATCAGCTATTTTGTCTTGACTGAATTGTACCTCTAAACATTCATGCAGCTCCATAAGCTGAATTGATGAGACACAATGTTGTGTAAAATGCTAGTGTAGAAGGTTTACCATTGAAAACTGTTAGTTGATTTACACTAATGACATTCGAAAATTCATTATGATTATCTGCATAAAATCTCCACTAATTGATTGATAGGTCATTTCTTTTCTCATGCTATTTCATTTAATGCATGTTACTGTTAGCTTCAATTATAAAGGGGTCTATTACTGGTGTGCTGTTGGAGTTTTATTAGTTTCGAGATTTAGATTGAACTTTATTACTCTATTCGAATTTCTTTTTATAGAAAAATCTGAACCCTTTCAAAAATGCATATTTACCTTCAATAAAAAAATTCAAACCTCAAGAATTAGATATTCTATAAACCTTCTATTATTACACAATTAAAATTTTCTTACAATCTTTAAACTAACCCCCCAAAAATATATAAATTCTACTATTTGTTGACATGAACAATCAAATATATAATTATGAGAAATTGCAAGGAGCCTTAATCCAAGGTTTTTCAAATTTCTAAACTGTAAATACTCCCCTAAATTTAAAATAAAAAAGGAACATAATTAATCAATTAACCTCCAAAGTCATGTTCTATAATTTTCTATCATATACAACATATATCAATTTTCCAGCATAACTGGCACTGGTTGTTCCCTTTTATAGGGAAAGCTATCAATTCTTCAATGAAAGAATGTATTAATAGATAGAAAATCATAAGATATAAAATATGTGAATTTTGTCATATAAATAGTCATAGTAAGCAGACTTACTAACGTGTATAGAGCTGTTAAACAATGATAATCTGCTAAGATTTTAATATTAAAGTATGTAAATCATTCGTTGGCAATAACAATTAGAAGGTTCTATGTAAAGAGGCCTTTATCTTTACGAACAAAATAGCCTGAAAACAAAAATTGACATACACCTCAAAAGATACATGAAATTAATAAATGAGATGAGCTGCTTTTGCATCTCCCTCAAAGCCTCCAAAAAAAATCCAAATATATTGTCTGACGATATTTTGCAAGCCTTTGAGGGAGATTTAACAGCAGTTCCCTCAAAATCCATGCACCCTCAAAAGCTGAAACGGTGAGATAGAAAGTGTTGTGTACAAATGTTAACTGGGTGGATAAATTTATAGGAATGTAAACAGAATTATTTGCATTTACTATTGAGAACTATTAGCCCATTTCCACTCATGACATTCGAAAAGTCATTATGATTAAAACAGAAGACAAGCTTATCTGCATAAGATCTCCACTAGATCTACCGATACCATTTATTTTTCTGGTGTCATTTCACTTCATACATGTTGTAGTGTTAGTGTTAGGAACAATAGTAAAGGCTAGATGCCATATTCATATAGATAACGATCTCCATTCCTTTCACATCAGCAGTAATTCATTTGAGAATCATGCCGCCAAGATTAAAACAAATAAGTTGTTGATTTTTGACATAAAATCTTAATTCAAAAATTATAAAATTAGATATATTGAGAATATAGTCAGATAATCTGACTTGAAACATTTTCCAGTGATTCCATATTAGGAAAGGTGATTAACGACATATGTGAGTATCATAAAATGCACCGACTGTCAACTGCGGTGAAATATAATTTTCTTTTATCTAGATAGAATTTGGTTGGCTTTCATTGGATGTTGAGTAAGATCTCTGATATGAAAATATTGCAGCTCACGATATTTTCATGTAAATTAAGCCTCTCATTCTTTGAGGTTTCTGATTTGATTTGTTGAGAAAGTTGGTCTTACCTCTCCCTCAATGGCTTCTGAAATATGATATCGAATCGATTGCAGCATTGAATGAAATATTTTTTATGCCATTGAGGAAACAGGTTAAAGCCCGCTGCCTCCATTATTGTTTGATATTGTCTCAAGTTTCAACTATATCCGCGGTCTTATATAAACATATAACTGAAATTTTGCATAAATTGTTGTGATGCTTGCTTGGATGGATTATAAATAAAGTATAGTCTCTCTTTAATAAAATTAAAAAAAAATGTTTGAAAATGAATTAAAAGGATTTGAACGCACAATGGTATCTAGGTATTTAGATATATAATATTTTGTTTACAGGAATTAAAATGCATTTTAAGATTTTAAGAAAGAAAAAAAATTATAATAAGATTTTTATTTTTTAAATTGAGATGTTATATATATATATATATATTGGTTCTAGTAATTTGTTGGTTTTGTGAGTTCTATAAGTGTGTGAATAATAAATCATTTTTCATTTAGTTTAATGAGAGATATTTATTCTATCAAAGCTATTCATGACATGATATTGAGTTCATGATCTGAATTATGGATTCAGATGACAACACCTGAGTGAGAACCTGCAGTATTGTACATGAACAAGAAAGCATATAATTGAAGCTGGCCAAAAAGTGATCTATTCAATTCTAAAATCCAACATATACTAGTCCAAGGGATTCCAAGGATCACCAACAACTCCTTGAGAATCGAAACCCAACAGTCACATCTTGTTTATTTACATAATAAAATTTAAAAGTATGAAAATATAAAAATATTTTTCCACTGTTTTAGATTTGCTTTTGATAATTACTTCCCCCTTGGAAAGCAATGGGCCCCATTGCATAAACACTCTGAATGAGATGCAGAAAACGTTCTTGAAGTTGCTCCTTGGTAAACCACTATCCTTGTTGAGCAATCTACCTTGCTCAAACCACTTTGTACAAGTAAATCTGCTGTTGTTTGAGTGTTTTCACCATGGTGTCCACAATCTGATTGCATTGGAATGGGGTAGCTGCATTTGGATTCAATTCTGTAGTGGAGATTGTTTTTGCCACATCCGCAACATCTAATAGTGGAGGAAAATATGGATTCAAGAGTTCCACTTTGAAGACTGGATGAAGACCCAAAAATGCAGGTAAATTAAGCTCAAAAGCATTATCATCAACTTGCTTGATGATGGTGTATGACCTATAACGCAAAGGATGAAGATTCCTATTGGCACCCTGCAATCTTTCCTTCTAGATATGCAACCACACCTTGCCCCCGACTTGAAAATTATGAGGAGTATGATGCTCATCATGTCTCTCCTTATATTTCTTATTGGTGTGCTCCAAGATTTCATGAACATGTTGTTGCAGATGATGAATTATATCAATGAACTAGGCTGCCTTATCTTCCTCCTTACCAACATGTGGAACCAGATCAGGGTGAATAAGTGGTATGGCAACATCCATGGGTGCAAGTGGCTGATAACCAAGACAAACCTCAAATGGGATGTGGCTAGTTGAACTATGAATTGCCGTGTTGTAGCTATGTTGAACATTTGGAAGACTTTCATCCCATGTGTGGGGATGTTTTGAGTGGTACATTCGTAGGATGTGTATGATCATCCGATTCACTACCTCTGTTTGGCCATCTATTTGAAGGTGGAAAGAAGTAGACTTTGTTAATTTGGTGTCCATCATTTCCCATAGTGTAGACCAGAACTTACTAAGAAACCTGTTGTCCCTATCCGAGATAATGGTATTCGACAGACCAAAATGAACCCAAATGTATTCAAAGAAGAGCTTTGCAGTGTCCTCTGTAGAAATTGTTTTTTTACATGCCACTATTACTATCATTTTTGAGAACCTATCTACCACAACATACACAGAATCATGGCCTCTTTTGGTGGTAGGAAGACCAGACATAAAGTCCATAGAAACTGAGTGCCAAGGTTTTTCAGGAACAAGAAGTGGTGAATACAACCAAAGTTTATGATTGGCAGGCTTAGCAATAACACATGCGATACAAGCTTGAATATATGAAATAACACATCATTTCACAATTTTGGCCAATAGAAATACCTCTGAAGTATAGCAGTAGTCTTACCTATACCAAAATGACCAACAACCTTACTATAGTGAGCTTCCCATACCAACTTTTTACGTTCTACATTGGGCACACAAATTTGGCCAATGTGACAAAGCATTCCATCCTACAAATAGAAGTCATTAACTTGATGTCCCTTCACCAATTGATTATAAACATCTGCAAATTCAACATCGTTCTCATACAAGCAAGCCCAGGCTTCAGTTTGATGACCACATGAGTTCAAAACCATACTTATGGCTGCAATTGGAGGCCTTCTCAAACAGTTTGATACTTTGTTAGTACTTCCCTTCTTGTGGTGAATATTGAGGTGAAATTGTTAATGATATGTTGACCATCATTGATGTCAATCATTCTGCAACTTCCCTTGTGTTTGCAAAAATTGAAGAGGTTTGTGATTTGTGTGGATGACAGTCTCCTTACCCAAAATGTAATGTTTCCACTTCTTACAAGCTTGAACAATAGCATATAGTTCCTTGTCGTAAGTGACATACTGACACACTGTATTAGAAAAATTCTAATTGTGATATGCAACTGGATGACCATGCTGCATGAGGATTTCCCCTAAAGCATATTTTGATGCATATGTTTGTATTTCAAATGACTATTGTAGGTCAAGAACAGATAAAACTAGTGCAGAAAATAACCTTTGTTTTAGCCCCTCGAATGCTTCTTGTTGAGAACTTGTCCATTTAAACTTTTCTTGTGTCCCCCCACTCAATGACTAATTTAGAGGCCAAGACAAATGGGAAAATCCCAACACAAATTTGTGATAAAAGTTTGCCAACCCGAGGAAACTTCATAAGTCTGTGAGATTTCTAGGAGATGACCAGTCCTTAATTACTTGTATCTTCTCTAGATAAACATGGACACCGTCACTATCAATAATATATCCTAAGTATCTGATACTTTGCATACCAAAGGAGCACTTTTCTTTGTTTGTATAAATCCCATGATCTTGTAAGGTTGAGAGATTTTTTTTTTCCTATTGCAAATGTTCCTCCCAAGTGTTGTTGAAGATGAGTATGTCATCAAGATATACAACCATGAAGGAATCAATGAATGGTCTAAGTATACCATTCATCATTCTCATGAATGTCACTGGAGCATTTGTTAGACCAAAAGGCATCACTAACCATTCAAACAATCCCTTTAGATTTGAAAGTTGTCTTCCACACATCGGCTGATTCAATTGGTACTTGATGGTACCTTGATTTTAAATCAATTTTGGTGAAGAATCGGGCCCCTCTAAGCTGGTCCAAGAGGTCATCTATCTGGGGAAGTGGATACCTATTTTTGACTGAAATTTTATTCAAGGCCCTATAGTCAATACAAAGTCTCCAGGTTCCATCCTTTTTCTTTGCTAGAACAATGGGGCTGCCATAGGGTGATGCACTTGGACGAATATGTCCCTTCTCAATTAGTTCTTGTATTTGCCTCTTAATCTCATTATTCTCTAATATTGACCTATGGTAGACTAGTTCATTAGGCAGTGGAGTTCTTGGTATCAAATCAATAGTGTGTCTCACTTGGCAATGTGTAGGTACCCCAATTGGTAACTTAAATAGATTTTCATATTTCATCAAAATTTGATCCA
Organism: Cryptomeria japonica; assembly: GCF_030272615.1. Taxonomy (NCBI): domain Eukaryota; kingdom Viridiplantae; phylum Streptophyta; class Pinopsida; order Cupressales; family Cupressaceae; genus Cryptomeria; species Cryptomeria japonica. The sequence continues at coordinate 257,223,356 of NC_081409.1, read as the reverse complement.
TTGATCTTTTCTGCAGTGTTGTGGTGTTTATGATGGCATGGGAATTATAAACTGATTTCCTTTCTTCTTCAGAATGAATCATCAATAAAATGAATGTTCCCATATTGGCAACCAACTTCTTACATTGTTTGGCACTAATCAAAGAGGTAGTGTATGCAGGGCTTACCTTTGGTATTCAGTATTTCTTCTCACCTAATATGATTGTCATGTTGCGAGGCTTGGAATCATAAACACCATGTCACTGCTACATGTATGGTTGTCCCAATAGAACATCACAAACATATAAAGGAGTCATATCACAGATTATCTCATCTTTGAAAGGCTTTATGGAGTATGAAAGGCGACACTGCTGGTGCACCTGGATATCTCTCCCTTGACTAACCCATCCCATTGAATAGGGTTGCGGGTGGGTTGTTGTTTTCAGATTCAGTATCTTCATAGTCTCTGTTGATATTAGGTTCTTTTGACTTCTGCTATCAATGATAAAGTGCAGGGCTTTTCCTCCGACCGACATCTGGGAATGGAACAATCTCTCCTCATCCTCATGGGGCAATATCCTTGTAGTAGCCACTGTGGCATATGGATCAACCTCAATGACCTGTTCATGACTTTCTTCTATGCAAGTTTCTGCCACCTTAGATTCTTCCTTGTCCTCACGCGTCTCCATTATTAAGCTTTTTATGGTTCTACAATCTTTTGTATTATGAGAGGGACTCTTATGGAATTCACACCACATATCGTTCTCTTGTGTCTTCTTCATACTCCATGTCTTTTTTGTTGGTGAATTGGGAGAGGGTTCCTTAGAGGTTTGTTTCCATGTAGTTTTTCCACCTTCACCCTTCCATCTGTTGTTTGCGAAATTATCCCTCCTTCCTTTCTGTTTGAATTTCTCCTTAATTTTGGTAGCAAATTTATATGCACTAGTTAAAGTCTCTATGTTTAGGAATTCCATTTTGGTTTGGATGTACCTATGGATTCCACTCTGATATTTTGAAAACTCAGTGCTTCTCACAATCTTTGATGCCAAGCTTTGCTACTAAGGCATGAAACATATTAATATATTCTAGAACATTTTGGTCTGTCTTCTGTCGAAGCAATTGCCACTACATATATTTCTATTCACATGTATCGAAAAGAAAATATTCTTCCTTTATGTGCTCCATGAATTCTCCCCATGTGGGTTGTTGATTAAAAATAAAAGTACTGCCATTTTCTGCTGCCTTGGATGCTAACTTCGCTTCCCATGAATCTTTCACATCATTTTGAGCTTTGAGGAGAGCGAAAGTTATCTTCTCTTCATCTGAAAACTGATTGACAAAGAAATATCTTTCCAATTTTGAAACCCAATCATCAACAGCATCTACATCGATCTTTCCTTGAAATGTGGGTATATCAAAGTTCACTTGCACCTTGAATGGCGTATACCCTGTAAATGGTGGGTTTTCTTGTGACCCACGACTTTCTAGCATTTTCTTGAACTGCTCCATCATTTCTTCACGATGTTTTTTTATTGCATCTGCAACTAATGCTCTAATGTCATCGTCGGTCTGCAACTTAGCCATCTGCGATCATGTGCATCTCAAAGGAAGGTAGACTGAAGGATTCCTTGTTTCCAACCCCAATCTTTGACATGTTGATCGCGTGTAATATGACATACAGGAGCGAACTTGCTCCGATACCACTGATCCAATTTATGGATTCGGATGACAACACCTAAGTGAGAACCTGTGGTATTGTAAATTCTGCTCACATGAACAAGAAAGCATATAATTGAAGCAAGCCAAAACGTGATCTATTCAATTAAAAAATCCAACATATACCAGTCCAAGGGATTCCAAGGGTCACCAAAAACTCCTTGAGAATCGAAACCCAATAGTCACATCTTGTTTATTTACATAATAAAATCTAAAACTATGAAATTTTCAAAAAAACTATATAATTTTTTTTCCTAACTGTAACTAGGCATAAATTTCTGCATAGGACTTGAAATTATGAGCCGTTTAACTTGTTGGAAAGGTCTCCAAGAGTTGTAGGTGAAGTCTTGAAAGAACTTGCCTATGAAACATTCTAAAGGACATGCCAAACTTTCAAGGGCTAAAAATGCCCCGAAGGCCTTCAAAAATGCCAATTACTAATGTCTAGAAAAAGTAAAGAAAATATAAAAATATTTTCCCATTGTTTCAGATTTTCTTCTAATTAGTTCATCACTTAAAGCATCATGTCTTGATTTTAATAATACTTTATCTTTCAAATCCTCCTTTACCCTTAAAAACAAGACTTGACATTGGATGGATTCACTAAGAATCATTCAACTTCACCAATATACCAATGACCACTTGATTTTCATTGTCAATATAGATAAACATGTAAAAAAGAGTTGTGAATATAACTTATGTTATAAATATTGTTTATTAATATAAGAGTTTGAATTAAGTGAAAGTAAACATATTTTATTTGAAGATTAGATATTAATATTTTTTTTGTAGCGTGCTAACATAGAAAGAATTAACATTTAATAGCATTGTGTGAAGACACTTAGAATGGTCACAAGCCTCTAACTAACATCTAGGATCTAAAAAATGTGAAACTCTTCCTCCAAAAAAAAATTATGTTTCTAAAGTAAAGGATTACTTCCATGTAAAAAATGATGTATTCCTTCCATAAGTAACCCATAGTAAAATAAATTGAAAAAGAGAATTTTTCTATTAAACCTGAGAAGATGAATTATCTTGGATGGATTCTAAGTTAGACATTTTACTCAATAAAAAAAGGTTACAAGGCTTTAACATATAACACTTTCTACCAAGTCTAGCCTTTAAACCTTTATTAGAGCAACTAATTTTTGGCTAGAGTGAGGAATTTCTCCTGGATCACCTTTAATAAGAGAATATTAACAAGTAGAAGGTTAGAAAAATTGGGCATTCCCCCTACCTTCAATTATCTTATGTGGAGATACCATGAAAGGTATTAATCACCTTCTTTTAAGCTATAATTTTAGTCACAAAAGTTGTATGTGGCTATATGGAAAACTAAACTTGGTAGGTCCTCTACCCAAATCTCTACTCCAACTCTTCTAGTCTTTACGAATCCTACACAAACAATCTACATATACAATTATCTAGGTTTTAAGTCCTTCCATAATCATCTAGCACCTTTTTCTAGAGAAAAATAATAAAATCTTCATATATTCCATTGTAGCCTTGAAAACATAACCTTCAAAATACAGAGAGCTACCTCTAAAATTGTCATGGACAATATTTTTAGGCATCCATCTCTAAGCAAGAACTACACTAATTGGGATTTTTTTCTCCTAAACAATTTGTAGCTCTCCTCAAACGCCCTTTGTGCCATGGGTCATCTAATTAGGAATTGAAAAAAACTAATAAAAATTAGTTAAATAGAAGCTTCCTCTCCTTTCCATGGTCAAACTAAGTTTTGATGGTGCTCCCTAAAGAAATCTAAGAATTTTAGGTGTAGAGGTAGTACTAAGGAATAATCTTGGGCAATTTTTATTTGCAACATCTAGAAAAATCCAAAGAGGTTCAAATAATGAAGTAGAAATTGAATCTCTTCTTTTGGGACTCAAAACTGTGAATTAAAAAAAAACAATCTCTACATCATTGAGGGAAATCAATTGTCATCATAAATGCTATTAAACATGCCAAACTAAATAACTATACATTATAATATAACGTGGTCTAGTTTATATTGACTTCATTCAACCATGATTTATAAGAATGACTCCTTCCTTCCCTTATTCTCTCCCTAATGCCATAATTATTAACTATCTTTATTTCTTTAGGGCTACGAATTAAAGAGTGTTTAATGGTGAATTAATCTCACAGGGATCTACTTTGTAGAGGGAAATAATTTTAATTTCCTATATAGAGCCCTTTATGTCCATCTTTTCTACCTTTGATATTATTTTTAGGTGTGTGGATGTGGTGAAAAATAAACAAATGAAAATATTCTACCATAGAAGCAGAGTTTACTTTAGTGATGAATATTCGCCAATGGCGAATATTTTATATCGACGACATGGAAAATGGAAAATATATTGTACCAACTGGTGGTGGCCATGTCGCCAGGAATTTATAAACATTCATCAAATGCATGACCCAATCGCCCATTATTTTATGTAATTAATTCTATTTATGTGAAGATTTTGCTAATCCACATTTTCCACACAGTAAATTCAATTTTTTCGCCTACACTCTTCGAGGTTGCCTTAATAGACGACCATAATTCGCCAATAGGCATATATAGATTTATTTTCCAAGAGGACCCAATTCACCTTAAATTTTGCGGACACATGTGTCCATTCACCCTAATTTTCACTAGCTCTATTGTATTTGCCAATTAACTAGTTGGCCCATAATCGCCTCAGAAATTACATAAGACGTGTTATAGTTAAGCGAAATTCACCAAATATTTTTATACCATATAAAATTCCCATCGAATTCGCCAAATAAGGATTGGTATTAATACATTCAAAGATCGGATCTATCTCTACATAATTTCATCGGTTTTGGGCTCTCAATTCGGATCAATAGTGAAGTTTCAGACTAGGAACAACCATTGCTACTAACTGCATTGGCAACTGCTAGTGACCTATTAGGTGAGTGATCATATTTTTGAAGTGTTATAATGTTATTTTGAACTCATCTCTATATGTTTGCACTGTTGAGTTCATTCTTATTCAGTGGGGACCCGTCAATGTCATTGGTCACCTGGGAAACCTCAGACATCTAGATTGTAGGTCGTAGGGCCAATGAATCTTATAGTCTAGTCTATTTACAATTATTATTTCTTCAACAATTTAATATCTTTTTGCAGCCTTTATTTTGTTGGATATGTCAAATAGGAAGAAGGGTAGGAATCCTGAATGTGGGGATGGCCAAGAGGGGCCAACAAAACATAGAACATTGTCTTCTTACTTTGGTGTTGGCAAAGATCATGGTGAAAATCAGGAAGGTACATCATCACAAGTACAAGTACAAGATTCACAACCTTCACCGCATATTGAAGAAGGTGGAGAATCTGATATCTCAGATCATGATGAACTTGAAGAATATTTTCTAGTAGATACACAGGTTAGCCAGAATGATATAATCGACTTGGGCGATAATACTACAGATGATAATGCATGGAAGGGGAAAAGAAAAGCCATATCAAAAAAGGATCAACCCAAATAAAAAAGGATCAACCAAAATAAAAAAAAATGATCGAGAGTGGGATATCTCAGTGAGGAATTTTCAAATTAATTGGGTGTCAAAGTATCCATTCATTGAACTAGTGGAGAATACAATTGAATGTGAGCCTCCAATATAATGCAGGTGTAAGATTTTCACTTGGAAATATAAGAAGAAAAAGAGGTTGCAGCTAAAAATTGACACAATAGAAAAGCGTATGGGTAAATTTTATGGAAAAATGATAGACGGTATTGAAAAATCAGTGATAAGATGGAAAACAAAGGAGGAATGTAAGCATGAGAGGAATGCTGAAGAATTTTATTTTCATGAGAAAATACAGATGAAACCTACTGAAGTTAAAGGTTTTATTGAAGCTATTCTTGGAAAATCAATGCAAATAGAACAACTGGGAAAAGTTGTTCAGTTAAGTGTTATTTTTTTATATTTTGAGTAGAGGGCGTATGACACACAACCCATCAATGAGTGGTTTATTATGCTTTTTGAAAGTTCCTAACTACCCTAATAGTCACTGGTCAGTAAACAGTAGATGGGAATGGGCAAGTTGTCTTGCTAAGGTTGAAAAAGAAGATGTAATAAGAGAGTGAAACTTTATTGCATTGTCTTTAGACAAAGTTATAGTAGTAGATAATACTTCATGGTTATGCATGCATGTTTATAATGTACAGAAGCATGCCCGCCAACCTTATCTACTATCTATTGCTAAAATGAAGGATAGTGCGACAACATAAAATTTATTTCAACTATTAAAGAGTTGTTTAATTGAATATGGAGGTATGGATGACATGACAATTGCTAAAAGGTTGGTTTGTGTTGGAGTGGATGGAGCTTCAATAATGCAAGGTCGTAGGAATGGTCTTTCCACAAAGCTGGAAACTTCTTATGCATCCTACATTACTGGCATTAACTGCATGACCCATAGAATGAATCTATCTTTTGGAATTGTGAGCAAGTATGCTCCAGTAAAAATAATTGAATATTTAGTCAGAGAGCTCTACTCACACTTTTGTCGAAGTCCCAAATGATTTATGAAATTTTAACACTTTGTTGATGGAAACCCAAATGGGAACAAGCTTCTTAAGGATAATGATACTAGATGGATCTCTTTGGATGGTCCAACACATTGAGTTTTTTCAGAATATCCATCCTTGATTGGACTATTTCACACAAATCATGACGAATCAGAGAAACCAAAATTTCCTGACCTGCTTCAGAGGTTAAGTAATATAGAGACACTCTTAACTTTAGCATCTCTTCTCCCCATGCTAGAGGAAATGAGGAATATTATGAAAAAAGCCCAACAAAGAGCTATGTATATTGCAGAATGTGCTAAGTTTTGTAAGATGGCATGCCTCACCCTCGATAATCTTTATCGATTTCAATTAACATTATTTGATGAAATTTCTTCTAAGTGCCGAACACTCACAGAGTTGAACAATCTTGATAACTTTTTACAGATCGGTGCAAATGTGGAGATATGTGCCAGTGTATGTGGACTTGAGATACCTATGCACTTCTTACCATGGTTGAGCTCAAGGAACCACGAAAGTATCCCAAGAAGCAACTAGCAAGAGTTACAAGGGAAGATTTTAGCAAGATTGTTGAGTCTATAACTGCTTTTGTGAAGAAAATTTCCTATGATATTTCCTTATAGATTAGAACTAGATTACCTGATGAGAAACTTCTTGAAGCCATGTGTATTGTGTTTCCTCAATATTTTAACTTCAACAGTGCAATTGATTTTCGAGCTTAGCTAATGACTTTCATAAATCAATTTTCCAAATCCATAGAATTCAATGGAGTAACTATAAATGGAATTTGAAAGGAAACTCTTCTTAGAAAAAAATCATCCCATTTTGCATACACTATGAGGGAACAATATGACAGAATGGAGAATCCCCACGAAGAGGGATTAGTAACAAGGCTTTGGACAGATCTAGGTAAGAACGAAGTGTTGTATGATTCAATATCTGAATATTTCAAGCTTGTTGATTTATGTCTTACCATGATATTGGGTTCGATGGAGGATGAGAGAGTTTTCAGTGCTTTGGTGGTGTAGGAGCACCTACATATGAAGGCCTGAGCCAAGAGAAAGATGATTTTATATTAGTTAGAAGAAATATAATAAGACCATATGGGTCCTTTTTTGTAATTCAATGTCCTAGGAGTGTGACAAGTTTGTCCATGTTTGGATCAAATTGTCACCTAGGGTCTGGTAGAACAATTTGAGTCAATAAGGGTCACAATGGTCTAAATTGAGGGATCAAGTGACCAAAAGTATATTTGAGTCATTTATTATGTTTTATAATCAAATGTAATCATTTTGGGGGACTATGATGGTCAAGAGTTTAAGTTGGTTGAATTATGTAAAAGTTGTCATATTGTTAATTTGTTGTCATGACAAGTTTGCACTTTTTTGTAAATCAGAATTCTCCAATACTCAATAAATTTGAAAAATAGTTGGAGGAGTTTATGGTAATTTTGGAAACACCTTTAAAGGCCCCAAACACTAAAGAATGTATGTTGGTTATTTTGGAAAGGAATTTGAAGCATCAAGAAGTGTTGGAAACTCAAAAAATCGTTTGAATTCTATTGATTGCATACTAAAGGTGGATTGGTAAGAATTATCATGACATAGATCCTAAAATTAGATTGTATTACCTTTGTGTTGCACTAAATGTGAAACCTTGAAGTGATCATTTCCCATTTCTATAAGAAAATCTCTACCGGGTAGCCCAAAACCCTTAAACCCCTAGGGTTTGACTGCAATAATAGGTTTTGGACTATCAATCCTTAATTAAACACTTTGTTGTTATAGGAGATGATAGGCCACTATATCATATATCAGTACCAAATTCTATTATGAGGATACAAGAGGGTGAAGAGGATGGATAACTAACCCTAGGTCTAGCATCTCTATGTGACAAATTGGTTTGATGAGTTTAGTGTGTGGGAATTGAGAGGTAGAGCACTGGGAAAGGGTTTGAATGTGGTAGATGAGTACTTTAGAGGTTTACATGGAATTTCATGGTTAGTGATGGTCACCCATTAAGAGGACCCACTCAGTTTGTGAAAGGCGTCAATCAAATAGGTCTAAAAGCTCTATTAGGTTTGTTAGTGCAACACTGGTTGGAATATCTACAAGTTGATCTGGTACTAGAAACTAAGATATTGTTTAGAACTCCAAAAAGGGTATCTGAAAACATAAATTGTTTGTCTAGATCCTTAGGGTGTCAAAATTTATCACTTGATTCCCTCAAAAGGAGGCCTAATAGCAACCGGTTCAGGTTTGTGGGTGAATGAGTCAAAATTGATGTTCCGGTAGATCTAAACCATGAAATACTATTTAATTTATGTTTAGGTGTTGTGAGAAAACCCCTCCAAGGATTGTTGTATTGAATTGGTGAAGTGGGCCATTCAAACCCTTAATTAAGCCTAGGAGTATCCCACTCATTGTTTGCTAGGGTGTGTGTGTAGTCTCAGAAGAACTTGAGAAGCGTTAGTTGTCAGTAAGTAGACATAGTGGAGCCTTGGGGTTTTCCAAGGTGTTGTTTGGTGTCATTGAACAAGTTCTTGACTCGGTGTTGTGTTAGGATCTTTGGAATCAAGGTTACTGATTGAGTTTGTGAAGCTTAGAGATTGACTAGCTCAAGGTCACCTCCTTCCGGTCTATTGCCTCCTCATCATATTGGTATGAGAGAAAGATTTTGAAGATTAGTGGGTGGTGTGGTCTTAGTGTATGTCAAAGGAAGATTTTGAAATAGGGGCTAATAGAATGCCTCCTAAGAGTATGTCACAAGATGTGGTAAAGAAGTTGATTGAAGAGATGCTTGAGTCCAAGATTGAAGAATTGAAAAAGACTAAGGATAAGGAAGATGGAAGCGAAACTGATGAAGAAGGGGATAAAGAAGATGGGGAATCCTCTAAGTGGGTAGAGCAGATACTTGTAGATCAGAGGGCATTTATAGATGCCTCGAGGTCAATCAATAGGGACATCATTGATGATTTGCCTATGTATAGTGGAAGTATGGAAGCATAAGAGGTGATAGACTGGATTGAGGCATTGACCAGTCATTTTGAGTACAAAGAAATCCTTGAAGATAAGAGTGTTAAGTTGGAAAAATTAAGGTTGAAGGGGTCTGCTCTTACATGGTGGAACTATGTACAAGTGGAGAGAGTTAAGGAGGGAAAAAGTAAGATAGCCTCCTGGGAAAGGATAAAAGCTAAAGTCAAGGCACAATTCATGCCCATTGACTATGAAGTGCAGATGTATAGAAAAATTCAAAACCTCGGACAAAGAGACCTCGATGTGAATACATATATGGAGGAGTTTCATAAACTCAGTCTTAGACCAAAGACACAAGAAGAAGAGTCAGAGAGAGTGGCCAGGTACTTGAACGACCTAAGGATGAATATCCAAGATGAGATTAGCATCTTGGCAATGAAGACAGTGAAGAAGTGTTTTCAATTGGCCCTAAGGGTAGAAGAGAAACTAAAGAGAATAAGTGAGAAAAGTAATAGAGGTAAAGGAGGGAGAAGTTTTAGAGGTAGAGGAATTTTTGGAGGAAGAAGTCTTAATCAAAGGTCTAGTGGTTAGTCTAGCCAAGGAGAGAAAGTTGGGGACTCAAGTAGCAGAGGAGGCTAACATGGGAGACCTAATGGAAGAGGTGGGACAAATGGATTAGGGAGAGGATCCAAATTTTCCAGTATGAGATGCTATAACTACAATTAGATGGGGCAACCGACCTATGAGTGTCCAGAGAAGGTCTCAACTTCTCATGGTGGTGAGAGGAGAACCACCTTGACTCAAGAAGATGCAAGTAGTGTGACATCTCCTAAAGTGAATTAGACATCACAGATGGGAGAGAACCTAATGATCAAGAGGATGCTGCTAAAGGAACCAATGAAGACTGATCCACCCCAAAGGAAGGCTTTGTTTAGAGTCAACTACAAGATTCAAGGTAAGGTTTGTAAAGTTGTCATAGATTCAGGATCTAGTGATAACATTGTATCTTTGGAAGCAGTAAACAAGCTGAACTTGGAGAGAATACCCCATAGTTGTCCATATAGAGTCATTTGGGTGAAAAAAGGGCAACACATACTTATCAATGAACAAGCATGGGTAGAGTTCAATATTGGGGGGTATAAGGATAAAAAAATTTGTGACATCCTTCCAATGGATGCTTTCCATCTCTTTCTTTGCAGAGCATGGGAATTTGACAGAAAAGGCTCATCATGATGGAGAAAATAATTCTTACTCCTTCGAAAAGGATGGTGTGACCTTTAGGATATAGTCAGTGGTAGAAGGGGATCCACAACATGTAGGATCTAGTGTGAGGATGGTAGGAGAAAAATAATTCCTTGATACACTAAAGGAGGGAGGTGGAGTAGGTTTTGCTTTGATTGTGAAGCCCAAGGAAGAAAGGAAGAAGGGTGTGAGTGAGGTAGGACCTAAGGAGGTCAGGGAACTACTAGACCAATGCCAAGGAGTGGTTGCAGAAGACATATTGGACTCCCTTCCGCCTATCAAAGATTTTAGTACTCAAATTGATCTGATATCGGGAGCAGTCTTTCCTAACAAAGTAGCATATAAAATGACCCCACAACAGAATGAAGAGGTAATTAGGAAAATTCAAGAGCTCCCAGATAAAGGGCTGTTAAGAAAGAGCCTTAGCCCATGTGTAGCACCTACTGTTTTAGCCCCAAAGAAGGATGGGAAATGTTGGCTTTGTACTGATTCTAGGGATATCAATAGGATAACCATTAGATATAGGTTTCCTATTCCAAGGATAGAGGACCTAATGGATTATTTAGGGGGAGCTACCTATTTCTCTAAAATTGATCTCAAGAGTGGGTACCATTAGATAAGGATAAGAGAGGGGGGTGGATGGAGGACTACATTTAAAACTAATGAAGGGTTGTATGAGTGAATTGTGATTCCTTTTGGTCTTTCAAATGTCCCTAGCACCTTTATGAGACTAATGAATGAAGTGTTGTAGGAGTTTATAGGGAAGTTTATGGTAGTCTACCTTGATGACATATTGGTATTCAGTAAGAGAAAGGCAGAGCACTTGAAACACTTGGAGATAGTCTTGAAGTGTCTGCAAGAGCAGAAGTTGATGATAAATATAGAAAAGTGTGACTTCATGAAATAGTAATCGGTGTACTTAGGTTTTGTAATGTCTAAGGGTGACTTGAAGATGGATTCTTCCAAGGTAGAGTCTATTCTAAACTGGCCTACACCTAAGACAACTGAGAGGTAAGAAGTTTTCATGGTTTGGAAACATTTAATAGGAAATTCATTAGAAATTATAGTGATATTTGTGCACCTATGTTAGAAACCATCAAGGGTGGTGGTAAGGTGAAATTTGTGTGGACCAAAGAAGCAGATAAGAGTTTTGAGTGTTTAAAAGAGAAAGTTGCAAAGTACCCAGTCCTAGTATTGCCTGATTTTAGTAAGGTCTTCACCATCGAATGTGATGCAAGTGGTTTGGCTATAGGAGTAGTATTGAGCCAAGAGGGGAGACTCGTGGCCTTTTTCAGTGCAAAATAAATGAAGCAAAGAGGAAATATTCCTCATATGATTTAGAGTTGTATGCTATGGTACAAGCTCTGAAAAAGTGGAGGCATTACTTTCTTCCTAAGGAGTTTATTGTGTCAACTGACAATCATGCTCTTAATTTTTTGAAAGGAGAAGAGAAACTCTCTCATTGACATATGAAATGGGTTGAAAGTCTTCAAGCCTATGCCTTCATCATCAAGAACAAGAAAGGGGTATCCAATAAGGTTGCAGATGATCTATGTAGGAGGGTGTTGACAGTGTAAGAAGTACAATTGCGGAGTATGGGTGTTGAAGCACTCAAAGGATTGTATGTAGAGGACCAAGATTTCAAGGAAATATATAAGATATGTTGTGAGTTTGTGTAATGCCCCTACCCTAGTTGGCCTTGTAAATCTCATTTGACCTTGGTTGACTTCCTATGTGGCATTCTTGAATGGTGGATTTATCGTTATATAATGTTGTAGATTAGACTATATGAATATTGTGTGTACCTATTATTGTGTGATTGCATCGATTCTTGTGTAAATGTAATTGTTTCCTAATTCTTGTTATAAATCTCGAGCTAACGCCTTCATTGAATATGTATATATATGTATGCTTGCGTGACTCATGGTTGCAGGAGATTGCAGGTACTATACCGCCTAGGTGCAAGGTTCATCTCCATTGGGATTCGCAGGGTGGAGTATACCTCCTTCATCCTTAGAATTCGAATTAGGTGGTCATAAAACTCTTGTCTTGCCTTAGCCATGATCAGGTGAGCAACGTGTGTGGTCCGTAGGGTCCCTTTTTTGTTTGGGTTGCGTGTCGTGTGATTGGTGGACTTTCTTGGTTTGTGTGCCTTGTGTGTGGTAAATGGAGTATTTTATCCTAAGTATTTAATTCAATTTAATGTGTTGATTTACACATTAGTAATTGAGAAATTAAAATAGATAGATTTCTTTTATATGATTAATCGTTGATTTAAGAGGCCGCCCTAATTATATTTGTAGCAAGCTTAAGTATTTAATTTGAATTAATGTGTTCATTTACGCATTATTAGTTGAGAAATTAAAATAAATAGGTTACTTTCATGAGGTTAGTCATTTATCAAAAAGAGCGCTTTATTTATGTTTGTAGCGAGTTTAGTTTAATAGTTAATTTTAAATAACGAATTTAATTTGTTTATGCATTTTAAAAAAAGGAAGATTTAAAGTCATTTGGAAATAGAAATAATTTAACCACTTTCGCATTTTGGGAATGAAAGGGTAAATTTTATTATTTAAAGAAAATCTTTTTTAATTTGTAAAGTTTGATATAGTGTAAAAGATTGATTTTGGAAATTAATTTAATTTAAATACTTCACCCTTGTCAATAGTTCGAAATATAAATGTTGGCTTAATTAATATTGAGAAATTAAAATTAAGATTAAAATAAGAGAGAAGTATGTTAATTAGAAAATCAAGTTAAATTAATTTAATAGTTCAAAAGAATTATCATTTCTTTTTAATTTTAAAAGGGCTTAAATTTCGAAATTAGAAATTAGGTCAAAATAGGTTCCCATTTAACCTAGGTGGAAAAATATTTTTGGGGTTGTTGAATTTTTGGAGAAAGAAAAATATGGGGATGGAGATTTGGGGAAAAAGAGGGATTTCTACAACTACAGATTTGGGGGTTCATCTTCAAATTCTTCCAGGAATGCTTATAGAGGTAGGATTCCATTCTTCCCTTTTGTTCTTTGCTAAATTAAAAAAAATGGTATTTGGTTGTTCTTCATGAAATGCTGGTTTTAAAATATCCATGAATGCTCTTAAGATTTAAGTTTGTAGTTTGAGAATATTGGTTGTTTTTGGATAAAAAATGTTTAAAGGGTTATGGGTTTTGAATAAATCCTGCCCATATGGAAGTTTGTTTTGGGTATTTAGAAATTCATGACTGCTGGAAAATTTTTCCCATTTTGCTGTTTTGATCATTCTGAAAAAAAAAAAAAGGAAATAAAAACAAAGTCAACAGTATTGAAACTGTGACAAATGGAAAATGGGGGTTTTACGTATTGTTTTGGTTATTTGTTCATGCTTATTTCAAAAGAAAATATTGTTTCCCCATTTGGTTTTTTTTGATAAATCTGGAAAATATATGAGACTGTGATTTAAAAAAAAAAACAAAAAAAACAAGAGGTGTTGGAAAATGACTTAAGTCCCTGTCCCCGACTGTGTGGGATGCATTGGGGTTTTGGTTTATCCTTTTATTATTTTCTATATATACTATTAAAAAAAAATAATAATAAAGTAAAATAAATTTTAAAAAAAACCTCGCATGGCTGGGAGGTATTAGGCAGCCACTGCTACCAATTGGTAGTAGCGCTACCAAGGTAGCGCCCTGCTACCATTTGGTAGCAGCGCTACCAATGGTAGCGTGGGCTACCAAGGGGGGGCCCACGTGGGTACCTCCCCTTTCATTTTTTTTTTTTTTTTAAAGTTAAAAAGTTATTTTTTTAATATTTTATTTTATATATTGTTTATTAAAAAAAAAAAATATTAAAAATATCAAATTAATAATTGAATTTAAATTAAGTTTAAGTGATTTAAATTCAGTTTTCTTTTTTGTTAGTTAAATTCTTGATTATGAAATAATGCTTGGATTTTGGATAATTGATATTTAGGAATTCCATACTTTAATACATGTTATTAATTAGTTATTGATTATGCCATACTCGGGTTAATACATAATATTTAAATAATCTATATAGTAATATATGTTATTAATCATATATTGATTTTTGCTAAACTCGGATTAATATGTATAGCATTAATAATTATTAATTATTAATTATGGATTAATGTGGGTTTTAAATAAATGTTATTGTAGATAATCCATACATTAATATATATTATTAATTAGATGTGGCTTTTTGGGTCCCTTTGTAACGAATACTGTCAGTGAAGTAACCATTAGTGCTCAGACGTTAGTTTTATTTGGTTAGATATAAATTGAGATAGATGTATACTTGCTTCATATATATGCAAGAGATTTATAAATCATTAGGGAGCGTCTTCTTTTCATTGCAAAGATTCCTTTTAAAGTATATTTTCTTTTGAATAGGGTAGAATTGAGTTGCTAGAGAGGGGACTAGTGTTTAGTTCTAAACCATTATGTCAATGATATTTATCTAAGGATTAAATAACATATTTTGACGAGTGATGCTTACATTTATGTGAACTTGGTTGGAAAAATTGTAGAGATGTAATTATCTACCGAAGTGGTCGTTGTATAGTGGTTGTGTTTGCCTAAATGGTAGAGAAGTAAATAACATGAACCTATGTAACCTTAACTTCAATAATTGCCAGAGGGGTCTTGTAGTTGAGCAGACCCGGAGATGTAGCTCTCTAGGGGTGAACTCTGAGATCATATCTGTGTTATGCGATGCTTTTGTCTCTCTTATTTCATACTTTAAGTTATCATGTATGATTGTATTTTGTAAGTGTTAATGGGAATTTAATGAAGCTAAATCTCAAGTGCATGAATTTAGTCATCTTGTTAAATGTAGTAATTAAGGTCATAAAAGATTGTAAATATGATTATGGAAAAGTATTTTGTTAATATTAATAAAAAGAAGTAATAATGGAAAGAAACTCGCTAGGTTATTGGGTTAACTGGTTATAAAGCTTGAAATTTGAACGTATTGAATGGGTAACAAAAATTGGGATTACATCATAATATCTAAGTTGAAATCAAATGGATGAACCTCATTCAACTACATACCGTATTATCTTAATAAATGAACATTGTCATGTTAGCTATATTTCACTAAATTGGATGAATTCATTTAGTTTTTTTCGTTTTATTCTCAACAAATAATCCTCACCAGATTAGTTTTATAATTGGATGAACTCAAATTGGTTATCCTCAGTACAACCTTAATAAATGATCTACAACATAATTTGAACTAAAACGGGAGTACTCATTTAGTTGTTTATATCATACCCGTAGAAAATGTATTTCTTCATATTAACTTTATTTTAAAGTAAAAAGAGTGAACTCATTAAGTTAGTTATATTTTAATCCTAATGGATGATCATCACTATATACTTATAATTTTAATCCTGAACGAATGAATATCATCTTGCTAACTATACTTTAATTAAAGGAATGAACTCTTGTGGCTATAGTACATTTTCACCTTGTGAATTGAGCTCCATCTCTTAGTATTATTTTAACTTCAATGAAAGAACTCTTTGGCTATTTACATTTTATCCTCTATAAATGAACTATGACTTATTAGTTGGTTATGTTTAAGACCAAATGAAGGAACCTCGATTTACTATTTACAACTTAATTCTTAATGAATGAACTTCATCCCATTAGCCTTACTTATAACTATAAAGGATGATCTCATTTGTGGTTGGTTACTTTTAAACTTAAATGAATGAACTTCATTATATTAGTTGCCTTGTATCTAAAATGGATGGTCTTGTCAAGTTAACCCTACTTAAACCTTAATGGGTGAATTCTTAAGCTAATTATGTTTTAAATTGCATTGAGTAAATATCCTCATGTTAGCCCCCTCTCCAATCAAAATAGATGAAGGCTTCCTAAAATTCTAAGATGTCAATTCATCGAACATAACATATCCATGTCTTAAGCATTAACTCGTAATTAAGATATCTAGCTTAAATGAATCAATTGTCACGAGTTGAGTTAGGTGTAAGGTTACATAATTGCATTGGGAAACTCTTTAGGTTCGTTTAGTCTTCTGTTGTGTTATCTAAGCTTTAGATAACTCCAAATTATCTTAATGTTGTGACTTATTATTAATGCTCTTAATTATTATTATAAAAGAAAATATTTACACTCCATTTGAGTGTTTTTAACTTAAACCCTTTGGGGTTTCCTGGCGGGGCATTACACTTGGTATCAGAGCCCATGTTGCAACACTGGGATCTTTGGTTTCACTTGTGCCCTTAGTTGGTGTGTGGTGTGTCGACCTTATGTTGTATGCTTGTCCTCCTTGATGTGTGGGTGTGATTGAACAAACCCTACTTGTGTGTAACGCGTGTGTTCACACCTTGTTTTTACCTTCTTGATGTGGGTTCTTTGGAGTGATTGTAGGTGTTTTGTTTAGTTATTAATGCTTACTATGTAGTAAAATTAATGTCTATCACCATTGACTATCACCCTTACTCCTCTCTCTCTCTAGAGATTAAAATGTTTCTGATATTGGTAATTATCTCTTATTTAAGTATTCTTATTGCAAGAGAAAGGATGGTATTTCTTGAGCCCTTGTGTGAGCCTTATAATGCTATGTGTTTTTAGATTGTGAAAGGGATTTGGTTTGAAAGTTAATATTGGTTATTGAGAGAAAAATTGTATGTTTGCATTAAGGATTGTCCATGTGCTTGGTAGGAGTAATATAATTAAATTCCATCTTAAGTAAGATGCATTAATATGCGCATAGTTGATTTTGTGAAAATTGCTTGTTGTGAAAGGAGTACCAAAAGAGAACATGTTATAGTAGCTTCAAGGGTGTATTAATGTGTTCCTCGAAAGATTGGTTTATGTGCTTATTCAAACTAGTTGGATTTAGGACCTATTTTAGCAACGCTCCATTTAACCCGCCTTTGGGTATAGATAATTGTCTTATTGTGTTTAGAAAGGGCAAATGAAAGACTTGTTAATTTGTATGCATTAATGTGTAATATTTAGTAGATAGCTCCTCATTTACCTTCTTGTCATATTTTGAATTTTCAATGTTAGGTTCGAGGTATTATTATATTGTATTACGAATAGTGAGTGTTCTCAAGAGGACTTGTATTACCAAAAAAAAAATTGTTTGTCTAGATTTCTTGATTCAAAAAAATGAGAACATTATATTGCAACAACAATAATTGGGAATGTCATGTTAGGTTGTTTTGGCACCGTCCTAAAAGATAGCGAAATGAAAACCGTGCAACTAAAATGATAGACTTATATCTGAGCATATAGTGTGATCTTGTAGATCTTGTGTATTCGTAGGAAATAGATGATTTTTCCAACTCTCTTCCTCCTCTTGCCTAAATTATAGGATTTGTTGTTTTTGAAATACTATTAAGAATGTAGTGATTTAAGAAGAATTTTTATAACGCATATGAAATTGTATGTTTGCTTTTGGCTTCTAATTGAAAGAGGAAAGTTTTTCGCTTTGGAAAAGAAAATTACATAGTTAGTAATGTGAATGAAAATGCCTAGTAGAATTTGAGAAAGATATCAGAATGATGTTATTTCCTTGTGTAAATTTGAATTGTTAAGAATTTTAGACCGTGTATCTAGAGTAAACTTTATTTAGTGATTCATGTGAAAAGCATAATTAAAACTTCCCTTAAGTAGATGATAGCATTTTGGAAAGTATTCCTTGTAAATGTGACTAAACTAGTAATGGTGCTATTCCTTGTGTGTTGTAAGAAACCCGTACTTACTATGTGTGCCCATGGGATGGTGAAGCAATCAACCATGGGGGATATGTTTTCTTATGAGTATGGGAAACCACACTATTTATGTGATGTTGCATATTTGTTCCCTTACTGAGTGCCAACCCACAGGTTGTTGATAAGTCAGTATGTGAAGGGGTAGTATTAGAAGTCACCATTCCTTGAATAGTATGAATAGCATACGAGTAATGTTGACGTGAAGCGACTTTAGCTTCCCTATCTCGAGGAAAAATATAGTTATATAATAAAACTGTATTATAGGTGTACTCAATACTTTCCCTTATGATGAATCGATTTATGAGGTTCATGAGTGCCAGCCTAATTCCTATCCTTTATTTTGAGCATATAGATGATAGTTCTTGAGCATAATGATGGATTTTATTGGAGCATATTTTGCCTTGTCTTCATGAGAGGCATGTTATTTTTCACATGAGCTGCCAATTGATGAGTGTTGGTACAATTGTGGGTAGATCTTAGCCATGTATACCTCTGGCTTACGACGGGTATCCTGAGAGGAACGTTGCTATGCGGGGTGTGACCTGCGTGTGCCTTATCCGCGAGGTACACTGCCATGTGAGATACATCCATTGCATGCCCTTTCCACTTGGAGTATTGCCATGCCGTGCTGAGACACGATGCGAGATGTAGTAGACATTTCCATGCGGCCTACCGATAGGTATAGGGTAGAGCCATGCTATGTGACAACGTGATGCGGGGTGATGTCGAGGTGCACACTGCCATGCCATACGGATGTGTGACTAGGCCACACCACATGATGAGCTACTGTGATAGCTAGATGATTGTTCATTCCTTCCTCGTTGGTGGCTAGCTGCTAGTCACGTAGTGATGTAACGTGCACTTATGATTTTCTTTTATTATTTATTTATTTATTTCCTTGTAGGTCAGCAATTTATTTTATTTTGCCCTTGAAGGTTTAGCCATGATCTTGCAATCTTGTTCTTACTTGATTTGATGTTGCAATTCCGAAATTATTTGCTTGCCTTACTATTGGAATTGACGATTATTATCTTTATACTTCTATACTTTGGTGGCTAAACTGGTTTATCCTTATTGTTTTTGTATGCTGGTCTCATGTTGCAATGTGAATTCCTCTCCAAGAATGTAGGAGACAGTCTTGGATGAGTGTATACGAGGAAGTAGACGTAAGGAACCTTGAGGATGGAGGTATGTGAGGCTGTGAGACAGCTAGGATCCACTACCTACCTATGAGTGGTGACTATCTCTTGGAGGCTAAACACCTTACGCAACAAGGGATATTCACTTGGGTCTTGTATGGAAGGTAGCACCGCTATGGTGTACCCTAGCACCATCAAGCCCTTGAGTGAGATGTTGGATATTGATGATCATGTTATTTGTTTTAAGAGCAGGCATAGAGATGTTGATCGTGCATGTTATCTTTGACCAAGCATTAGACATGCTCACATGTGGCCTTTTGTGTTGTGCAAACCAGTTATGTGGATGGTTATTATGTGTAATCATGAATTAAATGGTATTAACTTGTCACTATGTTATGGGACATAGCCATTGGAAAGGTTCTTGTATGTTTGGAAAGACTAAACAATTGAGTTATCTATGTTGCTCCTAGTTATGGAAATATTAACTTGGTTGTAGAAATTGATTTTTGAAGCTAGTCCTATGTGATAAATTATTGTTAAAAGCGGTATGGGTGAGAGAATTTGATCTTGATGGCATGTTTTCTTGTCATTTTTGATAGGAGATTATGGTAACTATTTTCTATATCTTGTGATGCATTAAATTGGTGTAATGAAAGGAAGGAAAAATTCATGTTTCTCTACTATGATAGTGTGTAAATTCTAGAATATTTTAAGAAGTGTATGATTTTAGATGCATTCTGTTAATGGATAATAACATTCGTAGAGGATTTATAAATAATGTTTTAATTGTTGACAAAATATTTTTTGTGCAAATTGAGAATTGTTAATTGAGTTTTAGGGCTGATACGTATTGTATGATTTTTGCTTAGCCTTGCGACTTCAAGGAGTAAGTCGGAGCCTGGGGGGGAGAATGTAATGCCCCTACCCTAGTCGGCCTTGTAAAACCTGTTTGACCTTGGTTGACTTCCTATGTCGCATTCTTGAATGGTGGATTTACCATTATGTAATGTTGTAGACTAGACTATATGAATATTGTGCGTACCTATTATTGTGCAATTGCATCGATTCTTGTGTAAATGTAATTGTTTCCTAATTCTTGTTATAAATCTTGAGCTAACGCCTTCATTGAATATGTATATATATGTATGCTTGCGTGACTCATGGTTGCAGGAGATTGAAGGTACTATACTGCCTACATGCAAGGTTCATCTCCATTGGGATTCGCAGGGTGGAGTATACCTCCTTCATCCTTAGAATTCAGATTAGGTGGTCATAAAACTCTCATCTTGCCTTAGCCATGATCAGGTGAGCGTCGTGTGTGGTCCGTAGGGTCCCTTTTTCGTTTGGGTTGCGTGTTGTGTGATTGGTGGACTTTCTTGGTTTGTGTGCCTTGTGTGTGGTAATTGGAGTATTTTATCCTAAGTATTTAATTCAATTTAATGTGTTGATTTACACATTAGTAATTGAGAAATTAAAATAGATAGATTTCTTTTATATGATTAATTGTTGATTTAAGAGATCACCTTAATTATATTTGTAGCAAGCTTAAGTATTTAATTTGAATTAATGTGTTCATTTACGCATTATTAGTTGAGAAATTAAAATAGATAGGTTACTTTCATGAGGTTAGTCATTTATCAAAAAGAGCGCTTTATTTATGTTTGTAGCGAGTTTAGTTTATTAGTTAATTTTAAATAACGAATTTAATTTGTTTATGCATTTTAAAAAAAGGAAGATTTAAAGTCATTTGGAAATAGAAATAATTTAACCACTTTCACATTTTGGGAATGAAAGGGTAAATTTTATTATTTAAAGAAAATCATTTTTAATTTGTAAAGTTTGATATAGTGTAAAAGATTGATTTTGGAAATTAATTTAATTTAAATACTTCACCCTTGTCAATAGTTTGAAATATAATTGTTGGCTTAATTAATATTGAGAAATTAAAATTAAGATTTAAATAAGAGAGAAGTATGTTAATTAGAAAATCAAGTTAAATTAATTTAATAGTTGAAAAGAATTATAATTTCTTTTTATTTTAAAAGGGCTTAAATTTCGAAATTAGAAATTAGGTCAAAATTGGTTCCCATTTAACCTAGGTGGAAAAATATATTTGGGGTTGTTGAATTTTTGGAGAAAGAAAAATATGGGGATGGAGATTTGGGAAAAAAGAGGGATTTGTACAGTTGCAGATTTGGGGGCTCATCTTCAAATTCTTCCAGGAATGCTTATAGAGGTAGGATTCCGTTCTTCCCTTTTGTTCTTTGCTAAATTAAAAAAAATGGTATTTGGTTGTTCTTCATGAAATGCTGGTTTTAAAATATCCATGAATGCTCTTAAGTTTTAAGTTTGTAGTTTGAGAATATTGGTTGTTTTTGGATAAATAATGTTTAAAGGGTTATGGGTTTTGAATAAATCCTGCCCATCTGGAAGTTTGGTTTGGGTATCTAGAAATTCATGCTGGAAAATTTTTCTCATTTTTCTATTTTGATCATTCTGGAAAAAAAAAAAAAAGGAAATAAAAACAAAGTCAACAGTATTGAATCTATGACAAATGGAAAATGGGGGTTTTACGTATTGTTTTGGTTATTCGTTCATGCTTATTTCAAAATAATATATTGTTTCCCCATTTGATTTTTTTTGATAAATCTGGAAAATATATGAGACTGTGATTTTTAAAAAAAACAAAAAAACAAGGGGTGGTGGAAAATGATTTAAGTCCCCGATTGTGTGGGATGTATTGGGGTTTTGGTTTATCCTTTTATTATTTTTTGTATATGCTATAAAAAAAAATAAAATAATAAAGTAAAATAAATTTAAAAAAAAACCTCGCATGGCTGGGAGGTATCAGGCAGCCACTGCTACCAGTTGGTAGCAGCGCTACCAATGGTAGCGAACTGCTACCAAATGGTAGCAGCACTACCAAGGTAGTGGCCTGCTACCATTTGGTAGCAACACTACCAAGGGGGGGCCCACGTGGGTGTCCACGTGGGTACCTCCCCTTTCATTTTTTTTTTTTTTAAAGTTAAAAAGTTATTTTTTTAATATTTTATTTTATATATTGTTTATTAAAAAAAAAAATATTAAAAATATCAAATTAATAATTGAATTTAAATTAAGTTTAAGTGATTTAAATTCAGTTTTCTTTTTTGTTAGTTAAATTCCTGATTATGAAATAATGCTTGGATTTTAGATAATTGATATTTAGGAATTCCATACTTTAATACATGTTATTAATTAGTTATTGATTATGCCATACACGGGTTAATACATAATATTTAAATAATCTATATAGTAATATATGTTATTAATCATATATTGATTTTTGCTAAACTCGGATTAATATGTATAGCATTAATAATTATTTATTATTAATTATGGATTAATGTGGGTTTTAAATAAATGTTATTCTAGATAATCCATACATTAATATATATTATTAATTAGATGTGGCTTTTTTGGTCCCTTTGTAATGAATACTGTTAGCGACGTAACCATTAGTGCTCAGACGTTAATTTTATTTCGTTAGATATAAATTGAGATACATGTATACTTGCTTCATATATACACAAGAGATTTATAAATCATTGGGGATCGTCTTCTTTTCATTGGAAAGATTCCTTTTAAAGTATATTTTCTTTTTAATAGGGTGGAGTTGAGTTGCTAGAGAGGGGACTAGGGTTTAGTTCTAAACCATTATGTCAATGATGTTTATCTAAGGATTAAATAACATATTTAGACAAGGGATGCTTACATTTATGTGAACTTGGTTGGAAAACTTGCAGAGATGTAATTATTGACCGAAGTGGTCGTTGTATAGTGGTTGTATTCACCTAAATGGCAAAGATGTAAATAACATGAACCTATGTAACCTTAATGTAAATAATTGCCAGAGGGGTCTTGCAGTTGAGCAGACTCGGAGATGTAGCCCTCTAGGGGTGAACTCCGAGATCATATATGTGTTATGCAATGCTTTTGTCTCTCTTATTTCATACTTTAAGTTATCATGTATGGTTGTATTTTGTAAGTGTATAATGGGAATTTAATGAAGCTAAATATCAAGTGCATGAATTTTTTCATCTTGTTACATGTAGTAATTAGGGTCATAAAAGATTGTAAATATGATTATGGAAAAGTATTTTGTTAATATTAATAAAAAGAAGTAATAATGGGAAAAATCTCGCTAGGATATAGATATTGGGTTAATTGGTTATAAAGCTTGAAATTTGAATGTATTGAATGGGTAAAAAACATTGGGATTATGCCATAATATCTAAGTTGAAATCAAATGGATGAACCTCCTTCAACTACATACCGTATTATCTTAATAAATGAACATCGTCATGTTAGCTATATTTCACTAAATTAGATGAATTCATTTAGTTATTTATGTTTTATTCTCAACAAATAATCCTCACCAGATTAGTTTTATAATTGGATGAACTCAAATTGGTTATCCTCATAACAACCTTAATAAATGATCTGCAATATAATTTGAACTAAAATGGGAGTACTCATTTAGTTGTTTATATCATACCCATAGAAAATGTATTTCTTCATATTAACTTTATTTTAAACTAAAAAGAGTGAACTCATTAATTTAGTTATATTTTAATCCTAATGGATGATCGTCACTATTTACTTATAATTTTAATACTGAACGGATGAATATCATCTTGCTAACTATACTTTAATTAAAGGAATGAACTCTTGTGGCTATAGTACATTTTCACCTTGTGAATTGAGCTCCATCTCTTAGTATTATTTTAACTTCAATGAAAGAACTCTTTGGCTATTTACATTTTATCCTCTATAAATGAACTACAACTTATTAGTTGGTTATGTTTAAGACCAAATGGAGGAACCTCGATTTATTATTTACAACTTAATTCTTAATGAATGAATTTCATCCCATTAGCCTTACTTATAACTATAAAGGATGTTCTCATTTGTGGTTGGTTACTTTTAAACCTAAATGAATGAACTTCGTTATATTAGTCGCATTGTATCTAAAATGGATGGACTCGTCAAGTTAACCCTACTTAAACCTTAATGGGTGAATTCTTAAGCTAATTATGTTTTAAATTGCATTGAGTAAATATCCTCATGTTAGCCCCCTCTCCAATCAAAATAGATGAACGCTTCCTAAAATTCTAAGATATCAATTCATCAAACATAACATATCCATGTCTTAAGCATTAACTCATAATTAAGATATCTAGCTTAAATGAATCGATTGTTGCAAGTTGAGTTAGGTGTAAGGTTACGTAATCGCATTGGGAAACTCCTTAGGTTTATTTAGTCTTCTGCTATGTTATTTAAGCTTTAGATAACTCCAAATTATCTTAATGTTGTGACTTATTATTAATGCTCTTAATTATTATTATAAAAAAAAATATTTACACTCCATTTGAGTGTTTTTAACTTAAACCCTTTGGGGTTTCCTGGCAGGGCATTATAGTTTGCAAATCCTTTTCATGGAGAGTTTTTTTACTACACCTTGCAGGATGGTCTTTTGTTCAAAGGGTGTCAGTTATGTATCCCTAGATGTTAAATGAGGGATAATGTAGTAAAGGAGAAACATAGTGGTTGTTTAAGAGGTTACTTTGGGTTAAATAAGACCTTGGACCTAGTTAGGAGGTTTTACTTTTGGCCTAAGATGCAGACTAATATCAGAAAGTTTGTGGAGAGTTGTACTATGTGTCAGAGAGAAAAGGGAGTCTCAACCAATGCAATATTGTACCAACCTTTGCCTATACCAACTAGACCATGGGGAATTTTGAGTATGGACTTTGTGATGGGATTACCCAAGATAAAGACATTTCATGATAGTGTGTTTGTTATGGTAGACAGGTTCAGTAAGATGGCTCACTTTATTTCTTCTAAAACCACAAATGATACTAGCTATTTTGTAAGATTTATTTTTAAATAAATTTTTAGAATCCATGGGTTGCCTTTGAGTATTGTATCTGTCTGAGACATCAATTTTGTAGGGCATTTTTGGAGAACCTTGTGAAAAAGGTTGGGTACCAATTTGTCTTTTAGCTTAGCCTATCACCCTCAGACTGATGGAAAAACTTAAGTTGTGAATAGGTCATTAGAAAATCTTCTTAGATGTTTGATAAAGGATCATGAAAGTAGTTGGGATATGGTGATAACTCAAGAAGAGTATGCCTATAATGATTCAACAAACAAGAGTACATCTCTGAGTCCTTTTGAGATTGTGTATGGTAGTCATCCAAGAGGAGTCTTTGAATTGAGAGATGTCCAAGGGTTGGACAAGAAGAGTGGACATGCTGATTAGTTTGTAGAGGCTATGAAAGAGGTGCATCAACAAGTCAGAGATAACTTACAATAGAATAGTCATAAGGTTAAAGAAAGAGTGGATCAGAGAAGGAGATATGTGCAGTATCAAGTAGGTGACATGGTAGTGGTTCATCTCAATAAGGACAAGTTTCCCAAGGGAAGCCATAGCAAGTTAAGGATGTGCAGAATTGGACCTTGTAAAATTTTGGTTAAATATGGTCCTAATTCTTACAAAATTGAACTCCCTGATGATGTTTCTATTTCACCTATATTTAATGTTTCTGATCTAACACTTTACAGGAGTCCTATTGTAGAAGAATGTATAGGAGAATATGTTCAAGAAAGTGAAGAGTGGATAAAGCACTTACTAGCTAAGAAACTGCCTAAAATGGAGTGCATCTTGGATAACAGGGAAGCCAA
This sequence comes from Cryptomeria japonica, assembly GCF_030272615.1. Classification (NCBI taxonomy): domain Eukaryota; kingdom Viridiplantae; phylum Streptophyta; class Pinopsida; order Cupressales; family Cupressaceae; genus Cryptomeria; species Cryptomeria japonica. The sequence continues at coordinate 257,197,282 of NC_081409.1, read as the reverse complement.
GAAAACAAGGCACGAGACCTATTTTCAGCACTTAGTTAAATGGCAAGGTCTTCCTGACTCAAAATCTACTAGGATGCTAGAGGAAGATAACATAAAGCAGGGTGGTGATTTGCAATAGCTAGTCACTCAGAGGACTTGAGACAAATTTTACCCGAGGAGTATGGTGTAGGAGAACCTACCTATGAAGGCATGAGCTAGGAGAAAGATGATTTCTATTAGTTAGAAGCAATGTAATAAGACCCTATCTATCCTTTTTTATAATTCAATATCCTAGGAGTGTGACAAGCTTGTCCATGTTTGGATCAAATTGTCATCTAGGGTTTGGTAGAGCAATTTGAGTCAATAAGGGTCACATTGGTCTAAATTGAGGGATCAAGTGACCACAAGTCTATTTGAGTCATTTTTTATGTTTTATAATCAAATGTAATAATTTTTAGGGACTATGATAGTATAGAGTCTAAGTTGGTTGAATTATGCAAAAGTTGTCATATTGTCAATTTGTTGTCATGACAAGTTTGAACTTTTTTGTAAATTAGGATTCTCCAATGGTCAGTCAATTTGAAAAATAGTTGGAGGAGGTTATAGTCATTTTGGAAACACCTTTAAAGGCCCCAAATACCAAAGAGTGTATGTTGGTTATGTTGGTTGTTTTGGAAAGGAATTTGAAGCATCAAGAACTGTTGGAAACTCAAAAAATCGTCTAACTTCTATTGATTGCATACTAAAGGAGGATTGGTAAGAATGGTCATGACATATATCCTTCAATTATATTGTCTTATTTTTTTTTTGCATTAAGTATGGAATCTTGAAGTGATCATTGCCCATTTCTACAAGCAAATCTTTACCGGGTAGCCTAAACCCCTTAAACCCCTAGGGTTTGATTGCAATAATGGGTTTTGGCTTATCAATCCTTAAGTAAACACTCTATAATTATAGGAGATGATAGGATACTATATCATATGTCAGTACCAAAATCCATTAAGAGGACACAAGAGGGTGAAGAGGATGGAGAACTAACCCTAGGTCTAGCATCTCTATGTGGCAGACTAGTTTGATGAGTGTAATGCCTAAGAATTGAGAGGTAGAGCACTAGGAAAGGGTTTGAATGTGGTAGATGAGTACTTTGGAGGTTTACATGATATTTCATGGTCATTAGGAGGACCCATCCAGTTTGTGAAAGGCGTCAATCAAATAGGTCTAAAATCCCTATTAGGTCTTTTAGTGCAACATCAGTTGGAATATCTGCAAGTTGATCTAGTACTAAAAACTGATATATTGTTTAGAAATCCAAAAAGGATATCTAGAAACACAACTTGTTTGTCTATATTCTCAGGGTGTCAAAAGTTATCACTTGATTCCCTCAAAAGGAGGTCTAATAGCAACCGGTTCAGGTTTGTGGGTGAATGAGTCAAAATTGATGTTCCGGTGGATCTAAACCATGAAATCATCTTTCATTCATGTTCATGTGTTGTGAGAACATCCCTCCAAGGAATTTTGTATTGAATTGGTCTAGTGGGCCATTCAAACCCTTAAGCCTAGTAGTAGCCCACTCATTGTTTTTTAGTGTGTGTGTGTAGTCTCAGAAGAACTTGAGAAGCATTAGTTGTTAGCAAGTGGACATAGTGGAGCATTGGGTTTTTCCAAGTAGTTGTTTGGTGTTGTGTCAGGATCTTTGGAATCAGGGTTATCAGTTGACTTTGTGAACCTTAGAGATTGACTAGTTCAAGGTCACCTCCTTCCTGTCTGTTGCCTCCTCATCATTTGGGGTTCCTAAAATAAAAGCTAAGAAACAAACTAGACAAGAATTTGGAAAATTGCTTGAGGCTCTAGACATCTAGGTATGATGTCCACACTTTTCCTTACGATGACATTGAAAATCTGGAGGTCAAAATGGGAAAGAAGAGGTTTGGGCAACAATTCAAACAAAAGTGTCAGTGAGAAAATTGACTCATGTACCGGACCTACTGGTAGCATTGAGATGCAGTTCAACGGAGGTATGCAAACTTAGAGTGAAGAAAACACAAACAAGAATCAAGGAAGCTCTGATTTTAATGAGGAATGGCAACTGTAAGAGATTTAGGACTACCAGTTTGTAGGTATTTCCTAATCTTATTATTGTATCTCATTATTCATATTACAAAAACATACTATTTTGGTTGATAACTTGATGATATTTTGTGTCTGTCAAGTTTTTGCAATTAAAATTTAATATTGAATTGCAATTGCATTTTTCAACTTTCTATTTTTAGATAAAAAATGGCAAAATAAAAAAGCATAATGGTTTTATTGATAGAGAGATGTTTATTTAGACATGCTGAGATTTTCAATAATTCTTTTAAAATATAACCATAGGATACAATCCATTCAATACACAACTCTGTGTGATTCTATATTAAAAATTCAATACCAAATTTCATAACCCTTTGCAAATGACCTTGAATTCCCTTTTATAGAAACAAGGGAGCAACAATAGCTTCAGGTCAATTTGCAACATATGAAGACTCAACATCAAAAATCAATTACCAAGGCACTGAATATATTGTCCCATCAGTATCAAAAACTCAGTACAATTTTACAAGGCCAAAGGCATCTATGACCATCATAGGCTGGATTAGCAATTTAGCAATTGCTACATGTCTCCTGAGTCTTGTTCAAAAAATAGAGTTCAAACTTAAAACTTAATTAAAGCCATGACAAATTAAATATATAGAATATCAGTGCACAAAACCTAGAAATCAGAAATAGAGAAATGCAGAAAAGTTAAAACCTGAGAGAATTTGAGAATACAAATTTACAAGGCTGAAGGTGTGCATCATAGGATGGATTAGTAATAGTGAGTGCTCCATTTTTGCTATTCATAAAATGGAGTTATTTCAAGTGATGCCACATTCCAAACACAAAAAAGTAGAAAAGTATTCAATACGTACTATGATTCATGAGATCTGTGCACCACTTTTTGAAGGTGCTCCACTTTTCGTTTGATACAAGTTCAATTTTTTTAAAGTATAGTAAGCCAACTGTAACTTCATCAAAAATCCATATTTGGAAGAGTGACTTGACACCATTGTTTCACCCAATACCGCATTCAAATTTGTCAATGGTTTGATGAAATCCATAAATCTGTGACAAGTTGTGTCCTTAGGAAGCAAGTCTAAATCAGACTTTATTTTGTCCTCCATCATTTGTTGAAAGCTTCTTTACCAATGAATTGAATTGATGTGTCAACACTCTTAGGCAAACCAAGATTTAATAAATTGTTTGTCTTTTGTTGCAACTTCAATATCTTTTTCCCAACTTTATCCAAAATTTCATGTGCTTTCCTTAGTTTCTGACATTTTTGAATGATAGATGATGCCTTAACTGAGGCATCAATGTGGCTCTTAATTCCCTTGGATGCCAAATAGTTGTCATTGTTACTGTAGACTTGTTGCAAAATTTGTTTTACAATATTCTCTTTTGAATAAACATTTATGTTCTACTCAATGTTCTCTTTGAGCTTCCCAAAAAATACTCTCAGAATTTCATTCAATTCCAACCATTCACACAAATTTTCACTCCTCTACATTATTTTCCCCTAAATGTTTTCTTTTATATACTTCACTATATTATTCATATTGTCCTTCAATCCGTCTTTTGAAGTTTTAATTTTACTATTTGCATTTTGCAGCTCTTCTTTCATTTATGCACATTTTTTTCTTTCTTCCTCTGATTTATCTTCCAAATGTTTTTCTTTTTCTGTCTCATGCTCCAATTGGTTCTATAAATTTTTGTTTAAGGCAGCAACAGACTCCAGGTTTTTGTATAATTTTGTTGTATAGGCTCTTTCATCATCAATTTTTTTAATGATTTCATCCAATTTTTCCCTCAATTCCTTCAGATCTACCTCCATCTGTTCCTTCTCTATTATTGCTAAGGCAGAGGCCAAATTTTTTATCCTCTTTTGTAATTCATTGCACATGTTTTCTACTACTTTCCTCTTTTCTTTTTCATTTGCCAAGTCTGGCTGTAGCTTTTCCATTTGTTTCTCCAACTTATTTTTCTCTCTCTCCATCTTTAGCAGTGAAGTGTAGATCACTTTGTTGGTTTTTTTGAGACACTAATTTTGTCCACATTTTGAACTTTGAAAAAATCCATTTGGTCGGTGCTAATGTTTAATTCAGAGGGATCTATCTGACTCAGTGGTGGATTTTTATCTTTATTTGGGGGCATAAAATCCATGAACTCCATCATATCTTTGTTTGGGTTATATGTGGGAAATACCTTGTTCGGTGCAGGTTGTTCCTCTAAAGTTGTAGTAAGGGCACCCCACTTCAATGTCTTCTTTTTTTCTTTATTCATATTTTTTTTTTGTGAAAATTTATTAAAAAAATCATTGTAACAAAAATCTGGGTTTTCTGAAGCAATTGAATGTTTGAAAGGTGAAATAGCACTTGTAGTGATATATGAGGCTCCACCTATGCCTATGGTTCTAACTAATGCATTTTGAGGAGTACCAAAAGCCATTCCTAATCTTGTCCCATTGTCACTTGCAAGTGTAGTTTTTATACTCTTTTAAGGGGTTTGTTCTGAAGATGTTTTTGTACTTGTCATTGCCTTGATCACTAGGATTATATATAGTATCTACTACTATTGTCCTCTTGCGAGAGATATATTGTTGTTGCACTTGATCAGGACAACTAGTATTAGTACCCATGCCATCCCCACCAGTGGCAGTGGCACTTGATTGAACACTAATAGAAATACTATCCCAAGATTCCCCACTAGTGGCAGTGGCACTTGATTCACCACCAATAGGAATACCATGTTGTGGTAGTGGTTGTGATTGAATCTGAGTGTCTACACAAGTTGGATTTGAAGCTCAAACAAATTGAAGTGGAGATGTGGGGTAATGAGTAGTACCTTTCTGTGATGAGTCTGACAAATCAATTCCAATGACTGGTTTCTCAGGATATTTTGATTTTAAATTTGATGGAAGTGGTACCTCAAGTGGAAACCAAAGGCCTTCTTCTCTGGGACCTAGACCACCACCTTCAAAGCCCATTTTTTCCACAATTTTTTCCCCTTTTCTATATTTTTCTTTCATGGAAGCATCAACTCCACTCAATTTTGAAGAGACTGTAGTAGCTGTTGGTGTGACCTCAACATCATACTCATTTTCATCATCACTTTTTTCATATCCTTATGTGGGACTCTCCATGTTCCACAATTTTCTATACTCCATATCCTCGTCATTTTCATCAAAGTCTGCATTGGTCTTTGGCTCACCGAGAGTCTTCCTCATAGTCCAAAAATTATTTATTTTTGTTTCAGTCCCATATTTGTCTTTACATTCTTGTAGTATTATTTTGGGAATAGATTTGTTAGATGGATTATCCGATTTTTGGTAGAAATGTAGGACCTATTTTGATTTTGATTTTGGATGCCCTGCTCTTTTGTTTTCTATGTGTGCAATGCCATAATTTGTGATGACAATTCTTCTATTGAAATTTTATTGTTAGTGGTAATTTTCTCCATCTCTTTTTTTACCTCATCCCAGGAGTCCATGTTTCTAATCTTTTCTAGAAATGATTTACTCTCATGCTGAAATAACCTTTTAGAGTTCCCATTTTTCTTGAGCCTTGTTTGAATAATGTTGAGTGGACCATATTGCCAGTGACCCTCAACACCAAAGCTAAAAATTGTCAAAAAATCATGTGCCACTTTGAATGTTTTTTTGTCAAATGTGAACCCTCCACACGAGAAAGGAAAAGAAGGAAAGCAGATCTTCTTTTGATGACCATGAAAGAGTACATCTGTGCTCTCCAACTATCGTACATATTCCAATGCAATAACCCTCTCGGTCACATGTATTGGAAGTTTGTGGGGTTCTACTATTGATCCATAAAACCTTCACACAATGTATTCTTCCATGAAGAACTAGGAAACCAATTGTATTTGACTTCCGCATTGAATGAAATCTTTATAAGACACATGCAATCTAGGAATTGGAGTGCTTGAAATTTCATTATACATTGGTGCCAAAAAGAAGTCTACAAAATGGTTGTAGTTTTTTCTGTTATCATCCATCCTTATCTTAGGTGTCCATTCATATATTGGACACTATTCTTTTCTAAGTCTTCTTATCAATCTTATAGACCTCAATGTGAAGCTTTTTGGTCTCTAATATTGTATGATATTTTGATAGGAGAAGATAGCACAAGTAGGATGTGAACCTAAATTTCTTACGTGAACATGTTTTAATCTTTAGTAATTGCATTTGCATGGATTGAACAATGTGCTCAACAAAATTAAATCTTACTAGTTCTACTACGCAATGGATATTAAAAATAATTTTAAGAAGGCTGGCACCCACTTCTCTATCATTTTCCAATCCGAGGCAAAATATTAGCAAGGAAATAGTATCTTGAACCCATGGCAGAAAAATATTAATTATAATCATAGGGAGGCTTATGATTTTGATCTAATCGAGTACCACACACTGTTAGATCTTTGATAAATGATTCTTTATAATTTGCATCGACTTTGTCATATTCCTTTGCCAGCTTTCCTAGGTTAATGTGGATGTTTGAGTTTTGTGCTTCAAAACCTAAGTTCAAAAAATGAGAAAATTCTCCCTTAGTTATGGACAAAATTTCCTCTTGAGTATTTTTATTGACAATTTCTTTTCTATATTCATCATAATTTTGGGCACAGACCATGACGATTTCTGGGTAAGGGAATACTTTAGGTAACACCATGTTAACAAGTCCAGTAGACCACGATGCAATTTTATTTGTACTTGCATTTAACATTGTGTTAAAGACAGTATATTTTGCCTTTTTTGGATCTCTTTCCTTATTAAATAACATATATCTAATTTTTGGGATTCGCTTTCTACCATTGATAACAAGGTCATAAATATCATTGTATTCATCAATGAAACCTGTTGCTTTAACCAGTTCGGTTAAGTCTATTTTTTTATTCACCTAGGTTTTAGTTGTAATATCCGATTTCCCCATTGCTGGTCCTGTTAATGGTTCAAAATAATGCTAACCCTCAAGTTGAGCCCCTAATTCTAGTTCTACAATCTAAATGGTAAACCATGAGATTCAAAAATTAAAAACGTGAGATGTAGGTGTTTTGGATTTTACCTGGAATTTCTATTTCAGCAGACTAGTGCAGACAGACTCTGTTGCATTCCTCAATCTAGTAGTTGTTTTTGAATCTCTCTAGATTTATTGGTTTGTCCAAGAATTGAAATACCAATGAGTCCCTTAGTTTGAAAACCCTTGAAAGTTCAAAAGTAAAACCTAAAGGGCAATATTTCTAGAACCATGTTGTAATTTTATAAATTATTATTAATAATTATTCACTGCCGCAAGGCAAAAATTCATTGTTTTTTTTCTAAATTCTGATGGCTGACAGTCTGACACGTCACACGAATCACTTTTTTAGAATGTTTTTGAAGACTTTTTAATCCTTTAAAAATTCTGCCTGAAATAGAGCTTATTACACTTAATTATGTATGCAATTACAAATTTAGAATTTAACTATACTTAATCAAATGTTTATCGTTTATGGAAGTCTTCTGGTAGAAGTTTGCAATACATGTTTATTGTTCCCACATTCGGCCCAAAATACACCTTATGTCGTTGATCTGTTCTCATCCAATAGACAACGGTATCCTTTGTTAGTTGTTGTGGGTCCCATTATACATAGAATTTTTTCCACCCAAACATCACGTCACCTGACACTTCATCGCCCATGGGCCATAACCTTTCTTTCGTGTCAATGTTCGATGACATGTGTTTCTGGTGGAAGTTTGCAAAACATTTAGAGATCCCACATTCAACTTGAAATACACCTTAACTTGTTGATTGTGCTCATCCAACGGACGATGATATCCATTGTCAGTTGTCATGGGTCCCATTATAAATAGGAATTTTGCCAGTTTGGGGGTTAGGTCACCTGACACTTTCCCACTTAGATTTTTACACTTACATTCTTCACTTTTAAAACTAATTTATTTCAATTTATTTTTTAATTTTTTTAACAATTATTTTTATTGTTTAAAGTTTCATTAACAAATTGATAAATATAATATAAATTAATATTTAGTTATATATTTAATTTTAAAAAAATAAGATATTTGTTTAATTTTTCTATTGTTATCTATGTTAATATTAATTATATTATAACATATATAATATAATTAAATAATTTTAGGATATATTGTATGAAAATTTTAAAAATGTCATTATTAAACTTTAAAATATATATAGGCAAATAATATAAATGTTGAATTTTTAAGTGTTGTTTATAATTATTTCAATAATTACTATATAACATGTATAATATTTAATTAAGTAATTTTAATATGTATATTATATTAATATTTTAATACATATATATTCTGATTATTTTTGAAATTATATATTTAAATTTTTAAAATTTAATTCTAAATTATTTTAAAAATTATAATTGTATTATAATTAGTATATAAAATACATGTTATATGAAAATTTTAATAATGTGATTATTTAAATTTTTAAAATACATATGTAGGTAATGTTATTAAACTTTCTATATAGTATATCATAATACCACTTATTGATATTATATATTATAATATAATAATTACTAGTATATCTATATTTAATAAATATAGGTAAATTATGTGGAGAGATATCTTATAATAGAAGGGAATCTCACAATTGATTGTTCCCTTTTAAATATTATGGCATTTTTCCACTATCATTTGAATGTAACAGTTTCATAAAGTTGGAGACAAGTGGCGAGGGTTCTATTTTATTTGGAGTAATAAAATAACACATCCACAAAAACCAAAAGATGGCATATTTCATGCATTTACCCGTCATTTGCATGTCAGTTTGTTTCAAAATAGAATTTTCATTTACGGACATTTTGATGTTATTGTAGATGCCTCTTGACATAATTAAAATAAATAATTTTAAAAAATTAAACATATAATATATTAGTAAAATGAATTAAATATATAATTTAAATATGTAATTTCAAATCTTGCATGATATTTCATTTTTATTTGATCGATAATTTTTGTATTGTATTACCTGGAAATAAAATATTACAAATATGCAAGTATAGGTGGTATAGTAAAAACACCAGAGTTCTACCACCGTAAAAAACACCACCAAAACCACCATTCCCACAAAAAATGAAATTCTTGTCTTTACTACATGTAGAAACCCCACAATTCCAATCGGCCTACCAAAATTGTTAGCAAACACCCCCTCATACATACAAAGTTGGGGAGAAAATGGACATGGAACAAAAAGATACAAACAGACAACACCAAACACCACCGACCATAGTAGGATTAATCTAGAAATGGCTTGTACTCTGGGTCATCATAGAATTCAGAGAGTCACTTCATTGCTTGGGTAGTCTTGGGTCTCGGCCAGAACTCTTGACCCACCTCTGCTCATTCCACTTCATGAAGGACCCTTAAAACTTCATCAAACTACATCAACCTTGTAAACATTTTGAAGGCCGACCACAAGAAAGAGCTCTGCATCTTGCCTTCAAATCATCATTAGCACATCGAATGAGTGGTAGTGACACCACAGGACCAACCACCCCTACCTCACAAACAATGCCCACCTTCGAGACCACATGAGCACACACACTATCCAGATTTAACAAGCAGTTTGAATCAATTACAACTCTTAGGGCATTTTTTACCTTGTCCTCCTCCTCCTCAAAATGGAAACCCCAAGCAGAAATTAATGAATATGCCTCCATGTTCATTTTGTAGCAATGACCTACATGGACAATTTCTTGTCCCAATAGAATTTTGACACTCCCGTACAACTGCTCATCCTTAAACAAGAACAAACCTTTCAGCCTCTTGTTCGTAAATCATCTGAGAAATGGGACTAATTTCTTATCAGTATGGAAGGAGAAAATGGCTTCCATGCTACTTAAGAAACCCAAGAGAATGTTGTAAATGTAGACAGTATGATACCAAGAAAATGGCAATCCAACTACACTCTGTGACCCTTCGGCTTCCAATCCACCCAAGTTCTAAACACCTCACACTCAATTCTAATTTTTGAAATCCAATGGCGATGGTCGTCGATATTAATCACAAACTCTGTCATCATTCCTCTGCATGTACTAGTTCCACCGTACCATTTGTTTGCACAAGCCAGCATTAAAGTCACCTAAAGCATAAATGTTAACCATTCACTTTCAGTGGCATGCGTACCATAAGGCAATATCACTCCATATCCGTTGTCAGTTCCTATGGGTCCCGTTATACATAGGATTTTTGCCACCCAAATGCCACATCACCTGACACTTCATTGTCCCATGGGCCATAGCCTTTCTTTCATGTCAGAGTTCAATGACACATGTTTTCGAAAGAAGTTTACAAAAAAAATATCTTTCCCACATTTGACCTCAAATACACCTTACACCATTGATCTATGCTCATCCAATGGACAACGGTATCTGTGCCTGAAATTATATATGAAGAATATTAGTATTGAAAATGTTAATAAATAGTTTTTAAATTATATTGATTATATATTATTTTTTAATATATTGAAAATTATAATGGTAATAAATAGTTAAAAGTATTCCCAATTTTTATAAATTTATAATAATCATATTCAAAGTAGTGACTCGAAATTAATATCCTTAAACAAAAATGAATTAAAAAGAGTTAAAATAAAGAAAAATACTTCAAAATAAATATAAAATAAGTTAATATATTTTTTTATTTATCATTAATTAAATTAATTATAATTATAATTATAAATTACAAGTATCATATTATATAAATATTTTAAACACATTTATGTATAAGATATTAAATATATTTCCATCTTTAAAATCTTACATTTAATTAAATTTTAATTTTTATTTAACAAAAGATTTTATTTTATTTAAGAAGTGTATTATTTAATTCTAGATATTTATTAATGCATAACATTTATATTAAAATTTAAAAAAATTATATTAAAATATGCAAATTAAATTTTTTATAATCTTTAACTCTTTTTTGTTTTTTTAATTCTGCAATTCATAGACTACATAAAATTGTCCCCAAACTTCAACATGTAAGCTATCTACCTACATAGTAGAGGCAAACAACCTGCCAAAATAGAAGCAAACAAAATAAACGCAAATCTAGCATGAGAGTTATGACAGAATTGCATCAGTCAACCCTTTATAGTTAAAAAAATCAGTATCATTTACACCTAAATACTGACAAAACTTAAATTTAATCTTCATCCTCTACCTCATTCTCAGCAATGTTGAAATAGCGTAGCTCATAGACATTATGCTTTTTCAAATACTTCTTTGTCAAGAACTTCAAATATCTTTTAGAAAAGGTCATCTCAGAAGCGACACTAACTTTGTTCTTTAACTTTAGATAAGAAATTAGAATAGACCTGCTATGTTCGACACTATCTTCCCTCCTTGAATTACTATCCCATATCTAGAATCTTCTAATTCCAACTTGTGTTCAAAATAGAATTTCCCTTTCTCTCTGCTCGAGATTTAATTAAATAAGATTTGACATTTGTTTAAAATTTAATCATTTTCAATGGTGAAAATTAAATTTTATATCCACACAAATTAAAAACTATTTAAGCTATTTCTGGACATAATGATTATGCTAAGTATTCGGCCATGGTAGAAAATAATAATACAATTAAATAGAAAGCATTTTTAAATCCATAAAAGGCAAACTAAAATGAACTATAATTCACAAAATTTTCATTAATATGTTGCGCAAATTTACAATATTTTATTGTCAAAGTCCCTTCCCCTCCAAAAATTTAAAGCCAAAATGAGGGAGGTTACAAGGAAATAGCAAAAAAAACCAAACTAATAGGAGCTAGGGCACTGGCAGTGGATGGTGGATGAGTGGTATCCAAAAAACAAGACAAAAAACTAAAACCCTTCATGGGTAACCTTAAGGATCTTTCCCTCTGTCTAAGTAGAATTCTTCAGAGATGAGAAGCTCTGAGAATTCTTTGAGCCATCTGTAGCCTTGAAATTCATCCAGGAGAAATCATTTCTGGAGTGATCCCTACCAATCTGTGCCCATTTCCTATGTTGTGTCAACTTCTTAGCATTTAGGTTCAAAAGAAAAGGTTGCTTGACCAAATTTTAGTCAGGGAGGAGAAGTTTGGGTAAGTCACTTACCCAAGGGATCCCCATCCCTACTTCTACAAAGATGGCAATAGTAACATCGTCTCAAAGGAATTCTTCTTTGAACACTCTCCTTAACAAAATCAACATATCCACGTTTTCTCCTCCAAGGTCTAGAAGAGATGCCAAGAACCAGGATGTAATGTCCATGTTAACATGGTATCTATTATCATTTCTCAAAAACTCTCCACCCAACACCATCATCATAGCCTCGTTAGTGAACATCCTGGCCTCCTTACAAACTAATTGGAGGGTTGGATCTTTGACATAGCCCAAAAAGGCCCTCTGGTCCTCCTCAGATGTTCTTTTCAACTCGATAGGAGTGTCCATCTTTGGAAATCTGAATACCAAATTATACAGCCTAAAGACCTAAACTAGAGGCAGAATTTCAACTATGGTCAGCTTCGACAATTTATCTACGAAAGGCAAATTGAAGAAGAAAGAAGCGAAAATCGTCTATAAATAGTTCTTGATACTAGCAATTCATTCACCAATAGAATCAATTCCTTTGTACTTTAAATTTTTATAAATCTTTTGCATCTCTCAATAAATTTTTCTCATAAATGCACAAGTGTGTGAAATTGGAAATAATCGTAAACCACTACAAATTACCATATTAGAATTTGTGCGTGCTGAGTGGATCGCGGTTAGAGAATGTCAGTGACAAGACATTAATAAATGTCAATACTCGATTAGATTTGATACGTGTCTACCATCTGCAATTCCATTCTGGGGACTTTCTGGAGAACTACGTTCTCTTCAAAAATTTGGGCCGAAATAAAACCTCAGCCATTGATCTATGATCATCGAACAATTTTAAATCATTGATTGATTTTAGGTAGGTGTGACATGTCGATGAGGTCACGCTTATCGATACATTGTACAAAGTCCAGAATCGACGTGATGTTGCATTAATTAGATGAGGAAATAGCTATTAATAGATAAGGAAAATGGTGATGAATTTATGAAATCACCAATAAAATATTTATTTTCCCATAAATAATGAGATATTAGCCAATAAAATTAAATAATTTTCAAATGGTAGATAAAAATCGCCAATAAACTTAAATAATTTTTCCTTCTGAGTATAACTTTTTGCCCATACACTTATATATGTTTTCCTTTAAACAAAAAACATTCACCTCCAACGTTATATATTTTCCCCACACAATAATGACTTATTCGCCAGGATTTTATGGAATTTTCATACCCTAAAAAAAATCGCCAACACATATTAATTTTTTTTGCTATCAATATGAAAATTTCCCCCAAAAAATAATGTCTGATTCATGAGGATTTTACACTTTTTCCCGGGGAGTGGTTTCTTAAAGTTATCCCTACATAGAAGTGGGATCCCCTTATTCTAGTGCCATATGGTTCTAATATATTCTCCCATGTGTTCTCCTTTAACTATTATATCATAGAGATACATTTTCATTTGATCACGTGAGAAGTCCTCCTAGATAGGATGTGTATCAAAATTTATTCTACTCCAACATGGACTTAGAGTTTGTCTCAAACATTATGAATATTTTGTAAATTATTGATTTTGTTGAGGTGGTTAAATTTTTGATACATTCAAGATTCTTCAACTAGAATGCCAATAATGATAATCAACAAGAACACTCTTTCTGATAAGCTTAGTATGAGATTCATGGGTTTTCTTAAATGGGAGAATTATAAGTTAGTAATCGCATGGTCTCTCTTGAGGAATTGTTGCTCTTTTATTTTAATTTCAAGTACTCTATCAAATTCAAAGTGCATTAGACTATGCCATCATTTAGGTTGTTACATTCACACTACGGGATACCTACCTTATATGGTATGGAGTCTAATATGACAGTCAAAGTTTGGACTATTCTTTATAGTAGTGCTAATGGAAAGTTATTGCTAGTACATAAATGATTCACTAGTGAAGTGTTTAGAAACTAATTGGTTATGAAAAAATGTGTATTAAACATTTAAAAAAAAAATATTTATACATTATATCCATGACTAAATTTTATTTTGAAAGGGTTTTTTAAATGTTTTTCATTAAAATAAGAAGCAAAACAAGGGTGTTGTCCTTGCATACAAACAACCCAAAGGTGACAAAAAGAAGACATCAAAACAAGGGTGGGAAGAATCACCCCCAACTCGACATAGAGTTTGGGAGGGTGAGGAGACTTACATTTATTCCTATGACAAAAAATAGTCCAAATAATTCTATTGTTAGGGACATCATTACTAGTAAGATGAAGTGGGAAAACCCACTCAGAGAAATCATTCACACCTAGAGCAGGCTATTACTATAGAACAACACTTGGAGTAGGCTCCCCAAGAGTAGACAATTGTTGCAAAATAGGATCAATATGAGAATAAACTAAAAGGCTAGAGGGGGTCACCCATAGCATCTAGGGGGATATTGGAGGCCACGACAATAGTAAGAGGCACATCCTCATCTATGGAGGAGTCAACATCTACAAAATCATCAGAATCAGGATCCTTGACAGTCAAGTGATCAACACTGGCATATTTCCACCAAGTAGCAACACCTTTAAAATGAGAGAGAGATTAATCTAAACCTAAGTGAGTAGCTGAGAAATATTTACAACAACCAAAGGGGGGGCTCTCATAATCCATTGATTGAGTCCATGGACTGTCCCCAACCATAAGAATTACATCCCTAGGGAGAGGCATAGAGATGTCAATGTCAATTAAAATATGAGAAAAAGTATAATGACCCATGGAGGATATTGGATCATCAACCTTCAAGAAGAAGGTGATAGAGATACCAATGGCCTCATAATAAGAATGTTCCAAAAAATAAAGAGGAAGATTCAGAAGGCAAACCCACATGGGACACACATTAAGTGGTTCCATAAGAGGGTTAAAAGAAGTTGTCCAGGGTTTGATAGAGAAGGAGTTAACTTCCCAAACCCATAGCTTGATTAGCACCATGTCACAATCCTTGGAATAAGTGAAGGAAGTAATAAAAAAACCCCAAGCACAAGGAAAGAGCTCAATGCAACCAATAACCAAAGGTTTCCAAGAATCACTCGTCCAATGATGAAGATCAAGAAGAAAAGGCCAAAGCCCTACAAATCTGCACACTAACCCACGACGTTGGTTGAAGCCAACATTCTCCACCATATCTTGACCACAAACCACCATAGGGGAAGTCTTGACATAAGAAAGAGGGTAATATTTTCACCTGGAAGGAAGAGCAATAGCATATTTGGAAATATGGTCGAAGCTTCGCTCAATAAAAGGTCCAAGAGGGACACTAGCACCCATATTAACCGTAACAAGAACACCAACATTAGAGGGAATGCCAAACCCACCAGTAGTTGAGGGGGGCTATGGAGGTAGTGAACCTTGAAGAAGGCTAGAGGAACTGATAGTTACACCGGGAAGAGTAGATAAAACCCTAAAACCATCCCCATGCAGAACACCCATATTAGAGAGTTGAGGTATAGAAGGGTAGCCCCCAAGGATAGAAAAAAGGAAGGGTGCAACATTGTTTGAATTCTGTTGAGCGGGAAACACATGTGCAACAAAAAGCATCACAATAGATCTTGTCTAGTTTACACCAGGATTTTTTAAATGTTGTCATAACAGTGTTAATGAGTACGATAATGGTTTCTATTTTCTAGGACACAATCTGTCATCAATATTATAAATGAAATATCTATATTGTTTGATTTCCTTCTCATCTCATTTTTTTAATGCTAATAATTGATTTCTAAAATAGACTAGATTTCATGCATTATGTATTTTTACATCACACAAAACTCAAAGATTAATATGAACTCCATATTATAAGATTACAACTAATGAATGTATTGCATTCTTCTTGAATTTTACATGACTCATAGTATGACACATAAACAATTTATATTTAGTGTAACAATATTGTCTAAATATTAAGGACAATCCTTATTTGAAATGTTATTATAACAATGTTGACTAAATATTTTCAAAACCTTATCTTTAGTACATATTGTAACAACATTGATTACAATGTTGAAGTGATGAGCAGGAAAGGAGGGCACTCTAGAGCGAGGGTTTCGATGCCTAAGGACTCGGGCAATGGAGACAAGGATGGCAAGGTGGATGGTGATGGTGGGGGCTTCTTCCTATTGGCCCATCTCTGTTGTCATGGTTGCACTGTGCTATGTGATTTGCAGAGTGTGTGGGTTGAGAGTGGTGAGGAGGGTGGTAGTGTCAGTTGTTGGGACCCCAAGCTTTCATTCGGTGGTTTTTTGGGTTTGGAGATCCATGTCTTGCCTAGTTATGGGGTCTTTTTAGGGGTGGATGGTGTCTTGTTGTCATCCCTCTCTATTTGGTCCCTCTCTCTCGGTGCTACAGGTTCATCCTTGGAGTGTTGCAGTGGGTTGCAGGCTATTCAGGGATGCCTTCTCCTTTTCTTGCCCATTTGTGGGGATACCCTATTCCTCTCTGCTTTGGAGGGTTTCATGAAGAAGGGATTTGTTTGGCCTTGGTAGAGTGTGGCTGTTTTGGAGGGGATTAATTGTCTCTGGGATGAGAAGACTCTCTGGCCTTCTCCTGTTTCATCTTTGGCTTGGGTTTATTTTGCTTGCTTCCCCTGTTCTCTTGGCTCTTTCATGGTGTTAGGTTTCTCTTTTGTTCTGATGGAGGGGCTTTTTTTGGCTGAGAAAGGATTGTTCGAGCTCTATGTTGGCTTTCCTTTCTGTCCTTTGGGGGTAGACCTATCTTCTGTTGAGTTAGAGACATGGTTGATCGACTTTTTCTCTGTTCGGGAATGTCCTCCTTCAGAGGTGGAGGAGCTTTTTATTTTCTGGTCCATGACTGTAATGTGTGGGCTTTTGGGCTACTCTCTTCGCAGCCTATCTAAGGTGGCCCTTTCTCCTATTGAGGCAGAGATTTGGTGGTTGGGAGCGGTCGGGTTTCTACTTGCTATGAGAGAGTCTTTGAGGCTGATGTTCTGCTTTCTTTCTATTTCTATTGAGGTGGACCTCTTCTCTATTGAGGTGGGAAGATGGTGGAAGAAGATCTTTTGGGTGAGGATGCTGCTCGAGTTGCTGGTTGAGGCCACCTGCCATTACTTTCTTGTGGATCTTCATGGTCATGGCTGGGTTTTTTTAACCATGTTGTCCAGTCCTTTTGGGGTTTGAGGGAGCCTTTAGAAACCCTCCTAGTGTATGTCATGAAGGTTAGGGGATCCTTTCAAAACCCCCATGTTTGCTTTTAGGTTCTTCTCTTCTTCATGTGTATTTGTTGTGGGAATGTTGTTCGGTCCAGAGGCATGTTGGATGCTAGCAATTTGAAAGGGCCCAATCTAGCTAGTGATGGTTTTTGGTTAAGGGTTAGTTGTGTTGTTGGTAAGCTGATGACTTTGTTACAGGTTGTGGGAGCTTGGGAAAGCCCTTGTTTGCTGGTTTTGGGAGCCAGTTTAAAACCCTTGATGAAGGTTAGGGGAGCCTTCAAAACCCCATTATTCCGTAGGTACGTTGATGTTCTTTTTTTTTAGCAGCATTGTTATGTGGGTTCCAGATCCTGGTAAAATCTAAGGGTTTCAAGTCCCTTCAAAACCTGTGGGATTGCGAGTGCCCTCAAAACCTGTTTACCCTTACTAAAAAACAACATTGATTAATATTAATAGCATTCATAATTTTGAACCTTTTACAACAAAATTAACTAACTATTACATATGCATTATTTCTACTCAAATATAATATAATAACCCTATATAACCCTAATCCTAACCATACCCCTAATCCTAATTCATTAAATTTCTTAATCATAATTCTCTCTCTAAATGTAAAGTAAATATAAAATGGATATATAATTTTCCGTAAGATGAAATGATGAGACAAAGAGTGTTGTGTAAAAAAGTTATTTGTGGGTAAATTCATAGAGATGAGTAAGAGAATGTCAACTGAATTATTGACATTTTACTATTGAGAACTATTAGTCCAGTTGCGCCAATGGCATTCAAAAAGTCATTGCGGAACAAGAAATTTTATGCTTATCTGCATAAAATCTCCAGTAGATTGGCTGATACCATTTCTTTTCTCGTGTCATTTCGCTTCAAGCATGTTGCTGTGTGAGGCCCAATTGATATAAAGGCTAGATGCCATATATAGATATTGATCTACATTCCTTTCACGTCAGTAATAGTTTTGCAACATATGTTAGCTCATTGGGCATGCTGTCATTTGAAATAAGTCACTTGACTTTCTACATTAGATTTCATTCCAAACTTTTCAAAATTCTTTCAATATACATCGAGAATATAATTGAATGCATCTGACTTGAAATAATTTCCAGAATTAGGAAGCTAATTGATGACTTATGTATCATAAGAGGCATACTTCATAATAATTTTGTGTTATGAAAATTAAAATGCACCGAGAAGCATTATACTATTGTCAAACTGCGGTGAGAAAGTTGTTCTTACACAATTGCTCTTTGCTATCACGGTATTTGCAGCCTCTCGTGATAATTTCCAGAATTAGGAAGCTAATTGATGACTTATGTATCATAAGAGGCATACTTCATAAGAATTTTGTGTTATGAAAATAAAAATGCACCGAGAAGCATTATACCATTGTCAAACTGCGGTGAGAAAGTTGTTCTTACACAATTGCTCTTTGCTATCACGGTATTTGCAGCCTCTCGTGATGGAATAAAACCCAAATAAAAGACACAGAGACTACTGCTTTATTACCAGTCTACTCAAAGAAAACAATTATGGATATCAAATGGGGAAAAAAAATTCCAATAGAGATTTTATATTTTCTATCTATCAAAATGTCTTTTACAATAATACTATTACATAATTAAAAAAAACATTCCAAAGATGTTCACGTTTGTGGATGCTGTGTAAGTTGCTTTCTGTTCTTCCTCAAAAAAATTCTTCTTGTCTCTTATTGTTTATTCTTCTCATTCATTTTGATCAATTTTAAACTCACCTACAAATACTAAATTTCTTTCCAAAATATGAACTGTTGTTTAAAACCTATTAGATGGTTGTAGGAGAAAAGAAAGGTGAAAGATCCAAGTAAAGTTGATTAATATTAAGGTACCCATTAGAAATAAATACTTCATCTCAATATCACAATAGTCTAATACTCCTTATTTTTAAGTTTCTTGTATATTAGTTCTCTATTTTCAGAGTTAAAACTATTCATTTTAGATCTCTTCTGGATTTTACCATTATGGAGCTCACTTTTTAGAAATTTTTTCAATATTGCTTTTTAAATATACTAGAATTTTTTCTACCTAAATACTTTGAGGTGTTGCTGCATTTGTGGCTATATACTTAGCTTGTTCATGTAAAGGGAAGCAATGGGTTGTTTCTTGGATCCCTATGACATGACTCTTGAACTTAAGTGGAACACATATCTTGATATGCTCTTCCTAATATAGTTTGATCACTATCAGTGTATCCAACCTTCCCAAACTCATGTATAAATACCATCTCCCTTGTTGCCATTAACATACTTCAAAACTATTTTACCTACTTGTCAAGGTCTACCTTTTGGTGTCTCCATAAATTGGATAATTAGGCTTATTGCATGCATTATATCAACCCTAGCTATTGCCAAATACATTAAACTTCAAACAATACCTTTGTATAGATTTAGATTCACATCAAGATACTACAAGATCTTCATTGCTTAATTTTAGATTTGGCTATTGGTTTTGGTGTAGGTTGTTTGTTCTATATTCTAAGCCTTTTTTAAATCTTTGTTGCATACTTTTCTTGATAGATAAAAATGCCATGGTCCAATTTTTTCACTACACCTAGGAAATATCTTAGTAGGCATAAATCTATTATTTTAACTATATTTTCGTGGCTTCTTTAAAATCAACAATGAGGAAACCATCATTCCTTGTTAAAAAAAACATGTACATACAAGGTAACAATTAAAATCTTACCATCGCTTGCATTGATGTAAAGTGTGGGCTCACCATCAGTTTTGTTAAAGCCAATTCTTAACAAATATGAGTCTATTATGTTACCCCATGCCTGAGGCACTTTCTTGATCTCACAAAGAGCTTTATTCAACCTATACAATTTATTTTATTTCTTTATAACTTCATAACCAATTGGATGATCAACATAAACTTATTTTAGCACTCAATTTAGGAAGGTAGACTTTACATCAATTTCATACAGCTTTCAATTGTGCTAGGTTTCTATTGCTAATATTATCCATATTATTTCCATCCTTGCTAATAGAGAATATGTCTCATCATAATCTAAGCTGAGATATTCTTTGTATCCCTTGATAACCAACCTTGTTTTATGCCTTTTTATTGTTCCTTTGGTATTGTTTCTAGTCTTATAAACCCACTTCACATGGATCATGTGTTAAATTGAAGGTAACTCAGTTAGCTCCCATGTTATATATTTTTTCTATAGCATCTCTTTCCTCATCCATGAACTCATAGTATTTATTTATTTCTTACAACTTCTTCAAAATAAATTAGATCACTATGAAAAAAAATGCAAAAAACATTTTTTTTCATATGATGTATCATCATACCTTACATTTTAATACATCTCCCTCAAGATTTTTATATTTATTAACATTAGGGAGGAAAGAGTGGAATCTTAACTTTCACTATTGCTTCTACTTGATTTTATACAAAGTTTCTAAAATTGACTCATTTTTGGAGTTGTTTATTATGGGTTCTAAAGTTGTCTAAAGGACTCTAGAATTGTTGAATATAATCTCTAAAACTAATTGATAGGCTTCATTTCTGCTGTAGATTTGCCTTGCTACTCTTCATTTTTGTCTTCTTCATCATCAATGGGCATGCTAATTCTAATATTCTAAGAGGTGTTCACAAACCCATCCCATGACATACTTTCTATGAATTCAATATCCTTCCTGATCACTATTTACTTAGTGACATGGTTATATAGTATATATGCCTCAAGGATTTTTCACTATAGCCCACAAAGATGAACTTTTAGACTTTGTCAACTAACTTTTCTCTTTTCTTCCTTGGAAGAAATTCATATTTCATGCACCCAAAATCTCTAAGGTGTTCCACAATCCATTTACATTTTTTCATGCTTCTTGTGGAATCTTGTAATGTACAACCTTAGTAGCATATCTATTTATTCAATATAATGTTACAACAACTGGACCTCAATGTTCATTTGGAAGTCCTTTGGCTTTCAACATATTTCTTTCCATCTCCACAATTGTCCCATCCTTTCTCTCAACCACTAGATTTTTATGTGGAGTGTAGTTGGTTATTGACTCCTTCTTGATGTCTTCATTCCTACAAAAAATCATAAATTATTTGGAGGTATATTATCCATTTTTATTTGTCTTGAGGACCTTGATGAAGTGTCCACTTTCCTTCTCAACCTGGGTCTTAAATATTTTACACTATTTAGATGGTTCAAATTTATGTTTCAAGAAATAGACCCATGTATTTTGGCTATAATAATCAATGAAGGTCATAAAATATTGACTTTTCACTATCCTAAGGATTTTCATAGTGCCACACAAATCTATATGCATCAACTACAATGGTTCTCTTCCCCTTATAGAGTTCCATGGTTAAAAGGGCTGCCTATGGTGCTTTCCTAAGATGTAATCCACATAGTTTTATTAGGCTCTAGTACCCTAACCATATTATCCTTCTTGGATAAAAGAATTAGTCTAGAATAACTTAAATGTGCATACCTTAGATGCTAGATCAAAGAGGGGCCTTTAATGACCATCTTTAAGACTTCTTGTATTTGTAGTGCTATAAATTCACCATTCAGAGGAGGATCAACAAAAAATTGGGTTGATAAAATAGTTTATATCCATAGAGGAATCATTTGGTTCCTTTTAATTACAACTATTTCTACTTTCATTCTTTCTCTAATTCTCATCAAATATAATGCACTCACCTTTCTCCATCAACACTTTGTAACCTATTTAGACTAGTTGTCCAATGCTTAAGAGGTCATTTTTTATCCTTGGGATAAAGTACACATTTTCTATTTGTTTTTTCTCACCATGCTTTGTGTGGATGATAATAGATCTTTTGCCCAATTTTGGAACTTCATTGTTCCCCATTAAAATCTCAAATTTGATATTCTTATCAATAAATGCAAATAAATTATCATGACCACTCATGTGGTTTTTGCATCCTTTTTCCAAATGCCACATTTTAATGCTTCCCTTCTCACCAATGTGGTACATGATGAAGAATTTTGACTAATCAACTTCAACTATCTTTTCATCAATTCCACATTAAAACCTTTTTTTGATTGGTCACACTACTTTTTCCAACATTTTCTTAGATAATGATTATACTTGTGGATATATTAATATTGGGAATTCTTGTGTTTAGACCACTAATTTGATTTAGAGCTTTCTTTTTTGGATCTCTAGAGTTTGGGTGTGTGCTACTTGCTCTTTCTTGGAAATTTCTTTTTTTAGAGTTGTTTTATCTAGATCTACACCTTTTAAAAAAAATTCTACTTTTTCCTCTAGATTTCCTTATTCCTCTCCCCTTGCATCTTGAATTAGCTTGAGATTTGAATGCCCGCTCTTTTGAAGAAAGGGCAAACTTGTTCAGGTGTTGCTCAAGGGTTTGTAATGAACCCATCAACTTATCATCTGCCATCTTTGAGAGTGTTGGCAAGAGACATTGTTCTGGTAAATATTAATGCTTAGGAGTTATCATTGCTGGAAACTCAGTTCATAAATCATATCCAGTGTACATAGATTTGATTTACCGGAAGTCATATTGTTCATAAGACATAAGTTTGGAAGGTGGAACACAATAACCGATAGAGTATGAGTACACTATGCATATCTTAATTTTGTTATGTAAATTTGGTTGCGGTGATAGAGGTAGATGATTCGAGGTTCGAGGAAGATTATTTTGTAATCCTAATATTTGATGTTGATTCATGAGCGAGATTAAATGTTTGGTATCTGGTAATTCAGTTAGAACAGGGCTATTTTGGTGTAACGTGCGTTGTATAATCTTAGGGTTGATTTTAGTGTTTTCTTTCATGTTCAAGGAGATTGGGCCGACTTGTGTGAAGCTTGTTATCATTTTGTTTGGGTTTGCATATGAATTTGTGGACAGATTGAGATGACTTAAGGTTAGACATTTCATGTTGCGTGTTATGCAATTTTTGGAAGCCGACATTGTAAATGATTCATTTTGTTGATGTGGATATATAAGATCAAATCATTTAAGCATTTTGGGGATGATATGAGTATGTGAAGTCTATATGAGTGAATGTGTGAATTTGGTGAATGTGATTGAAGGTTTAGGTGCTCCGGTGTATGATAAAGCAGGAAAACAGAGCAGAAAGATAGAACAGTTGCAGAAGTCAATTTGAGCCTAACCAAAACTTCTTTTTGGAATATGTAGATGCTATACTTTAGTTCATTCCTTATAGTAATCAATTTTAATCACCTATAAGGTAGTGAGCCTTCCTCTAGGTTGTAGCCCTTTTGTATTTGAGCAATGAGCTCTAGGCAGTGTGCCTGAATGTAAGTGCATTCTCCTTATGTAATATTATGATACTTATGACCATAGTATAATAATATTGAGGGTTCAAATCCCACTGTGGTATTTCCCTTTCTGAGTTTCCATGTAAAAATATTGGTGTTATGGTTGTGTGGTTTATTTCTTTATGTTTATGCACTTTACTTTCATTCTTATGCATCTGGTGCTTTAAGAATTAGCTTAATAAGTTTGTAAATTGCAGAACACTGATTCACCCTCCCCCCTCTCAATATTCATTGATTCCAACAATTGTTATCAAAGATTAGTTCCTCGGAAGAAGCCTAACAGCTTGAGGAATATCGAGAAGATTGAATCAATGGACCCCAATTCGTAGAAGCAACTTACTACGGTACTTGAAGATCTTGATGCAGCTTTGAAAGAGAAGAGTATCCTAAGAAGTTAGGAAGTAGCTAAAAATTTCATTGAATACCTGAAAGAACAAATCAACACATCAAGGAAGAAGAGAAAGGAAGAAGAAGAAAACTTTAAAAATCAAGGAGAAAAAAGAACAAAACTTTTACAATCAAGCCCTACAAGACGAGACAAATCAATGTGAGAAGCTTGCTAAAGAGAATGTAGTCCTGAAGAATGAGATGCAATCCATTGTGATGAAGCTGATGAAGGAGATTGAAGACAGGAAGAAGAATGAAGAAAATATGACTTAGTCATTGAAGGATAGATCTGAAGAATGTTGTAGGTTGAACTATGAGAATGATCAGTTGAAACTTGAATTGATGCAATGCAAGAATGATGGACAAGAGCTTGAAAGGAAGATCATGATTTGGAGAGATGATCTTTCTACTGCTAATGAGTACAAAGAAAAATTCAAAGCTAGCTCAGCCTGGTTAGATGAGATGTTGGAAAGTCAGAGACATGGGAAGGACATGCAAGGACTTGGATATGAGAAAGAAGAAACCTCTGGTTCTGGACAAAGCAATCATCAGAAAAACAAGAAACCTCTGGTAAGACAACCTAATGCCTATAAATTCAATGGTAAATGTTTTGTTTGTGGTAAATTCAGTCATATGGCAAAAGAATGCAGAAATAGGATGATGAATAATGTGATGAATAATGGTCTTGCCTTTACCGGTCAATGTTTCAAATGCATCAACTTTGGTCATAAGTCAAACATGTGCAGAACAGTGATGAATAATTTTTTCAGAATAAGAGATGCTATGCTTGTGGAATGTTTCGACAGATTTATAATCAATATAGAATGAGACAAAATCAAATGAACTTCAGACCTATACAATGAAATGGTGTTTTCTATGCATGCAACATATCCGGTCACATTGCAAAACATTGTAGAAGCAAGAATGTAACCAAGAATACTTCGGTAGGTAAGAACAAATTAGATGAGAAGGTCAAAACAAATATTGAGGAAGTCAGACAGTAGCATAAGAAGATGTGCATTAAGAAGGAAGATTCAAATGTTTAGAATGGTTCCACACCTGATTCCAATGTTGGAACCTCATCCGGTAACTAAGGTAGTGTGGCCTTAGGGGGAATCTTTTCATGTAGATCCTTAAAAGACCCCCATTTAGAGATCTGTAACCGGTCAAAGATGGTTGCAAATGAAGGAGATTAGCTGTGCAGTTGATATCTGATAGATCACAACTCTATCTGAGTATCTAGTGATAAATTCTTGAAGAAATAGGGTATCCAGAAAGCCTTTAGGGTGTGCATTTATTAAAACTTAAAGTTAAGTTTTAGCTGAATAAAAAGGCATTTCAATCATTCATTCTTCACATTGCAAATGAAGAGAAAGAGAAGAAGAGCGAGATGAATGAGATTGAGTGGTGATAATGAGATTGAAGTGATCCGAAAGTGATTCCTAGCATTCAGTTGAATTTGAGAAGGTATTTATTTGTGTTCGAGCTATTTTTCATACCCTAATTTCATAATGGCACGTGCATCTAGTGTTGCAACTTCGTTGGTAGTTGAGATTACTGAAAGGGCAAGGGTAGTGTTTAAGTGACATCCATTCTAATCAGTTGAAGATGATCTGGAAGGTGCATTTGCATGCTGCATAATGAAGACATTAGAGTATATATTCACTGTAATATCGAGGATCTTGGAAATGTAGACATGCTATCACTATACACCAAGCATATGATGGATGGAATGGGGAATTTGAAGCCTGAATTTAAAAGATTGCAAGACAAGGGTTTTATCCAGTTTGTTTATTTTCTGGTGTTCAATGAACCCAAATGGGTCAAGTATATCTTGAGCCGAATCCATGATGAGCTTATGTGGCTGGATACACCTTACAAGATTATGAAGTAAGCCATTCAAGTTGTAACTTATTTGAATGCAATCGATGAGATCCCCGGTCTGAGGAAAGTTCAGAACACAAGAGTGAACATGGTTACCGAATCTGAGCATGATAGTTGATCAATGACAATTAGTGATACCATTGAACATGATGTGAGATTTGCCTCATTGGTGATGAGATATAAGGTGTACCAGTCTAGTAGACATAATTTAGTATCAAGTACTGCAATATTTGTAGCATATCAAATTTTTAAGGAGGATAAAAGGTATGATCCATGCGGAGTGCTTCTCAGTGAGCTAATGAGAAACTTGAAGAAGATAAAACAATATAAAAAACATATTTTCAAATTCAATTCTTTGATTGTCTGTCTAGCACTTTACTTCTTAAATGAAATCCCTTGAATAGGAAAAGTACAATGGGCTTATGATAAACTAGTGGCAATCCAAATCAAAGAAGGTTTGTAGGGATTTGGTGACAATGTAGCTCAGTCATCTGCTTTATGGGGTTACTTTAAATCATTTCAAGAAATGATGCAAAGCACAAAGAGAGGATCCCAAAAGATATTGTTGAAAATTATGGGAATACAATCTGTTTCATTATAGACAAAGAACAATGTCACATGGAGGTAGTTGAACCTAGAACTATTTGGATCATGCCCATGGAGTATGAGGTAGATGGAAATACACTTGATGCATATGGTCAACACTTGTTGAGTAAACTGGTAGATGAGAAGGAAGAGAGGTTCAGTACTTACAAGGAGAAAGATGTAGATTTGCATAAGAAATTTACTGAGCCAACAAGGAAGAGAAAAGTTAGAAAGGAATTTGAAGAGTTTGGTATCAAAAGAAGCTATGCAAAGGGATAGGGAGAAAAATATACTGAAGGAGAAGGACATGGTGAAGCCTAAAAAGACAAAACCAATATCCACTCCTCCCAAGCAATCCAAGAGAAGGCAATCCTAGTCTGCACTTACCTTTGGTGTTCAAAATCCTGTCCCTCCACCCAAGCCACAAGCCAAGTCAACCAGTGGAATTGAGAAGAGGAAGAAGGAGAAACCATAAAGGGAAGATGTTGCAGCCATTGTTGAGGATATAGAAACTAAATCTGATGAAGTGGTGAAATAGGTAAAGAAGATAGCTACCTAAGCTAGGGTAGTGAGGAAGCCTCAATCTAGTGGAGCCCAGCCTACCAAGCCAAGAAATGAAGCTGAGACATCCAGTAGAGGCAGAGCGAAAAAGAAGTAGAAATTTGAATTGCATGAAGCTCAGAAGTCCGAAAAACTTGAATGTACTTATGATGTTTTGCCCCCAATGATTTTGAATGAAGTAATTAATGAAGTGCTTAAGGATGGTAATTTGAAGAATATGCCTATATATAATGAGAATTTTGATGATAAAGATCAATGAGCTATAGAGGAAGTAGTTGCATAGTACATGGATGTGTATAGTAAAGCATTAATAGAATTATCATCCATGATACCCAAGAGCCTATATGATATTTTGGATGTTAGAAGGCATACAACAAGTTTAGAGGATGAAAGAATAAAAGAGTATGTATTAGTAAATTTGAGTTCTGTAATTTCTAAAGTTGAGGTTGTTAGACTACTAAAGCTTGCAAATGAGAGATTCAGAAGCAAGAAGAGAGTCAATAAATTCATGCTCAACAAAATTGATGAAATAAATAAAGAGATTGAAGAAATCTTGAGACAATTTTCAATAGAGAAGAGGTATGATGTGAATCCGACAAATGATGACACCAAACCAAGAGAGAAATCACATGACACATCTATTCTGGAAGTATATGTAGTTGTTCCTGATATGCAAAAATATCAAACATCTAAGAAGGCTATTCCGGGAGAGTAGACCAATGTGCATGTAATAGTTGATGTTGATCATGTTAGCAGCAATCAAGAAGGAAGAATAAGAGGGGGGGGGGTGAATCAGTCTTCACCGGATCACAACAAATTAAACTTCAAAACATAAACTGATAGACTACAACAATAATAGATAAGAAAATTAACAACACAACACACAACACCAATATTTTTGACATGGAAAACCTGGTCAAGGGAAAAACCATGGTGGGAACCTACCCACAGTAAGATGATACTCTACAATAGTATGTGAAAATATTACAATGGGGAATGCACATGCATTCAGGCACACTGTCGAGACCTCATTGCTCAAAAGATATTTACTCGAAATGCTACAACCCTTAGGGAAGTCTCACTAACTTACAATATGATTCAAACTACAATCCAAAACAAATGAACTGTAATGATAGCATCTGCAAATGCTTGATGATAGTTTCGGTTATGCACAATTGTCTTCTCTTTAACACCAATCTCACCTCAACACTTCTCTGAATCATAACTCTCTTGTTCGCACTATCACCTCTCTCTGATAATGCAGACATAATACAAACACCTAAATTACATAAGAATCCCACCTATATATACAAATCATCAACCTTGATAACAAGGTTAGCTAAACCCTCAACCCTCAACTCACAATTACAAAAATTACATTGCATGATACAAAGATCGACCACTCGACCAATATTATGATTTACATTACATAGAATGGACTTAATTCAAATTCCCAAATGATTACATCCATCAAAAGTCCAGCCAACACACTACACCACCAGAAATACCGCATAACATGAAAAATCATCACCGGTTCATAGAAATCACCAAAAAATTGCAAAAGATCAATGCAGATCTCCAAAAAAAATAAGACACAACTAGGAAACAACAACAAGAATGTTAGAATCATCCAGAATAGTTGCACAAACACCTCTTTTCAAATCTTCATCAGTCAACGTCTCAAAGCTTAAGAACACAACCAATCAGCAATTGTCACGAGGAAAGATAACTTGCGGAGCACCAAATCATGAACCATCGGAATAGACCATAGGAATATGTTAGCATCTATGACAACAACATATCCTAGCAGCAGCAATGATCAACCAAATCCAATAATCTCCCCCTTTGGCATTGATGGCAATATATGAATGTGAAAAACAATCAATACAAAGAAAGAAGATATCACTAGTAAACTCCCCCTAAGATCAAGATATTTATAGAAGTTTTTCACATGATCTTTGTCCCCCTTTGACAACAATATCAAAGATCTCTGAAACTTAAAATCAAACTCTCAATACAGAATCATGAATCTCTCTCCCTAGGATACACAACAAAATCAACAGACTACTCCAGCAGAGAAGTAGCACCAACTCATCAATCTGGATAAAAGAATAAGGCTCTGAATTCCACTAGATCAATGCATCAAATTCTCATTAGGAGGGGTGAATACCCCTAAATTGTCTCTCAAATAGACAAATGTATTTGCAGGAAAAGGCTTAATGAAAATATCAGCAATTCGTTCCTTTGTAGATACATATTCTAGTTTAACCTTCTATTCACTGACTTGCTCTCTCAAGTAATTATATTTAATTGATAAATACTTTGTCTTTGAATGTTGCACCAGTTTCTTATACATGTTTATAGCACTAGAATTATTAGAGTATATAATAGTAGGCTCATCATAAATAACTCTAATATCTTTCAACATTTGCTTCATCCAAACTATTTGAGTGCAATTACTAGCAGTAACAATGTAATAAGCTTCGCTAGTAGATAAAGGTACTGAATCTTGTTTCTTGCTAGCCCATGAAACCGACTTCTTACCTAAAAATAATGCTCCAACAATAGTACTCTTCTGGTCATCAACATCACCAATCCAATATGCATCAGTGTAAGCACACAACATGAAATCATCATTCTTTTGATACCATAAACCACAATCCTTAGTTCCCTTTAGATATCTAAATATTATTTTAACAATGGTGACATGACTCTCCTTCAGATCATCTTGATATCTAGAATCCATACACACAACATGTATAATGTCAGGTGTAGTCTAATTAAGATATAGCATCCCACCAACCATAGATCTATACAAACTATGATTAGCTTTAGGAGACTCATCATTTTTAGACAATTTCTAACCAGTCACCATAGGAGTTCCAACCGGTTTGGAATCATGTAACCCAAACTTCTTCAACAATTCCTTCAGATACTTAGTTTTAGATATAAAGATACATTTTCCTGTCTTTTCAATCTGCAAAACCTAAGAAAAATTGCATCTCGCCAATCATAGACATCTCAAATTCTTTTTTCATATAGCCGACAAACTTCATACTCATATCATCATCACCAACAAAGATAATGTCATCAAGAAAGACTTCAACAATCAAAATGTTATCAGTTTCAATCTTAAAGTATAGATTACTATCAACAACACCTTTGATAAATCCCAATTTTAGCAAGTATTTGTCTAACCTAGCATGCTAGGTTCTAGGAGCTTGTTTCAACCCATAAATTGATTTCTTCAACTTACATACCATGTCTCCATCATATGACAATGAAAATCCATCAGGTTGATCAATGTAAACTTCTTCTTATAGATCACCTTTCAAAAATATAGATTTGACATCCATCTGATATACCTTGAAATCTTTATAAGCATTATAAGAAAGAAACAATCTAACAACTTCAATTCTGGCAACCAAAGCAAAAGTTTCTTCATAATCAATAGCTTCTTGCTGTGAATATCCTTTGTAGACCAGTCTGGCTTTATTTCTAACTACTTCATCGACTTCATTCAATTTTTTCCTAAAAAACCCATTTAGTACCACTAACATTTTTATCCTTAGGTCTACGCAAAAGTTCCCAAGTGTTGTTCTTTTCAATTTGATCTAACTCTTCTTCCATGACTCTTATCCAGTTATCATCTTTATAGGCTTCAACAAAATATTTAGGTTCAACTTTAGAAATCAAACATACTTCTTCTGCAACTAACCTTCTTCTAGTCATCACACCTTTATTCTTATCACCAATAATCTGATTCTTAGAACGATTCAATCTTACATACCTTGGATTCTTTTGAATGTTCTGATCCTCAGGTTCCTGGACATCATCACTAGCAGTAGCAACATCCCGATTAACAGTCTCTACCAGATCATTTTTCATGGGCTCATCAGGCTAAATAGGAGATAAAACAACATTTTGACCATCATCACAAGCTTTGATCTCCTTCCCAAGTTTCAAATCTACCTTCACATTTTCACTCTCAACCATCTTTCTGAGTCTCTTATTATAACACTAGTAGGATTTTCTATTTATAGAATATCCCAAAAAGATACCTTCATCAATTCTAGCATCAAACTTTCCAATATCCTGATCTCTCTTCATATAGAGTTTGCCACCAAAAATTTTGAAATATTTCACATTAGGAACATGACCAAACCAAAGCTCATAACGGGTCTTACTGGTATCACCTTTGATATGAAATTTATTGAATGTATAGACTCCAATGATAATAGCTTCTCTCCAGTAGACCTTCGGAACATTTTATTTAATCAACATAGTTCCTGCAACATAAAAAATAGTACGATTCTTCCTTTCTACAACTCCATTCTACTGGGGGATGCTAGGAGAAGATAGTTGTCTTTTGATTCCATGCATCTCATAGAGAGAATTGAGCTCACTATAACATAATTCTCCACCTCTATCAGATCTTAGACACTTCAAATTCAATTAGCAGCATAAAGTATCTATCACCCTACACACTTCTAACATTTCTAGGTCCACACAGGTTAGTATGCATGAGATCTAACAATCAATTAGATGTATATTGTTTTCTCTTGAAAGAAATCCTTGTTCGCTTACCCAACTAACATTCCTTACATACCGGATTAATAGGTTTGATAATCTTAGGAAGATCCCTAACTACTTGTGTAGAATTGATCTTGATCAATGAATCAAAATTTACATGACACATTCTTCTATGCCACAACCAACTCTCATATGTCTTAGCAATCAAACAACTTTTCTCACCAGCACTGAAATGAAAAATGTTACCTTCAGTCTTAGTTCCAGATGAAATCTCTATGCCAGAGGCATTCAAGATCTTGCATTTACCATCTTTGAATTTTAGAACATAACCCTTATCATCCATCTGTCCAACAATCAAAAGATTATTCTTCAAACCTTCAACATACAAAAAATCATCAGTGTTATGCATACCATCAAAAGAAAAAGACCCTCTCCCACGGATTACATAGGCTTTGTGATCTCCAGATCTAACTATTCCACCATCATACCTTTCCATGCTTAAAAAATTGCTTTTGTCACTGGTCATATGTTGTGAACAACTGCTGTCAATCACCCATACACCCTTTTCTTCTACCTTTCCAGGAGAAGATTTCTCCTTAACAGAACAACTAGTAGAATCAATAAGCACAGGTCTATCCTCTTTAATGGAAATAAACATAACTTCATCTCCTTCTGACTCTTCATCTGTAACAGCTTCATCTATAGGATAATAACAGTTCTTCTGGTTCCTAAACTTTCGGTTAAACTTATAAGGCTTATCATACTTTTCATGCTTCTCATATCTATCATTCCTATCATGCTTATGAAACTTATCATGTTTGTCATACTTAGCCATTCTCTTTGGGCATCTAGAAGATAAATATGCTATCTTATTACAAGAAAAACATTTCAAGGGCAACTTTCCATCATACTTACCGGTACCTTTAGACAATCTCTGGGTAATTAGTGCTTGAATCTCATCAATCTCTCTTTCTTTCTCTAATATCTCTCTTCTTTCTCTTTCATATCTAGATATACTACACTCATTAGTATCATATTTCTGCTTATCATATACCAATTCGGATGCTTTGAATGCAATCTTAGACTTTCCATGTGATTCTCCAAATTTGCTTAGCTCAAATACAAAGAGTTTTCCAACCAACACATCTCATGTTACTATAGCTACACTCTATATCTCATCAATCACGACAACTTTATGTTTATAAGCAAGAGGCAAAGGTCTCAACACCTTACCAACAATCTCATCTTGCTCAATATTTCCACCAATGGATCTGATACCAAGGACAAGCTCATTCACCTTACCATGTATGAATATATGTTGTCATCATCTCCCATCTTATATGTCTCATACTTTCCTTTTAAACTCTGCAACTTAGCAACTTTCACTTGACTATCACCTTCATATAGAATTTCAAGCTTCACCCAAATCTCATGTGCCTGGTCTGAAGTTCCATAACATTTGTCATTTTAGAATTAGTTAGAGCACTAAGCAATTCTTCCCTCACTCTGATGTTATATTCATATTCCTTATCCTCATCAATAGTGGATAGACCATTCTGAAGAACAACATAGGCATTCTTAGTATTCTTCCAATAATCTTCTCTAAGACATTTCAAGTGCACCTCCATCCGGCTCTTCCACATGGTATAGTTACTTCCATCAAACCTCATACTGTCCTTCTTAAAAAGAATACCTTGAGATGCCATCCTGGATCTACTCAAGTGATTAAGCTTCTACAAGAGGATCTATCTCTGATACCAATTGTTAGCAGCAGTCAAGAAGGAAGACTGAG
The DNA here is from genome assembly GCF_030272615.1 of Cryptomeria japonica. NCBI lineage: Eukaryota > Viridiplantae > Streptophyta > Pinopsida > Cupressales > Cupressaceae > Cryptomeria > Cryptomeria japonica. The sequence continues at coordinate 257,163,838 of NC_081409.1, read as the reverse complement.
AGGGGAGGGTTGAATCAGTCTTCATCAGATCACAACAAATTAAACCTCAAAACATAAACTAATATACTACAGCAAAAACATATAAGCAAATTAAGAACACATCGCACAACACCAATATTTTTGGAGTGGAAAACCTAGTCAATGGAAAAACCACGATGGGAACCTATTGACAGTATGATGATACTCTGCAGTAGTATGCAAAAATATTACAATGGGGTAACTAAAGAGATTGAAGAAATATGATGGGAACCTACCTACAGTAAGATGATACTCTACAGTAGTATAGCAAGAAGATAGTCAATAAATTCATGCTCGACAAATTTGATGAAGTAACTAAAGAGATTGAAGAAATATTGAGACAATTTTTGATAGAGAAGAGTTATGATGTGAATCTGGCACATGATGACACCCAACTGAGAGAGCAATCACATGACACATCTATTTTGGAAGTTTATGCAGCTGTTCTTGATATGCAGAAAGATCAAACATCTGAGAAGGCTATTCTGGGAGAGTAGAGCAATGTGCATGTAACAATTGATGTTAATCATGTTAGCAGCAATCAAGAAGGAAGACTCAGAGGGGGGGGGGTGAATCAGTCTTCACCGGATCAGAACAAAATAAACTTCAAAACATAAACTGATAGACTGCAACAATAATAGATAAATTAACAACACAACACACAACACCAATATTTTTGACATAGAAAACTCGATCAAGGGAAAAACCATGGTGGGAACCTACCCACAGAAAGATGATACTCTGCAATAGTATGTGAAAATATTACAATGGGGAATTCACATGCATTTAGGCACACTATCGAGACCTCATTGCTCAAAAGATATTTGTTTGAAATGCTACAACCCTTAGGGAAGTCTCACTAACTTACAATATGATTCAAACTATAATCCAAAAGAAATGAACTATAATGATAGCATCTGCAATTGCTTGATGACAGTTCCGGTTAAGCACAATTGTCTTCTCTTTAACACCAATCTCACCTCAACACTTCTCTGAATCATAACTCTCTTGTTCACACTATCACCTCTCTCTGATAATGCAGACATAATACAAATACCTGAATTACATAAGCATCCCACCTATATATACAAATCATCAACCTTGATAACAAGGTCGGCTAAACCCTCCACCCTCAACTCACAATTACAAAAATTGCATTGTACAATACAAAGATAGACCACTCGACCAATATTATGATTTACATTACATAGCATGAACATAATTCAAATTCCCAAATGATTACATCCATCGAAAATCCAGCCAACACACTACACCACCAGAAATATCGCATAACATGAAAAATCATCACCGGTTCATAGAAATCACCAAAAAATCACACAACGATCAATGCGGATCTCCAAAACAAATAGGACACAACTAGGAAACAACAAGAAGAATGTTAGAATCATCCAGAATAGTTTCACAAACACCTCTTTTCAAATCTTCATCGGTCAACGTCTCAAAGCTTACGAACACAACCAATCAACAATTGTCATGAGGAAAGATAACTTGCGGAGCACCAAATCATGAACCATCGGAATAGACCATAGGAATATGTTGGCATCTATGACAAGGACATTTCCTAGTAGCAGCAATGATCAACCAAATCCAATAATCTCCCCCTTCGGCATTGATGGCAATATATGAATGTGAAAAACAATCAATGCAAAGAAAGAAGATATCAGCAGCAAACTCCCCCTAAGATCAAGATAGATAAAGAAGATTTTCACATGATCTATGTCCCCCTTTGACAACAATATCAAAGATCTCTAAAACTTAAAATCAAACTCTCAATACAGAATCATGAATCTCTCTCCCTAGGATACACAACCAAATCAATAGACTACTCCAGCAGAGAAGTAGCACCAACTCATCAATCCAGATAAAAGAATAAGGCTTTGAATTCCACTAGATCAATGCATCTAATTCTCATTAGGAGGGGTGGATACCCCTAACTTGTCTCTCAAATAGACAAATGTATTTGCAGGAAAAGGCTTAATGAAAATATCAGCAATTAGTTCCTTTGTAGATACATATTCTAGTTTCACCTTCTATTCACTGACTTGCTTTGTCAAGTAATTATATTTAATTGATAAATGCTTTGTCTTTGAATGTTGCGCTAGTTTCTTAGACATGTTTATAGCACTGGAATTATCAGCGTATATAACAGTAGGCTCATCATAAACAACTCTGATATCTTTCAACATTTGCTTCATCCAAACTATTTGAGTGCAATTACTAGCAGTAACAATGTAATAAGCTTCACCAGTAGGTAAAGGTACCAAATCTTGTTTCTTTCTAGCACATGAAATTGACTTCTTACCTAAAAATAATGCTCCAATAATAGTACTCTTCTGGTCATCAACATCACCAATCCAATATGCATCAGTGTAAGCACACAACATGAAATCATCATTCTTTGGATACCATAAACCACAATCCTTAGTTCCCTTTAGATATCTGAATATTATTTTAACAATGGTGACATGAATCTCCTTCAAATCATCTTGATATCTAGAATCCATACACACGACATGCATAGTGTCAAGTCTAGTCTAATTTAGATATAGCAGCCCACCAACCATAGATCTGTACAAACTATGATTAGCTTTAGGAGATTCATTATTTTTAGACAATTTCTAACCAGTCACCATAGGAGTTCCGACCGGTTTGGAATCATCTAATCCAAACTTCTTCAGCAGATCCTTCACATAATTAGTTTTAGATATAAAGATACATTTTCCTGTCTTTGCAATCTGCAAACCTAAGAAAAATTGCATCTCACCAATCATAGACATCTCAAATTCTTTTTTCATATCACCAGCAAACTTCATACTCATATCATCATCACAAACAAATATAATGTCATCAACAAAGACTTCGATCATCAAAATGTTATCAGTTTCAATCTTAAAGTATAGATTACTATTAACAAAACCTTTGATAAATCCCAATTTTAGCAAGTATTTGTCTAACCTACCATACCAGGTTCTAGGAGCTTGTTTCAACCCATAAATTGATTTCTTCAACTTACATACCATGTCTCCATCATATGACAATGAAAATCCATCAGGTTGTTCAATGTAAACTTCTTCTTATAGATCACCATTCAAAAATATAGATTTGACATCCATCTGATATACCTTGAAATGTTTATAAGTATCATAAGAAAGAAACAATCTAACAGCTTCAATTCTGGCAACCAGAGAAAAATTTTCTTCATAATCAATCCCTTCTTGCTGTGAATATCCTTTGTAGACTAGTCTGGCTTTATTTTTGACTACTTCATCGACTTCATTCAATTTTTTCGTAAAAACCCATTTAGTACCAATAACATTTTTATCCTTAGGTCTATGCAAAAGTTTCCAAGTGTAGTTCTTTTCAGTCTGGTCTAGGTCTTCTTCCATGACTCTTATCCAGTTATCATCTTTATAGGCTTCAACAAAATATTTAGGTTCAACTTTAGAAATCAAACATACTTCTTCTGCAACTAACCTTCTTCTAGTCATCACACCTTTATTCTTATCACCAATAATCTGATTCTTAGAATGATTCAATCTTACATACCTTGGATTCTTTTGAATGTTTTGATCCTCAGGTTCCTTGACATCATCACTAGTAGTAGCAACATCCAGATTAACAGTCTCTACCAGATCATTTTTCATGGGCTCATCAAGCTGAATAGGAGATAAAACAACATGTTGACCATCATCATAAGCTCTAATCTCCTTCCCAAGTTTCTCATCTACCTTCACATTTTCACTCTCAACCATCTTTCTAAGTCTCTTATTATAGCATTGGTAGGATTTTCTATTCATAGAATATCCCAAAAAGATACCTTCATCAATTATAGCATCAAACTTTCAAATATCCTGATCTCTCTTGATATAGAATTTGCTACCAAAAAGTTTGAAATACTTCACAGTAGGAACATGACCAAACCAAAGCTCATAACTGGTCTTACCGGTATCACCTTTGATATGAACTTTATTGAATGTATAGACTCTAGTGATAATAGCTTCTCTCCAGTAGACCTTCAGAACGTTTCATTTACTCAACATAGTTCTTGACAATACGATTCTTCCTTTCTACAACTCCATTCTACTAGGGGATCCTAGGAGAAGATAGTTGTCTTTTGATTCCATGCATCTCATAGAGAGATTTGAGCTCACTGTAACATAATTCTCCACCTCTATCAGATCTTAGACACTTCAAATTCAATTTGGACTTAGTTTTAACTTTAGCTTTGAATATCTTGAATTTTTCAAATGCTTTTGATTTTTCTTTCAAAAAGACAACCCACATCATTCTAGAATAATCATCAATTAGCAGCAAAAAAGTATCTATTACCCTGCACACTTCTAACATTTGTAGGTCCACACAGGTCAGTATGCACGAGATCTAACAATCCATCAGATGTATACTATTTTCTCTTGAAAGAAATCCTTGTTTGCTTACCCAACTAACATTCCTTACATACCGGATTAATAGGTTTAATAATCTTAGGTAGATCCCTAAGTACTTGTGTAGAATTGATCTTGATCAATGAATCAAAATTTACATGACACATTCTTCTATGCCACAAACAACTCTCATATGTCTTAGCAATCAAACAACTTTTCTCACTAGCATTCAAATGAAAAATATTACCTTCAGTCTTAGTTCCAGATGAAATCTCTATACCAGAGGCATTCATGATCTTGCATTTACCATCTTTGAATTTTAGAACATAACCCTTATCAACCATCTGTCCAACACTCAAAAGATTATTCTTCAAACTTTCAACATACAAAACATCATCAGTGTTAAGCTTACCATCAAAAGAAAAAGACCCTCTCCCATGGATTACATAGGCTTTGTGATCTCCAAATCTAACTATTCCACCATCATACCTTGCCATGGTTAAAAATTTGCTTTTGTCACCAGTCATATGATGTGAACAACTGTTGTCAATCACCCATACACCCTTTTCTTCTACCTTTGCAGGCAAAGATTTCTCCTCAATAGAACAACTAGTAGAATCAATAGGCACATGTCTATCCTCTTTAATGGAAATAAACATAACTTCATCTCCTTCCGACTCTTCATCTGTAACAACTTCATCTGCAGCATAATAACAGTTCTTCTGGTTCCTAAACTTCCGATTAAACTTATAAGGCTTGTCATACTTTTCATGCTTCTCATATCTATCATTCCTATCATGCTTATGAAACTTATCATGTTTGTCATACTTAGCCATTCTCTCTAGGCATCTAGAAGATAAATATGCTATCATATTACAAGAAAAACATTTCAATGGCAACTTTCCATGATACTTACTGGCACCTTTAGGCAATCTCTGGGTAATTAGTGCTTCAATCTCAGCAAGCTGTCTTTCTTTCTCTGATATCTCTCTTCTTTCTCTTTCATATCTAGATATACTACACTCATTAGGATCATATTTCTACTTATCATACACCAATCTGGATGGTTTGAATGCAATCTCAGACTTTCCATGTGATTCTCCAAATTCGCTTAGATCAAATACAACAAGTTTTCCAACCAACACATCTCTTGTTACTGTAGTTACACTCTAGATCTCATCAATAGCGACAACTTTATGTTTATAAGCAGGAGACAAAGGTCTCAACACCTTACCAACAATCTCATCTTCCTCAAGATTTCCACCGATGGATCTGATACCAAGGACAAGCTCATTCACCTTAGCCATGTATGAATATATGTTCTCATCATCTCCCATCTTGTATGTCTCATACTTTCCCTTTAAACTCTGCAACTTAGCAACTTTCACTTGACTATCACCTTCATATAGAATTTCAAGCTTCACCCAAATCTCATGTGCTTGGTCTGAAGTTCCATAACATTTGTCATTTCAGAATCAGTCAGAGCACTAAGCAATGCTTCCCTCGCTCGAATGTTATATTCATATTCCTTATCCTCATCAATAGTGGACAGACCATTCTCAGGAACAACATAGGCATTCTTAGTAATCTTCCAATAGTCTTCTCTAAGACATTTCAAGTGCACCTCCATTCAGCTCTTCCATGCGGTATAGCTACTTCCATCAAACCTCATACTGTCCTTCTTAAAAAGAATACCTTGAGATGCCATCCCAGATCTCCTCAAGTGATTAAGCTTCTACCAGAGGATCTATCTTTGATACCAATTGTTAGCAGCAGTCAAGAAGGAAGACTGAGAGGGGAGGGTTGAATTAGTCTTCATCGGATCACAACAAATTAAACCTCAAAACATAAACTAATAGAGTACATCAAAAACATATAATCAAATTAAGAACACATCGCACAACACCAATATTTTTGGAGTGGAAAACCCAGTCAATGGAAAAACCACGATGGGAACCTACCCACAGTAAGATGATACTCTCCAGTAGTATGTAAAAATATTATAATGGGGAATGCACATGCATTTAGGTACACTGCCTAGAGCTCACTACTCAAAAGATATTTTCTCGGAAGGCTACAAACCTCAGGGAAGTCTCACTGACTTACAATATGATTCAGACCATAATGCAGAAGAAATGAACTGCAATGATAGCATCTACAAATGCCTGATGATAGTTCTGGTTAAGCACAATTGTCTGCTCTCCATTACTAATCTCATCTCAACAGTTCTCCGAATGATAACTCTCTTGTTTGCACCAACACCTCTCTCTGATAATGCAGACATAATACCAACACCTAAATTACATAAGCATCTTACCTATATATACAAATCATCAACCATGATAACAACGTCAGCTAAACCCTCAACCTGCAACTCACAATTACAAAAATTATATTGCACGATACAAAGATCAACCACTAGACCAATATTATGATTTACATTACATAGAATGGACCTAGTTCAAATTCCCAAATGATTAGTTGCATAAAAAAATCCCGCCAATACGCTACACCACCAGAAATATTGCATAACACGAAAATCATCACCGGTTCATAGAAATTAAAAAAAACTCGCACAACGATCAATGTGGATCGCGAAAAAAAATAGGCCATGACTAGAAAATAGCAGCAAGCACATTAGAATCATCCGGAACAATTGCGCCAACACCTCTTTTCAAATATTCATCAATCAACGTCTCAAAGCTCAAGAACACAACCAATCAACAACTGTCATGAGGAAAGATAACTTGTGGAGCACCAAAATCATGAACCATCAGAATAGACTATAGGAATATGTTGACATAAATGACAATAATATATCCTAGGAGAAGCAATGATCAACCAAATCCAACATATCAGAGGGTTGATAACTCCGGTGAAGCTGAACAGGATCCTCCGATGATAGAAGTTGTTTCAGAAAAAGCAGCTGAGGAGATAGTTGATGCTAAAAAGGGTGAAGATGATGGTAAAGATGTTAGTGTAGAGGTAGTAGGAAATAAGAAAGGAGAAGAGAAGGATGATCAAGATCTGGTGATAGTGGCAAGAGACATTGATAAAGGAAAAAAGATTTCTACTGATTCAGATGATTTTTCTCAAGGGCCTTTTGATCTAAGTTCACTATCTCTATTTCAAGAATTGAAGCTAGAAACTCTTGCACAAGCAAAATCTAGTGAGGACTTACTGAAGTGCCACACCGCAGATAAAGAGTTAATAACATTGGCAAAATATGTAGTGGAGAAAAGTTTGCCATCTTTTAAACCAGACACAGCTGATAATCCCTCTGGTTTAAGCTTAGAAGTATGATAAATGTTGTAGATTCTCATTTTGTGTCTCTGGAGAAGGCAACTGATACTAGTATTTCGAATCAGTTTAATGCTATGAGACTAAAAACATTTTTGAAGATGATTGAGAGTCATAGGGTAAGTTTAATAATTTCTATGAAGGGTATTCAAGATGCACTAGATGAAGGTGGTCAAATATACAAATCATGTCTAATTTTGCCAAAGTTTACTATGGACATTGACAATAAAATAAAAGAAAGTGAAGGCCAACTTTCTAGCATATCTCAGTCATATGCACCTTAATCAGTCCCGAATAGCAATTTTGAGGGTCAAGTTTTGAGCATATTGGATAAGTTTAAGAGTTTAAATCAAGAAAAGGACAGACTTTTGGGTAGAGTAGGAGAAGTGAGGAGTTTTATCACTCCCCGAATAGATTCTTTGATGAGCAGTATGGAAGATTCATATGATGCTCTGAATAAGAGTATTCCAACAGATAGAATAGGAGCAAAGATGCATGCCTATCTCTTCAGTGGGATGATCAATATTTTGGAGAGTCTGAATAAGGCATGGGATAATTACTTGTTCCCGAGGATAATTTTTGTAGATATTTTCAAATTTTTGTAAGCAACTGTACATATCCTTGTATATAAGTTTTGGCAGATTCCTATCTTTGGCATTGTTGTCAAAGGGGGAGAGAATGCACTATAAAATGGTTCAAATTCTCAGAGGGAGCTTTTTGTGATTGTTGAGTTTTATAGATTTTGTCAAATTTTGAAGTTTTGCAGCTTCAAGTGTACAATTCATTTTTCACAGTGTTGCCATCAATGCCAAAGGGGGATATTGTTGGCAAGAGACATTGTTCTAGTGAATATTGATGCTTAGGAGCTGTCATTGATGGAAACTCAATTCAAAAATAATATCCGGTGTACATAGATTTGATTTACCAAAAGTCATATTGTTCATAAGGCGTAAGTTTGAAAGGTGGAACACAATAACCGGTCGAGTATGAGTACAATGTGCATATCTTAATTTTGGTTGTGTAAGTTTGGTTGCGGTGATAGAGGTAGATGATTTGAGGTTTGAGGCAAATTATTTTATAATCCTAATATCCGGTCTTGATTCATGAGCGAGATTAAAGGTCCAGTATCCAATAATTCAGTTAGAACATGGCTATTTTGGTGTAACATGTGTTGCAAAATCTTAGGGTTGATTTCGGTCTTTTCTTTCGTGTTCGAGGAGATTGGGTCAACTTGTGTGAAGCTTTTTATCATTTTTTTTGGGTCTTCATATGGATTTGTGAACAAATTGAGATGACTTAAGGTTGCACATTTCATGTTGCGTGTTATGCGGTTTTTGGAAGCCGACATGGTAAATGATTCATTTTGTTGATGCGGATATATAAGATCAATTCATTTGAGAATTTTGGGGATGATATGAGTATGTGAAGTTTATATGAGCGAATGTGTGAAGTTGGTGAATGTGATTGAAGGTTTAGGTGCTTCGGTGCATGATAAAGCTGGAAAACAGAGCAGAAATATAGAACAGTTGCAGAAGTCAATATGACCCTAACCAAAACTTATTTATGGCATATGTAGATGCTATGCTTTATTTTATTAATTATTTTAATCAATTGTAATTGCTTGTCTGACATTGAGCCTTCCTCCGGCTCGTAGCCCTTTTGTATTTGAGCGGTGAGCTCTGGATAGTGTGCCTGAATGCAAGTGCATTCCCCTTATGTAATACTATCATACTTTTGGCCATAGTATAATAATATTGTGGGTTCAAATCCCACCTTGGTTTTTTTTTCCAGGTTTCCATGTAAAAATCTTGGTGTTATGGTTGTGTGGTTGATTGCTTTATGTTTCTGCACTTTACTTTCATTCTTATGCATCTGGTGGTTTAAGAATTAGCTTAATAAGTTTTTAAATTGTAGAACACTAATTCAACCCCCCCCCCTTCTCAATGTTCATCGATTCCAATATAGAGGTCATTGGCCTCTTTTATGATAATAAATATTGCATCAAACTTTGAGGGTAGATTTATAACAATTTTTTGAAAAATCCTTTGCTCTTCTATAATTTCACAAATAATTGTCAACTAATTTATCAAATCTATTTGAAATGTTGTATTAGAATCACCATCCTTAATTTGAATAATTTCAAAATTTCTTCTCAATTTTTGGAGATTAACCAATCTCACTTTATTAGTACTCTTGTAACTGGCTTGGAGAACTTACTAAGACTCTTTTTCATAGTTGGTTATTTCTATTATGGTGATTATTGCCTCTACCAAAGTTAGATAATTTACATCATTTCCTTTGGTCTCTTTCAAGTGGGTCTTTTGGTTATTTGTGAGACCTATATACACTACTAGGTTATTCAGATCTATGAACCCATTTACAATTAGCTCCCATAATATATTTTCAACCATGATTGTTCTCATCTTCTTTTCCCACATGTTATAATTCTATGCAGTAAATGATGGTGGTCATTGCCAACTCTTGTTGTCTTCTTCCACCATTTTTGACACTCAAACATGTTGTTAGTGCCCAAACTAGTTTAAACCATAGGTTCTAATAATAGTTGATGAAATAAAATTTAAATGAATAACTCAATAAGGTTGTTTATCTATTACTAGTCTATAGAATGAGAACCCCCCCCCCCCAAAAAAAAAAACTATCAAGACCAAATGTAAGAACAAGATTCATGAAATAGAAAAATTATATTTTCTATTTATCAAAATATCTTGTACAAAAAGACTATTAAATATATGTGTGTGTGTGTGTGTGTGTGTGTGTGTTTGAAGTTATTGTGTATGCTCATGTCTAGAATTGTTGTATAAATTACCGTATATAGCTATTGCAATACAAACCTACGCTGTTGCAATGAACTCAACTCCTCGAAAAATTCTTCTTCTCTCTCTCTCTCTCTCTCTGCTCCACTCTCTCTCTCTCTCTAACAATTTTCTTCTCATTCCTTTTGTTTATTTCTTACAATTTCAAACTCACTTACCATAGTAAATTTCTCCCTTAAATATGAACTACTATTTAAAATCAAAATTTGTGTATCAAAACAAAGATTCCCTCATAATAAATTTTGTTAGATTGTTTTAGGAGGAAATAAAGTGGAAATATTAAAGAAATATTGATTAATAATGATTTACTCATCATAAATAAATGTTCCAACTTGGGATCACAATATTTAAACATCTAATTCTTCCATTAAATTAGTTGAGGTTGTTGAATTCATATATGGAGGATTTTGTTCTTGTATTTCCCTCAATGGCCTCCAAAAGTATCATGATGGATAAAGTGCAACATTGAATAGAATAGTTTTGATTTATTGATAAAATAGGCTAAAGCTAGCTACCTCTATTATTGCTCCATATTATCGAGTAGAAGTTGTCTAAAGTTTCAACCATATCTAGAGTTTTGTATAAAACTATAATTGATAAATTTTTCTTAATTTATTTTGATTCTTTCTTGCATGGATTATAATTATAGAAAATAAATTTGAAGAATACTAAGAGGTAAAATTCTACAATATTTCAAATTAATGGAGTTTATGTATCTTAAACATCAAATTTATTTGGATAATTAATTTAATTTCAATCTTAAGCACTAGAATAAGTCCACAATTTATCTAATTAAATATTGACTCAATGAAATTAATGTTGTATAGGTACAATATTAACCACCTCTAGTTACTATATTTTTTCCATTCTTGTATCATTTCATCACAGTTCAAGTAATAATTTAGCTAACTAATTTACTTTTATGAAATTTAGAAGTATTAGCCTCATAGCCTTATTAGCCCTAGTTGTGGAAAAAACTTTGTATCAAAATTCATATACTAACACTTAATATAGTGAGATCCTTTTGCTAGGTTCATACATAGATGTAGATCAAAATCTTAAGGGTTCATTCATGTATCCCATTTCAAGAATCAAAGGCTCCCTAATTCGCACATCAATAATAGAGTGACCCAATCCTTACATTTGGGGTGAGATTTGTAAACTTAAAAAATACAATAATTAATTGATCTTATTATTTCTATTTAATGCATACACAATAGTTTGATAAAAAATGTATTTTAGTCAAATATTAGTTTAGTGCTAACATTAAAAGACAAACACACACAAAATTACGCAGGGTTTGGATCATACATACATCATTAGTACATAATGTGACTAGCTCATTCATACTTCACATATACATAATGTGAATAGCTCATGCATATAGGTACACACATAGTGACCAGCATAAGCATACACCACATTTAAACAATGTGATTAGATCATTCACATGCTACATATGCACAATGCAAATAATTTAAACATCACATGTAGACTTTGTGACCACTTGAAAAAACAAAGTGGTTATAACCATTATACAAAAAATATCTCATTTCCATGTTTCATTAGCACATAAGCCCTTAAATACATCATATTTGGAAAGGGGAATGTTATTGCATCCCACATTACCCTATGGATCAAATTCCATTTCTCAATTCACTACTAGTTATAATGACAAGATAAGCATTTCATACTATTTTTTCATCATTGATGAGGAAATTTATGTTAAAACACAAATACATGAGAAAATTAATTGATAAATACACATAGTGATTTACTCACATATAAATAGTGACCAACTTGTAATAGGAAGTGGATAGAACCCTACTTCATGCATCTTTACATTACTTGATTCACTAAAACTTAACCCTTAAGTAAATCATAACTAGAAGTAATAAGGTTGATGCATCCCATACTAAATTGTGCCTCCCATCCATTTTCCTATTTTACTCCTAGCTATAATAATGAGATAAGAATCACATACTACTTGTTGTCGTCATTAGTAAGGGAATAAATGTAACAAATCTCAACAAATGAGATGATTAATAATTTTTTCGTAGCCTAGTAAACCTTCTAAGCTGGTGGGTTATATGATCTATCATCTCCACGCCACTAGATAAATATTGCCCAACTTGATATATAGGGTAGTTGTTGGCATCTATTACCAACATATGGTGATTAAATATTGTTAATATCTATTATTTTGTGAGAAGATCATGAAATCCATTACCTTTCTATTACTATTGATATTTGACTACTCTCTATGATATGATAGTTAACTCAAAAAATTTCACTTACATGGTATTGGTGATATCCTACTAAAAACCAAATATATCACAATATTGATAGCCCCTTGGATCCTTCACCTATATGCCAGTTGTCAAAGACAAAATTTCCTAAGCTATGGTAGATATATCTTAGAATCTATTATTTTCATATTAGTATTAAGTGCTATCTACCAAAACCTATATCAAACTCAATTATGACATGGGGGCTCATCTTATGGGTAGTTGTACATAGCCATGATATTCTAAGGATTCACAAACATTGGGTAGGTTGATTTGATTACATTGACTTGGTTACATACCACATATAGTGATCCATAAACCTATACACTTTCTCCTTTGTATCTTGGGATGAAAATTACCAACATACTACTAACACATTCAACCCACATTAGTTGGATTATATACAAACATAAATAACTAAAAATATACAAACCCAGAAAGTAATATCGAAATATATTCACTTCATCTAGTTATTACTTGAAAACAATATTTATTAAATATAAATCAAACTCGTGACATAAATATTAGACAATAATATACTTTGGGTGACATAATATTTTTGCATATTACCAATCATAAATCTTAGCATAAATTAATCCGCCAAAGAAATATTAAAGTAACACCAAATCATGTTTGATATTCCATACCATTAATTTCCCATAGTTGGCTAAGGAAATGATATGGAACTCTATCTTCATCCATAAATATTAATAATATTTAATGTATTTTTCTAATATACTAAATAATATGCTATTCCACTCTGAAGTGTAGGGTTTTTATCTTAAAAAGGTTTCCCCAGATATATTATTATTATAGTATATTTTTTTTATTTTGATGTTCATATATATTTCTTCTTTTTGTAATTTTAAAAAGTATTTTTTTATCGACAATGTAGTCTTTATTAGATAAACTCAAGAAAGATTAGGTTGGTGTAGGGAGTATTTTTATATACTATTCTTACTTTTAGATCAACCAAAAGATTTTTTCAAACCTTTTTATCAGCCTACTTTTTTAACCCTAGAACTTAGGATTTAATTCATTAATTCAACTAGGAATAATAGCCCACCAATGTCCTTAATGATTAGGATAAAATTCTCTCAATATAGCAAGTCTTAATTACTTCTTACATATTTTTTAAAGAAATTGTTACCTAAGTATCAATATGATGGATTTTGACTTGTTGAGCAACATATAAAGGAGCATAAAATGTATTTGTGTGATGAAAATCAAACATGAATATGTTTCATATAAGATGTTTCTCATCATTTTAGACCATTTTTTTCATATGAATTATATATCAGTTTATTTTTGAATTAACTAATTAGCAACAAGTTAAGATTTATTTCATAAATCATTTCAATTTTGCTATTAACCTCACTTTAATTTACCATCAAATTTCTATCACATATCCTCATAACACATCACATATCATCTTTTATGCTTGACATTGATCAAAACCTTAAAATGAACAAGACGTAATGTTTTGATGTCCTATAGCCTCTTACAAAAACCACACATATTACATATTTTATTTGGATACTTTATAGGGCACATTATTTTTCTAACTTCATCAGTGATCAAGAATTACTTACTATGTTGGGCAATGACAAACATGACCATTAAACGTGTCAGTTATACAATATATTCATGATACACAATTGACCCATTCATCATTTTTAGCATTAACCAATCATTGAACACATCACTTATAATATATATAAAATAAATAATGTTGTACACAATCTTAATCCATTAAGTGATGCTTATTACTGACCCAACTAATCCATACAAAGATTTGAACCATTTCAAATACTCATACTTTCCTTCAACCAGAATAAAATTCAAACCTCCATCATCACACAATAAAAAATCTCTTAAAAACTTTATATTAACCAAACAGAAAAAAAATCAAAAAAATCTACTATTTATTAAGATGAAGAACAATCAAACAGATAGAACTTAGAGGAAATGCGGAGTCAGAATTCTCTAAATTAAAAAATAATGCTCTAAATTTAAATAATACAGAGCACAGATCATCAAATACCAAACGTCCAAAACTCATATGTTATATGAGTATTCCATCAGAACATGATAATAACACCGTATAGGGAAGTGAAGTGCAGTTCATATGTATGCTTAGACATCTACAATTGTAAGTATCAGTAACAATTTTCCAACATATAGACATAACTAGAAATGTTTGAAGCCTATTGAAAGAGTAAGCCATCAATCCTTAAATGGAAGAATCTATTGATAGGTAGAAAATGATAAGACATAAAGTTTGTGAATCCTGTCGTATAAGAAGCCTATAGTAATGGTAAGTAGACTTACTGACTTGCATAGAGCTGTTTAACAGTGATAATCTGTGTAGAAATATGCAAAGCATTTGTTAGCAATAGGAATTACAAGTCTCTAAGCTAAAAAGGCATTTACCTTTAAGAAGAAAAACATGAAAACAAAAACTCACATAGATCTCAAAAGAGGTCTGATATAATACATGAAATGAATAAATGAGATGAGCTGCTTTTGCCTCTCCCTCAAAGGCTCTCAAAAAGACCAAAGATATTTCAAATGATTGTAAATATTTTGGAAGCCTTTGAGGGAGATGTAACAGAAGTCCCCTCATACTTCTCCTCAACATCCATGCACAGAGATTGTCGTGTAAAAATGTGAATTGTGTGTATAAATTTATAGAAATGTCAACTGAATTATTTGCGTTTTAGTATTGAGAACTATTAGTCCATTTCCACCGATGGAATTAAAAAAGTCATTATTATTAAAGCGGGAGACAAGCTAATCCGCATAAAATTCCCACCAGATTGAATGATACCATTCATTTCCTTGTGTCATTTTACTTCATGCATCTTTTTATAAAGAATAGGTGCGACATACATATGGTCTAAATTCCTTTCACATCAGTAATGGTATGTATTCCTTTCATATATATGGTATATATTGGAAGCATGCATAGACTTTTGTTTACTTACTATGGTCATATATGGACATTAAATATCCTCATGCTTTTCTGTACAGGTAAACAGGCGCCTTTTTGCATGTACAAGTAAAACGTCGAAATAAAAAAATAGGTTTAATTGGAAGAGATCTATCTAACATTTGAAAAGAAATGTTCACAAATGAAACAAAGGAATTTAACTATACAATGGTATTAGGTATATGATGGTATAGATATATGATATTACTTACTTAAAAGAAGTAAGAGGTAGAGAGAAAAAGATTGAATAATAAGGTCTTTATTTTAAATTATGATGGCACCTATTTTTATTACACGTATTTAAAATTTAATCAAATTGGGGTCAGCGAATGAAGAAAGGAGGTTGTGTTGCTGAAAACAACTCACACGATCTGTAGAGGCATGGAAATGCTCATACAAATATAATCAAATTCTAGAGCAGCAAAATGCATAAAAAAATATTATTCATAAGAAACCAAAAGTTTCATGCAAAAGTTAAAATTTAAAGGCAATAATTCATTTCATTTGTCTCAAAGAAGTAGTCATTTATCCACTTTTACTTTCCTTCAGAATATTGGATCAAAATTTAAGATCTCCTATTTTTCTTTTCTTATTGTTTTATCTATAATATACACCTTTGTTCTTCTTTGTCTCTATTTTTGTTTTTTTCTTCTTTCTAATTGTTGCCATCTTCTTCTTCTGTATTTTCTTTCTTCGTTCCTTCCTATTTTTTCTAACCAAATTCTTTCAATTTTTTAAATTTTTTCACAAAATCCCACCTAAAATTACTGCAATGCTTAAAATATAATCATCAATACACAAGTCATTTTAGGGTTATCATTCCTTCTCCATTATTTCATGTTGTTATTCATTAATGCACCAAAGAGTAGGTAGTGTCTTCCCCTAATGATTGAAAAAACTAAGTATAAATTGCAACAAATTCATACGTGGTGGTGGGTAACAGAGATAAAAAAATGGATCGCCCAAAATATAAGATATCCTTGCATTAAAGTATGGGGATGCAAAAAATGTTATGATACCTTTTTCAATACCTAAAACTAGGTCAACATTTTGATGCTACATGTTTTAATTCATTTCTCATAGGAACAACAATATTGCTATAGTTTAATGACTCTTTTACAATAGGCTAAACTATAATGACTCGATTTTTTGGGGGGTTAGCCAAGTGACGTCTTTCACTTATTCTTCCATTTTACTAAATATTCATTGCATTCTTTGTCTTTCATTTTTCAAACCATTCTATAGTCTAAAATGCATTTGATATATTTTTTTTAAATCTTTAGAGTATTTGTTCCATCCATTTTTTAGTGGTGTTTTCTCTTTCTCATGTTGTTACAATGTCTCTCCTTTATATTAAGCGTACAAATCAAAAACATTAAAAATTGGATGGATTTACAAGCATGTATGTAGCTCCAAATCATAAACATTTGATAAAATCTTGTTGATAATTTAATATGGTCGAATATTCTTCCATTTGAGATTGTTATAGGTATGGCTTGAGAATATTTTATTTTGTAAATTTGTAAGCACCATATATTCCACTTCAAAATCCTTTTCTCTCTTCTTTGATTCTACTTTCTCTTCATATTATTCATTACTTTGTAATTTTGACTCCTTACTTTGGTTTTTAATAAATTATAAAGCATTATTGTACACGTAAAGAACAAAACCCGAAAGAAAATAATGTTGTAATTTATTCAAGGCCTACACTATGACATATAACTCTTGACCTATAAATGAAATATGTTTTCTTAGCATAATTTATCTTTTTGCTAAAATCTCAAAACTCTTACCATAAGTTGATGTCCACTTAAACTCATTTCTACCTCTTAACTTTTTTACTATGGGTGCACATATCTCAACAATTTTTAAAATAAGTCTATGGTGATATGTGACTAAACCATGGAAACTTCAAATCTCATGCACACTCTTAGGTGTAGGCCATTCTATTATTTCTTAAACCTTTTATGGATCAATTTGTAGCCCTTGAGGTGAGATGACATATCTCAAATAAATTATTTTCTTCTTTATCAAACTAGATTTCCTTAAGTTCACTAACAACTTTTCCTATTGTTGTATGTGGTTTAATCCTACTCACATTTACTTAAGTTTGACTTAGGTAATCAAAATTTAATAATTATTGTTGGGTATTTGTTAGTGGTTGGACTGTACCTACCCTTGCATATGATTGAGACACGTGTCCATATCACATGATCTCCTACCTATCGCTTTTGCCTTTAAGCAAGATATTTGTATATTTCTATTGACCTCATCTTAATACATTTTCCTTTTCTAGTGGAATAGCATCTTTAAGGTTGTTTATCTCTCTTGAGTATGAAGGTTATTAGTGTGGATATTAAGTTTCTAGGTTGGGTGGAAAGACCAACATCGCATCAAATCATCATTGTCATGGGCATCATTTAATGCTTAGACCACATGAATCTTAGGCTCCTGTGTACTTTTCCTTTGCAATTATAATCTATATGGCTTGCATAGTCTATTGGCACACATTTTTTCTTGGTAGAGCTTATTGTTTTTCCAACACATTCTCCTTGCAGGCCCATTTATTCCCTTTTGGCTTAGCTCACAATAAATTTTGATTGAAGCAATTTAATCATTCGAGAAAATATTTTATTATTTGCCTAATGTTCCAGCTTATAGCTAGCGATTATATTACAATGTCAAGATTTTTCTTTTAGCATTTAGGGTTTTATTTTTTGTACATAACTATAATAGTGTAATTTGGAACTAGGGTTTCACCAAGTAGGATAAGACCACTAATTAACCAAATTAGCTAATACATTGAAAGAGGGGTGAACCTAATAGATCTAGCCTCAATCCAAATAAGGAAAGGGCTAAATTCTAATTAGGTTCATTGGTTAGGGTTTGGTTTCCTCTTTTTATATTGAAATGGATTGTAAATTATGAAATTAGGAAAAAAACATGGATAATTGAAGTAAATTGGCAGAAGCAGTAAGCTACATATGCTATGAATCCAGCAACTAAGGTCTAGGAAAAATAAGATATTTAGAACCTGTTCTTAGAAGTTTGGCTTGAATTTTCAGAACTAGGTAGCATAGATTTTCCTTGGTCCTCTTAATACTCCTTCATTAAAAGATGAAACTATAACTTCATTGTCGACTCAACCAGAATTCTTGAGTACAACTCTTGCACCTGTTTCCTACACACAAAAAGAGATAAATATGTTGGGCATAAGGATTCGCCTAGGTCAAACCCTGATTTAGGAATTAACCTTGAATGAAATAATGCAAATACTAAAATAAATGTTAAGGAGACATACCTCAGATATACAATTGTTGATGATGATGCAATTCTCTATGAATTTAATAGAATGACAAATACAAGGACATGAAAAAAACTAATCAAACACACATGCTTGGATGAAGATTGATGTAACTTTCTCCATAATTCTTGAATGATTTATATGCAGCCTTGAATCTCTAAAGATGATTGATGATGAATGCTTCATAGATGCATGAATACTTTAGGTAGCTCATGGATGTCAAAATCAATTGATAGTATGTCTTTATATAGGGTTCCCTAGGTAAATTACCGAATAGGCCAACCTCCAATGGTCATGTGTAGCCCCGAGGATCAAATGCCATTGGGGAGATATAGGACCTACCCCATTTCAAAATGGGGGCCATTTGAGAGGGACCAAGGCAATTTGGGTTGCCTTGGTCAAGATTGGGGCATCCCACTGTTGGTTTGTTGTCATTGATGTGTTTTGGTCTGACATGTATGTATTTGATTTAGTCTGGAAGTTTACTACAACACACAATGTTTATTTATTATGTTTTTATGTATTACTTCATGTAGCTTTGTGGTCCAATGTTTATTCTTACCAGAAGGTGTTTTGAGTTTCGTCCCATCTGGATGCGATGAGAGTAGCTTGTTCAAGGTGTCTTTGATTTCGGTCCTATCCAGATATGTTAAAGGCGTGTTCTTCAAGGTGTTTTATGAGTCAAGTTGGAAGCCAACACCACATGAAGATATTTGATTTATTGTAGCGTGTAGATAGTTTGCTCTCAGCCTTTTTCCAGCTGAGTTGACTTGTTAGAACAATTGATGCAGATATATATAGCCATCCGTGTTGCATGCTAGAAGGATGGTTCTTGAAAACAACTATTTTGTGTACAGTGTATATAAGAGAATTTTTTTGTGGATGTAAATATTATGTGGTATATTTATAGTGGATGTATAAGATAGTTTGTGCACTTCAAAAGAACAATAACCCATGCATATGTCAGATGAAACATCAAAAGTTCAAATTTTATATACTCTATTATCGGGTAGTGAGCCTTTGTGTATTCAGGAAGTGAGCCCTTTGGGTAGTGAGGCCAAACCAGAAGTGAGCCAACCCTTATACTATGCAATTAGTTACATATTGCATCATTCCTTAGAGAACACTATCCCCATGGTTTTTCCCATAATGAGTTTTCCACATACAAATTTGGTGTTATGTGTTTTGTGTTAATTTTATTTACTACACTTAAATTATGTTATTTGATTGGTTAGTTAGAAGTTTTAATAAGTTCAAGGGAATACTGATTCAACCCTCCCCTCTTAGTATTCTAGATATTCAACGATTGGTATTAGAGCCAAGTCCTTTGGAAGAGTTTAACCATTTGAAGGAGATCCAAAAAATTGAACTTATGGATTTAAATGAAGATCTTAGAAATTCTCTAGAGGATCTTGAGGTGGTAGAAGTTGAAAAAAAAGATTTAAAAGAAAATGTAAAACTATCTAATCAATGCATTCAGAAGCTAAGAGAGCAGATCGAGAAGTTAAAAATAAGTCATAAAGAAGTCAGTGAAGAACCTAAGCAAGCAAACAACACTTTTGCAGATCTGAAAGCCAAAAATGAAGAAATGAGAAGACCAAGGAATACTTGAACAAAATGATGAAATGTATATTAAAAAAATGCAATAAGCTAAAGCAAGAAGTAACATCTCTAAAGGTGGATCTAGAGAAAGCAAAGAAACAAGAAAGCAAACTTGAATCTGACAAGTTTGACAAGGTGATAGATGCAAAGAAAGTCCTGGAAACCAAGAAGGAAGCAAAGAATGAATCCAATGAGTGTTCTCAGTCCAAAGAAAAACACAAAGAAGATTCAGTTTTTGTAAAAGAAATATCTATTAAGGAAGAAAAAGGTAAGTCTTTGGTTGAGCAGCAGGTAAGTAAGAAAAACACGCTCTTTAATGGTTCTTGTTATAAATGCAATAAATTAGGACACAAGGTAGTAGAATGTAGAAGTAGCATGAATCAAGCTTCTAATCCATTCTCTGGTAGATGGTACACATGAAATAAATATGTTCATAAATCTAAACAATGTAGAAATCAGGTTCTGAATCAAAATAGATATAATTAGTTTAGAGGAAGATATTATACATGCAATATTTTTGGACACAAAGCTAACTAGTGCAAGTCAAGACAATATATGGTGAAAATCAAGTGTTACAACTGCAACAAATCCAAACACATGACAAGAGAATGCAGAAGAAATGAGGTTCAAAATCTAATCAAATCGGCAAACAAGATCAATGTGGAAGAAGTGAAAGTTGAAATGAAGAAAATCTAGAGAAAGAAAGAGTGTAGATGTGTCAGCACCTAGTTTTAGTGTATGCACTTCATCCATAAACTAAAGAGTTTATGGCTTTGGCCTAGGGGGAGAAATCAAAAAGACATCATATCCTTGTTCCTTGCCAAAGAGTGTGAGACTCCAATAATGGTAGAGAAGAGTATGAAGAAGTCTGACTAAAAGATAACTCATCACAAGATCTAACATGTTGTTGCGAAACTCAAGAAAGTGGAAGATAGCCCACACACATTTAATGTGAAGCGTTACATGAAGGAATATAAGGACAACACTTCAACAAACTTCATTTCACCGTAAGTTAAAGAAGCATTGAGTGTATTGAAGACAATCAAGGTGATTAGAGTGTTTAGGGTTTCTTTGGTGAAATTGATCAAGGTTATCAATTTGATTAAATCAGAAATAATGGCTACCTTGACTATAGTTGATCTTGCATCCAAGCCTTGGCTTGTATTCAAGAACACTCCATACAAGGCAATGGAAGTTGATCTAGCTAGGCCTTTCTCAAACATAGCCATTGGTGTGGTTCTAGCAAAGGATATCTAGTCTTTTATCCATGTCAAGCTCGAGGATTTCAATCATCATGGGAAAATGCTAGAGTTGTGGACTGATAAAATGATTAACAAGCACGATTAGGTAAGACCCTAATTTGTCAACCTAGCCAAGAAGAAACTAGACACATGGAATGATTTTACCAACTTCTATTAAGATGAAAGGTGGATTAGGATAGCTATGAGTAGGTTTCATGATGAATATCTTTGGGTTGAGGAAACTCACCACATCACCAAAGATGTAATGAAAATTATCAGTGGTCTGAGTGATTCTGGAGAGATTCTAGGAACGAAATCCGCCAAGAACAAGGATGTCATGGATTTAACTGGTGTTACATTTAACAAACGTTCTCTAGTAATTGACTCTATCTGGAATCTGACGGCTAAGTATTTATCAATTATGGTGAGGAACAATATTTATTTCACCAATAGGGAAAACTCCATTTCGGCCATGAAAGTGAATATGGCATATGAAATGGTAGAGTTGAATAAGGATTTTGATCTTTGTGAGATCTTTTGGCAACAGTTCCTAGAAATTCTTTCACAATGCAAGAAGATCAAATTCAAAACCATAGGCTCGTGTATTCTATTTTACTTCTTATAAGATTTACTCGATTGAGGTAGGGTTTTATGTTCTTCGATACCCCTGTAGCTCATTATATTGTAGATAGGTTAAAAGGGTTTATCAATGACAATGCAAGAGAAGGTGCATTTGCAACTTTTTTCTCCATTTTCTAATTGAACATGTAGAGAAGAGATAGGATATCAGAGGAGGTATTTCTCAAGTAAAATAATGACATCAATTTGGTACTTATAATTGATAAATGCTACATGGAGGTAGTTGTGCCAAGGAAGGTTTGGATCCCTCCATTCAGATATGAAGCTACCCAGGAGATGCTTGAAGGTGCAGCTTAAGTTCTATTTGCTGAGTTCGACCGATGAATGAGAAGAACATTTTGGTACCATAGATGAGAAATATCTGAAATTCCACATGGAACTCACTAAGAAGGATCATGAAAAGACTGTGAAGAAACTAATTCAAGAATCCATGGAAAAGGCTAGACTTATTGAGGAAGATATTACTGAGATTAGATATTGTGCAAGGCTTGCAGTGCATCTAGAGCATCTAAAGTTGCTCAAAAAGAGATTCCCTCTTCTATTTCCCCAAAGAAGGCATCAAAAGCGAAGAGTCAGACTATAATTCTAGAGTCCAAAGAAGAGGAAGATGCAGAGCAATACTGGATACATGTCCAAAAGTATAAAGCGAAGAAAGTCTAGAAGCCACTTGATGCAAAGAGCTTATGTGAATCTCTTGCTCAGGGAAAAGACCAAGAGAGGTAGGGTGTCTTTATACTAAGGGAAATTTTGAGGATCAAAATAGCATAATTAAAGATTTTATGTTATATTGTGTCAAGTTTGAAGCTACGGCTCATTAGTTTAGAAATGATATTCTAAAAGATTTGTATGATGAATTAATTAGGATTAGACAAATAAATTGCTAGGGAAGAGGAACAATTTATTAAGGATCAAGTATTTTAATTGGTTGGTTCCACACTTTCCAAAGATAACAAGACTACTCTTATTGAAGCCTACAAAACTGAATTCAGAACCAAGAATAGTCCAGGTAGTCTTAAGTTAGGAGAGGCTAATGTCAAAGATTAGATTAAAAATGAAATTATGGAGACTGTAATGCTTGTTGACTCTGTTACTTCTATTGGTGTGCTTGAAAATGAGTCAAATAATCCTCTTAACACTCCCGTTTATGATCTTGATAATAACATAATTGATGATATATCTGCCATGGAAAATGTTATGGATATCCCAGTAACTTTTGATGTTCCTCTAGTTAATTCTGAATTTGGTTAAGTTAAGGAAATTGAAGGTTCTATTGATAAAGGTCAAGATGAATAGGTGTCTGTTAAGCCTAAAAAGAATGAAACTGAGCCCAAGGCTCTATTAGAAGATAAGGCACATAACCCGGTAAAGGAATCTGGTGTGAACTTATTTGGGTCAGTAACAGTGGTCGATAGTAGTTTTGGTACTACTGAAGATACTTGGAAGAAACTATTTACAAAACCTCTAATCATTTATCTTATTACTTCATCTATAGAGTCTATTAATTTCTCTAATGTTGACCCAGTTCAGAAGATCAAAATTGGAGAAGCATTTCTTTCATTTGGAAGATAAGATTTTTAGAAAAAGGATAAAATAGTTGAGAATTTATTGGTAGCACTCCATGCTACAATACTCGAGTGTCAGATAGATCTGGATACCCCTAATGTGGATAAATGCAAAATTCTAATCAGTTCATTGAGCAGTCACATTGAGAAACTAAAAGAAAAATATGAGAAAGACAAAGCAGATGACCAAGAGAAGTTGTTGCATGAATATAAGGTAAGTGCAAGTCTACACATTATTAGCTCACAACTTATTTCTCAAGGTGAGTCTTATTTGGAAAATGGTGACATACTCTTTTCATACAATCTTCATTGCCCAGATGCTACCAAGAGAATCAAGGATGAGATGAACATCATTGAGGATAAGATCCAGTAAGCTTAAACAAACTTCAAACTATCTAAAAACTTATCTGATTTTGACAGATCCAAAATTGAAGAACTTCATGAATAAGATTTTGAGTTGCAACAATAGAGGGCTAATATTATTCTTCCCTTAGGCAAGTTGTAGGATTTGAGCTATGAAATAATTTTCATCATGGACCAAGCCCTCTCTTGAGCCACTCAATTCACATACTCTTCCCCTAGCTCTTTTCAAGAGGTAGAGAAAATGCACACATCCATGCAGACACACATTGAGTTCCTATCAGAGGCTATCTCTCACTCAGATAAGCAAAAGGACTCCTGGACCGCATACATTCAAAATCTTAAGTAGTTCTCCAAATGACAATAGTTGTCTCCCTTAGGGAGAGTTTTAGCTTTACTATTTATGCACTGTTTCTAACCTTTTTGGCCCTTTTTCATTGTTGTCAAAGGGGGAGTAGTTTTAAGTGTTAGCAATATCTTTAAGTTATTTTATGAAAACTCTCAGACAAATGTTATTTCAGCAAACTTGCAATGTATTATCTTTTATTAACATCAATGACAAAGGGGGAGAATGTTAGCCTATTGTCATTGATGTCATGGATGTGTTTTGGTTCAGCATGTATGTATTTGATTAAGTCCAAAAGTTTGCTTCAACACATGTTGTTTCTTTATTATGGTTTTATGTATTTACTTCATGCAACTTTGTGGTCAGGTATTTACTCTTACCGGAAGGTGATTTGGGTCTGGTCCCATCTGGATGCAATGAGAGTATATTCTTCAAGGTGTCTTTTGATTTCGGTCCTATCTGGATATGTTAAAGGCATGTTCTTTGAGGCATTTTTTGAGTCAAGTTCGAAAATAAAGTTGCATGGAGATATTTTGTTTTCTATTGTGTGTGGATAGTCCACTCTCACCCTTTTGCATTTGAGCTAACTTGTCAAAATAATTTATGTAGATATATATAGCCATTTGTGTTGCATGTTAGAAGCATGGTTGTTGAAAAACAACCATTTTGTGTATAATGTATATAAGATAAATTTTTTTTGGATGTAAATATTATGTGGTATATGTATAGTGGATGTATAAGATAGTTTGTGCACTTCAAACGAGTTATAACCTATGCATATGTTAGATACAACGTCAACAACTCAAATTTTGTATACTCTATTATCTAGCAGTGAGCCTTTTTATATTTTGGAATTGAGCCCTCTGGGTAGTGAGCCCAAACCTACAGTGAGCCACCCCTTGTATTGTGTAACTGATTACATATTTCATCATTTCTGAGAGAACGCTCTCTCTATGGTTTTTTTCATATTTGATTTTCCACATACAAATCCAGTGTTATGTGTTAATTTTCTTTACTGCACTTAAATTATGTTATGTGATAGGTTTGTTAGAAGTTTTAATAAGTTCAAGGGAATACTGAATCACCCCTCACCTATCAATATTTGAGATATTAAACATCCATGCCCTATTCCTTCTACAAACATGACCAAAGAAAAGGTAAAGGAGGGAGGGAACTCCATGGTGGGACCCACCAAAGGGTGTTCGTGACATCAATGCTAAAGAATAGGGTCAAACCAAACCTAGAGAGGGGATGGGGATAGGACATGCTAAAGTAGGGGCACAAACAGGAGGTGTAAATTGGATCGGTTACAATTTAGGATGCTACTAAAACATACGATGTGAGATCATTTGCAACTTCATTTTGGTATAGTAGTATGAAAAATGTAGTCCCACATTAGATATGTGGTAAGGTGTTGGCTATTTATATAGATTAATTTTATTCAATGACACTGCGAGTGCTCCTAAGACCCATGTTATTGGTGTTTCACATGTGTGTGTAGTTTAGGCACTCAAATGGTTGAAATTGTCTTAAAGTATGGTTTTCAAACTATTCTCTAGTCGTGGGTGTTTGGAGAGATGGCTTATGGAGATGAAGGTGGTTCTTTTATTTGTGGTTTCATCTTCGATGATGGTTTGTGGTTATTCCTATGAGGAGGTGGTACACAGAGCTACAACCAGCCCCTGCCACTCCATGTCCATCTTTGCTCAATCCATTGATCTCTCTATCTTGGGGATCCTTTTCTATTTACTAGCTAAGTTATCATCACATGGTTGACCAACCCTTAGCCCTCAATTTCTTAAGAAGGATAGGTCATTTTTTATGACCTTTGGGCCCTAATCAATTTTTTTCTCCAAATGGTCACAACTTGGGTATCCATAATTTATTTTTGGCAAATGAGGTATCATAAAAAAGGTGGTTTCATGTACTCTCTATTTGTGTAGGAATTTTCTTCATTTCTTCTTATATATTTATGGATCATTTGAGCATCTTTTCTAAGAAATTTCTTTTGTATATGCATTGAGATAAAGTGCCACTTTCTTGAACATTCTTTCTAGATTTTTTGCACAAATAATATGTCATATTATTGTACTTGTGCTATATTTTAAAGTGGCATGGGGCATTGTCTAGTGCCTTGTTGTTTGATAGCACAATTTTGACAAGTGAGCTTCCCTTCACAACAACTATAGGATCTTCCACATTCTTGCCTCATGTGTGTGTGAGGTCTTGGTGCACACCCTTTATTCAGTTACAAGTACTCTATTTTGGTCATTTCAAATTTTGTGTCATCTCCTTCATTCATTGCTTGGTGACACATAATTTTAGTGGACCTATCATAACTCTTTCTAGTCAACATTATGGAGGTGGAAGGTATTATACTATTCTTACTAATGCTTTATTGGTTTAATTTGGAGTGAGTTGAGACACTATTGCATTCCTATTTTGTTGAGGCAACCTTTATTTCTTAGTTAATCATGGGTCTTCATAATATAACACCTATATTTGCAACTTGCATTGGTTGAGTAGTGATGATGAGATCACTCATGTAAATTCATATGGCATGTATATTTTGTATTCTATTGATAGATGTTTTACATTTATTTCTATGAAATCATTGTTCAAGTAGTATAATTTGGGGAATTCATGCAGATTGTTGTCTTTTTTATCCTAATCATCATTTGTTTCAAAGGAGGTTCTTCAATTACAACAATATATCAGTCTTATTTCAATACTTGTTTATAGCCTCTTCGTGCTTTAGTGATGTTTTTCGTGTTCTTGTTTTGGGACATTATTTTGGAGTCTTCTTAGTCCCCCATGTTCTCTATTTTGGAGAGGATTTTTCTCCCACGAGGGTTTTCTCCTTTTCTCCATTTGTGAGAGATTTCATTGCATTGCATTGTATTTGTACATGGGTACCTAATATGACTTTGTTGTCAGGATAGATAATTCATCTCATATTACACATTTTTTCTCCCTAAGTTGCACTTAAGGGGGGGATGTTGTTGGTGTATGTGGTTTAATCCCACTCAAATTTACTTAAGTTCCACTTAGGTAATAGATATTTAATAATTATTGTTGGGTAGTTATTGGTAGTTGGGCACTACCTACTCTTGCATATGATTGAGACACATGTCCATATAGTTTGATCTCCTAACTACTACTCTTGCTTTTATAAGCAAGGAATTTATACATTTGTATTGACCTCATCTAAATTCATTTTTCTTATCTAGTGGAATAACATCCCAAAGTTTTCTTATCTCTTGAGTGTCAAGGTTATTGGTGTGGAAATTGAAATCTAAAATGATCATCCTTCTTATATCCCAAACTAAAATCCAAAGTCCCTTTCAAACATCTAAATATTTTTTTTACTTTTTGATCATGTGATTGCTTAGGATTATCTTGATATTTGGTAACCAAATTGGCATCCTGAATGATATTGAGTCTTCAAGTATTCAAATACAATAGGCCTCCAATCATATATCTATATTGTTTTTTTATCAACATCCAGAGATCCATCATCATTACTTAGCTTACAACCAATAGCCATAACGGTTGCAACTGGTTTAGATTTCTCCATCTCAAGCATCTTCAACATCTCCTTGATATACTTAGTTTGAGAATTAAAAATGCCTTCTTTTGATTGTGTTACTTCAAGACCAAGGTAAAATGATAGCTCACCTATCATATCATCTCAAACTTCACCTACATTTCTTTTGCAAAATTCTTAAATACATCATCATATTCTCTAAATATGATATCATCAACATATACAACGACAATAAAAATTTCTCACCTTTAACTTTGAAATAAATATTTCTATCTTTAGTTCTTTCCTAAAATTTTGTTGCAACAAATACTTACCCATCCTTGCATACTAGGCTCTAGAAGCTTGCTTGTGTCCATAAAGTGTCTTTTCAAGTCTACAAACCATATCCAAAACTTCTAACAACTTGAACCCATCTGGTTGTTCAATGTATACTTCTTCTTTAAGTTCTCCATTTAATAATGTTGACTTGACATCCATATGATATACTTTAAAGTTCTTATATGTAGCAAATGCAAGAAACATCCTTATAGCTTCCATTGTTTCTACCAAAGCAAATTTCTCCTCAATGTCTATAACTTCAACTTGTGTTTAACCCTTACAAACCAATCTTTCTTTGTTACTTGTGACTTCTCCATCTTCTTTTATCTTGTTTTGAAACACCCACCTCATTCATATCACATTCTTATCCATCAATCTAGGTAGCGATTCATGTCATGATTCTTCTCTATTTAATTCAACTCTTCTTCTATTTATTTTATCCAACTTTCATCCCTGATACCTTCTACATAGGTATTTGGCTCCACCTCAGATAAGAAATAATAATTTTCTTGTTCACTAGTTTCTACAAGTCTTTTTTTTGTCTAAATTTGTTTATCCTTGTCTCAAATGATTTGATCTTATAAATGATTTTTTTGCACATAGTTTGTTGGTGTCTTAGGTGTTTCTTCAAGTTCTTTTTATTTTTCACTTGTCTCTTATTTATCTTCTAGAGAAACCTTCACTTTTGAAACAAAGAAGATAACATCTATTTCAGTTTTTTAGATTTTGGAATAGTCTGATTCCATTCTTCACTCACTTTGACATTTGCACTCTCCATAATCTTATTAAACCTTTTGTTGTAACACCGGTATGTCTTAATCCTTGTAGAGAATCCCAAAATTATTACTTCATATGACCTTGCATCAAACTTCCATAGATCTTCCTCATCTTTTTTTATGTAACACTTGCTTCCAAAGATTTTGAAATACTTGACTGTAGGAGGTTTTACATTCCATAGTTCATAAGGTGTCTTTGTGTGATTCACTCTTACTTGTACCCAATTAAGAATGTAAATAATATTATGCACAACCTGAATACTTTGAACCTTTCTAATGCTTTAGACTTTTCTCTTAAGAAAGTAACCCATACCATTCTAGAATAATCATTAATAAGAAACATAATATATATTTCACCATTGATTCCTCTTGTTCTTGTTGATCCACATAAATCTATACAAATAAACTCCAAAGGTTTTGAAGTTGAATACTCCCTATTCTTTAATCTCCTCTTTGTTTTCTTTCCCAATTGACATTCCCTGGACATAGTATTAGCATGTTTGATAATCTTTGGAAATTCTCTTACAACATGAGTAGAACTGATCTTCACCATATTGTGAGAGTTTACATGTCCTATCATTTTGTGCCACAACAAACAATCACTACCCTAAGCTAGAAAACAACTACTTCCATTGTTATCCTTCACATAGTTCACATTGCCATTAGTTCTTATACCTTCTACAACTAATCACATAGGAGTTCCTTTCCTAATTTCACATCTAGACCCATGAAATATGAGCTTATATTCCTTACTAAATGTATGAATTACACTCAAAAAATGATTTCTTCAACCCTTAATATAATAAAAATCACTAGTATTATGCTTACCATCAATAGAAATAATTCCATTTCTATAGTCAGGTGAAACTTCCTTAGTTGTGAACTTTACAAATCCACCATCATACTTCTCAAAATCAATGAAATTCCCTTTATCGCCTTTCATATGATTTGAACATCCAAAATCAATTTTCATGCTTTAGGATCCACTTTTGCATGCAGTGTAGTTTTCACACTCACTAGTTTTTCACTATTCTTCATAACTTTTATATTGTCAGATCGTTCATTATTATTCTCCTCTATAGCTAAAAAAAATGATTCTTCAGTTGAGTCCTCATAGTCTTCTTCTTCAGATGATTAGGTCTCCACTGAAAAAAATATCTTCT
Source organism: Cryptomeria japonica (assembly GCF_030272615.1). Taxonomy (NCBI): domain Eukaryota; kingdom Viridiplantae; phylum Streptophyta; class Pinopsida; order Cupressales; family Cupressaceae; genus Cryptomeria; species Cryptomeria japonica. The sequence goes on along the minus strand of NC_081409.1, from coordinate 257,133,145 downwards.
TCGGCCTATCTATGTAATCTATTCTTTTATTTCTATTATTCCATGTGGGATTTTCCTTTTCTTTATTATCATCATCAACTCTTTGACCATAATCTTCCTTGTAAGTACATCTAGAAGCATAAAGACCAATTCTTCCACAATTGAAACATTTGAAGGCTAACTTACCTTTGTATTGTTTGGATCCTTTCTTCAGTTTTCTTACAAAATTTTATTCTATCTCATCCATGTCATTGCTTTCTTCAAGTTCATCTTTAGTTTTCTTGGTATCTTTGAATTCTACTTCTTTCTTCTCTTTTCACAAATCATCTAGCTCAACAATCTCAAATGTAGAGAGTGAGCCATTGAGTTGATCCAAAGTGTATTTGTCCATATAATGACTTCCTTCAATGACATACTTATTAGGTTTATATAGTTTGGGAAGTGTTAACATTAATTTTTGTACAACTTTACTTTCTTCTAAGTTTCCACTAATACCCCTAATTTCACTCATAGTCTCTTACTCGGTGTAGACATCCTTCAATTTTCTCGTCATCAGACATCCTTAGGTTCTCAAATTTGTGCTTTAGATTTTTCAACATGACTTTATTTGTCTTCAAATCACCTTCATATACACAACTTAGATTCTCCTAGGTTTGTTTAGCAGACTTCAACCCCATAATCTTGGAAAATACTAAATCACTTAAGTAGCTGATAATTGCAACTCTTGCCTTTCCATTATTATCATGTTCCTTGATCTCATCAAGAGTCTATGGACTATTTATTGGAGAATTATAACCATTATTGATAATATCCCATATTCAAATTGGTAGAGATTCTAAATTATATTCCAACTTTTCCTTCCAATTGGAGTAATTTGTGCCATCAAACTTTGGTGCTTTATAATTAATTTCTTGTGCTATTATGAATCTTCGTCAATAGATTAATCTTCTCTATAAGGAACCTCTCTCTAATAACAATTGTTTAACATGCCACAAGACTAAGAGGGTGGGTGAACCATTCCAGACATCAAAACAATCTACTTCTAATCTCTTAAACTTCAAACCACAATTAACTTTTTACTGCAATTATGAAACATGAAAGCACAAAGCACAATAAACACATGAACACTAGATTTACATGGAAAAACCATGGTGATAATAACACTCACAATATGAATAACTGATTACAATATTTTAGGTTCAATTCCAAGGAGCTCACTGCACCTAATTGGACTTGCAAGACTAAGGTGCACAACCTTAGGGAAAGTTACAAGGGACTGCACAAGCTACTAAAACGAGTACACTATCTTCTACTAGGTATAGGGAATAGATGAATTCAAATGAACAAGATCTCCTAATCATTATTTTTTTATTGAACTATTGTGTCAAGTGACTAATATCATGGAAAGAACATTTGACATCAACTATTGTCTCAAAACACTATCACACTAAATATATCATCATCAAAGCTCTTTATAAATTGAATTTTGTACTTTTGTTACACCAAAACTACTTGCACATCATTTGCATCTACTTCACATCAATTCAAACACATTCCATACCTCAACTCATACAAATCAAATCTATATATACAAGATTATTCATTAAAGACTTCAACTAGGTCAGTCAGAAATAAAATATATTTATTACATAAACTAGGCCACCCAGACCAATACCACATAATGTGGTACACTCCAGGAGATAAAATGGACTAAAACATGTTACAATACATCTCTATGAATTTATTCTAATGAATCACACATGCTAACACATCCTTCCAATACAACATCAACTAAAATGTGTAAATGATCAATAAAGAACACTAACTAGTTGGTCCATAAGTATCCTCTAATGTAAGCTACACTATTTAGATCTACACAAACCATAGAGAACTATATCAACATTAGAAATAAACCTATAATGCATATCTAGACAAAAGAGTATGATCTAAATAAGATAAACCAACTAGATCAAGCAAAAACCATCTAAGTATGTCGAACACAAACAACATAACTTCCCTTACCAATCAAACTAGCACCAAAACACTAAGTTAGAACACTGCACAAACCAAATAAATATGTCATCCAAGACACAACACTTGAATCTACATATTAGAGAATTGTCGGTATTAGTTGGACTTGACAGACAATTATCACTGTTTGAAATAACAAAAGCTAACTCTACCATTTGAGCAACAAAGGACCTAAAAATATAATAGTGTAATATACATAGATCATATTCATTATATATATAATTGCAAGCCATAATCTTCACAAGATAAAGAAATGCAAATAATTATTCCACTAAGACATTAATTTTTTATTCCTGCATAAATATTGTTTCTATTGGTAGTGGGCCAACGTCCCTCGTGGGGATTCACAACATGGTTTAACAACCTCCTATGGATTTTATAAGTCTAGCAGTTGTATCGGACATTAACAGGTTGATATTTTGGTGCAATGGAAACCCTAGCTTGTAACAAGTGGTATTAGATCTTGGCCACAGGTTTGAATTATGTAGGCCACAGTGAGTGACGTTGGGAGGGGGATTATTGGCAGTGGGCTAGCATCCCTCGTGGGGATTCACGACATGGTTTAAAAACCTCTTGTGGAATCTATAAGTCTAGTGGTTGTATTAGGCATTGACAGGTAGATCTTTTGGTGCAACGACAATCCTAGCTTGTAACAATTTCTGCATATTGAAACTCCCACTACATTAGCCTTCTAGAAACACCTCATACTTACTCAACATCATCACTAGACCACATAACAACATCTAAATTCTCACCTTTTGACCATCTATAAAACATAGCAACATCAACGACAATACCCTCTACAAGCTTATCTGCATAAAATTCCCTCTACATTGACTGATACCATTTCTTTTCTGGTGTCATTTCACTTCATCCATGTTGAAGTGTTAGTGTTAGGCTCAATTATAAAGGAGATATGCAATAATCACATAGATAATGATCTACATTCCTTTCACATTAGCGATAGCTCATTTGAGAATCATGCCACCGGAATAAAATAAATAAGTTGTTGGCTTTTTACATTAAATTTTAATTCAAAAATTATCAAAGTGCCTTCATTAGATATATTGAGAATAGAATCAAATAATTTGAATTGAAACATTTTCCATATTTTCCAAATCAGGAAAGGTTCTTAATGACTTATGTGACTATCATAAAAATGCACCAACTGTGAAACTAGGGTGAAATATATTGTTCTTTTAGCTAGATAAATTTTAGTTGCCTTCCATTGTCTGTTGAGTAAGATATCTGATATGAAACCACTTTCATTGATTCCTCCACAATTGCTTTTTTTCTTTATTTTGGCCTTTCTTTCTCCTATAAATATTGTAGCTCACACTATTTTAATGGAAGGTAATCCTCTCATTCTTGCATTATTTTAGTTGATATCTAGAGGAAGTTGGTCTTACCTCCCTCTCAATGGCTTCTGAAATATGATAACATAACAATTGAAGCATTCAATGAAATATTTTTTATGCCATTGAGGAAAGAGGTTAAAGCCAGCTGCTTCCATTATTGTTTGATATTGACCATGAAGCAGACTTCCATTGTCTTAAGTTTCAACAATATCCACTATCGTATATAAACCTATATCTCAGATTTTGCATAAATTGTTTTGATGCTTGCTTGCATGGATTATAATTAAAGTGTAGTCCCTCTTTAAAAAATAAAAAGAAATGTTTGCAAATGAAATTAAATGCCCAATAGTCTCTAGGTATTTAGATATATATAATAATTTGTTTAAAAGAATCAAGATATATTTTAAGATGTTAGGAAAAAAATATAATAAGATTTTTATTTTTTAAATTGAGAAGTTAATATATTTAATAGTTTTATTGATTTGTTGGTTTTGTTAGTTTTAATTATAAGTGTATGAATAATAAACTACTTTTCGTTACCATAAAGAATTGAGGAATATTTATTCTATCAAAATTACTCATGACATGATATTGGGTTCATCACTTATAGCATCACATGTCTTGATTTCAACAATACTTTATCTTTCATGTCCATGACTTCCATCTTGGACTCTTTGAAAGATCACCAGATAAAGACAAATTATTAAGAATCCTAGGTGCTTGCAAAGCTTCCCTTTTGGAGAGTAATGTAACCAGTAAAACCACCCTTCTAGCTTGCCTACTCCCCAAGGGGTTAAGATTGCTTTGAATAGTCCCCTATCTATACATAGCCTTGTTATGTGGTGGGTCTCTATGACATTAAGAATGATACTACTCCTTTGATCTCAAAGAAAAAAGGGAAAATGCCCCAAATCAAGAAAAATTGGGCCCATCCCTAAATCAAGGAGAATGATAGTGACAGTGAGAAGGCCTAGGCCAGTGGGGATGAATAGAAGAGTGTGGGTAAATCCAACCCTAGGAGATCTAATAGGTTAGTTGGATATAATATGGAGAAAGGAAAAGATTACATGGAGGTGGATGAACTCAAAGATGGCAGTGAAATGAAGGAAGAGTATGAATATTCCGAGGAGAATATCTTGGAGAAAACAACCATTTTCCACTTGGAAGCACTAATTCGATGCATGTGGACCCAACCAAGGACACACACTTGGATGATGATGCCCCCCAGACTAATAAAAACCATGTAGTAGGGGAGCCTTATCTCTACATCAAATATTATTCCATGGTTGTTGACCTCGCTACCTTGAATGAAAAAAAAATTTGAACTTGAAAATAACATGGTGCACCTCTCTAGGTTTAGCACGAAGGTGATACATATGTCTAATACTACTCTGTGTTTATTTGCAGAAGAAGATTCTTAGGAAGGAGGCTAAAGGTGAAGGAAACTACAAGGATCTATTTGAATGCCTCATTGATAATTGGAGTGGCATATTCACATAGCCACTTTTCTACTATATTTTGGTACAATTAGCGACATATTTTCATATAATCCAAGGACTTTTATACTACTAGTATTATTATTATTATTGTTAACTTCTATTGATATTATAGTCTAGACTACTAATGTGCTATTATGTATTTATAGTGGTTTGTTAGAGTTTTCTATGGGTTGTTTGTCTATAAAGTCAGTACACCCTAGTTTTGTTTCTCTTTAATATAAAAAAATAAGATGTTATCTTTCAAACCCCCGTTTACCCATGTCAAATACAAGACTTGATCTTCAATAGATTCACTAAGAATCATTAAACTTCACCAATATACCAATGACCACTTAATTTTTATTGTTCATATAGGCAAACATGTGAAAAAAGAGTTGTGAATACTATTTATGCTATAAATATTATGTATTAATGTTATTTATTAATATAATAGTTTAGATTAGGTGGAGATAATCATTTTTTCTTTGAAGATAAAATATTAATATATTTTTTGTATTGCACTAAGATTGAAAGACCTGACATTTTATAACATTGTAGGAAGACACTTAGAATGGTTACGAGCCTGTAACTAACATCTAAGATCTAAAAAATGTGAAACTTTTTATCCCAAAAAAATTGTCTTTTCTAAAGTGAAAGATTGCTTTCTTGTGAAAAAAGATGCATTCCCTCCACAAGTAACCTATAGTAAAATAATATATTGAAAGAGATAAATTTTCTATTAAATTAAGGAAGATGAATTATATTTGGATGAATTTTAAGCTAGATATTTACTCAATAAAAAGGTTACAAGTTCCTAACATATAAAGATTTCTATCAATTCTAGCCTTGAAACCTTTCTTGGAGCAACTCATCTCGAGTGAGGAATTTCTCCTAGATCACCTTTAATAAGAGAATCATAAAAAGATCAAGGTTAGTCAAATTAGGCATTTCCCCTACCTTCAATTATGTTTTAAGTGGAGCTACTATGAAAAATATTAATTACCTTCATTTAAATTATAATTTTATGTACAAAAGTTGAATGTGGATATATGGAAAATTAAACTTGGTAGGTTATCTACCCAAATATATACTCCACTACTTCTAGTCTTTATGAATTCTACACAAAGAATGCACATGTTCAAGTATTTAGGTTGTAAGTCCTTCCTTAATCATCTAGCACCTTTTTATAAATTACTTATAAAATTTGTTCCTTTGTAGACACATGTTTAAGTATTTAGGTTGTAAGTCCATTGTCTCATGTGTGGAAGGCCTCCTCTTGGCCTATCCTGGGTTTTTTTTTTCTACTTTAGTTTTTTTTTTCCCTACTTGTGATGTGTCCCTTGCTCATGGTTTAGAATCTCTTTTCCTTTTTCTCTAGTACATACTGGTGTGTTGTTTATGCATCGGTAGCAGTTAGGTGATGAGTGATGTCCTCTTTATTCTCTTTTCCTTAGTTGTGTGTTGCTCTATCCTATGGGGTTGTGTGGCATCTATGGGAGTTGATTAAGTGTCTCTCTTTTATGGCCCCCCTTGTGGTCTATGATCCCTACTCTGGTTGATGGGAAAAGTTGATGGGTTCCTATGGAGATTTTTTTATCTCCTTGGTGATCTATCTCCCCTTCCATGTTTGGTTAGCAGAGGTCCAAAGTTTGTTCTTCAGTGCCCATATCATGATGGAGATGGGTTCCAACTGCACTGAAGGTTCTTCTCTTTTTGAAGGGCCTATGGAGGTGGGTCTTTCCTAGGTGTTTGTTACTTTTCACTCTTTTGGTCATATAAAGGTGAATCATTTGGTGGATTCTCTTTTGCTCTTTGCGGCTTCTAATCTTATTGAGGTGGATGTTGTTGTGCTTGATGGTGCTAGAAAACTTGCTCATGATCTTATGGAGGTGGTTTATGAGGTAGATTCTAGTCTTGTAGGTCCTAAGGAGGCATATCTTGCTATTTCATCTATTGTTGTTAACTGGTTATTTTCCCTTATTTTTTGGTTCAACTATTGACAATAGCTAGTTATTTTCTATTTGACTTGTTTCAACTATTGATGTTAGTTGGCTAATTTCCTCACAAGGTTTCTAGGTGCCTTCCAAAACTATTTGTTTTTTAAGATTCTTGTGGTCTCCTTGCTTGTCTAAGAATGTACCTATTGAAGGTGGTCCTACAAGCAAATTTTTATGGGGAGACTTTCAAAAACCGCTATTAGTTTTTAGTCTTCTTGGCTGGTTTGTTTCTAATGCAAGGGTTTTTGTTTGGTGTATGTTGGGAGGTTCCTTCTATAACTACTCTTTTTTGATTAGCTGAAGCTTTGTTGGGTTGGGACCCTTGTTCCCGACAGGTTGAGGCTCTAGTCAAATTCCTCTCTTTCAAAAGATGTTCTTCTCTTTTTTGGTGTTTTTGTAGGGTGCTCCAGTCAAAAGCCTCTCTTTCAAAAAGGGGTTCCTCTTTTGTGGTGTTGTTGGTCTCACTTCTTGTGAGTTCCCCCTTGTTATGTTAAGGGTTTGGGCCCTCTCCCACTTTAATCAATCAAGACTATTTACACATTATATCTGCGACCAAATTCATTTTTCAATAGGTTTTTTAAATGTTGATGTAATAGTGCTAATGCATATGATTCTATTCTCTAGGACACGATCATGTCAAAAATATTATGAATGAAATAACTATATTACTTGATTTCTATCTTGTCTTATTCCAATATTAATAATTGATTTCTAATTGAATTCACTATTTTATGCATTATGTAATTTTACATCACACAAAACTTAAAAACTAATATGAACTCCATATTATTAGTGTTCAAACTAATGAATGTTTTGCATTCTTTTTGAATTTTATATGGCTCATAGTATAGCACATAAACCATTTTTTTATATTTATTGTAACTGATGCTCTGCAAAAAGGGAAGGTTAGTCAATGATAACAAAACACAAATAAGAAGAAAAGCCAAGTTGTTAGTGTTAGAAATCATAAACCGAATACTTTCCTACACAAGCATATCAAAAGAGATACCAAAAGCATGATAGAATGTCTAACTAGGAAGGTAAATACAATGAGGCATCTCCAAATGCCTCCTAACATGCTCTTGGCTTCTTCTCCCTTGTTCCTCTCCTCTCCAAGTTCCAAAATAGTGTAGCTCTCAGCAGCTTTTTGCACTATGGATGCTTATGGAGGATTGAGATTGTAGTATTGTGCTCCAAATGTGAAATGAAAAGCTAATACTATGCTATTGATGCTAAAATGATTGATTTTATCCAGAAAGACAAGATATTAGTTAATTATGCTAAAAATGCTCTCTTAAAATGCCTATAGCTTAAATGCATACAAGTTTTCAAGATCTAGATTATGAAGAAATGGGCTCTATTTATAGGGAAAATGGAGCAATGGATGGTTGAGATTGAGTAATCTCAACAAGGGTCAGGATTGAATGATTTCAAATCCATGTGAGGGCTTTCAACCCAATCCCAGGATGACAAGTGTCAATGTGAGATAGGTTGAGAGGAGAGGGAATAAGCATTAAATGCTTGATATGACTTTGAGATTTAGAGTCAAGGTTGGTTGAATGAATAAACTCTTTATTCAAAGAATAAAGCTTTTATCCAATGGATAAACTCTTGTGCAAATGTGAAATGGATGAATATGGTCAAAACAATAAATGTTTGGGGGGACAAGTTTGAAATAACCATAAATGGTTATGTAAGAGCCATAAATGGTCATGTAAGAGCCATTAGTGGTCTTGGAAGACTTTGGGGGTTAATTTGTTGAACACACAAAGCATTAAATGCTTTTCAAAGACTTTGGAGTCTTTGAGAAGTGACTCCATTTTGCTTAAGAATGTGACAATAATTAGGGGATGGATTAGGCTAATTAGGAAGGGGTTAGAAGAATCTAGAAGGAGATTAGACTTTGCAAGTGGATTTGGTGGGTGAGGGAAAATAGGATTTTATTAAAATAAAAATTCATTTATTTCAATAAATGTGTGCAAGTTGCATTTGTAGGAAAATGCAAGTGGGGGGGGGATAATGAGTTAAATAAATGTTTTATTTAATTTATTTAAAAGAGGAAAAAAGGGATTTAATTTAAATAAATAGATTTTATTTATTTAATTGATTTGAAATTTGATTTAATGAATTAATTAAAATAAATTGAATAATTTATTTAATTAATAGAAGAATGTTTGGAGATGAATTAATTAAATATTTATTTAATTAAGCTGGACAGATTTGTGGGACTACAGTAACAAATTTGATGACTATTAAGAACAATACTTATTTCAATTTTTTTTATAACGACGTTAACTAAATATTAACAAAAATTCATGTTTCATACATATTATAACAACATTGATTAATTATTAATAACATTCACAATTTTAAAATTAACTATAACAAAATTAACTAATTATTCAAAATACATTATTCTTACTCTAATTTTTTTTATAATAATCTTATTTAACTCTATTCCCAACCACAACCCTAACGTAATTCATAAATGTCTTAATAATAATTTTATGTGTAAAAATATAAAATGAATATATGATTCTCCATAATGTTAAATGATGAGATAAAGAGTTGTATAAAAATGTTAATTGGGTGGGTAAATTTAAAAAAATGAGTACCAAAATGTTATTTGAATTATTGGAATTTTACTATTGATAACTATTAGTCCAGTTCTGCCAATAACATTCAAAAAGTCATTATGATTAAAGAAGAAGAAGAAATTTTATGCTTGTTTGCATAAAATCTCCACTAGATTGACTGATACCATTTCTTTTCTCGTGTTATTTCACTTCATGCATGTTGCAGTGTTACTATGAGGGCCAATTATAAAGACTAGATGCCTTATTTTGTTGGAATTGTTTATTGTCCCTAAGCTTAGTCTGCCCCCAACAGATATCTCCCCACCTACCTGTCAGGAGAGTGCTGAAGTGGAATAGCCTAGAGGAGATTTGTTTGGGATTTTCACCCAACTTCTCCTAATGTGAACAACAGAAGATTGCGAAGAAATTAATTTGCTAGGTAAGTTTTTTTAATTTGGAATTTTGGGGGGAATTTTAAATGGGCTGCAAAGAGAAAAAATGGGAGAATATTTTGTCCAGAATTAGTAAGAGAAGTGCAAATCATCAGATCAATGGAGAGTAGAGAGAAGTGCAGCTCCAGAGTGAGTGCAAAGAATGTTGTGAACAACAACAGCCTGTGTATGTGAGTTTTTGTGTCAGTAGAGCAAGGTATCTGCTAACTGTATGGTCTGTTAGCTGAGCAATGATTTCTCTTGACTGTGTGCAGCTCCAAGTGAGCATTGTAGTGAGCTCAAAGAAGCTACATTTTTGTGTGTAATAGACAAGCTCCTTATCGTTGCCTATAGAATTGTAATCAATAGTTAGTTTACAATTTGTGTTTTGTATTTTATAATTTCCAATTCAGTTTAATTAAAATCAAGAATGCCTGCATGTCTCCTTACGTGTTATTGATTTTATTCCTATGAGTGTGCTCCCAACTATTTGGTAATTGAGAAAATAGTCTCTGTGTATCATTTTGGGTCCACCCATCTTGAGATATTTTTGATCTCTCCACATGGTATCAGAGCTATAGAGCTATAGAGCCCTAAATCTTTGTATTTGGGCATTTGATTTTTGTCTGTAGGAGACATGGCTGGAGATGAAGGAAAGAGATAGAAGTAGCATCCGTACTTTAATGGACAAAATTGTGATGTTTGAGCCAAGAAGATGAAGAGCATCATGGTTGCAAATGATTTGTGGGAACTTTGTGCAACTAGATTTGTGGATACTACTGATCCAACTCAATATGTTTCCCTCACAAACAATTAGAAGAATCAGTTGAGGGAAACAAGGAGAAAATATTCGAAAGCATTGAGTTTGATTGAAGTAGCCTTGACAGAGGCCATATTTCCCAGAATAGCAGTAGCTAACTATGCTAAGGAAGCATGGGAAATCCTCCAAACCACTTACAAGGGGACTAATAAAGTCAGATTGGTGAAGCTCTAGATGCTTAGAAGATATTTTGAGACTCTTCAAATGAAGGACAGTGAGTCTATTTCTGAATTTCATACAAGAGTCTCTGGTTTTTTGAACCAGCTGAGGACAAATCGAGAAACCATGTAGAAGCAAAGGATTGTGGAGAAAATCCTTCGATTTTTTCCATTAAAGTTTGATGCAATAATGATTTCCATTGAAGAGATAAAAGATCTATCAGTTTTGATAGTTGATGAGTTGATGGGTTCTCTTCAAACCCATGAGAAACACCTAAATACGTCTACTACTTCTTCCCAAGAACAAGATTTCAAAGCTCAAGCCAATGCAAGAGGCAGGGGGAGAGGAAGAAGTGGTAAGAGTTCAAGAGGTCGAGGATGTATCAACGAAGATAGCTCTGGGAGAGAAAACAACCAAGAGGGAGCGAGCAACTCTCAAAATAAATCCAAACAAGGCAAGAAGAATAGCAACTTGAATCAGAAGTATGGCAAGAGCAATGTGGAGTGTTTTAACAGCCACAAGTTTGGACATTATGCAAGAGATTGCTTGAAAAAGAAAGGGAATCAGTCAAATAAGAGTGCTAATGTGGTTGATGTGAATGTGGGTGAAAATAATCAATTCACAACCTTCATCATGTGCAACATTGGTGAAGAAGCCAACCCTTAAGTATGGTATTTGGATAGCGGTTGTAGTAATCACATGAGTGGTAATGAGAGTTTTTCTCATTTATTGAAAAGAATGTCAAGTCTGAGATCAAAATGGGGAACAATGAAATAGTTCTAGTTGAAGGAAGAGGATCTATTATGATCCACACCAAGAAAGGTGAGAAGAAGGAGATTAAGAATATTTATTTTTCTCTAGGAATTAAACATAATCTCATGAGTGTTGGTCAATTGATCCAAAATGGATACAATTTGTTGATGGAGAAGGGCGAGTGTGTCATTTTTGGCAAAGATGGGAGTAAGAAAGTTGTTGCAGTAGCTCAAATGACCAAGAACCGAATGTTTCCTTTCAGAATAGAGACGTGTTTCTCTTCTCAGTTCGGTATTGCACCTCCCGATAAAGTGTGTACATTAATGTAGCAGTTGAAGGTCCTCAAGAGTAGCATTGGAGACCCTTCCAATATATGGCATCTCAGGTATGGACACTTGGGTTATGTTGGTTTGAGTTTATTATCCAAGAAAATAATGGTAGATGGTTTGCCATGTATCGAAGAGCCTAGTAGCAAGTGTGAGGCTTGCATTTTGGGTAAGCAACATAGGTTTCCCTTTCAAAAAGGCAACTCAAGAAGGGCACGAGCACCATTGGAGTTGGTGCATACTGATTTGGTTGGCCCTATGCAGATCATATCTATTGGTAGCAGCCAATATTTTATGACCATTATTGATGATTTCAGCCATAGAACATGGCTTTATTTTTTGAAGCACAAATATGAAGCTTTTGATAAGTTTCTTTTGTTTAAAGACCAAGCTAAAAATGAGAGTGGAAATTGAATAAAATTCCTAAGGTCCGATCGTGGAGGAGAGTACACCTCCAATGCTTTTGTAAATTTTTGCAAGCAAAATGGCATAAAGAATGAGCTTAGAGCCACGTATACTCCAAAGGAAAATGGAGTGACTGAGAGGAAGACTAGGACCATTGTTGAGATGGCAAGGAGCATGCTTAAGTAAAAGTGACTTCCAAATGAATATTGGAGTAAGGCTATAGAAATAACAATATATTTGATAAATAGAAGTCCAACCAAGGTGGTTTGTGACAAGATTATACAAGAGGCATGGTCTAAGAGCAAGTGGATGGTTGAGAACCTTAGAGTATTTGAGTGTGTTGCATATGCTCATGTGCCAAAGGAGAAGAGGCAAAAGTTGGATGACAAGGGTGAGAAGTGCATTTTCATGGGTTATAGTGTTGAGTCTAAGGCATATAGATTGTACAACATGGTCACTAAGAAGATTATGATAAGTAGCTCGATGTTGAGTTCTTGGAGAACAAGTCATGGGATGGCTTAGTGGATACCTCTTCATCATCCTCACAAAGTGTGCCCATTGATGATAATGATGAGTATGAAGATCGGGAAGAAGCTCCCAATAGCTCTTGATAGATCATGACAGCTCTTGATGCAGACAAGTAGTAAAGAAGACTGTCATAGAATTCTCAGAACTTGGTGAGCGCTAGACAGTTTTGGACAACTCCTGATAGCTCCTGATAGCTCTAGACAGCTCCTGACAGAAATAGATAGAATGGTAAGTAGCCTGCAGTAGCTACAGAATTGGCTCCTAAATTCTCCTGACGGTATAGATCAGTCTATGCAATAGAGCAGCAGCAATAGTGAGAGTTTAGACCCCACTCTCACCTCCCTAATGCCAAAGAAGACCAAGAGTCTAAGGGAGATCTACCAAGATGAAATGTATGATGATGGGTTTGATGAAAATGTGACTCAATTTATTTTGAGGATGCTATTAAGGAGGAGAAATGGTCAGAAGTTATGGATGAGGAAATGGAAGCAATGGAGAGGAATAACACTTAGGAGTTAACTGATTTGCCTCCCAACAAGCAATTCATTGGGGTTAAATGGGTCTACAAGACCAAGAGCAAGGCTGAAGGCAGAATAGAGTGCCACAAGGAAAGATTAGTGGTCAAGGGGTACAAACATCAGTTTGGGAGAGACTATGATGAGATGTATGCTCCCATTGCAAGAATGGAGACCATGTGAGTAGTCATAACTATTGCAGCCCAACACAAATGGAAGGTATTTCAAATTGATGTGAAGTTTGCCTTCCTTAATGGAGTGCTAAAAGAAGAAGTTTATGTGGACCAACCACCTGGTTATGAAGTTCTAGATCATGAAGGCAGGGTATATAGGCTAAAGAAGGCTCTTTATGGGTTGAAGCAAGATCCACAAGAATGGTACAACAAGATTGACTCATATTTGATGAGCAATGGCTTTGGCAAAAGCGATGGTGAGCCCACTATTTACTTCAAGACAACTAATGGTAAGATTCTCATTGTTGTCTTGTATGTAGATAATTTAGTTTTTACTAGGGATGATGATTTCCTCATTGCGGATTTTAAAGAGGCCATGAAAAGAGAGTTTGAGATGATAGATTTAGGTCTCTTTAGGTATTTTATAGGCATAGAAGTAAAAAAAATGCATGATGGTATATTTATTTCTCAAGAAAGATATGCTAATGAGATCTTGAAGAGATTTAGAATGCATGGTAGAAAGCTTGCACCAACACCAACAATTGTAGGTCTTAAGTTGAGCAAAGAAGATTGCAACAACAGTGTTGATCCAACTAGGTACAAGAGTTTGGTTGGAAGTTTAATGTATTTAATAGCAACGAAGCCTGATATAATGCATGCAGTGAGTCTGATTTCCAGATATATGGAGAATCCAAAGGACACTCATTGGAAAATGGGTAAAAGAACCTTGAGGTATGTGAATGGCACCAAGGGATATATTATTTTGTATAATGTTGTAGATGATTGTAGGTTGATTGGTTACATAGGTAGTGATTGTGTAGGAAGTTTGGATGATAGGAAGAGCACATCCAGGTATGTGTTTCATTTGGGTTCAGGTGTAATCTCATTGGCTTCTAAGAAGAAACCCATTATTTCCCTATCAACAATTGAGGTTGAGTATATAGCAGTGAATGTGACAACATGTCAAGCTATTTGGCTAAGAAGAATCTTGGCAGATTTGAATTAAGAACAAGAGGATGGAACGACGATATTTTGTGACAATGTTTTATCAATTGCATTGATCAAAAATCCTGTGTTTCATGGAAGAAGAAAGCACATTGAAATTAGGTATCAATTCAATAGAATTTTGGTTGATAATGGTGAAATTAAATTAAAGTTTTGTAGGTCTGAGCAGTAGCTAGCAGACATTTTCACCAAGCCACTCAGTAGAGATAGCTTGGAGCACCTAAGCAGAAATTTGGGCATAGTAAATTATGATTTGTAATGAGTTTGTTGGCTCAGGACAAAGGGGGAGTGTCAAAATTATTTATTGTCTTTGAGCTCAGTCTTCTCCCAACATATATCTCCCCACCTACCTGTCAGGAGAGTGCTGAAGCAGAATAACCTGGAGGAGATTTGGTTGGCATTTTCACACAACTTCTCTTGTCATAAACAATAGAAGACTACAAAGAAATTAATTTGGTAGGTAAGTTTTTTGAATTTTGAATTTTGGGGGGAATCTTGAATGGGCAGCAAAGAGACAAAAAGGGAGAATGTTTTCTCCATAATCAATAAGAGAAGCACAAAGAGAAGTGCAGATCAAAAGATCACTGGAGAGTAGAGAGAAGTGCAACTCCAAAGTGAGTGCAAAGAATATTGTGAATATCAGTAGCTTGTGTATGTGAGTTTTTGTGTCAGCACAGAAAGGCAGCTTTTGACTATATGGTATGTTAGTTGAGTAGTGATTACTCCTGATTGTGTGCAACTCCCAATTAGCATTGTAGTGATCTCAGAGAAGCTCCATTTTTCTGTAGAATAGAAAAGCTCCTGATAGTTGCCTGTAGATTTGTAATCAGTAGTTAGTTTACAATTTGTGCTTTATATTTTGTAATTTCCAATTAGTTTAATTGAAAGAAAGAATGCTTCATGTCTCCTTGCATGTTATTGATTTTATTCTTGTGAGTGTGTTCTCAGCTATTTGGGAATGAAGACAATAGTCTATGTGCATTGTTTTGGGTCCACCCAGCTTGAGATATTTTTGATCTCTCCACATATTCATATAGATATTGATCTACATTCCTTTCACATCAGTAACATTTTTGCCACATATGTTAACTCATTTGAAATGATGTCATGAAGATTAAATGAAATAAGTTGTTTGGCTTTTTGTATCAAATTTCATTCCATAACTTTTAAAAATTATTTTAATATATATATATTCAAAATATAATTGAATGAATTTGACTTGAAACATTTTCCAGATATTCTTAATTAGGAAACTAATTAGTAACTTATGTTTCATCAGAGACATATTTCTTAAGAATGTTGTGTTATGCAAATAAAAATGTAGCAAGAGCATTATACATTGTCAAACTATGGTGAGATATATTTTAATTTTATCTTGATGAAATTTGGTTTCCTTTCATTGGATGTCGACTAAGATTTCTGATATGAAACCACTTTCATTGGTTCCTTAATTTTTTTTTTGTATATTCTGGCATTACTTTCTCTTATATATATTGCAACTCACAGTATTTGTAGCCTCTGATGGTGGGATAAAATCGAAATAAAACACACAGAGACTACTCCTTTTTTACCCGTCTTCAAAATGAAACTTAAACAAAATAATTACTATATTTATAAAATAGTTCTATTTATCAAAATGTCTCATTCAATAATACTATTACACACTTGAATAAGAAAAACATTACAAAGATGCTCACATTTGTAAATTGCTTTCTGGAGCTGTTGTAATAAAAACCTTTGTTGCATTATGTAATTCCTCATTTCTTCTTGTCTCTATCTTTTCTCCTCTCCATTTTTTTCTTCTCATTCATTTTATTTATTTAGTCCAATTTTAAACTCATCTACCATACTTAATTTCTTTCCAAAATATTAATTGTTGTTTAAAAGATAAATCTAGATATTAGAATAGAAAGCCTCCAATCAAACCTACTTTTGCAAATCAATTCTTTTCCTATGGAAATTGATGATGAGTGCCCCAACTTCTCAATATACTCCTCACTAAATAGATTATACCACAAGCTAGGGGTTAAGATATTAACAAAATTATCCCTATTGTCTTTGAAGGCATCACACTATAAAATAAAATGCTTTTCAGTTTCCACTTTCTTGGAGGTCCAAAAAGTGCATACACTTTCTTCCCAACCCTCTTGGCCTTTTCCAATGCCTGGTCTCAAAAAAGAGTTGATGAGAATTAATTCTAAGTTAAGAAATAATAATTTTATCTCTCCACGAGATATTGATCACTATGTAAACCTTTTTACATTGATCACATGTGGTAATGAGCTCATTGATATAATTTCTTTCTTTCTTGCTAGCCTAATACCCCAAGTTCTCTTACATAGAACTTATCCATATGAAATCCTTTATATCTTTGTTATTTGTGGGAAACATATTCAAATAAATATTCCATTTACTTATCCTTTTGATGTTTTGTTGCATCCAAATCTTTTTTCTTTTGCACAATATGTTATTGAAGACAACCTTAGGCCATGTACCTTCTTCCATTTGCTGAGTTATTTTTAGATAGGTTATGAGATACACCATAGCAATTTCTTCAATAGGGGCAACCCAAATTTCACTTTAAAAAATAACATAGGGAACTATACTTTGAAATCTAGAACTTGCTTGTGATCAATCATTTTTTAATTCTCTCAATTTGCTTCTATGGAGGAGACTAAGGTACAGTTAGCCCATAATTCACACCCATAGAGAATAATTGGTATCACTATAAGCCTGAAAAAGGTGTGAATGGTTTTCCAATCCCATATCTCTACCTCTCTACATCTATTTTGAACAACATAGAATACTTTCCAGCCTCCTAAAGTTATTTTCTTCATGCAACCTTCCCAATTTAGATTTTTATTGAAGTCTATTTTGAGATATTTGTAATCTATAACTTCTTCAAAAATATTGCTTTCAAAGTAAAAATTATCCTAATTTTGTTTTCTTCTATTAGTGAAACCATGAATTTCATCTTTTTGATATTAACTTGTATCCCCACCATGCTACATAAGTGCTCAAGGGCAAGTAAATGCTTTTGAAAACCAAGGGTAAATTTAGCAATAAAAATGAGATCATCTACATAAAGAAATAACTTTATCACAAACTCACCCAACTAAATACCCTCACCATTTTTTAATTTTTTACCACTCTTCAATTTTGTCAATATACAATCCAATTAAAGTAGGAGATAGAATGCACCCTTTTTTTACTCCAATATCACTCCTAAAACTATTTGAAATGCGAGCTGAAGTTTTGATTTTGACTTTAACCTATTCATAAATCCAATGGATAACTTCTCTAACATGCATAGGTATCCGAAGTTTTTCCATTATGTGCCAAAGCTTATCCCTAGGGAATGTTTCAAAAGCCTTTTTTGAAATCAACAAAGCAACAAAAGACTTGTTCCTTTTTCTCCTATTTTTTTTCAATGATGTGCCTCAAAGTAATACCACAATCAACTATGGAATGCTTAGGTTTCAAACATCTTGTCCTTTTGCACGTTTATGCTTTTATTCCACCCATTCGCTAATTCTATTTTCTATCATGCTACCAAATTATTTTATAAAAAAATATTAATCATTATCATCCTATAATTGGAGGGGTTATTGATCTTCCCACTATTAAAAAGAGGTATGACTAGACTAGTTATCCAATCTTAAGGTAACCCTTGCATGCTTATGATTTTCTTCCACTAATTTGATAATTCTATTTTTTATCATGCTACCAAATAATTTTGCAAATAAATGATTAACCATTATAATCCTATAATTGGAGGGGTTAATGGCATCCCTGTTGTTTAAAAGAGGCATGGCTAGACTAGCTGTGCAAACCTTAGGTAACCCTTGTTGGATGATATTGTTGAAAATTTTCATAATGTTTGGTGCAAGGATTTTCTATTCACACTTGATATTCTCTACTTGAATCGCAACCAATTCTGTTGCTTTGTCAATTCCTAACTTCTTAATACCCATCTTGATCTCTACCACAATAAAAATATTTGTAGTAATGTTGACAAAGGGCAAGGGTTCCACCTCAAAATATTGCTCATAACGCTTCCTTACATAGTCGAAAAATTGAGTATCTATGATATTATTTTCAATTTATTTCTTCCTTAGTTGAAGCTCTTTTCAAAATACCTTGGTGTTTTTTTGGCAAGAAAAATTATCTCTTCCCGCCTAGTGATCATAAAACCAATTTTTTTCTTATTTAAAATCTGCCTATAATCTTTAATGTTTATCTCTTCTTTATTTCAATTTCTTAAAATTTTCCTATCCATTATGAATTCCTCATTGATCCATGCATTAACTGGAAATCAATTTGTCTCATTTTTTTTTTTGTTTTTTTCTCTTTTGCACTTTGTAAGAGCCTCATGTATTAGATTTGTTAACTCATGACTATTAGGACTAGGTAACACTATTTTCTCCTTCTTAAAAATCTTCTCAACTGTTATCTTGAAGGTGCCACCATTTTTTTGAGTCACAATAATTGTACCCTTTGAATGTGGTTGCTAAGAGCATTGATTTTTTTCCCCATGCTACTTCTTTTATACCAAGAAAATACTTAAGTAAATTGGTTTGTGATTTGATTTTAAGTCCAATAAATGCTCACCAATATCAACTTCCTGAATTTTATCATATAAGTTATACGAGAAAATTGTATAATCAAACACGGTTGTCCCATTGCAAGTGTTGTAAATGAAACTACCCGGTTTTTTCCCATGTAATCAAACCATTACAAATGATTAGATCAAAAGTGCCACATAGAGTAAGAAATTCCTCCCCATACTAATTGTAGCCTTTGGTGTCCTTTGAAACTCTATCCCACTGATGCGTTATCTCTTCTATGAGCCACTTGGAAGCCACTTCCCCTAATATACTCCTAAAACCTATGAATTAAAATAAATATAAAGAACTCATAAAATCCACATGAAACTTAATTATATACGCTTTGTATCAAAATTTGCACCATAGCACATTACTTCAACCAAATAGGTCTCATGCAAAATCGAGAATGCAAGGCCAATAATCCCAATATACATACAAAAAAGAAGATATGTAACACATAAAATCCTCAAATCCAATTAAACGGCCCCTAGAAAATCCACCATAAGTAAACACAGACACAAAATCAAGCCTCTAATATGATACAAATTGGCTCAGACTTCAACACTAAACCTAGAAATATAAAACTATGAAATAGTACTTTTGCTAACTCTTTTAGCATATTTATAACTTATACTGGCACATTTAGAAATTCTTTTAGCACTTTTACAACTTTTTTCGATGTATACACAACACACAATAGAACATTTACAACGTAGAATGGTGCATACACTATACAAATTAGTGCATATGTTAATGATTCTAGTGCATTTATTACATAAATTTGTACATATGAGACAAAGACAATACACGACACAAAAACTGACTTAAGTCCACCTACGAACTCCAGATCAATTCTAACCTTAACTGACACAAGCCATTTTCAACCCCTAAAACCTGATTTGACATACTCAATACCATCAACTTTAAAACAATCTCGAAAGAAATGAAAAGAATGCACCCATCTCAGTTTAAACAATGAAAACTCAAAATGATAACCAAAATTTTCTCTCACATGAACACAACAAGTACATAGCATACAAACATATATTTTCCTTCGAAAACAAAATTAATGCAAGAGAAAAAAGAAAAACACGAAGAGCACCAACTTGGTAAAAAAGAATTTGAACAAAGGACTTAGGAAGATGTATCCACACGATCAGTTCTTCACATGATTAACAACACACATCAAACCAAATTTCCTAAATGCATACACAACTACGAAGGAATCCAGAATCTCTTCAACCCATGCTCAAGCGCGCATAGAAAACCCTTCTTAATCCAAGCTCAAGATCAACCTTCCAACACAACATGCAGATCCTCAAGCACCATTCCATAATCTTTGATTTTTGAAAACATGAACACACCAAAACCATATTCATAACAATTCTATCCAAAATTGCAGACCTTCAACACGTCATTTCATAGCTCCATTTTCCAAAACTATCATCAACACAAAAACTCCAAAACCCACCCGCAAAATCACCAAAAAATACATACAAAACCCAAAAAACATCTTTTTCCTCTCGAATTAGAAATCAATTAGCAACTTCCCATGAAAACACAAAAATCACTTCACATCCACATGAAGATAAGGGTAATAAATAATAATTACCAAATACATCTCCAAAATATCCAATGAAATAAAAATAAATAATTAAATTCATTAATAGACATAAATGTAATAATAATAATATAATTCTATAAAATAATATTAATTACTTACACACAGGGATATGCATGATAATATGTTTATTATTCATCACAACTTTAAAACATTAAAATCAATAATTAAATTAAATACGTAATATTTAAACCACATAACACCTAACAAGGCGACTAGCTAAAAACACTAGAACTGCCAAGACACTAACTAGATTTAGAGTGCAATAAGACCTTATGTTACCTTTGATCATCTGCCATTGGGATTAGAGGCATGATTAGACCTGTGAGACTAGGTGGACTCTATGATTAGTACCTACATTCTACATAACACCAAACATCTATACATAGCATATATATATAATCATAAATTAAACAAATAGGTGAAAGAGAATCACAACATCAAACCCTGCTCATAATGAGTGATGTGACATCGTCCCTTTTACGTCCATAATAACAATGCAATTATGGAAAAGACATGGCATCATTAATTACACCATTATGTCTAATATAAACATGAAGTTGGGTTAGTACATGGCATGACATCATCACAAATAAATATAAGCCACACCATTGTTTAAATGAATACACAACCAAACATGAATCCCACACCATCATAGTCTAGACCATATCATCATCCACATATAAACATAATATATCAACTGTCAACATGAAGTGTCTAACATCAAACTAGAAGTATTAGAAAGATTAACAAAGACATAAATATCTACCAAGAGCATCATAAAAGAATGTGACACAGAATGGCACTACATGGAAAAATGGACTCTCAATCAAGGCCATTCATGATACATTGTCATAAAATATGATTTTACCATCTTGTTATTCTTTTAAATTTACTAGAATTATCTATAGCTAAATACGCTGGCATGTTGTTGCCTTTGTTTCTATATACTTAGCTTTGATCATGGAAAGGATAACAATGGGTTGTTTCTTGGATTCTCATGACATGGCTCTTGAATCCAAGTAGAATATATGTCTCGATGTGATTTTCTTGACATATACACTTCTTGTCTAATCAATATTAGTGTATCCAACCTGCCTAAAATAGTATATAAATCACATGTCCCTTGGTTCCATTAGCATACCTCAAAAATTATTTTACCTACTTGTCAATGTGTGCCTTTTGGTGTCTCCAAAAATATGATAATTAGGTGTAGTGCATGCATTAGTTCAAGCCTAGTTGTTTTCAAATACATTAAACTTCAAACTATACCTTTGTATACATTTGGACTCACATCAAGCTAATACAATCTTCCTTGCTTGATCTTAGATTTGGCTATTGGTTTTATTGTAGGTTTGTTGTTCTATATTCTAAAACTTTTTTAAATCTTTGTTGCATACTTTTCTTGAGAGATAAAAACATGATCCAATTTTTACCTCTACACCAAGGAAATATCTTAGTAGACCTAAGCCTATTATTTCAAACTCTCTTTTCTTGGCTTCTTTAAAATCAAAATATGGAAACCATCATTCCTTTTAAAAAAATCATTTACATACAAGACAACAATTAAAGTATTTCCATCATTTGCATTGATGTAAAGTGTGGGCTCACCATCACTTCTATGAAAGCGAGTTCTCAATAGATATGAGTCTATTCTATTATACTATGCCCAAGGTGCTTGATTGAGATCATAAAGATCTTTATTCAACCTATACATTTTATTTTATTTCCTTATAACTTCATAACTAGATGGATGACCAACATAAAATTCTTTTAACGGTCAATTTAGGAAGGTAGACATTATGCCAATTTGATACAACTTCCACTTGTGCTAGTTTTCTACTACTAATATTACCCATATTGTTTCTATACTCGCTAATAGAGAATATGTCTCATCATAATCTCTTTTGAGGTATTGTTTGTATCCCTTGATTACCAACCTTACATATGCCTTTGAATTATTCCTTTAACATATTGTTTCTAGTGTTATCTACCCACTTCACATGAATCACTTGTTAACCTAAAGGTAAATCAGTTAGCTCTCATCTTATATATTTTTTATATGGCATTTATTACCTCATCCATGAATTCACACCATTTTTCTTTTTTCAAACTCCTTCAAAATAAATTAGATAACTACGAAAAAATAATGGAAATTCAGAATTTTTTTTCATTTGATTTATCATCGTACCTTTCATTTTAATACATCTCCCTCAATCTTTTCATTTTTTTTACATTAGGGCGACAAGAGTGGAATCATAAATTTCACTATTGATTCTACTTAATTGTGTACAGTGTCTAAAGTTGGCTCATTTTTGGAGTTGTTGACTATGGGTTCTAAAGTTATTAGGACTCTAGAATTGTTGAATATAATCTCTAAAATTAATTCCTAGGATTCATTTTAGTTTTAGATTTACCTTGCTACTCTTCATTTATGTCTTCTTCATCATCAATGGGCACCCTAATTGTAATACCAAAAGAGGTGTCTAGCAACCCATCCCATGACTTATTTTCTATGAATGAAATATTGTTCTTGATCACTATTTTCTTAGTGACATGGTTATATAATCTATTTGCCTTGGATTCTTCAATGTTTCCAACAAAGATTCACTTTAAAATTTTGTAATCCAGCTTTTCTCTTTTCTTCTTAGAACAAATGCATATTTCATTTGCCCAAAATATCTAAGGTCTTCCACAATCCATTTATAATTTTTCATGCTTCATTTAGAAAATTATCTTATACAACCTTTGTACAAAATATATTTATTAAACAGGACGCTGCAACAACTTCACCCCAATATTCATTTGGAAGTTCTTTGGCTTTCAACATAATTCTTTTCATCTACACAATGGCCCTATCCTTTCTCTCAACCACTATATTTTTGTGGAGTGTAGTTGGTTATCAATTCCTTCTTGATATCTTAATTCCTACAAATATTCATAAATTCTTTGGAGGTATATTACCCCTTTATCTAGCTTGAAAACCCTGACGAAGTGTCCACTTTCCTTATCAACTAGGCCTTAAATATATTAAACTATTTAGAGTATTCAAATTTATGTTTAAAGAAATAGACATATGTCCTTTGGTTATAATCATCAATGAAGGTCATAAAATATTGACTTTTTCCCTATCATAAGGGTTCACATAGTTCCACACAAATCTATATGCACCAACTCTAATGGTTTTCTTTTCCTTCTAGAGTTCCTTGATTGAAAGGGTTGTCTATGGTGCTTGCCTAATATGCAAGCGCCACATTTTAATTAGGATCTACTATGTTTGGTAAACCCCTAACCATATCCTTCTTGGATGAAAGACTTGGTCCAAAGTAACTTAAATGTGCATACCTTAGATGCCAAATCCTAGAGGGGCCTTGAATGACCATCTTGAAGACTTTTTGTTGTAGTGCTATATATTTATCATTCCTATGACAAAAAATTGGGCTCATGAAATAATTTATACCCATAGAGTAATCATCTAGCTCCTTATCATTACAACTATTTTTAATACATTATTTC
Organism: Cryptomeria japonica; assembly: GCF_030272615.1. NCBI lineage: Eukaryota > Viridiplantae > Streptophyta > Pinopsida > Cupressales > Cupressaceae > Cryptomeria > Cryptomeria japonica. The sequence goes on along the minus strand of NC_081409.1, from coordinate 257,108,867 downwards.
TCAAATTCTCATTAAATATAATTGTTGAACACAGGATGCCACTGAGAGGGGGGGTGAATTAGTGCTTTCCAAACTTTTCCTTTATCTATCCTATGTGTGTATACTAGTTAATAGATCTAACATAAATTAGACATACCGGTTAGATGGGAGGATAACACAAATTCCACCACACATAAAAGGGACATCACAAAACACCAGATGCACAAGGAAAAAATAAAAATGGGAAAAACCTCAATGAGAATTGTTGTTGGAGACTACTGCTCCAATCCAGCCTCACAATGAAAACCTCAGTTACAACATTTATGGCACCAACCCAAGGAGTACCACTCTTGCTTTAGGGCACCAACCCAAGGAGCACCAACCCCTAATTTTAGGACACCACCCCAAGGAGCACCAACCCCTGCACCGAGCTCCATCTCAGTGATCTATAATGAATATAATCAATTACAAAAGTGATCTCATTGGTACAAAACAACTTTGTAACTCTCATGCAAGTCTCTCCACCGGTTCTTCTCTCTCTAATTCTCTGTTGGTTTTTTGCTCACCTTCTCTGCTGCAACCTTATCTCCTATTGCAACTCAATCTCTATTGCACCCTTACCGGTTCTTCTCTATGTGGGTTCTCCTTCCTCTCTGTCACAATGTTGCTAGTCACCACCGGTCTTCTTCTCTTAATCAGATGTCTACTATCTGATTACTGTCGGTTCGTAGCTTACCAATTCTTCATTGAATCTCACTATGCACTTCTCTTTTTTGTAATCTTCTTTGTCTCTTCTCTATCGGTTCAATCACCATGGGTGAACTCCTCTGTCAGACTTAATGATAGTCTACTGGTTACCTCGCTCTTGTTAGTTCACTTCTTCAAACTAGTTCTCTCTCAATCACACAATCTCCTCCATGATTGTTGATGGATTCTATACTGCTCTTTCAATCTCCATCTTTCATCATCTGGCCTACAACATCATCAATCTCTTCAGTCATGAGTCGGAATACTTATACTTGAGTTTTCCCACCATGACCAACATTCAAACTTCTGGCTCACTAGGGTTTCTTTATCGACCTCGCGATTAACAAAATCTAATTAGATCTTCATCCAGAGATCGACCACCTGCAATGGATTAATTAGACTCTGCCAATCCTACTGCATTTAAAGCATGTTTTCCCTATTTGGCAAACACGACACCATCTTTAGTCTGCACTTTTCAAACACCTATGAAGCAATCATGTAGATAACTTCACCTACCCTAATCAACACTTGGACACTTGACCTTTATCATGAACTCATCAAATCAGATCTATGTCCCCTGATCAGTCTCAAGCCATACCCTTTTGCTCTTGACCCATGAAACACGCTATCGATATTAAGGGTGACTAGTCACCACCTACCTCATCGACAAATCTTCAATGACTACCATATGCATGACACCTATCTCCTACATTTCATCATAGTCGGCATCCACCTTTGCTAAGTCTTCTATGTTGGTCCAGACAATATCACTGACTAGTAGCACACAACTGAGTCCATCTACTGATTCACAAACCCTGCTCGTTAAACCCTAACCAATCTGTCTTCAACCTTGCACTTTTCTTCTCTTCTAGTGGAACACCTAAATCAATCAAGACACTTGCCAACCTCCCTCATGCACATCTTCAACCGATGAGAGCCTTTCACTTCTGCACCTTGTCATCTTTACCGGTGGACATACTTACCAGTAACCACCTTGATGACACCATGTCATCAACCTTAAACAAACTCCATTTGTCTGCATCCATGGCAACACCTTTCTCCTTCTTCAATCCAATTGCACTCTGTTTGTAGCTGCACAACCATTCCTTCTTCATTAATTGACTGGCTCTCCTATCAGTCAGTTTGTCAAAGTGACAAACATATCCTTCCTTCTCTATACTAACAACTCATTAGGACTACCCTTGCAGATCTGATACACATCCCTGATCTCATGCACCTAAGGCAACTTAGTGTTTCACCGGTTGATCCGGTGTGACCCTTAAATCCCTTCCTTCTACTCTTTTGTCTTATCTCAGAGAAATATGATGCAATGCATGCATAATAGGAGATAAGCTCCACTTACCGGTGGGAGTGGATCCTTGTCATCTCATTCTGCTTTTGGCATTGCACTGATATGCCTTAGCTAACATTGATCTTATACATCTTCAATTAGACACACATGATCCGATTGAGCACACTCACTATCAGACATCTCTAAATCTGGCAAATTCATGTATATTGACATCCAACAACATACTGGTGGCCTGCACATACTTCCCCTCCAGTGTTGATGTGATTTTTGTATCATTCCATCTCTTCATCACAATCAACATGTCACATCACTGGTAATTATAGCATACCATACAAGTCTCTAGTCCTTATGTCTTCAACATAAGCCAATAATAGATTGTGTACCTGTGACTCCACTAAACATAATGCAGGATGACATTCATGATACCATTTCAGGTATGCATCAATGATAACACTGCCCATCAATCTCCCATACTGGTTGACATCAATGAAAACACAATGCCAAAAATCTCCCCCTTTGGCATTGATGTCAACACATCTAGTATCTGATATACTATAGATTCTCTCTCCCCCTTTGACAATAATGGCAAAGGGCACTATGAAGGTATCTATCCTCCTTGTCTCTACCATGCACTGACAAACTTTTTTCTCTCCTTTCTCTCTACTAGATTCTTCTCCTCCTTTGACTATCATACATTTCATCCACTCAATCCATGATACTTAAGATGGAGGGCTCAACCACCAACTGACACCAATTTCTTAGCAACCAAATGTATATACAAACCAGATGCCAATTGCATATACAAGTCTGAAACCAATTGAAGGAACATGTGTCTATGAATAAAACTTATCTATTGGTCAGACTACATCATCTCCCCTTTGATATGCAGAAGCCATTCTGACCCCAAATTGCTGATACCAAGTGTTGAAGATAACACTGATACCAACTCTATCTCTTCCTATACCGAATTCATGTTCTCTTGTGCAGGTAACTTTCCCTCTTTGCAAGCAACACACCCGGTGGTCCAGTTGTTATTTCAGTTGGATAGACATTGAAATATCTCACAACCCGGACACTTCAAAAGACACAAACATACTAGTACAGCCATAGACACATGTGCTCTCCTTGTGTCCATCATGTCTGATAGTAATCATAAGACATGGTTGTCAACTCCCCTTGAGTCGTAGATCTTAGGTCCTCATTGTCTGTCAGGTTCTAAATGAGGGCTCCAAGCTTCACCATATACTAGTTGAGTTGTGCATATGTGATCAAACTGATGATCTATTAGTTCAATAATTTCCACCACAGCATATGACATGACCCTAGGTGTACACAATGCCAAACAACATCACTATCATGTCATATATCAAATTAATTATCCCAAAAAGATGCATCTATACATGATCAACTATCACACCATCATATGTCATTTAGGCCTTTTCCAATACCACCTAAGACATAACCACCTCAATCCATGCTACCGAAGTTAATGCAATGATCTTGGACCTCATTGTCTTACATAACCTACAAATACTGGTTAGTATACATACCGGTAACATACTGCACATACCGGTTTCCTACATGGGTCCATTCTCTACCGGAGCACCTTCCTCTAACTCATGTCTTCTTGTGTCAATTAACTTTTGAACCCAATTGTAAATTTTCAATACATTGACACATGCAGTAGTGTTTCATCTCTCATCTATAGGTGTGTAGCCAAGATAGACACTACACACAATTGTTATCTCATTTTCTTCCTTCTTACCGGCAGCAATGTATCCTTCCATTTGTCCTCTTCCATAGAGGGGGTGAATGATATGCATAGTGCACTGCTCACGCTAAGGTATTGCATCTCCTTTAAGACTTAGGAGATATCACCTATGCATTGAATGCACAATATCGATCCATGTTCCTTGCTCTACTGGATTCTACTACATGACCAGAGACATTGTTGTAGAAGAAAATTGTGTTCATACCAATCGCATAATTGGAGGACCTTCTGTTAAACCAGCTAGACCATCTTCTTCTGGTCATTCTATTGAAACCAACTACTGGAACCAGTGGACCACTTGATCTTGCAGGAGAAAAACCTCTTCTCCTTTTGTCTCTCATTTTATCTAAACCAATTTTCATACTTAGCATTGCTACTATATCGGTTGCCATATGACTGCACATTCATCCTTCTGCAATCATGACTTTTATGGCCAAAACCATTACACCTCCAACAGACAACAATATTGTCTCTAGGAAGATGAAACTATCTATTCCTAGACTTCATTTGGCATTCATCTACCCTATGACCATAATCTGTCCATGAGAAGTAGTAACCAGTAAATGATGCCATATGACTTACCAACTTCTTCTACCATGCATATGGAAACCTTACCGGTTTATTATCTCCATTTCTGCTTCTCTGGGGATGGATCTTGGATTGTCCATGCTCTACAACTCTTCCATTTGATCTCTTCTTTTACCACACTTGCTTTTTCTTGTGGGTAGTAGCATTTCCTTGTCTTCTATCGGTAGGGGGTCTTCTATGTTGTCTTCTTGTATTCTTGCTTTCAGTGAATCTACCTTCTCCCATCTTTCCTTTTCCTTTCGGATCTGCATTGTTTCTCCTTCTTGCAGCATCAGTCATCATCCTTGGCTTCATGTCTTCACCGGTTGTGGTGAGATCAACCTTCTTCTGAGGAGAATTTTGGATAGTGAAGGTATGTCCCTTGTTATCTCCATTTGAGGAGACAAACATAATGTCATTGTGGGGGACAATATTGTTGGTGGATCATTCACTGATACCAATTCCTAATCCTCCAATATCCTTGGAATTATTTTTCTTCTTCAACATTTTGTCCAAGGCATCATTGTTGCCATCAAACCAGATTCTCACATTGAGCTCATCCTGACATTTCTCAAGGTCATTTTGGAGATTCACCATTTCTCCTTCTAGCTGCTGATACTTTTTATCCTTGGCCTCTAGCTCAGACTCTAGATCTTTACACCGGTACTCATTGGTGTCATCTTGTTGATTCTTCAACTCTGAGATACATTTCTCAGATTCTTCAAGGCATCTGATCAGCTGGTTTTGTTCCACAACTGCAACATTCTTGAATAAATTGTATTCATTCCTCGCTCTAGTAAGTTCTTAGAGTGCACTTACAAGTTCTCCTTCAAGATCAACTTCTTCTTCATCTTCTTCTTCACCTTCACTATCACTACCAAACACATCTTGCCGGTAGGAATGATCGGCATGCTCATTCTCAGATGTGTGCCTCTCATCTTTTGATTCTTGAGCCATGAAGAGGGGATTTCCCTATTCATCATTATTGTGGCTTATAACAGATTTGCATTCATCACCTATAGACACATGATTTGCATTTCTCATCTTATCTTCACAAACCAGTTCTGCAGTGGTAGGCTCATTTCCATAGAGCTCCTTCAATCTATCCCACAAACTCTTTACTGATTTGCATTTGTCCACCTATGAGGAAACATCATCTGATAACCCATAGAGTATAGCCTTCATTTCTATATCATTACACCAGTATCTTCTTTCTTCTTCTAAATCGGTGGGAGGACTTACTTTACTAGGTCAGCCATTAACAATCGACATCCACACATGAATCCCTAAAGAGGATAACTAGACTTCCATCCTACAAGTCCAAACAAAAAAAATTGAACCATCAAATATAGGAGTAGGGATTGACACAAAACAAACCATTGTGTTCAAATTCCAAAATCTACCCAAGCTAGAGAAATCTTAACAACCGGGAACCTAGGCTCTGATACCAATTGTTGAACACAAGATACCACTGAGAGGGGGGCGAATTGGTGTTTTCCAAAATTTTCACTTTTCTATCCTATGTGTGTATACTGGTTAACATATCTAACATAAATTAGACATACCGGTTAGATGGGAGGATAACACAAATGCCACCACACATAAAAGGCACATCACATAACACTAGATGTACAAGGAAAAACCAAGATGGGAAAAACCTCAGTGAGAAATGTTGTTGGAGACTACTGCTCCAATCTAGCCTCAAAATGGAAACCTTAGTTACAACATTTAGGGCACCAACCCAAGGAGTACCACTCTTGATTTAGGGCACCAACCCAAGGAGTACCAACCCTTGCATCGAGATCCAACTCAATGATTGACAATGAAGATAATCAATTACAAAAGTGATCTCCTTGTTACAAAATAACTTTGTAACTCTCATGCAAGTCTCTCCACTAGTTCTCCTCTCTCCAATTCTCTATCGGTTCTCTAATCACCTTCTTTGTTGTAACCTTATCTCCTCTTGTAACTCACTCTGTGTTGCACCCTTACTGGTTCAACCTCTTCTTCTTCTATGTCGGTTCTTCTCTTTGTCAGTTCTCCTTCCTCTCTGTCATATTGCTACTAGTCACCACCGATCTTCTTCACTTAGTCAGATGTTTACTATCTAATTACTATTGGTTGTCAGCTTACCAGTTCTTCAATGACTCTCACTATGCACTTCTCTTTTTTGCAATCTTCTTTGGCTCTTCTCTATCGGTTCAATAACCACCGGTGTACTCCTTTGTCAAACTTAATGAAAGTCTGCCTGTTACCTCACTCTTGCCAGTTCACTTCTTCTAACCAGTTTGCTCTCAATCACACAATCTCCTCTGTGATTGTTGATGGATTCTCTGCTGTTCTTTCACTCTCCATCTTTCATCATCCAACCTACAAAATCATCAATATCTTCAGCCATGAGTTGACATACTTATACTTGAGTTTTGACGCCATGACCAACATTCAAACTTTTGGCTCACTAGGGTTTCTTCATCAACCCCGAGGTAGAACAAATCCAATCAGATCTCTGTCTAGACATCAACCACCTGCAACAGATCAATCAGACTCTGCCAATCTTGTTGCACTTAGAACATGTTTCCCCTATTTGACAAACATGACACCATCTCTAGACTACACTTGTCAAACACTTATGAAGCGATCATGTAGATAGCTTTACCTGCCTTGATCAGAACCTAGACACTTGACCTTGATCATGAAGTCATCAAATTAGATCTATGTCCTGAGATCAATCTCGAGCCGCACCCTTTTGCTCTCAACCCATGAAACACGCTATCAACATTAATGTCAACCTGTCACCACCTACCTCACCACCAACTCTTCACTAACCACCATATGCATAATGCCTATCTCCTATGTATCATTATAGTTGACATCCACCTCTGCTAAGTGTTCTGTGTTGGTCTAGACAATATCACCGACTAGTAGCACACAACTGGGTCCATTACCAGTTCATAAACCCTACTGGTTAAACCCTACCGATTAAACCCTAACGGGTCTGTCTTCAACCTTGCACTTTGCTTCTCTTCTAGAAGAACACCTAAACCGGTTAGCACACTTGCCAACCTCCCTCATGCACATCTTCAACAGATGGGAGGCTTTCACTTATGCACCTTGTCATCTTTACTAGTTGACATACTTATTGGTAACCACCTTGATGACACCATGTCATCAACCTTCAACAAACTCCATATGTCTCCATCTGTGGCAACAACTTTCCCCTTCTTCAATCCAGTTGCACTCTCTTTCTGCAACTGCACAAACTTGCCTTCTTCATTAATTGACTGACTCTCCTATCAGCTGGTTTGTCAAAGTGACAAACATATCCTTCCTTCTCTGTATTGACAACTCATCATGTCTACCCTTGTAGATCCGATACACATCCCTGATCTCATGATCCTAAGGCAACTTAGTGTTTCACCAGTTGATCTGTTGTCACCCTTCAATCCTTTCCTTCTACTATTTTGTCTTATCTCGGAGAACTATTATGAAATCCATGCATAATAGGAGATAAGCTCCACTTACTGGTGGGAGTGGATCCTTGTCATCTCATTCTTCTTCTGGCATTTCACTAGCATGCCTTAGCTGACATTGATCATATACATCTTCAATCAGACACACATGATCCGATTGAGCACACTCACTGTCAGACATCTCTAAATCTGGTGGGAGTCCTATAGATTGACATCCAACATCATACCGGTGGCCTGTAGATACTTCCCCTCCAGTGTTGATGTAATTTTTGTAGCATTTTGTCTCTTCATCACAATCAACATGTCACATCATCGGTGATTATACCATACTAGTCTCTAGTTCTTATGTCTTAAACACAAGCCAAAACTAGCTTGTGCACCGGTGACTCCACTGAACATAATGCAGGATGACATTCATGACACCATTTTTGGTATGTATCAATGACAACACTGCCCATCAATGTCCCATACTAGTTGCCACCTTATACTAGTTGACATCAATGACAACACAATGCCAACAATAATGCACCCACCTTTCTCTATCAACACTTTGTAACCCCTTTGGACTACTTGTCCAACACTTAAGAGGTCATTTTCTACCCCTAGGATAAAATACACATTTTCTCTTTCTTTCTTCTCACGATTCTTGGTGCAAATCATAATAGATCCTTTTCCCAATATTTGAACAACTTCATTTTTTCTCATAGTCATTATGATCTCAAATTTGATATTGTTGTCGATAAATGCAAATAAATTATCATGACCACCCATGTGGTTTTTTCATCCATTGTCAAAAAACCATATTTTAGTGCTTCCCTACTCACCAATGTGGCACATGATGAAGCTTTTGACTAATTAACTTCAACTAACTTTTCATTCAATTCCACATTTGAACACATTTTTTATCTGTCACACAACTTTTTCCAACATTAACTTACATAATGACTATACTTATGAAAATATTAATATTGGGAATTGTTTTTTTCCATACCCCTAATTTTATTTAGCCTCATTTTTTGTATCTCTAGGGTTAGGTTTAAGCTTCTTTCTCTTTCTTGATTGTTTTTTCTTTTATAATTTTTTTTATGTAGATCTACTTCTTTTAAATTTCCTTCTACTTCTTCCTTTGGAGTTCCTTCTTTCTCTCCCCTTGCCTCTTGCGTTGGCTTAAAATTTGAATTCCTACTCTTGGGAAGAAGGTGTAGAGCTCTTCAGGTGTTTCTCAAGGGTTTATAGTGAACCAATCAACTCATCAACTATCATCTTTGAGAGGTCCTTGGCCTCTTTTATGACAATAACTATTGCATCAAATTTTGAGATTAGACTTCTAACAAATTGTTGAACAATCCTCTACTGTTCTATTAATTCACAATTGATTCTCAACTAATTTATCAAATAAGAAAACATTCTCTTAAACTGCATAGTAGAATCACCATCCTCAATTTGGAGGTTTTAAAATTTCTTCTCAACATTTGGAGATTAACCAATCTCACTTTATTAGTACTCTTGTAACTAGCTTGAAGGACTTACTAAGGTTCCTTTATGCAGTTGGTTGTTGCTATTATGGGGAGTATTGCCTCTACCAAACTTAGGAATTTTACATCATTTATTTTGGTCTCCTTCAAATGTGTCTTCTAGCTATTTGTTAGAGACATATACACTACTATGTTAGTCATAACTATGAACCCATTGACCATTCACTCTCCCAATTCATTTTCAACCATGATTGTTCTTATCTTCTTTTTCCATATTTTATAATTCTACCCATAAAATGATGGTGGTTTTTGTCAACAATTTTCTTCTTCAACTATTTTTGACACTCAAACATGTTGTTACTAATTTATATAATTAGACCCAAACAAAATGACTACCAAGACTAAACATAAAGAACAAGATTCATGAAATAGAGATTATATTTTTGAGTTATCAAAATATCTTTTACAACAATACTATTACATATAAATTATTAAAAAATCTAGATTTATCTTTTTGAACTTATTGTGTATGCTCAGGTCTAGAATTCTTGTATAAGTTACCTTATATAGCCATTACAATACAAGCCTATGCTATTGCAATGCACTCTGTTCCTCCTAAAAAAAAATCTTCTTGTCTCACTCTGCTGCTTTCTCTCCATCTCTAACTATTTTATTATCATTCCTTTTGTTTATTTCTTCCAATTTCAAACTTACCTGCATAGTAAATTTCTCCCAAAAAAATAAAGTGCTATTCAAAATCCAAATTTGGTTATCAAAACAAAGAGTCCCCCACAATATATATTGTTAGATGGTTTTACAAGAAAACAAAGGAAAAATATTAAAGAAACATTGATCAATAATGAGGTACTCATAAAAAAATTAATGCTTTAACATAGGATTACAATATTTTGACAGGTCTCATTCATGATAAGTAGGAGGTATTTTCCACAGCAAGCCAAACTATAATATTTCTATTAGGGTTGAACTATGTAATTTTTGAGTCAAACTCATTGACCCATGTTTCATAGGTCTCATTCTTACATAGTTGAACCCTGATAGAAAAATCATAGGTCTCATTCTTAGCAGATAGTGTTTATGGTTGTTGAATCATATATGGAGTAAGTTGGTCTTGTATTTCCTTCAATGGCCTCCAAAATTATCATAATAGAGAAATTGCAACATTGAATATAATAGTTTTGGTTTCATTGAGAAAAGAGGCTAAAGCTACTTGCCTCCATTATTTCTTGATATTATTTGGATGAAGTTGTCTAAAGATTCAACTATGTCTAGAGTGTTGTGTAAAGCTATAACTAATAATTTTTTCATAAATTATTTTGATGCTTTCTTCCATGGATTATAATTAAAGAAAATAAATTTAAAGAATAATAAGAGGTAAAATTCCATATTTTTTAACTTCATTGAGTGTATGTATCTACAATATAAGGAAATAGGGTTCACTAGTTTTTGTGTGCAAATAAAGACTTAAATCTATTTTACAACAACCACACTTAGAAGGAGAATCAAATCAATAGGATCAACCTAAAACTTATTAGGAAAGGGGTTGACCACAAGATGAATTTAGTACTCATGGATTGAGTTGAAAATGAGCTATTAAATGATGTAAATTGAATGCAAGATCTATGGTTAGAAAGTGCGAAATTGACAATAAATAACATACAAAAAGAAACCTTGAATTTACAATTATAGAACAAACCCATATCTAAAAAGAGGATGCGGAGAGGAACATGTGTTTAGAATCTGGGCTGAGAAATTCAAAATAATGGTGCTTGGGCACCAACATCCAACTAGAGAATCTTTTAGCACTAAATTAGATCTGAAACCCTCAGACCATGTTTCTGCTTCCTAGAAAATTTGGGTTTGAACTAGAGGGACAATGACATTTGGGTACCCTTGTCCTATAAAATGCGCTAGTCTAAAGGAAACCTAGTGAATTTTGGAGAGGTCCGCTATCTTCAAGTATTGAGCACTTTCCCATGTTTGGTCTCTATCAGAAGCATATAGCTAAACCTGAATATGCACACAAGAGGATAAAATGGTGTTGGGTTGATATGAGTTTCCCTAGGTCAAACCCTATATTTGGAATTAACCCTATGATAAATTTAAATGAAATGGAACTTTGTGCCTTGATAGGACATGCTCTAGATCTAAAATTGAAATTATCAAATGGAAATGCTTGATTGAAATGATTAAAAGCCTTTCCAATTTGATATTTTTTATATGGCAAGGGACATTATAGTGTTATCAGAGCTAAGATCTTGCCACCGTTAGGGTTCTCAGTTGAAAGTTATGGGATAATTTTTCCAATCTTTTCTCTATAGTTAGGCCAATGATAGTTATAAGAATATGCAGGGCTTGTAGGGAATGATATGCATCACGAAGGGGAAGTTATTGAAAAATTTGAAGAGTACTAGATTTGAAGTTCCATTTGATGATTAATGAGGAGGAAATAAAAATATTAGTTTAATAAGGTTTCAAAAATTAGGGATAATGTAGAAAAACTAAAGGTTGATTCATGAGTCCACCAAAAATATCAATTAGGAAAAATAGAAATATTGCACCTTGAAATATGAGGGTAAAAATCCTTTGATAGATCTTGATTTCATTTCTAATGATTATATGTTTCAGTCCAACTTTAATGAGGTCAAGGAGAAAGAAATGAATTTACAAGAAAATATGGTACAAGAAGATAATGGAAATATCCCTTCAAAAATTGTAGTGGAGGATTTTTTTTCTTGTGGAAATGAAGTCAAGAAGAATTTCTAGATTAATTTCAAAGATGAATGTGTTGAGGTTATCTCAACAAAACCTCTTATGGAAAACACTGATGAACATGTTTATTGCAGCCCAAGGTATCATTTAATGTTTCCTACTACATCTCTACAAGATTTCTAGTATGTTGGAAAATTTTCTTAAAGGGAGATAGAAAGACGGATGCAATTTTCACCAAAGCATGTAGGTACATCAATCCCAAGTCAAAATTGCCTTTTTATATGGGACCCAAGATAAAATATTTCAAGGGAACATAAGATATTTTTCAATACTTCTCACTTATTCATGCATATTGATATGGGACCTTGGTTCTTTTTCCAAAGAATTACAAATGGAGAACATTCATATCCATGTAAAAGCTGAAATATTTAACGGTATTATTACCATAGCCACAAAAAAATCTCCCATATTATGCTCATATATATATATATATATATATATATATATATATATATTATATATATATATATATATATATATATATATATATATATATATATATATATATATATATATATATATATATAATATATATATATATATATATATATATGATTATAACATTGAGTAAGGGTAAAGTATTTTTTAAGTTTAATGTTATGAAGATTGACAATATTTGAAGTTCAGTGTATACATCTTTTGAAGGAACTTCTCATTCCTAAAGATAAAAAAATGATAGAATGAAAAAAAGTTATAGGATTGCCTCAAGAGTATGTGGCTTGGATAGAAAGGGGTATGAAATATTTTAATGTTAGTTTTTTTTCCTTTGTACACTCATGGGGACTTCACTTAGTGAACTTGGGTTATAGCATGTGTGTTCATGGCATACTAAAGAAACCCACTATTTTCAAATGATATTACCCTAAACTCCTTTTTTGTCACACCCTCCCAATACATATCCCAAATTATAAACCCCCCTATTTTCACCAAATATTGCATTTTTTCATAGCCCGAATTAAAAACCCTTTTATTTTCACCAGATAGGCAATATATTGAGCTTACATTTTTAGGATATTAAACCCCCCAATTTAAATATACATGATATAATATTTCATAGATAGTGAAGCCCCCATGTGTACACTCTAAATAATTAGGTTGGATGCATTTCTTTGATGAGTTGTTACATATGAAAAAGTCCAAGGAAGTTGAGTTCATAGGTGAAAAAGTGAATGTGTAGAGGAAGATCTAAAATGTACAAAAGTTTATAATTATAGATAAATATATTTATGGCTTTATGATGATGAATACTTCATACTTGGTCCATATAATCAATATCAGTGACATGCAAGAGAATACAACACTTGGGGCAATTGAAAATTCTATGAAGGTAATAAAAACATGTTTTGTAAGTCTTATTTATACTATCTCAAATCTCTGTATAGAATATTATTGTATTGTAGGAGAAGTTAAATGGGTAGGAATTTATTTGGTGGTGAAGAGTATGCAAGTTGTGATATTCTCTAACAAGTAGCGTAGATGTCTTTTTATCATTCCACTATTTCTAAATTAGAAAAAGAGAGTATTTAGATATATGATTCAAGGATAATATTTGGAGGGTATATTTTGACATGACATGGGTTTTGCACACACTAATTTTATCTCAAATTTTTATTTTGCATCATGTTACTTGTAGACATCTATTTACAAGAAGCACATGAAGTACAAGTTCTTTCCTTACAAGGTAATTTTTTAATTCATGGTGAATCAAGTGATAAATTTTAATTTCATTAACATTGATGATATTTTGATTTCAAAGAGGTTTTTATATAATATCTATGGGTGTGTTTGCATGTAGCAATGTATATATTTTAGTAGTAAGAGCTCTTTCCTAAGGAATCTTCATGCAATATTGGCAATACACACATGGGTTGGGACATTGAAACATAGAAATGTGATGCTTTAGGAAGGAGATATGATAAGAATTATTTTCTTTATGAGAGATTAATTTATACCACAAGGAAACGTCAAGTATATTTCCAGTATGACATAATTATTTTCAAAGGTTTCCAAAATTTGACTGGTCTTAGTAGTGTGCAGATGTTCTTGGAAGGATTTGAGAATATTGTTTAATTATTCCATTTATATTGCTGATCATAATATTTTTCAACCTTTTTATGGCTGATTGTAATCTTGCAAACTTGTATATGAGTTGACATGAACACTTTCATGAATGTTGTAGCCTATGTTGCAATAGATATTTTAGGGTTGGGAAGGAATAAATTTAAATTTGTGACTATTAATGGAGATATTGTATCCATTATATGGTTTAAATACCCCATCTTACAAGGGATACATTTTGGCTAGCTACTTAGGTTGGTCACTGATGCAATTATTACATCATTACTATATTATTAATTGTGGTAACTCTTGTTTTGAATAACTATATTTTGTTGCACTTGGATATGCTTTCATTAAAAATAAGGGTATCATTGCTAGCAAAAAATAACAAAAAATCCATATATTTGACCTTTGTAGGAGATTCATGATAGGATCCCCCATTAGAGGAGATTATATGGATATGGGTGATGCAGATAGTAGTTTCTATGATGATTTCTAGCAAAGGTTTGAGGATGATAACCATAGAAAGGAAACTGAGTTTATTTTTTATACGGATATAGAGTGTCTCTTTCCTAAACCAAAGATGAAGAGGAGAATGTTAAGGGAATCTCATGACACTTCATTTATGAAAATTTTCAAACATATATCAATGTATGATTTTATAAGGAAAATCATTCTCCATCATGATAAGATATCATCTATAATACAGGTACTAGAATGTTATGCAATGACTATTTTTATTGTATTATGCTAATAGATGATCAATTGATGTGAATTTTGTATTGCATTATATTCTATAAAGCTAGAAACACCATCACCTTGTTTGAGGTAATATATGGGTTTAACGTTGTGCATTCCTATGATATGTACTTCAATAATGCAAACATTGATAAAGGATTTATTCCTAGAATTTGTATTAGCTATAATAGTAGATGTGGTGAATGTTATTGTTGGTGGAAATAAATATTCATTATGGATATTATTACACTTTACTTAGGTTAACTTATTTGGATTTGAGACACTTAGGGAAGTGTGCACATAGGGATATAGCTTGTAGGAGAAATTCCACCTTTTGTGATCTTATTTTGTTGTTACACTCCACATTCAGTGGGCCATCCACCTCTTGTGGAATATTATATTATTTCTCCTACCTACCCCTAGTATTTCTTACCTAGCCTTGTTTCTCATTGAGCCACATGTCATGATTGTGTGCTCATACATCCATATGGCCTTGCCTATATAAGCAGGCCTATATTCATTGTATTGGTTAATCTAGTTGATCATTTGCATATTGATGAGAATACAGTTTGTTCTTGTCATTCTTTTATACTTTTCATTGTGCCCTTGATCTTGGCAAAATCTCACATGGTATTTGAGCCATTGGGGCTTCAATTGATTGATTTTTCGAGACATCTTGGAAGGCTTCTATTTTCATATTTGAAGTACAACATTTTTGGAGGCATCTTACAGCGTTTTCAACCTCACCATTGCATCTGGGAGGCTGTTCCATAAAAATCGAGTATAAACTCAACCTATTTTGGTGAAAATCAAATTTTGGGTGTTGGAGGAATTTTTTGCCCAATTCGGGTGGTATGGTATGGAATTTTCGGATCTCAAAAATAAAAAATTTCTAAAATTGTTTTTTCCAGTTTTGAAAAAGATATTTTTGAAAAAAAGAGAATTTTTATTTTTTTTTATTTTGCAGGTTCGTACCTTCTTCTTGGTCAGCAGCGCATAGTCAACACCCAGTCAGCAGCACATAGTCAGCCGCTCAGTTAGTGCCCAGTTAGCATTTTTTGAAAAAAAAATTTAGACCCCTCTCCGTTGAGCAATTTGGATTTTTGGGTCAACTTTGGAGGCTCATAAATTGCTCAATTTTGCTTCTTTTTGGGTGCAACTGTTTTTTATTTGGGCTAATTTTTTGTGCTCTTCGTAGTGGTGTGGTTATTTTCTGACTTTGGTGCACAGGTTTTTTGGAATTTTTGGGTTCTCTTAGTTGTACCTGTCCAATCCTTAAGTTTTCAACTTCAAAGGCTTCATTTGAGCTCATACGACCTCCTTTTCAAGTGTCATTTTCTTTGAAAGTGCATATTTTTTTGTCTTCTTTCATAATCTATGATCAGATTTTATAGATTTTGAGTGGAAATTATACTTTCATATATTGGTCTTATTTGGCCTATTTGGTACTTGTAAATTTCTTGGATCTTAGTTTAGATCTCTTGCATTATTAGTTTGAGTCTCTTTTGGCCTTATTGAGGCAGTTGTAAAGTTGAAATAAGAAGTCCACTTTGCCATTCTTTGCAAGTGGCCCATTGCACATGAACTAAGTATAAAGTGCCAAATCATCACTTTTGGGGGGTTCTTTGATTGAGTGAATTTTGGAGGGTGTCTTGTGTGATTGTGCCTCTCTTTCCTTGTTCTCTTTCATTTTTGTTGCAATGAGTCCTCATAAATTTCCAATTTTAACTCCACATAATTATGTATCATGGAAAATTAAAGTATGGAGCAAATTAATGGTAAAAGGTCTCACACATTACATAGATGGAACTATAGCAGCACCACCTGATCCTAAGGTTGATCCTAAGGCTCAGTTAGAATGGCTCACTAAGAATTGCATGGCTCTTGGAACTTTGTGTAAGTATGTATCATATGACCTCATTTTCCACATTGAGAAGTGCACAACAATCAAAGAGGCTTAGGATATGTATCAGAAATTGTATGGTCAAGTTGATGAAATCAGAGGTTACAAGATTGACAATGAGCTCACCAACTTGGATCCCAAGAGTTTTGATACAATCCAAGATTATGTCACCAAAGAAAATGAGCTAAGAGAAAAGCTTAAGGATAGTGGAATTGACAAAAAGGATGCTCAGTTCATATTAAACTTGTTGGACAAGTTTGCACTAGAATATGCAGCATTTGTATCTAGCTTCCAAACTCATTGTTTGATAGTGGGGAGTTCCTACATTATGCCTTCATTTGATGTTTTCACAGAAATATTGATATTGGAACAATCTAAGTTGTTGAACATGGGGCTTCTCAAGTCTTCAAAGTCCAAGGCTTTGGTGGCTAATCAAGGGAGTCAAGGGAGTCAAGGCAAAGATTCTAACAAGAAGAAGAAGTAATCTAAGTCGAAGCCACAATAGGAAAAAGGGCAATCATCCTCTCCATCACAAGGCAATTTTTCATTCTCTTCCAAGAAGGGGACTCTGCCTAAGAAGGATAAACCAACTTGTGTATATAGCAAAGAAGTATGGTCATGGTGAGCATCGATGCCACAACAAGCAAGTTAATGAGTTGACAAATCTTCTTAAGAAAAACAACATCAACTTGCCATCCGCCTACACAAAGAAGGATTCATCTCCTTCCTCTTCCTCGTAGTATAAGGGAAAAGGGCAAGCATTGTGGCTACAACAAGTTCTTCATAGCAGTGGATACTTGACTCGGGTGCCTCTTATCACATGGGTTCTACAAAGGAGCACTTTTCTTCATTGGAGCCATCTAAGGTACCTCACATTTACATAGGTGATCATACACAAGTAGAGGTTGAAGGGAAAGGTTCAGTTGACATGGATGATGGAACATTTGAGAATGTAATTTATGTTCCTAAGATGTCTACCAAACTTCTCTCTATCTACCAAATCACTCACTATGGCAATAGGAAAAAGGTTGAGTTTACACCTGATTTAGTTGTGGTAAAGGAACTTGATAATGATGCCTTGGTAGTAGTGGGACAAGTCAATGACAACTCAAGGCTTTATTAATTCTCCCACATTTTACCAATCTCTCCTTCTAGGGCCTTGCTTACTCATTCAAATTCAGAAAGTAAGCTATGGCATGAGCAGTTTGGTCACCTCAACTACCACTATCTTCAGCAGCTCAACACTAAAGACATGGTCATAGGTCTACCTTGAATTAGTTTTTCAGAGGGTGTATGTTTAGGTTGTTCCATGGGAAAGCATCCTGAGGAGAAGTTTGATAAGGGGAAAGCTTGGAGAGCTTTGGAAGTTCTTCAACTTGTTCACAATGATGTAGCAGGTCTATTTCTAGCACCTTCATTTAGCAAGGCCCACTATGTCCTCACCTTCATTGATGACTACTCCTGCTTCACTTGGGTCTACTTTCTCATTCATAAGAGTGGAGTATTTGATAGATTTTAGGACTTCAAGACTCGTGTGGAGAATCAATCCGGGAAAGTGGTCAAGATTCTTTGTACAGATAATGGAAGGGAATATGTGAACAAGACACTTAAGGATTTTTGTACATTTAAGGGGATTGATCTTCACCATTTTATTGTATACACTCCACAACAAAACCAAGTTGTAGAATGCAAGAATAGAATTCTCAAAGAAATGGCTAGCTGTATGATACATGCACGTTCTCTTGATCCTGCCTTTTGGGTAGAGGCTATTAGTTGTGCCACACAGATCCAGAATTGGATTCCTCACAAAGCTTTGCAAGGTATTACTCCATTTGAGGCTTGGGCTAGTAGGAAACTGATTGTGGGACATTTCAAAGTCTTTGGGTGTCCAACATGGGCTCGCATACCTCCGCAGAAATGCAAGGTATTGGAACCTTAGAGTCGGCCTTGCGTATTTGTTGGATATCCTGAGGGTGTTAAGGCATATAGATTGATGGTTTCTGAGACACATGAGGTGTTCATTGAGAGGAGTGTTCATTTTGAGGAAATCTCTCCTAGCTTAGCCTCTCTACCTCCTCCACCTTCCTCCATTGTGGATAGTGATGATAGTGATTCAGATGATGAGATTCCTTCAACTTCGACTCGTAGGGTTACACCTCCGTAGGGTCCACTTGCAGTTGAGGAGCCTTGTTCTCCACCTCCACCTAGACCTCATTGGGCTCGATAGATACTTGAGTCTATGGGTTCTCTTGTTGGGGATCCTTCATATACAAGAAGGAATCGATCAAAACATCAGGACCTTCCACATGCATTGATTTCTACCGCTTCCAATTCACAGACATTTGGGGAAGCATTAGGGGTTCCAAAGTAGGACCAAGCTATAGAGGAAGAGTATAGTTCCTTGATGAGAAACAACAAATGGTATTTAGTCCGTCTCCCTAAGGGTAGAAAGATGGTTCGATGTAAGTGGATCTATCGAACCAACTTTGCAGCGGATGGTAGTGTGGATAAGTATAAGGCTCAGCTTGTTGCGAAAGGTTTCTCTTAGGTTCTAGGTGTTGACTATACTGAGACCTTTGCACCCATAGCCAAGATGAACTTTGTTTACTTGACACTTGCTATTGCTGCAGCTCATGGTTGCAATGTACATCAGATTAATGTGAAGAGTGCTTTTCTTCATGGGGATCTTGATGAGGATATTTATATGGAGCAGCCACAGGGTTTCATCCAGGATACATCCTTGGTTTGTAGACTAAGGAAATCTCTCTATGGCCTTAAGCAGGCCCCCAAGGCTTGGTATGCCAAGATGGATTCCTTTCTTCTCTCAGCAGGGTTTACCAGGTGTCATTATGATCCGAATGTCTACATTTTGCAACAAGATGATTCACACTTGATACTTGTTCTGTATGTTGAAGATTTGATCATTATAGGGAGCACCGCATCCATCATTGGTAGTGTCAAATCTTCTTTGCATGAAAGATTTTCTATGACTGACTTGGGTCTTTTGCACTACTTTCTCGGGATAGAGATTTCATAGTCACCTTCCATGATTACACTATCGCAGCCCAAGTATGCTCTTGATCTACTTGCACACTTTCATATGGTTGATTGTAAGCCTGCACCGACTCCCTTTCTTTCAGGAGTCAATCTTGACACTCGGTGCTCTTCTCCACCAATTGATGCCACATTGTATCATCAGCTTGTGGGTAGTCCAATCTACTTGACTCATACATACCTTGATATTTCATTTGTTGTTGGCATGGTTTCCTGCTTCATACAGGAACTACATGAGCTTCATTGGACAGCCACCAAGCGCATCCTTCATTACATCTAGGGTACACATCACTAATGGATTCACTATGAAATAGGCATAGGACTTCGCTTGGTTGGTTACGCAGACTCTGATTGGGCTGGCGATCTTGATGATCATAATTCTACTTCAGGCTACAATTTTCACCTTGGTTCAGGCCCCATTTGTTGGAAGAGCAAGAAGCAGCATGGTATTGCTCTCTCTCTTCAACTGAGGCTGAGTATTGAGGAGCTCTTAATAGAGTGACCGAGACCATTTGGCTTTAGTAGTTTCTCAAAGAGTTTGGGTTCACCACTCCACGACTGACAGTTCTACATTGTGACAATCAGAGTGCTATTGCAGTCTTGCAGAACCACGTCCAATACCAGCAGACCAAACACATCGAGATCCATATGCACTACATCCAAGAGCTAATTTAGGAGCAGGTCATTGATTTGCAATATTGTCCTACAACAGACCAAGTTGTGGACATATTCATGAAACCTTTCACAGAGAGTAAGTTCCAACAGTTGCGAGCTCTCTTGGGGGTGCGGGATGTCTCATTAGGAGGGGTCAGTTGACTTCTCCTTCCTCTCTTATGGGGGGGACTTTTTCCTCTTTGAGGTTTTGTCCTTCTTCTTTGAGAGTCTTTTGTACATTCATCTCTCCTTTGGGGGGAGTTTTTTCCCACTGGGTTTTCTCCATTTCTCTGTTTGTGAGAGATTGCATTGCATAGTTTCACTTGCATTTGCATGTATTGTACATGGGTACCTATCATGCCCTTGTAGCCTAGATCCATCTTGCATTGTTGACTTGAGTCTTCATTCCCCTAAGTTGCACTTAAGGGGGGGTGTTGGTGTAAATAAATATTCATTATGGGTATTATTACACTTTACTTAAGTTAACTTAGGATAATGCATCTCTTCATAGTTTTGATTTGAGACACTTAGGGAAGTGTGCACATAGGGATATAGCTTGTAGGAGAAATTCCACCTTTTGTGGTCTTATTTTGTTATTACACTCCACATTCGGTGTGTCATCCATCTCTTGTGGAATATTATATTATTTCTCCTACCTACCCCTAGTATTTCCTACCTACCCTTTTTTCTCATTGAGCCACATGTCATGATTGTGTGCTTGTACATCCATATGGCCTTGCCTAAATATGCAGGCCTATATTCATTGTATTGGTTAATCCAGTTGATCATTTGCATATTGATGAGAATACAGTTTGTTCTTGTCATTCTTTTGTCTCTCTTTTATACTTTTCATTGTGCACTTGATCTTGGCAAAATCTCACAGTTATAATAGTCCTAATAGTAACAAGAATCAAATCCACAAAATCATCAAAAGTATCACATGCTTCTGGTAGAAATCCCTCAATTTTTGTTTATCAAATTAGTTTGGTATTTGAGCTTAGGAAGGTAAATTTTGGAAGGGATAAAATTGGAATATAATAGCATAGAAACTTGACTAGTCAAAACCAAATGATTAATCATAGATACACCTATCAAATCCTCTTCATGATTCTTGGAAAGAAGGTGTAACATTTTACAGATGCAAAATCAAGGTTTTGTATGCAATTTGTCATGACATCATTTTGACTTTAGGATATTTGAGAAGCATTTTTAAAATTTTAAGAAAAGAAATTTTACAAAGGGGAGACTTGTCATATCCTTTTTTTCCAAAAACAAAAACTTGCTAAGAATAGAAAGTTCCTATTCTGCCTAAATATAGTAAATTGGGATGACAAGATAATCTAAGGAAAATTAATATTAATTTAATATCTTATTTGTTTTCATGAAAATTATATTGCTCAATTTTTTTTTAAAAATGAATGTCATCTTATGGTGTGAATTGCTTTTTAGAAAGTTTTAATGGCATCTTTGGGCATCTTTAGGTTCTAGTGACTTTATTGTAGTTCTTTCTGATAGTTTCCAAAATTGATTATTTCATTCACATGCAATTTTCCTCCATTATTAGTAGTGGGATTTGGATGCCAAATTTGAATTCCATATATTGATAAATTTGGCTTTTTGCAAGGCACTCAACAATTGGCTTTTGTTTGAATTTTTCATTGCTTATTCAATGGTTGATAAGCTAGTTGAGAAGGAGACTTTCAAACACAATGTTGAAGCTTTCTAGGCCAATCTAAGGTGCGAAGACAAAGGATTACTAGGTGATCCAAGGATGGGAGTAAGAGGATTAAATTAGAGAGTAATCTCATACAAAGATTACCCATGTATTGAACAATTTGTGATTTCTTCGGATTATTTCTAGGAGGGTTTCATCAGTTATAAGTGTAATATTTTTGTGTTTGAGTGTTCCATTTGTTGTATAAGTGTATGGAAGATTTTTGGATGTGGTTTTTCTATATTTTATTTGTAGTTGCATTGTGTGTTTTGGCTTCAAAATTGATCTCTATTTTGAATGAAGTTGCAATAGATTGTATTGATTAATGTCACAAGAATATTTGGAATGAAATTATTTATTTTTCATGGAAAATATATAGATGATGTTATCTTTCAATTTGTGAATCTATTATCTAAATTGGGTTAAATTTCTCTAGCTACAACTACATTATTTTTAGTAAATTTGTTGTTAAATCAATTCACTTTGAACTAACTATCAAAAGAGTTCTAGATCTAATAATTTGTATTTATCAAGGGACATTATAGAACTAAGAGAATAGTCAATATTTTTTAATAATTATTCACATAAGTTGTAGCCAAGAACTAAATAGACCTATACAAAAAATAAAGTTGCAACCATACAAATATAATCAATACCTTAACTCCCTTAACTTTTATGTTTTTCAAACATGACTCTATGACTTCTAATTTAGTTAAAACTTATGAAAATTTATTTTCTAATAGAACAATAAATGTCGCCTTAAAAATGGGGTTTTCCATTGGAACAACAAATATAACTGTAAGAATTTCCCTTAGTTGAATTTGCTTCATTAAGCTAACATATGAATCTATAACTATATACCTTTGATCAACTAGGGAATAAGTAATCAAGCTCCAATACTAGATAATTTTATGAGTATAATATCGTCAATTAAAAATAGAATTTGATTAGTTAGTCTCTACCAACTTCAAATATTCAATATATTTGACCGTATTTTCTAAAATTTAGAACCCCAAATAATCATCATATAGTACTAGAGTTCTTGAATACTCATGCATTAACAAATAGTAAAACTCCTTAGGTTACTAAAGCTCAACAAAAATAGACTAATTTAGAAATTGTCAATATTTAATCTATGATCCAAAATTGATCAACAATATCTTGAACTTATAAATGTGGGTCCTATAAAATCCTTAAAACAATGTTTTGTAGTCAAATACCAATCAAACAATGAATTATAACTTTCAATTAATTGGTAGAGTAATTTGTTCATGAATTATTTCTCCATGGTTGGGGCAAAACTTTTTACAACTTGGGCACAAGTCGTGTATGAAATGGTTTGGTAAACTCTTTGAAGGAAACATTAAATTGACGATCTTAGATTATCCTTATTTTAGGATCAATAATATCATCTTATTTGTTAATTTTCAAAATGACTTAACCAATAGATTGGGATCATCGATATTGTCCACATGAATTCATATCCATGTTTTTTTACATGCTCTATTTACTATATTAAAAATAAATAAAATACCTCATTAGGAAAAATTCAATATTAGTAGTTGAACTCCCCCATAACACATCACATATACTCTATATATTCTTTCCTTCTATGCTTTACATTGATCAAAATCTTAAAATGAACAACACTTAATATTTTGATGTCGTGTGGATTCTTAGAGAAACCACATATATTACATTTTCTATTTGGGTTCTTTATAAGGTGCATTACTTTTAATACTTTGATGTCGTGTGGATTCTTAGAGAAACCACATATATTACATTTTCTATTTGGGTTCTTTATAAGGTGCATTACTTTTAATACTTTGATGTCGTGTGGATTCTTAGAGAAACCACATATATTACATTTTCTATTTGGGTTCTTTATAAGGTGCATTACTTTTTTAAAATTAATCACTGATTAAACAATTGCTTACTATGTTGGTCAGCAACATCAATTCATTAATAACTTGTCAAAATGCCATACGATTTAATTATCTAATGAGCCTTGACCATTTAGCTTGTCGATTATATAATATATACATGATACCCAGTTGACCCATTCATCATTTTTGACATTGGTCAATCTTTGAAAATATCACTTATATAACACAAATAATGTTGTAGATATTGAATTGATTAGTGGTGATGCGTATTACTGACCCAACTAATCCATACAAAGGTTTGAGCCCTCTCAAATACTCGTATTTTCCTCAACCAAAATAAAATTCAAATCTCCATTATCACACTATAAAAAATGTTTTTAAAATCTTATATTAAAACCAAAAAAAAATTATATTTACATCAATCATAAAAAAAATACCAAAAAACCTATTATTTATTAAGAAGAAAAATCAAATAGATAGTTATCAGGAAATGGAGGAGTCATTATTTTCTAAATTTAAAAATTAATGCTCTAAATTTAAAAAATATAGACCAGAGATCATCAAATTCCAAATGTCTAAAACTCATGTTCTATAAGTATTCCATCATAACATAATAATAACAAGTACCACTTAGTGGCTAGTACTTGAACCTCAATTAAGTTGTAATCTTATTTGAACCCTAACTATAATAATAATTGAATGTTAATTATAAATTAATTGAATTCTAAATTTAACACATAATAATCCCTAACCTAAATTTAGCACTAATCTTAACAGTTACCCTAGCCTTGTTTAACTCTAATAAAATTCATGTCTCTAATTCCTATGATAACTCTAATCTTAAATGAATTGTATTCCAAACCCCTTTGAATCCTAACAATAATTTAACCCTACCACTAAATGATTTTTTTTACATATAAGTCTAATTGATCCTTAACCCTAACTCCAATTTTAAACTTTACCTAACCCTTCCCCTAATTAAATCCTTACCCTAACCATGTTTGAACTATAGTCATAATTTAACCCTAACTCAAAAAATTATTATTTATTATTCTAATTACTAATGTATTATATTGTTGATTTATTATTATTATCAATATTAGTACTTAAATTATTATTAGAATGTTTTTTATTTTAAACATTATATTACTATTTTATAATTTTTATGACTATATTAATAGTGTTTTATATTATATTATCTTATTATTCTATTGTTTAAATGTTATTATGTTATCAAAATTTAATACTATTAAATTAGGTGAGAATAATGCTATTTATAATTACTATAAATGTAAAAGATTTGTTACCTTGTAATGGTAACTACCAAGATTTTCACAATTAATTAATAATCAATTAATTTGCATCAAACTATTTTCACCTACAAAAAGTTTAGATTTATTATCAAATTTTTTATATTACAAATTGTAAATAATTCAAAAAGAAAATTAAACCATACCAAATATTATTTTAATGACTTAAAAATTTGCTTTAAAATATTAATAAAATCATGCATCTTAACTATTAAAAAATAAAAAATAAAACATCAGGAAGAAAAAATTCATAAATATAATTGATAAAAAAACAATTCAATAATAACGAATTAATGAAAATTGGGTGCAACCAATTACAATAGTACTAGCCTAACAGCAAATACTAATAACACCATATAGAAAAGTGAAGCGCATGCTTAGGTATCTTAGGTATCTACAATTGTAAGTGTTAATAATAATTCTCCAACATATAAACATAACTGGCACTGGTTGTAGCCTTTTGAAAGAGAAAGCCTTGAATCCTTCAATGGAAGTATGCATTTACAGATAGAAAATCATAAGATATAAAATATGCGAATCTTGTCGTATAAGAAGCCTGAAGTCATAGTAAGTAGACTTACTAACTTGTTTAGAGCTGTTTAACAATGATAATCTGTTTAGATTATAGCATAGAAATATGCAAAGCATTTGCTGGCAATATGAATTAGAAGGCTCTAAGCTAAGAGTCATTTACCTTTAAGAAAAAAAGAGGTCTGATATAATACATCAAATGAACAAATGAGATGAACTGCTTTTGCATCTCCCCTAAAGGCTTCCAAAGAAACCCTAAAGAGAATGTCTTAAAATATTTTGGAAACCTTTGAGGGAGATTTAATAGCAGTTCCCTCATACTTCTCCTAGAATCCATGCACCCCCATAAGCTGAAACGATGAAACAAAGAATGTTGTGTAAAATTGTTGATTGGCTGGATAAATTTATAGGAATGTCAACTGAACTATTTGCATTTTACTATTGAGAAGTATTAGTCCATTTCCATCCACGGAATTCAAAAAGTCATTATGATTAAAGCAGAAGACAAGCTTATCTGCATAAAATTCCCACTAGATTGAATGATACCTTTCGTTTCCTCCTGTCAATTCGCTTCGTGCATCTTATTATAAAGAATAGATGCCATATATATGATAATGATCTATATTCCTTTCTCATCACTAATACTTCTTCCACATTTGTGAGATTAAAACAAACAGGTTATTGACTTTTCACATCAAATTTTATTTCTAGAATTTTTAAGAGTGCCTTCAATAGATATATTGAGAATATAGTCAGATAAGTTTACTCCGAAACATTCATGGGCATGTTGTGTAACGAAAAGTAAATATATATTTTCAGAAGATAAGATTTAGTTGCCTTCCATTGGATATTGATTGAGATCTCTGATATGAAATCGCATAAAATTAGGGGTCCCCATATAATCGCATTCGAAACAAACAAAGAAACCAAAAAAAAAGTGTGCTGTTAAGAGCACAAGTACTAATGAATTGGAAGCATGCATAGATTCTTTTTCACTTATTATGGTCATATATGGACATTAGATATCCTCATGCTTTTCAGCATTGGTAAACATGCGGCTTTGTGCATGTACAAGTAAAGCGTCGAAACAAAAAACTATAGGTTCAATTTGAAGGAGATCTATCAAACATTTGGAAAGAAATGTTCACAAATGAAACAAAGGAATTTAAGTACACAATGGTATGTAGGTATATGATGGTATAGATATATAATATTTTAAGAGGCAGATAGAAAAAGGTTGATTAATAAGTTTTTTATTTTAAATTGTGATGGTAGCATTTCTTATTGCAAGTATCGTAAATTTAAACAAATTGTGGTCAGCAAGTGAAGAAGGGAGGTTGTGCTGCTAAAACAAACCCCCACAATCTTTGTAGAGGCCTAAAAATGCTTGTTACAAAGAAATCTTTACTTTTATAATCGTGTTTACGTTAAAGGAATCATGTTGCAAGTTAAACAATCAATTATTACAAGAAGATGAATCATGTTACAAAAACTTTAGTTCTATGCTTCAAGGTTTTGACAACACAACAATTCATAAAAAACCTAGATATTCATACAAAAAAATAATCAAATTCCAGATTGGCAAAACTCATAAAAAATTACCGTTCACAAGAAACCAAACATTTTATGAAAAAATAAATTAGATGGTAATATTTCATTCATTAATCTCAAAATAAGAGTCTTTTACACAAATTTACTTCCCCTTATAATATTGGACCAAAATTAACGATCCGCCTTTTTTTTTTTTTTTTCTTGTTGTACATCTATCACATGCACCTTTTTTTCTCTTTGTCTTTCATCTTCTATATTTCTAGTTTTCCTTCTTTATGGTTGTTTCCCCCTTCTTCAGTTCTCTTTTGTCTCTTTGTTCATCTCTATTTTCCCTATCCAAATCCCTCCAAAAAATTTACTTTTTCTAACAAAATCCCACCAAAAATGAGTGCAATTCTTAAAATATCATCATAAATACACAACTCTATTTTTGGGTTAAAATTTCCCACTCAAATTGTTCCTTCTCCATTTTTTAATACCTCTATTTATTAATGTGCCAAACTAGGTAGTTTCTTCCCCAAATGGTTGAGAAAACTAAATTTAAATCACAATAGTTTCATATTTAATTGTGGGTAGAAGATATTAGAAAAGGAATACCCAAAATATATGACACCCTTTCATCAAACATCTAAGGTACACAAATTTTGTGAATTCTTGTTCAATACCTAAAACTAAGCATTACCATAGGTCAAAATTTTAATTTTGTAGGTTTTAAACTATTTTCTCTAGGAATAGTACTATTACTATAGTTTAATGACTTTGTTACTACAACTGTTAACTAGAATGACTCGATTTGTGTTGGTCTTACCTAAGCAATGTATTTCACTAGTCCATTCTTCCATTTCACTAGATATTCATTGTATTCTTTGTCCCTCATCTTTCTAACCACTCTAGATTCCAAAATGCATTCAATCTTTCATGTAGTTATTACATCTAGTTGTCTAATGATTTTTCCTCTTTCTCTTCCTATTGTAATGTCTCTACTTTATATTAAGTGCACAAATAAAAAAACATTAAAAATTGGTGAGATGTTCAAGAATATGTGTAGCTCCATTTCATAAACATTTGGTAAAAATTTCTTGATAATTTTACATGGTCCAATCTTCTAATTATGGCTTGAGAATAGTTTATAAAAAAGAGAGCTTACCCTTGGTAGGGTTGAGGCTAAATTATAAATGAAATGTTGAATTGAAATGATTATACCCTAGAATTAATAATGGAGGTGATGCAATTCGCTTTAGATAATACCTCCAAATTTTGATGCAATAACATGACAAATCATAAAAAAATTCATCATGAAAACATACTTGAAGATAAGTTATTGTAGATCCTGATGCTCCTTGTACTAATATTTTATCTTGAGTAAACAAATTAGGACTCTTGGATTAGAATGATGTCTTGTAAATTATTTTATTTGTTTATGAATGATAAATGACTTCTATATATAGGGTTCTCAAGGTATTTTAATATTTATGAAGACTCCAACAATCACATAAAAATATCAGGATTAGATCACAAATTGCAGGGACTGACACTTGCAAATGTTCAAATTTGGGTCCCTTTTGGAGGGACTAAAGTGCTATGTTTTGTATCCCACTAGGACTATGTAACTAGGTTCCATAGTCTAGCCAGAAAGAGACAAAAGAAATATGGTTGTAGAGTGCATAATCTCAAGACATAGGATCAAATCACCTCACAAGCATATGGAAAAAATATGGATGAGATAAGGACAAAATTTTTAGGATAACCAGTGAACAACTGAAGGGGGGGGGGGGTGAATCAGTTGTTAACAAATTATAACATTTAATCCACTTAATAATCTTTAACCAAATTAAGTACTGGTAAAACAAAAATAGATATCAGTAAACAATGCAACTTAACAATTAAACAAATAATCAATACAAAGAAACCATACTATATAACATCATTATTTGTACGTGGAAAACCCCAAAAGGAAAAAACCACAGTGGGAAGCCTACCCACAGTCAAATGATACTTCTACAGAAAGTATGTGTTACAATAAGGGGCCTGCACATTCACGAAGGCACATTGCCTAGAACGTACTGCTCATTACAAAAGAGTCTCACTGACTACGGAGAGGCTACAACCATCTCAAGATAAATGGACAATAATCCAATAGAGTGAACTGCTAGAGATAGCATCTACCATGCCTAATTACAGTCCCAGTTAAGCTCAATACTGGAGGCCTTTGATCTCTTCCTTAATTCCAATTCGATCACCTATGGTCGACCAAATCTCCTTCACATATAATATTCCATTCTCATACCATGATCTACAATGAGATCTTACATCATTTAATACCAACCCTAAGGCCTAAACCAATTAGGTCAGCCACCTAACATATATTACAATAAGACCATTACATAAATACATATTACAATGATATTCCATGTCGGCTTAAGACCAAAACAATAATAACCAATCCATAAAACATCCTGAAACATCCCGATAACGTGTAGAGAACACGTTATCATGATACCAATCCATAGCATGTGTGTTCATGGCATACTAAAGAAACCCAATATTTTCAAATGATATTTCCCTAAAATCCTTTTTTGTCACCCCCTCCCAATACATAGCCCAAATTATAAAATCCCCCTATTTTCACCAAATATTGTATTTTTTCATAGCCCGAATTAAAAACCCCTTTATTTTCACCAGATAGGCAATATATTGAGCTTATGTTTTTACGATATTAAAACCCCCAATTTGAATGTACATGATATAATATTTCCTAGCTAGTGAAGCCCTCATGTGTACAATCTAAATAATTAGGTTAGATGCATTTCTTTGATGAGTTGTTAGATATGAAAAGGTCCAAGGATGTTGAGTTAATAGGTGAAAAAGTGAATGTGTAGAGGAAGATCTAAAATGTAAAAAAGTGGAGAATGAAAAGGAAAAGTTTATAATTATAGATAAATATATTTATGGCTTTATGATGATGAATACTTCATACTTGGTCCATATAATCAATATCAGTGACATGCAAGAGAATGCACCACTTGGGGCAATTGAAAATTCTATGAAGGTAATAAAAACATGTTTTGTAAGTCTTATTTCTACTATCTCAAATCTCTGTATATAATATTATTGTATTGCAAGAGAAGTTAAATGGGTAGAAATTTATTTGGTGGTGAAAAGTATGCAAGTTGTGATATTCGCTAACAAGTAGCGTAGATGTCTTTTTATCATTCCACTATTTCTAAATTAGAAAAAGAGAGTATTTAGATATATGATTCAAGGATAATATTTGGAGGGTATATTTTGACATGACATGGGTTTTTCACACACTAATATTATCTCAAATTTTTATTTTGCATCATGTTACTTGTAGACATCTATTTACAAGAAGCACATGAAGTACAAGCTCTTTCCTTACAAGGTAATTTTTTAATTCATGGTGAATCAAGTGATAAATCTTAATTTCATTAACATTGATGATATTTTGATTTCAAAGAGGTTTTTATATAATATCTATGGGTGTGTTTGAATAGAGAAATGTATATATTTTAGTAGTAAGAGCTCTTTCCTAAGGCATCTTCATGCAATATTGGTAATACACACATGGGTCGGGACATTGAAACATAGAAATGTGATGCTTTAGGAAGGAGACATGAAGAGAATTATTTTCTTTATGAGAGATTAATTTATACCACAAGGAAACCTCAAGTATATTTCTAGCATGACATAATAATTTTCAAAGGTTTCCAAAATTTGATTGGTCTTAGTAGTGTGCAGATGTTCTTGGAAGGATTTGAGAATAGTGTTTAATTATTCCATTTATATTGCTGATCATAATATTTTTCAACCTTTTTATGGCTGATTGCAATCTTGCAAACTTGTATATGAGTTGACATGAACACTTTCATGAATGTTGTAACGTATGTTGCAATAGAGATTTTAGTCTTGGGAAGGAATAAATTTTAGTTTGTGACTATTAATGGAGATAATGTATCCATTATATGGTTTAAATCCCCCATCTTACAAGGGATACATTTTGGTTCACTACTTAGGTTGGTCACTGATGCAATTATTACATCATTAATATATTATTAATTTTGGTAACTCTTGTTTTGAATAACTATAGTTTGTTGCACTTCGATATGCTTTCATTAAAAATAAGGGTATCATTGCTAGCGAAAAATAACAAAAAATTCCATATATTTGACCTTTGTAGGAAATTCATGATAGGATCCCCCATTAGAGGAGATTATATGGATATGGGTGATATAGATAGTAGTTTCTATGATGATTTCTAGCAAAGATTTTAGGATGATAACCATAGAAAGGAAACTAATTTTATTTTTTATATGGATATAGAGTGTCTCTTTCCTAAACCAAAGATTAAGAGGAGAATGTTAAGGGAAGCTCATGAAACTTCATTTATGAAAATTTTCAAACATATATCAATGTATGATTTTATAAGGAAAATCATTATCCATCATGATAAGATATCATCTATAATTCAGGTACTAGAATGTTATGCAATGACTATTTTTATTGTATTACGCTAATAGATGATCAATTGATGTGAATTTTATATTGCATTATATTCTATAAAGCTAGAAACACCATCACCTTGTTTGACGTAATATATGGGTTTAATGTTGTGCATTCCTATGTAATGTACTTCAATAATGCAAACATTAATAACAGATTTATTCCTATAAATTGTATTAGCTGTAATAGTAGAAGTGGTGAATGTTATTATTGGTGTAAATAAATATTCATTATGGATATTATTACATTTTACTTAGGTTAACTTAGGATAATGCATCTCTTCGTAGTTTGGATTTGAGCCACTTAGGGAAGTGTGCACATAGGGATATAGCTTGTAGGAGAAATTTCACCTTTTGTGATCTTATTTTGTTGTTACACTCTATATTCGGTGGGTCATCCACCTCTTGTGGAATATTATATTATTTCTCCTACCTACCCTTGTTTCTCATTAAACCACATGTCATGATTGTGTGCTCGTACATCCATATGGCCTTGCCTATATAACCAGGCCTATATTCAATGTATTGGTTAATCTAGTTGATCATTTGTATATTGATGAGAATACAGTTTGTTCTTGTCATTCTTTTATACTTTTCATTGTGCCCTTGATCTTGGCAAAATCTCACATGGTATCAAAGTCATTGAGGCTTAAATTGATTGGTTTTTCAAGACATCTTGGAAGGCTTCTATTTTCAGATTTGAGGGAAAGCATTTTTCGGAGGCATCTCAGAGCATTTTTTTACCTCACCATTGCATCCGGGAGGCTGTTTCCATAAAAATCGAGTATAAAATTGACCTATTTTGGCGAAAATTGAATTTTGGGTGTTGGAGGAATTTTTTGCCCAATTCGGGCAGTAGGGTCTGGAATTTTCGGATCTCAAAAACAAAAAAAATCTTAAATTATAATTTCTAGTTTTGAAATACATAATTTTGAAAAAAAAAAAATTTAATTTTTATTTTTATTTTGCGGGTTCGTACCTTCTACCTAGTCAGCAGCGCATAGTCAATGCCCAGTCAGCAGCGCATAGTCAGTTGCTCAGTCAACATTTAAAAAAAGAAAATTAGACCCTTCTCCATTGAGCAGTTTGGATTTTTGGGTCAACTTTCGAGGCTCATAACTTGCTCAATTTTGCTTCTTTTTATGTGCAATTGTTTTTTATTTGGGGTAATTTTTTGTGCTCTTCGCAGTGGTGTGGTTATTTTCTGATTTTGGTGCACAGGTTTTTTAGAATTTTTGGATTCGCTCAGTTGTACCTGTCCAATCCTCAAATTTTTAACTTCAAAGGCTTCATTTGAGCTCATATGACCTCCTTTATAGGTGCAGTGTTTTTTGAAAGTGCATATTTTTTTTTCTACTTTCATAATCTATGATCAGATTTTAGAGATTTTGAGTGGAAATTATACTTTCATATATTGGTCTTATTTGGCCTATTTGGTACTTGTAAGTTTCTTGGATCTTAGCTTAGATCTCCTGCATTATTAGTTTTAGTCTATTT
This sequence comes from Cryptomeria japonica, assembly GCF_030272615.1. Lineage (NCBI taxonomy): Eukaryota > Viridiplantae > Streptophyta > Pinopsida > Cupressales > Cupressaceae > Cryptomeria > Cryptomeria japonica. The sequence continues at coordinate 257,075,340 of NC_081409.1, read as the reverse complement.
TGGCCTTATTGAGGAAGTTGTAAAGTTGAAATAAGAAGTCCACTTTGCCATTCTTTGCAAGTGGCCCATTGTACACACACTAAGTATAAAGTGCCATATCATCACTTTTCGGGGGGTTCTTTGGTTGAGTGAATTTTGGGGGATGTCTTGTATGATTGTGCCTCTCTTTCCTTGTGCTCTTTCATTTTTGTTGCAATGAGTCCTCATAAATTTCCAACTTTAACTCCACATAATTATGCATCATGGAAAATTAAAGTATGGAGGAAATTAATAGTAAAATGTATCATGCATTACATAGATGGAACTATAGTAGCACCACATGATCCTAAGGTTGATCCTAATGCTCAATTAGAATGGATCACTAAGAATTGCATGGCTCTTGGAACTTTGCGTAAGTATGTATCAGATGACCTCATTTTTCACATTGACAAGTGCACACCAATCAAAGAGGCTTGGGGTATGTGTCAGAAATTGTATGGTCAAGTTGATTAAATCAAAGGTTACAAGATTGACAATGAGCTCACCAACTTGGATCCCAAGAGTTTTGATAAAATCCAAGATTATGTCACCAAAGCAAATGAGCTAAGAGCAAAGCTTAAATATTGTGGAATTGACAAAAAGGATGCTCAGTTGATATTCAACTTGTTGGACAAGCTTGCACCGAAATATGCAACATTTGTATCTAGCTTCCAAAATCATTGTTTGATAGTGGGTACTTCGTACATTATGCCTTCATTTGACGCTTTCATAGAAATGTTGATATTGGAACAATCTAAGTTATTGAACACGAGGCTTCTCAAGTCTTCAAAGTCCAAGGCTTTGGTGGCTAATCAAGGGAGTCAAGGGAGTCAAGGCAAAGATTCTAACAAGAAGAAGAAGCAATCTAAGTCAAAGTCACAATATAAAATAGGGCAATCATCCTCTCCATCACAAGACAATTTTTCATTCTCTTCCAAGAAGGGGACTCCACCTAAGAAGGATAAACCAACTTGTGTATATTGCAAGAAATATGGTCATGATGAGCATCAATGCCACACCAAGAAAGTTGATGAGTTGACAAATCTTCTTAAGAAAAACAACATCAACTTGCTATCCGCCTACACAAAGAAGGATTCATCTCCTTCCTCTTCCTTGCAGTATAAGGGAAAAGGGCAAGCATTTGTGGCTACAACAAGTTCTTCACAGTAGTGGATACTTGATTCGGGTGCCTCTTATCACATGGGTTCTACAAAGGAGCACTTTTCTTCATTGGAGCCATCTAAGGTACCTCACATTTACATAGGTGATGATACACAAGTAGAGGTTGAAGGGAAAGGTTCATTTGACATGGATGATGGAACATTTGAGAATGTAATTTATGTTCCTAACTTGTCCACCAACCTTCTCTCTATCTACCAAATCACTCACTATGGGAATGGGAAAAAGGTTGAGTTTACACTGATTCAGTTGTGGTAAAGGAGCTTGATAATGATGCCTTGGTAGCAGTGGGACAAGTCAATGACAACTCAAGGCTTTATTAATTCTCCCACTTTGTACCAAGCTTTCCTTCTAGGGCATTGCTTACTCATTCAAACTTAGAAAGTAAGCTATGGCATGAGTGATTTGGTCACCTCAACTACCACTATCTTCAGCAGCTTAGCACTAAATACATGGTCACAGGTGTACCTTGAATCAGTTTTTCAGAGGGTGTATGTTTAGGTTGTTCCATGGGAAAGCATCCCGAGGAGAAGTTTGATAAGGGGAAAGGTTGGAGAGCTTTGGAAGTTCTTCAACTTGTTCATAGCGATGTAGTAGGTCCATTTCTAGCACCTTCATTTAGCAAGGCCCACTATGTCCTCACCTTCATTGATGACTACTCCTGCTTCACTTGGGTCTACTTTCTCATTCATAAGAGTGAAGTATTTGACAGATTTCAGGACTTCAAGATTCGTGCGGAGAATCAATCCGGGAAAGTGGTCATGATTCTTCATATAGATAATGGAAGGAAATATGTGAACAAGAGACTTGAGGATTTTTTTACATTTGAGTTTATTAATCTTCACCATTCTATTGCATACACTCCACAACATAACAGAGTTGCAGAACACAAGAATAGAATTCTCAAAGAAATGGCTAGCTGTATGATACATGCATGTTCTCTTGATCCTGCCTTTTGGGAAGAGGCTATTAGTTATGCCACACACATCTAGAATTAGATTCCTCACAAAGATTTGCAAAGTATTACTCCTTTTGAGGATTGGGTTGGTAGGAAACCGATTGTGAGACATTTCAGAGTCTTTGGGTGTCCAGCATTGGCTCACATAGCTCCGAAGAAATTCAAGGCATTGGAACCTCAGAGTCGGCCTTGCATATTTTTTGGTTATCCTAAGGGTGTTAAGACATATAGATTGATGGATTCTGAGACACATGAGGTGTTCATTGAGAGGAGTGTTCATTTTGAGGAAATCTCTCCTAGCTTAGCCTCTCTACCTCTTCCACCTTCCTCCATTGTGGATAGTGATGATAGTGATTCAGATGATGAGATTCATTCAACTCTGACTCGTAGGGTTACACCTCTGTAGGGTCCACTTGTAGTTGAGGAGCCTCATTCTCCACCTCCACCTAGACCTCATTGGGCTCGATAGATACTTGAGGCCATAGGTTCTCTTGTTGGGGATCCTTCGTATACACAAAGGACTTGATCACAACATCGGGACCTTCCACATGCATTCATTTCTACCGCTTCCAATCCACAAACATTTCAGGGAGCATCAGGGGTTCCTGAGTGGGACCAGGCTATGGAGGAAGAGTATAGGTCCTTGATGAGGAACAACACATGGTATTTAGTCCATCTCCCTAAGGGGAGAAAGATGGTTCGATGTAAGTGGATCTATCGAACCAAGTTTGTAGTGGATAGTAGTGTAGATAAGTATAAGGCTTGTCTTATTGCAAAAGGTTTCTCTCAGGTTCTAGGTGTTGACTATACTGAGACCTTTGTGCCTGTAGCCAAGATGAACTCCATTTGCTTGACACTTGCTATTGTTGTAGCTCATGGTTGGGCTGTACATCAGATTAATGTGAAGAGTGTTTTTTTTCATGGGGATCTTGATGAGGATATTTATATGGAGCAGCCACAGGGTTTCATCCAGGATACATCCTTGGTTTGTAGACTAAGGAAATCTCTTTATGGCCTTAAGAAGGCCCCTACGGCTTTGTATGCCAAGATGGATTCCTTTCTTCTCTCAGTAGGGTTCACCAGGTGTCATTCTGATCTGAATGTCTACATTTTGTGATAGGATGACTTACTCTTGATACTTGTTCTCTATGTTGAAGATTTGATCATTATAGGGAGCACTACTTCCATTATTGGTAGTGTCAAATCTGCTTTGTATGATAGATTTGCTATGACTGACTTGGGTCTTTTGCACTTCTTTCTTGGGATAGAGATTTCACAATCACCGTCCATGATTACACTATCGCAGCCCAAGTATGCTCTTGATCTCTTGCACACTTTCACATGGTTGATTGTAAGCCCACACCAACTCCCTTTCTTTCAGAAGTCAATCTTGATGCTTATTTCTCTTCTCCACCAGTTGATGCCACAGTGTATCATCAGCTTGTGGGTAGTCTAATCTACTTGACTCATACACGCCCTAATATTTCATTTGCGGTTGGCATGGTTTCCTACTTCATGCAAGAACCACATGAGCTTCATTGGAAAGCCGCCAAGTGCATCCTTCATTACATCTAGGGTACACATCACTAATAGATTCACTATGAAATAGGCACAGGACTTTGATTGGTTGTTTATGAAAACTCTGATTGGGCTAGTGATCTTGATGATTTTTATTATACTTCAGGTTACAATTTTCACCTTGGTTCAGGCCCCATTTGTTGGCAGAGCAAGAAGCAGCATGCTATTGCTCTCTCTCTTTGACTGAGGCTATGTATCGAGGAGTTGTTAACGCAGCGACTGAGACTATTTGGCTATAGCAGATTCTCAAAGAGTTTGGGTTCACCACTCAATGACCGATAGTTCTACATTGCAACAGTCAGAGTACTATTGTAGTCTTGTAGAGCCCAGTCCAACACCAGTGGACCAAACACATCGAGATCCATATGCAATACATCCAAGAGCTGATTCAGGAGTAGGTCATTGATTTGCAATATTGTCCTATAGTAGAGCAAGTTTCAGACATATTAACCAAAACTTTCACTGAGTGTAAGTTCCAACAGTTGCCAGCTCTCTTGGGGGTGTAGGATGTCTCATTAGGGGGGGTCAGCTGACTTCTCCTTCCTCTCTTATGGGGGGGACATTTTCCTCCTTGAGGTTCTGTCCTTCTTTGAGAGTCTTTTGTACATTCATCTCTCTTTTGGGGGGGAAGTATTTTCCCACTGGGTTTTCTCCCTTTCTCCATTTGTGAGAGATTGCATTGCATAGTTTTTCTTGCATTTGCATGTATTGTACATGGGTACCTATCATGGCCTCGTAGCCGAGACCCATCTTGCATTGTTGACTTGAGTCTTCATTCCCCTAAGTTGCACTTAAGGGGGGGTGTTGGTGTAAATAAATAATCATTATGGATATTATTACACTTTACTTAAGTTAAATTAGGATAATGCATCTCTTCATAATTTGGATTTGAGACACTTGGGGAAGTGTGCACATAGGGATATAGCTTGTAGGAGAAATTCCACATAGGAATATTATATTATTTCTCCTATGTACTCCTAGTATTTCTTACCTACCCTTGTTTCTCATTGAGCCACATGTCATGATTGTGTGCTCGTACGTCCATATGGCCTTGCCTATATAAGTAGGCCTACATTCATTGTATTGGTTAATCCAGTTGATCATTTGCATATTGATGAGAATACAGTTTGATCTTGTCATTCTTTTTTCTCTCTTTTATACTTTTCATTGTACCATTGATCTTGGCAAAATATCACAGTTATAATAGTCCTAATAGAAACAAGAATCAAATCCACAACATCATCAAAAGTATCACATGCTTCTAGTAGAAATCCCTCAATTTTTGTTTATCAATTTAGTTTGGTAGTCGAGCTTAGGAAGGTAAATTTTGGAAGGGAGAAAATTGGAATATAATGGCATAGAAACTTGACTAGTCAAAACCAAGTGATTAATCATAGATACACCTATGAAATCCTCTTTATGATTCTTGGAAAGAAGGTGTAACATTTTACAGATGCAAAATCAAGGTTTTGTATGCAATTTGTCATGACATCATTTTTATATTAGGATCTTGGAGAAGCATGTTTAAAATTTTATGAAAAGAAATTTTACAAAGAGGAGACTTGTCATATCCTTTTCTTCCAAAAATAAAAACTTGGTAAGAATAGAAAGTTCCTATTGTGCCAAAATATAGTAAATTGGGATGACAAGATAATTTGAGGAAAATTAATATTAATTTTAATATCTTATTTGTTTTGATGAAAATTATATTAATCAATTTTATTTTTTTTAAATGAATGTCATCTTATGGTGTGTATTACTTTTTAGAAAGTTTTAATGGGATCTTTGGGCATCTTTAGGTTCTAGTGACTTTATTGTAGTTCTTTTTTATAGTTTCCAAAATTGATTATTTCATTCACATGCAATTTTCCTCCATTATTAGTAGTGGGATTTGGATGCCAAATTTGAATTCCATATATTGATAAATTTGGTATTTTGCAAGGCACTCAAAAATTGGCTTTTGTTTGAGTTTTGGATTGCTTATTCAATGGTTGATAAGCTAGTTGAGAAGGAGAATTTCAAACACAATGTTGAAGCTTTCTAGGTCAATCTAAGGTGCAAAGACAAAGGATTACTAGGTGATCCAAGGGTGGGAGTCAGAGGATTAAATTAGAGAGTAATCTCATACAAATATTACCCATGTATTGAACAAATTGTGATTTCTTCATATTATTTCTAGGAGGGTTTCATCAGTTATAAGAGTAATCTTTTTGGGTTTGAGTGTTCCATTTGTTGTATAACTGTATGGAAGATTTTTTGATGTGGTTCTGCTATATTTTATTTGTAGTTGCATTGTGTGTTTTGGCTTCAAAATTGATCTCTATTTTGAATGAAGTTGCAATAGATTGTATTAATTAATATCACAAAAATATTTAGAATGAAATTATTTATTTGTCATGGAAAATATATAGATGGATGTTATCTTTCAATTTGTGAATCTATTATCTAAATTGGGTTAAATTTCTCTAGCTACAACTACATTATTTTTAGTAAATTTGTTGTTAAATCAATTCACTTTGAACTAACTATCAAAAGAGTTCTAGATATAATAATATTTATTTATCACAAAACATTATAGAACTAAGAGAATAGTCAATATTTTTTAATAATTATTCACATAAGTTGTAGCCAATAACTAAGTAGACCTATACAAAAAATAAAGTTGAACCATACAAATATAATCAATACCTTAACTCCCTTAACTTCTATGTTTTTCAAACATGACTCTATGACTTCTAATTTAGTTAAAAGTTATGAAAAGTTCTTTTCTAATAGATGAACAAATGTCACCTTAAAAAAAAGGGTTTTCCATTAGAACAACAAATGTAACTGTAAGAATTTCCCTTAGTTGAATTTGCTTCATTAAGCTAACATATGAATCTATAACTATATACCTTTCATCAACTAGGGAATAAGTAATCAAGTTCGAGTACTAGATAATTTTATGAGTATAATATCCTCAATTAAAAATAGACTTTGATTAGTTAGTATCTACCAACTTCAAATATTCAATATATTTGACCATATTTTCTAAAATTTAGAACCCCAAATAATCATCATAGAATACTAGAGTTCTTGAATACTCGTGCATTAACAAATAGTAAAACTCCTTAGGTTACTAAAACTCAACAATACTCGTGCATTAACAAATAGTAAAACTCCTTAGGTTACTAAAACTCAACAAAAATAGACTAATTTAGAAATTGTCAATATTTAATCTATGGTCTAAAATTGATCAACAATATCTTGAACTTATAAATGTGGGTCCTATAAAATCCTTAAAACAATGTTTTGTAGTCAAATACCAATCAAACAATGAATTATAACTTTCAATTAATTGGTAGAGTAATTTGTTCATGAATTATTTCTCCATGGTTGGGGCACAACTTTTTACAACTTGGGCACAAGTCGTGTATGAAATGGTTTGAACATGGATTTTACTTTAATAATTTTTTTAATAACTCGGTTTTGACTACTCAAGTTTCTATGCTATTATATTTCAATTTTCTCCCTTCCAAAATTTACCTTCGTGAGCTCGGCTACCAAACTAATTTGACCAATTGTATTATTTGAAATTCTTACAAATATCACATCTAGTAAACTCTTTGAAGGAAACATTAAATTGACGATCTTAGATGATCCTTATTTAGGATCAATAATATCATCTTATTTGTTAATTTCCAAAATGACTTAACCGATAGATTGGGATCATTGATATTGTCCACATGAATTCATATCCATGTTTTTTTACATGCTCTATATACTATATTAAAAATAAATAAAATACTTCATTAGGAAAAATTAAATATACTCTATATATTCTTTCCTTCTATGCTTTACATTGATCAAAATATTAAAATGAACAACACTTAATGTTTTGATGTCGTGTGGATTCTTAGAGAAACCACATATATTACATTTTTTATTTTGGGTTCTTTATAGGGTGCATTACTTTTTTAAAATTAATCACTGATTAACAATTGCTTACTATGCTAGTCAACAACATCAATTCATTAATAACTTGTCAAAATGCCATACGATTTAATTATCTAAAGAGCCTTGACCATTTAGCTTGTCGATTATATAATATATACATGATACCCAATTGACCCATTCATCATTTCTGACATTGGTCAGTCTTTGAAAATATCACTTATAGTAGTGATGCTTATTACTGACCCAACTAATCCATACAAAGGTTTGAGCCCTCTCAAATACTCGTATTTAACCAAAATAAAATTCAAATCTTCATTATCACACTATAATAAATATTTTTAAATATTAAAACCAAAAAAAAATTATATTTACATCAATCATTAAAAAAATATCAAAAAATACATGAGTCAATGCTCTAAATTTACAAAATATAGACCATAGATCATCAAATTCCAAATGTCTTAAACTCTTGTTCTATAAGTATTCCATCATAACATAATAATAACAAGTACCACGTAGTGGCTAGTACTCGCTGTTTAGATTTGTAATAGTAATTGAGTATGCTTTTCTACAATTAATTACAAATATAAGATATTAATAATTTTGTAACGTAATTTTAATTGAATCCTAACCTCAATTAAGTTGTAATCTTATTTGAACCCTAACTATAATAATAATTGAATGTTAATTATAAATTAATTGAATTCTAAATTTAACACATAATAATCCCTAACCTAAATTGAGCACTAATCTTAACAGTTACCCTAACCCTATTTTAACTCTAATAAAAGTCATGTCTCTAATTCCTATTATAACTCTAATCTTAAATGAATTGTATTCTAAACCCCTTTGAATCTTAACAATAATTTAACCCTAGCACTAAATGAATTTTTTTACATATAAGTCTAATCGATCCTTAACCCTAACTCCAATTTTAAACTTTACCTAACCCTTCCCCTAATTAAATCCTTACCCTAACCATGTTTGAACTATAGCCATAATTTAAAACTAACTAAAAAATTTATTTTATAACTTTAATTAAACACTAATTGAATCATAGTCCTAACCCTAATTGAACTTCTAATTAAACTCTAACACTAAGCTATAAATCTAATCCTAATTTTACTATAATCTAGCCGCCTTATTTGTATATTAATCGAATATGCTTTTTTCAAACAATTGGCAAATAGAAGAGATTAATTAAAATAATCATAAAATTAATTATATAAAATTAATTTATTTAATTTTTTTTAGTTAAGAATATTATAACTCTTCTAAAATTTAATATTTATTTGAGAATGTGATTTGTGAACAAATCATAAATTATACCTAAATAGTAGTAAAGATTGTATTAATATTCATTATATTATTTTTTGGATATTCATTGTATTACCTTTTTAATTATTATTGTTTTGTATTATCTTACATTAAGAATAATCTAATCTTATATTTTATTTGTATTATAAAAATGTTAATTTAATACTATTAATGTCAAAGTTACTAAATTATTATTATTTATTATTCTAATTACTAATGTATTATAGTGTTGATTTAATATTATTATCAATATTAGTACTTAAATTATTAGAATATTTTTATTTTAAACATTATATTACTATTTTATAATTTTCATGACTATAGTAATAGTGTTTTATATTATATTATCTTATTATTCTATTGTTTTAATACTATTAAATTAGGTGAGAATAATGTTATTTATAATTACTTAAATTGTAAAAATTTGTTACCTTGTAATGTTAACTACCAAGATTTTCACAATTAATTAATAATCAATTAATTTGCATCAAACTATTTTCACCTACAAAAAGTTTAGATTTATTATCAAATTTTTTATATTACAAATTGTAAATAATTCAAAAAGAAAATTAAACCATACTAAATATTATTTTAATGACTTAAAAATTTGCTTAAAAATATTCATAAAATCATGCATCTTAACTATTAAAAAATAAAAAATAAAACATGAGGAAGAAAAAATTCATAAATATAATTGATAAAAAAAAAATTCAATAATAACGAATTAATGAAAATTGGATGCAACCAATTACAATAGTACTAGCCTAACAGCAAATACTAATAACACCATATAGAGAAGTGAAGCGCATGCTTAGGTATCTACAATTGTAAGTGTTAATAATAATTCTCCAACATATAAACATAACTAGCACTGGTTGTAGCCTTTTGAAAGAGAAAGCCTTGAATCCTTCAATGGAAGTATGCATTTACAGATAGAAAATCATAAGATATAAAATATGCGAATCTTGTCGTATAAGAATCCTGAAGTCATAGTAAGTAGACTTACTAACTTGTTTAGAGCTGTTTAACAATGATAATCTGTTTAGATTATAGCATAGAAATATGCAGAGCATTTGCTGGCAATATGAATTAGAAGGCTCTAAGGTAAGAGTCATTTAACTTTAAGAAAAAAAGAGGTCTGATATAATACATCAAATGAACAAATGAGATGAACTGCTTTTGCATCTCCCCTAAAGGCTTCCAAAGAAACCCTAAAGAGAATGTCTTAAAATATTTTGGAAACCTTTGAGGGAGATTTAATAGCAGTTCCCTCATACTTCTCCTAGAATCCATGCACCCCCATAAGCTGAAACGATGAAACAAAGAATGTTGTGTAAAATTGTTGATTGGGTGGATAAATTTATAGGAATGCCAACTGAACTATTTGCATTTTACTATTGAGAAGTATTAGTCCATTTCCATCCACGGAATTCAAAAAGTCATTATGATTAAAGCAGAAGACAAGCTTATCTGCATAAAATTCCCACTAGATTGAATGATACCTTTCGTTTCCTCCTGTCAATTCGCTTCGTGCATCTTATTATAAAGAATAGATGCCATATATATGATAATGATCTATATTCCTTTCTCATCACTAATACTTCTTCCACATTTGTGAGATTAAAACAAACAGGTTATTGACTTTTCACATCAAATTTTATTTCTAGAATTTTTAAGAGTGCCTTCAATAGATATATTGAGAATATAGTCAGATAAGTTTACTCCGAAACATTCATGGGCATGTTGTGTAACGAAAAGTAAATATATATTTTCAGAAGATAAGATTTAGTTGCCTTCCATTGGATATTGATTGAGATCTCTGATATGAAATCGCATAAAATTAGGGGTCCCCATATAATCGCATTCGAAACAAACAAAGAAACCAAAAAAAGTGTGCTGTTAAGAGCACAAGTACTAATGAATTGGAAGCATGCATAGATTCTTTTTCACTTATTATGGTCATATATGGACATTAGATATCCTCATGCTTTTCAGCATAGCTAAACATGCGGCTTTGTGCATGTACAAGTAAAGCGTCGAAACAAAAAACTATAGGTTCAATTTGAAGGAGATCTATCAAACATTTGGAAAGAAGTGTTCACAAATGAAACAAAGGAATTTAACTACACAATGGTATGTAGGTATATGATGGTATAGATATATAATATTATGTTTAAACGAACTAAAATATTTTGACAGGCAGAGAGAAAAGGGTTGATTAATAAGATTTTTATTTTAAATTGTGATGGTACCATTTTTTATTGCAAGTATCTAAAGTTTATACAAATTGGGGTCAGCAAGTGAAGAAGGGAGGTTGTCAAGTTCAACAAGAAATTACTACAAGAACATGAATCTATGTTGGAAAAACTTTAGTTATATGCTATAATGGTTTGACAACACAACAATTCATAAAAAACTAGATATTCATACAAAAAATAATCAAATTCTAAATTGGCAAAACTCTAAAAATTTACCGTTCACAAGAAGCCAAACATTTTATGAAAGAATAAATTAGAAGGTAATATTTCGTTCATTTATCTCAAAATAATAGTCTTTTACACACATTTACTTCCCCTTATAATATTGGACCAAAATTAACAATCCCCTTTTTTTTCCTTTCTTGTTGTTCATCTATCACATGCACCTTTTTTTCTCACCTTTTTTCCTCTCTGTCTTTCATCTTCTATATTTCTATTTTTCCTTCTTTACGGTTGTTTCCCCCTTCTTCGGTTCTCTTTTGTCTCTTTGTTTGTCTCTATTTTCCCTATCCAAATCCCTCCAAAAAATTACCTTTTCTAACAAAATCCTACCAAAAATGAGTGCAATTCTTAAAATGTCATCATAAATACACAACTCTATTTTTGGGTTAAAATTCCCCCCTCAAATTGTTCCTTCTCCATTTTTCTGTACCTCTATTTATTAATGTGCCAAAGTAGGTAGTTTCTTCCCCAAATGGTTGAGAAAACTAAATTTAAATCACAATAGTTTCATATTTAGTGGTGGGTAGAAGAGATTAGAAAAGGAATGCCCAAAATACATGACACCCTTTCATCAAACATCTAAGGTACACAAATTTTGTGAATTCTTGTTCAATGCCTAAAACTAAGCATTACCATAGGTCAAAATTTTAATTTTGTGGGTTTTAAACCATTTTCTCTAGGAATAATACTATTACTAGAGTTTAATGACTTTGTTACTACAAGTGTTAACTAGAATGACTCGATTTGTGTTGGTCTTAGCTAAGCAATGTATTTCACTAGTCTATTCTTCCATTTCACTAGATATTCATTGTATTCTTTGTCTATCATCTTTCTAACCACTCTAGATTCCAAAATGCATTCAATCTTTCATTTAGTTATTACATCTAGTTGTCTATTGAGTTTTCCTCTTTCTCCACCTATTGCAATGTCTCTCCTTTATATTAAGTACACAAATAAAAAAATATTAGAAATTGGTGAGATGTTCAAGAATGTGTGTAGCTATAACTCATAAACATTTGGTAAAAATTTCTTCATAATTTTACACAGTCCAATCTTCTAAGTATGGCTCGAGAACAATTTATAAAAAAGAGAGCTTGCCCTTGGTAGGGTTGAGGCTAAATTATAAATGAAATGTTGAATTGAAATGATTATACCCTAGAATTAATAATGGAGGTGATGCAATTCTCTTTAGATAATTCTTGCAAATGTTGATGCAATAACATGACAAATGATAACAAAATTCATCATGAAAACATACTTGAAGATAAGTTATTGTAGCTCTTGATGCTCCTTGTACTATGATTTTCTTGAGTAAAGGAATTACGACTCTTGGATTAGAATGTTGTCTTGTAAATTATTTTCTTAGGTTATGAATGATAAATGATTTTTATATATAGGGTTCTCAATGTAATTTAACATTTTTGCAGACTCCAACAATGGCATGAAAATATCAGGATCAGATAACGAATGGCAGGAACTGACACTTGCAAATGTTCAAATTTGGGTCCCTTTTGAAGAGACTAAGGTGTTATGTGTTGTATTCCACTAGGACTATGCAACTATGTGCCATAGTCTAGCTAGAAAGGAACAAAATGAATATGGTTGTAGAGTGCATAATCCCAAGACATAGGATCAAGTCACCTTGAGAGCATATGGCAACAATGTGGATGAGATAAGGACAAAATAGGCTCAAAATGACCCAAATTGAGACAGACTAGAGAAAGGGCCCAAAAAGAGTGAAATTATAAACAGACTACAATTTACAATATTATAATAATTTATTGCTTTAAATCCATAGAATATAATTCATATGTAGCTTTACAATAATATGATCAACATGCAATCCTCCATATACTAATTATTGTTATGTTTATATAAAATTAACATTTAGATTTGTTTATTGTCAATAAAATTATGGGACATAACCCATAGATCTCAAGATCACTCTTACATATTTCAATATAGAAAATAAGATATTTAAAAGTGAATGTTTATAGGATTGCACATGGGAACATGTAAAACCTTCAGAGATAGAAATAACCTCTAAATGTTTTCTACATGAACTAGATATGGGTGTAAACTTATAAAAATTAAAAGTGTTCTAGAAAAATATCCATCACAGATAATAGTTCACTATTGTTCTATTATTATTAAGATACCTAACAAAAATATTATATTTTGGTATTATTGTATTTTTTATTAGACTTGATCATGCCAATAAACCTATACATATGCTTTACTATATAGGAATTTAAGATCAATGAAATATTATATCCTTATTGATTACCTCTTAGTCCTTGACATTATTTAGAAATTATAAACACTATGTTTATTTTTTGATCAATAACAGGTCAAGGCCAAAATATATTTAAAAGTGTTGAAAAATATACATTAAAATAATAGAAATAAATAAACCAGAACCAACCAAAACCAAAACCAGTGAATAAAAAAATATCCCAACAACAGGGGATGAATGAGTCTAACGAATATAAGAGACAATACAAAATATCAACCAAAATAACAACCAAGGGACCATATCATGCAAACATATATCTATGAATAAGAAGCCCATCGAAGAAAACCAAATAGAGACGAGAACCATAAGAGATTTTATTAATATAACCTATGAAAAAGGGCCATCAATGAGAACCAAAACAGAGATGGGGGCACCTTGAAACAAATTAGTCGAATGCCTGACCAAAGGAGGAAGCTGGAGAGAAAGCCACAAAGCTAGAAGAGGGGGAGGCCACCATTGCAAGCTCCCTTTCATGAACCTCGTCACCATCGTCATCACTTGAGCTTGAAGATATTTCCACATCATTGGTTGCATTTAAACTCTCCATAAATTTGTAATCCACCACCCATTCCTCGTAGTGATCCACATTATCACCTATAATGTTGAGGCCAATTAGACTATCTGTAGTAAATCCCATTAACCGTTTGAGGAATTGAATACTTCTCTAAATTATGGTTAGTTATAAACACTATGTTGATAAGAATTAACTGATTTATATTTTAATCATTTTTGTATTGTAACTTTGTCCCCAAAAATTGTTTAAGAGACTATGTGAAAATATATGAACTCCTTTTAGGGTTATTGAGTAATTGTTTCAATGACCTATAGAATTGTGGATACTCATGTAGTTTGCAATGCATGGTTATCATCTTTGACTATATTTTGAATATATAGATTATATGAACTGTTCAATTATGATTGACTACATAGTATGGGATGTGTATGTCATTCACTAGTTAAATGTTATGTTACACAAAATAAAATGTTTGTAATTTTTAATTTACATACAAACTATTAAAATGTATATATATTAAATAAAAAAAGTTACATGAGAGAAAATTGATGAAGTTGAAATATATCAAATTAAATATATAGAATAACACTAGTCACTTGGGCTGCTCCAGGTGAGTAGTTTTTCTAGTTGAATTTTCTGATGAAGCTAACGTCTTGGAATATGAGGGACTTAGATAGCCCGGTAAAACAACATATGCTTAAGTGCTTATTAATTGAGAAAAGGATTGACATCCTCTTGTGACAAGAGACTAAAATAAAATCTAAGGATTTTCCGAAGACTGTGAATCTCTTTTAGCCTTTAGTTTAGTTTTTGGTTAGTGATGTTGAAGGAGCTTCAGGTGGCATAGCTACCTTATGGAATCTGGTCTCCTTTATCGGAACACTGATTCACTCTTCAAAAAATAATCTTGTTGTTAGGATGCAGAATTTGCATTCACGACAATGGTGGAATCTTATAGATATTAATGCCCCTAATGATAGATCTCGTAAGGTAGTGTTATGGGGCTCTTGTCCCCCCTCATTTTTAACAATTTTGCTAACATGTGGATGTTGGGAGGTGACTTAAACACTCCTCTATTTCCTTCAGAGAAGTATAGTGGCTCTAAGGACTTATCTGAAAGCATGAATGATCTTGCAGACTTTATTATGACTGTTGGTCTCATGGACATAAGCCTACGAGGGTCCCAATTCATTTGGTCCAATAGGATACAAGGTCATCTTCTAATCCAAGTAAGATTAGATAGGTTTTTAGTTTTAGGCAATTGGCTAAATGTTGATAATCTTTCCGTCAATTCCCTCCCCAAGACTAGATCAAACCATAATTCTATCATCCTTTCATACGAAAATAGTTTAAAGAGAAGTCCCTTCTCTTTCAGATATGAAATAATATTGACGTTGCATCTGGAATTCAAAGATATGGTGAGATAGTGATTGAGTATTCAAGTGAATGGGACTCCTATGTTCAGGGTGGTGCAAAACCTGAAGTTGCTTAGAGACAGAGCGAAAGGGTGGAACAAATGCTCATTTGGAAACATTTTTTAACATAAAAAGACCATCTTTCTATCCAAGATAAACTCAAAATGGGTCAAACTAATCAAGAGGATTACTTGGAGGAGAAATATTTAAGGGACCAATGGGCTAGATTAAACAAAAAGGAAGAGATGTTTTGGAAATAAAATTCCCAGGTTCAATTGCTTGTAGAGGGTTACAAGAATATGAAATTATTTCATCAGTCGGCTACGAAACATAGAAGAAGAAGTAAG
Source organism: Cryptomeria japonica (assembly GCF_030272615.1). Classification (NCBI taxonomy): domain Eukaryota; kingdom Viridiplantae; phylum Streptophyta; class Pinopsida; order Cupressales; family Cupressaceae; genus Cryptomeria; species Cryptomeria japonica. Next base: position 257,059,302 of record NC_081409.1, on the reverse strand, counting down.
CTAAGATAGCTTCAAAGAGAGGATGGGTCCCTTACTAAGGATGATGTCAAGATTTTAAGGATGACAGTTTCATTTTTTGAAAATCAAAATAATTGTGGTAGGAATATTTTTAGTGATCCTGATGGGTTGTTGGAGGTCATACCTAAGGTCATCACTGATATGGACTTTCTCCATCTTGCATCTAGAGTTTCCTTTCAAGAGGTTAAGTAAGTTGTTTTCTCTTTTGGAGCTTACAAAGCCCCAGACCCTGATGGGTTCCCCCTGGCATTCTTTTAGGAATTATGGGATATTGTGGGCATAGATGTTTACAATGCAACCAAGGACTTCTTCAAAAAGGGTAAACTTCTTTAACAAGTCAACTCAACTTTTATTAATTTGATTCCTAAATGTGATAATGTTTCTTCTTCAAAATACTTTAGGTCCATCGACCTATGCAATACCTTGTTCAAAACAAATTCCAAGATTATGGTTAATAGGCTAAAAAATGTGTTGGACAAGATGATTTCTGAAAATAAAAAAGCTTTGTTAAGGGAAGACATATCTTGGACTATTACTACTACCCATGAATTAGCCCACTCTATGGAACACAACAAGAAATTTGGTATGGCCTTTAAGATAAATATTTTGAAAGATTATGATAAGGTCTCATGACACTTCCTCTTTCAAGTCTTTAAAAAGTTTAGATTTAAGGGAAAATTTCTTAGGATGATAGTTGAATGTGTTACCTCTCTTATGTTTTCGCTTTTGGTTAATGGCTCACTGAAAGGATACTTCTCTTGTGGTAGAGAAATTCACCAAGGTGACCCCTTCTTCCCATATCTATTTATCATTATTGCTAAAGTCTTGGGGAGAAATATATAGAGATATAGGGACCTTGGTAGGTTAACGGGCATTAAAGTTGCTTCTAAATTAGCTCCTATTACCCACTAGCAGTTTTTGGAGGATACTATTATCTTTGGAGAAGCGTATATTTATAAAGCTAAAGGGTGGAAGGAGATCTTGGAAAATTATGCTAATTTGTTAGGTTAACATATTAATTATGTTTAAAGTAAAATCTACTTTCTCAATGTTCCCCTTTCCTTGCAAACAAAAATTACCAGAATATTTGGGTGTAGTGTTGCTTCCTTTCCTGATTCCTATTTGAGTTTGCCCCTTATTTTCAAAAGACTACCCAAAATATTCTAGAATGGTATCATTGGGAATTTCAAAGAAAGCTCTCGGACTGGAAAGGGAAACTCTCAAGCTTGGCTGGTAAAGTGCAATTGGTAAAATATTGTTTGCAGGATATACCTATTTATTTTCTCTCTCTTTTCAAAATGTCAAGGTGTGTGGTTGATAAAATAGAAAAAATACAAAAAAGGATCCTATGGATAGGTATGGAAGAGAAGACTTGGATTGCCCTGGTTCCTTGGGATAGGGTATGCAATTCTAAAAGGTCTAGAGGGTTAGCAATAAGAAAAAAAATACCTTTCAAGAGAGCTCTTGTTGCCAAAATTGGATGGTGGATTATTGAAGGTGTTAAAGACTAGATCGGAATATTCAAAGATAAATATCTCAATAATGCCACTAGTAACATTATACTTTATAAGTTGTACTTACCCTTAGGATCTTCTATTTGGAATAATGCTCTTAAATTTAGGAATTTTCTGAAAAAGGGGCGAAGGAATATAATAGGTGATGGCAGGTGTACTAGATTTTGGGATGACCTTTGGTTTAAGGATAAATCTCTATTATATACTAATCGATTCAACTTGATTAAGAACTTACTTATTAAAAAAATGGTATTATGGTGCAAGGTTACCTCTCATGGTAGGATGATCAAGGGTGATGGAATTTTTAAAAAAATTTCAGGTAGGGAACAGAGATGGTATTTCAAATTCTAACAAAAAAATGATGGAGGAGGATGCCAAGTTAATGAATTCCTTATTGGGGAATTGTACTTTCTTTTCCCCCTTAAGGGATGATGTGTGGATTTGGAGACATTATCCCTCGTGGGATTTTTTTATTAAATCAACTTACAAAGAAATGGAGGTTGATGCTATTGAAAATTTCAATTGGAACCACATTTGGGTGAAATGTTTTATTCCAAAAATAAACTATTTTGGGTGGTTTACAACTCAAAGTAACATATTAACCATTGATAACCTAAATAAGAGGGATTTCTCCTTTGTCAATAGGCGCCTCTTGTGGTACAATGATCTTGAAAGTATTGATCACACTTTTTTAACTACCAATATGTTATGGAGGTGTGGTTGGAGGTTTTTACTGCCCTTGTGATATCCTGGCCTATAGAAAAGCCTAAGAGAGACTTGATAGAGCAATAGAGCCAATGTCCCTTTAGTCAGCCTATGATCAAGAATTTTTGGTCTCAAATTCCTCTATTTGTTCCCTAGAATATATGGAAGGAACAAAACAACATAATTTTCAGGGAAGAGACAAGAAACAACACGACACTATTCCATATCATTAAACAACAGATAAAGGAGAATGTGAATGCTGCATCATATGGTCTGTTTAAATTCAGGCCTAACCTTCTTGACCTTACAATTAAGCATATATATTATATTATACATGATCTAATGAGAATTAATAGGAAAAAAATAATATTAGGAAAGGAATGTATCTGGTCTCCCCCTAAGATTGGATGGATCAAATCCAATTTTGATAGTTACTCCAAAGGTAACCAAGGGATCTTTGGTGCGAGAGATTTCATAAGAGACAACAAAAGATTCCTAATTGAGGGTTACTATATGAACTCAGGAAAGGGAACCAATAATAGAGTGGAATCTTTAGGTACTTGGCAAGGTATCAAGAGATTATGTCACATGAACTATCAAAACGCCTTCTTGGAAGGTGATTGAAAGATGATTGTTGATTGTCTAAATGACAAAGTGAGAAATCTATGGTAAATCAAAAGCATTATAGAAGAAAGAAGATTGATAATGTGTCATTTTCTTAATCTCAGAGGAAACAAGGTTGCTCATGAAGTGGCCAATTACGGCCTCAACTTTTAAGATTGGGATTTCTTTAACTTTATTCATAGCCCTACCAGACCTAGAGAGATATTATCTCAAGAAAGACATAATTTTATTTGAATGAATCATTCATCTTTATTGGTAATAATGACAAGGATAGCAAATAAAAATTTAAATTGGAAAGGGCTAAAAGGTGCCAAATGTATTCAAATTCAAAAATGGGTACTGAGATGGATGTTAATCCGATTTTTGGGTTGCCTGTTGAGCTGGCAAACTTTGTGGATTCCCCTTGGCATAAGGGAATTAAAAGATAATAAATTTATTATATTACAAAGCAATCATAGCACTATCCAACTTTTGATACCATGTATGGCAATATTATTATAAATAGTAGTAGTGAATTACTTTTGCTTCCCCATAAGAAAAGTCATTTTGGGAAGTGTCTTTTCACTTGTACAAAAGGGTTTCATAATCATATTAAAATTTTCCTTAATCATCGCCGATTTTTAGTTTGTGGTATCTATTACAAGTTTGGTGGGTCTTCTTTGTGTTGTTTCTGGATGCCTAAGCACACTAATGTTGAGAAAAGTTGTGACATGGGTGGACCGCTAAAAAGGTTGAAGCCTAAGGACTATAAAGAGCTTCAGAAGAATGAAGAGGTGTGGGACCTATTCCATAGGGTTGGGATGACACCCTTTTTTTTCCTATCAACAAGGCCCTTTTGACAAGATTATATATTTCTTAGTGTAAAGGGGAAGTTTCTATTGGTAGAATTACCTTTGTTGTCACACCTGATCTCATTGCAGAGGTGACAGGTCTTCATAATGATGGAAAGAAGGTCGAAAAAAAAGAGCTCGGGGGATTACAAAGGCTATCTAAAGAAATTATTTAAGAAGAGTGAAAATCCAATGGTTACGCCAAATAGCTATGACCACTCTATTATTCCCACACCCTATGCCATGGTAAGCTACTATGTAATGAAATATTTCACCCTTGAAGGACATTATACTAATATAAATGGATATCATCTTCCTATTATTAATCATACTAGGAATGGTGATGGAGTTAATTTTCCCTATTGTTTGTTTACCTCTTTGTCTATGAGTGTTCTGAAATGGGATACACTCCCACTCCACCAAGGGCTAATCTATGCCCTTTACTATTATTCCTTCGACTATTCCCCCTCCATAGTAATTTTCATACCCTTCCTAGGAAAATTAAGGCCATAAAAGATCCTCCTCACTCTCTTGTTTGTATTGAGATAATTGGGACTAATCCCTTACCAAAAAATGAGCCTATTCTTTCTTCTAAGAAGAATTCCAAAAAACCTAAAGAGGAGTCGACTACTAAAGCTCTTGAGGTGGAACCACTAAGAATAACCCTTGAAAAACATAAACATACACCCCCAAAAATAGCCCAAATTAAAGCAAGGAAAAATGAAAAAGATTCCAGTAAAAAGATGATTACCATTGGTTTAGATATGTAGGGTTATAAAGAGGAGGATGACACTAGGACAGACCATGAGAAATAGGATGGTGGTTAATGGGAGAGGTTCTCAACTCACTTCATTGTAAAGGATAAAAAGGTAAACTTGAAATGAAAGAGGCTTCCCTTGAATTAGCCGAGGTTTTCACTCTTGATGATGATAAGAGTTCCTCAACTGATGATGCAAAGGATGATGATTTATATGAGGTTGAAGAGAAATAGGATGTTGACAATGGGAATGACTCAGAGGGCACAAGTGAGACTAAGGATGAGAAGGAAAATTCAGATCACAAGTCCCCTTCCTCGATCGACTATGAAGATAATGAGATGGTAGCATTTTGATGTAGGAGCATCATTGGTCTCTAGGCAATCTTGCATCAACCAAAAATATTTCCTTTTAGTTTAGTTCTTGTTTAGTTCAATGTGTAGTTTTTTGGTTTCTTACCAGTTGGTATCGGTAATTGCTTTATTTTCATTGCGGACCCTAGTTTCAGTTTCCAGGCTAGTTCATGGCTTAATTCCATATTTTTAGTCCATTTGGATTATTTTCCGGTCAGTTATTACTTTTTGTTGATTGTTTCTGGGTTCCGAGATAGTTCTTGTGCTTTCCGATTGACTTTCCTTCATTACCGAAGCTTTTCTTGGCATGTGGATAGATTTTGGGTCTTGTTCGATGTTGTTTGGCATGTGGTCAACCTTCCTTCTAAACCACACTTCTTAGTTGTTATTTTCTGGAAAGACTTTTGTTCATTCTTAAAGCTGACCTAGTTACACATTTCATTTTCCTACATTGGTAAATGTAAAATTTAATGGCCTACCTAGATATGTTCTGGTGGGTTTAAATATGGTATTATGTAATCATCTGTAGAGGTAGAGGAAGTAGAATTGAGAATAAGGATTGAGATTCTCATTTAGTGATCCAGTTGATTCTTAGAATCCCAATTGGATTGTATCCGACTTGAAGCCTAAATGTAACCGGTTAACTACTGGATGTTCAAAGATGATTATATGATGATAACTGGTTGGTTTCTGGAAGTTCTAAGGCAATAATATGACCTGTTTCTATAATCTTGTTATATTTGCTTATTGTTTTCATTGTGTTACTCTTGCTACCTAAGTCGGTTGATTCTCTTTGAGGGTTTTACCGGCTATGGCTACATCAAGTGGTATCAGAGTTGGTTATGAACCAATTAGTGGAAGAGTTGTTTGCGAACATTGAGGCATTCCTTTAGGTGGACAGATAGTCGATTGGAGGCAAGCTACACGTGTGTTCAGTAGATCGTCGAGGGGAGGCAATTGAAACTGGTAGTCAGATCACTGAGTTGAGGCAGTTCACCAGAGTAGAAGAGGAGATGCCACCTAGAAGGACAAAACCCTAGAGGGTAGAGCAGATGATGCAAGACTTCAAGAATGAACTGAGGAACAAAATCCAAAATGCATTGGCTGGTTTGTAGAGAAACCCTGAATCTGAGGATGAGTATGAAGAAATCAGTGAAGAGCTTGAAGAAGAGGCTAAAGGACCGGAAGATGGAAGAGATGAAAGATTCCTGAGAGTAGTGGTGCAATCGAGTAAAGTTCACAAAGTGTAAATTCCAAAATTTTCCAGAACACTGAACCCAAAGGATCTGATTAATTGGATCAGAGAGTTGGAGGACTACATTGAGTTTGAGGATGTCAAGGACCCACAAAGAGTCTGGTTGGAACATAATAATTTTAAAGGGAATGTTGCCTTGTGGTGGAAAGAATTACAGAAAGATAAAGTGGACAATGGTAAAAAAAAGATCACCCTGTTAAGATAGATTCTTGCAAGATTGAAGGGTGGTTTCATACTCGAAGACTATGAGTTGGAATTGTTCAAGAAATTGCAGAACCTGAAATAGAGAAAAATGACTATGAAAGAGTATACTGAGGAATTCTACAAGGTGATGATTAGATTTGGACATAGAGAGATGGATAGAGAAAAGGTGGTGAGGTACATAAGTGGACTTGCATTTAACATTCAGGATGAGATGAGTATTTTGAGGATTTCCATGGTTGAGGAAGCTTACTAGTATGCTTTGAAGGCTAAGGAGAAGATGAGAAGAAGACAATTGAATAGAGGGAAGGAGAAATTCAAGGGACAGATGAGTATAAAGAAGCATAATGTTGAGGAAGAATCAAAACATAAGTGGAGTAAAGAACTGAAATAGAAAACACAGAGGAAAGGCAGTAGCAGTACCGATAGAGAATTCCCCAACAAATGTTTCAAGTGTGGAGAAACCAGACATAGATTTTATAAATGTAGCAGGGAATGGCAAGAAGTTGTGTGGAAAATGAGGAACCGGAAGGTGAAGGTACTAGATTTGACTATGGACCGGAGCAAGGAGAATCCCTTATGTTCAGAAGAGTCATGATGGAGTAGAGCAGTGTGGGTACAAAACCTACTCAGAGAAAGAGTCTTTTCTAAACTATCTGCAAATTAGGTGGTAAGTGTTGAAAGCTTATTGTGGATAGTGAAATTAATAATAATTTTGTATGTGAGGAGATGGTTGTGAAGCCTGGATTAAAAATACTTGAGAATCCTTGTCCTTATGAGGTGAGTTGGTTACAAGATGATCAAAAGATAGAAATAAAGGAACTGTGTTTGGTGAATTTTAATATTGGGCCTTTTAGGGATGATGTTTTGTGTTATGTTGTATTTATGAGTTCTTGTCATGTCTTGTTGGGAAGACCTTGGCAGTTTGATAGAGGGGCTATTTATGATTGTAGAAGAAACCTAGTCACTATTGAGAAGGATGGGTAGAAGTTCACATTGATTTCTTTGAAGGATAAAGAGAAGGAGGTGAAGAATCTGAGTCTTGAAAAAGGTTGCAGTATTGAGAAACTGGTTGCAAAGGTAATACCGAAAGGTGACATGAGTTTGTAGAAAGATCTGATAAATAAGCCTAATGGATAGAAAGAACTAGATGATAGAGATATTATGGTGACAAACCAAATGAAGTCATGTGAGAGAAACAAATCAGAGTTGCAGAAGAAAGAGAGCAGTAAACAAAGACAATATACAGATCTGAAGCAAAGGAAGATAAACAAAGGGAGTCAGGGGTTAGAGAAGGTGGTTGAGGCACCGAAGGAGCTAAAGAAGAGGTTGGAAGATAAGGAAGATGTTTGGATCAGAAATGAGCATGGGGTCTTTATCCCAATTCCTTTTAAATTCTCATGAGTTTCCTCTCATGGAGAATCTTTTCCTACCTAGGGTGTCTGATGCAGAAGCATCGCCGGTCTCTGAGCAATCTTGCATCAACCAAAAATATTTCCTTTCAATTTAGTTTAGTGTTTAGCTCAATGTGCAATTTTCTATGTTCTTACCAACTGGTACTGATAGTTGCTTTCTTTTCATTGTAGATCCTATTTTCAATTTCCAGGTTAGTTCATGTCCTTAATTCCAATTTTCAGCCCATTTAGATTGTTTTCTGGTTAGTTATCACTTCTGGTTGACTATTTCTGGGTTCTGGGACAATTCTTGTGCTTACCGATTGGCTTTCCTTCACTACCAGAGTTGTTCTTGGTGTGTGGATCTATTTTGGGTCTTGTCCGATGTTCTTTGGCGTACAGCCGACCTTCCTACTAAACTGCACTTCTTGGTTGTTATTTCCCAGAAATATTTTGTTCATTCTTAGGGTCAACCTAGTTACACGTTTCATTTTCCTGCATTGGTAAATGTAATATTTTATGGTTGACCTGGATATGTTCCGGTGGGTATAAATATGACATTATGTAATAATTTGTAGAGGCAGATGAAATATAATTAAGAATAAGGATTGAGATTCTCATTTAGTGATCTAGTTGATTCTTATAGTCCCAATTGGATTGTATCTGACTTGAAGCCTGCATGTAACTGGTTAACTACCAGATGTTCAGAGATGATTATATCATGATAACCGATTGGTTGCCAAAATTTATAGGGCAATAATATGATTTATTTCTGTAATCTTGTTATGTTTTCTTGTTGCTTTCATTATGTTAGTCTTGCTGCATAAGTCGGATGATTCTCTTTGAGGGTTTTACCAGTTATGGCTGCATCACATTCTCTCAAAACTCTCTAATTCAAAATGAAGAGACTAGTGTTACCTAGTTTAAAAGCCAGATTATTGACCTCTATGTTAAAGTCATGAATCTTGAATCCAATGTGGAAGAGTATAAACAGAGTTACAAAAGGATGGGGGATGCCTTGAATTCTCTTTGTGTCATCACTGATGGTGTTATGTGAAAGTCTGTTGTGGGACTTGTTTCATGCTAGAGAAAAATGAAGAAAAAAGCCAAAAAACTGAAGGGGAAGGATAATGTACACGAGGGTAACCAAAATGAGGAGGGTCTAGGTCAAGAGGCATCGCAGGAGCAAGTGAAAAGATTAGTCAAAAACATGAACCTCCTCAATGACATTTAGATCGATGCCTGGGTGGTGCGACTGTGATGTTTTATTTTGTTATGATTATGGTTTTAGATAATTATGGTAGTTTTAGTTTTTGTCTTATGATGGAGAATGTTATTGTTTGAACTTATGCTTTATAGGGCCTGCAAGCCCCCCTATGAATTTTACTAAGTTAGATCTTGTGGACTATCGGTATCTCTATAAAATCTTTAATTGATTACTTGTTAGTTTAGTTAGTTCTTATATATGTCTTTATGGTAGGATTATTATGGGATACTACTTAAGTCAATAATTTTTTTATTAAATCTGAAGGCTAGCTTCTATGTTCTATTCTAGGTGCTTGGTTGTGTGATGCCTGAGTCTATTTTACTGCTCTCTATTGTTTATATTTTGTGAGGGTTTAGGGCCCTTTCCCTACTAAAGTAATAAAAAACATTAGTCACAATTAAAGAGTCCCTTATTAGATGGAATGTTAAATTCATTTACAATTATGCTAACTCACAAGGGGGTCAGCCAACCTGGAAATACTTTAGAAGGTAGCTAAATAACAATAGATACCAAGATGGTAAGAGTCGGAATATATGGGAGAGAAAATGGTTATCATCCATCAACAACTTGGAGCCTGTAACCCCTTTTCAAAGACAAAGAGGATGAGAGAATATGGAAATATATCCCCTCTAGAATGTTCTCTATTAAATCAGCATATACAGTGAAGAAGAATACCCCTTAAGACTCCTTTAACTAGATTCACGTTTGGATCCCTAAAATAATTCCAAAAATTAACTAATTCTAGTGAATCGATGCTCACCACAAAATCTTTAGTATCAAGGTAATCTTAATAGGAGAGGGTTCACCTTTGTAAATAAATGATCCTTATGTTATGAGGTCTATGAAAGTACTGAACATGAGCATTTTATTGTCCTTATGCATGGGAAATATGGTCTACTATTTTATCTAACCTTCTAGTTCAGTAGGTCCTTCTAGGTAACATGAAGCAATTTATGAATAATTAGAGTTTTTTCCTATTCTACAATCCTATAATCAAAGACCTTTGGAGTTAGGTTCCTCCTTTTGTTTGATGAGGGATATAGAAAGTGTATATGATGAAATTGGAAATTAAAATATTGTAAGAATAAATAAGATTCAACCACATAAAACCTAGTTCTATAATCAATACACGATACACCAATGAAGAACCTAAAAAATAAAAATAACCAAAATAGAAAGATTATACCACTCACATTCTCAAAGGGTTTGATCTCCATTTTTCCCTATCTCTATTGATGTTGATTGATCTTGATTATGGTTACTCTTAGATTTTGTGTGCACAAGAGCTCAATAGAGAATGGATTGTGGTTATGTATGCAATTCAACAAATTAAAGGTAATATTCTTGATAGATTGATATGGAAGGGAGGAAAAGAGATCTCTTTCATAGAGAACACCCTAGAAATGGAAGACTAGGATTAAGAGGTGGAAGGATAAATGGTTGGCTCAGATTAGAGGGTAGTTATAGAAAATAGGAAAATATTAGAGAGATGGTTAAAGGTGAATTAAGAGATGAATGACAAGTGTCATGGAAGGAAAAATCATATTAATAGAAGAGGTGAGGCCAATTAAATAAATAAAATATTTATTTAATTTAGGGAAAGGATAATTTAAATAAATACAAAATGTTTATTTAAATAGGGAAAGGCTAGAAGAGAATTTATGAATTTATTAAATAATAAAGATCTATTTATTTAATTAGGCTAGGACAATTTCAGGTGTCTATAGAAAGATAAATAACTATATATTCAAAGAACAAGCTAGGATGAGTAACGAACTATTTATGATAATAAAACAGTAAATCAAGGAAAATATTAATGCTTCTTCCTATGTCTATACTAATCCTTGTTGTATTATATAGAGACGAGGATGAAACAAGTTTGTGCATTAGATAAGGACCTAACAAAGATAAACTGCGAAAAGATTCTACCAAGGAAGTTAAGAAAATGACATCCTCTGGAGGAAGTCTAGGTTAAATACAACTTTGTTATGCTATATTGACAAAGATGATGTTTTAATTATTAGACAATTCACATCTGTAAATTGGGAGACCATTACAAATATTATCACCTTTCATCATTTGAATTATAGGCCTATTTTATTGGTACCTTTCTTCGTCACTTGCACTTTAAAATATTACTAGCCTCTTCTCAAATATTACTCCTTATTTGGGGTTTATAGTGATGTTAACAAAGCCAAGAAAGATTAAATGGGTGGTGCCATGAAATTTTTGGAGCCGAGGAAATGTGAGGACCTAAAGAATAATGATGAGCTTTGGACCCTATTCAAAGATGTTGGTCTAGTTCCTTTTTCTAATTCCATGCAAGGTTATAGCCACACTCTTTTGGGCAAATTAATCAATTCTTGGAAAAAGGATGATGTTACTATCGATACTATCAAGTTTAAGGTAACCCCACAAGTGATTATAGATATGACATGTCTCAAATTTGAAGGTTTAAAGGTGGTCAATAAAATTTATGATGACTACAAGCTATTCATCAAGAATTTCCTTGAGAAGGAAGCTAAGCTATTCTACCTACAAAATGGGTATGATAGGCCAGTTATTCCTACCCCTATGTTTTAGTTATCTACCATGTGATGAGACACTTTACCCTAGAAGGTAGATACAACATTGTTCATGGTTATGATTTTCTAGTTCTTAGTCATATTAGGCATAAGGAAAATATAAACATATCGTTTTATCTCTTATCATCTTTATGCATCAATATTGAAGTCAAAAGTACTTCTCCCCCTTTGCATCAAGGACTTCTATTTTCTTTGTATAGGTATGTCTTTTACCTAATAGTCCAAAGCAATAGTTTTTTAAACCAAAATGAGAACCCTAATAGCCCTACCATCTCTATTAAAATTGAGCTCATTAAAAGAAATCTCCATGCCCTTAAAAAACCCAATACCTCTGGCATGAAGAAAGGCAAAGCCATGAAAAACCCTAGTGAGGATGTTGAGGAAGCTGAACTCTTGAAACCGACCCCCTAAAAACATAAGTCTTATGGTCCAAAATAAAGGAATTTAAAGCTAGACAACTAGATTCTAAGTCTACCAAATTGAAAAATATTACTATTGACCTTGATGACCTTGTCCCTAATAGTAAAGTTGAGGATACTTTCAAATAGGAGATAGAAAGCAAGATATAAGCCCTGGTGGTTGCTGATCTTCTAAACTCCTTGAGAAGGATTCCAAAGCCAAGGATCCACCTAAAGAAGCAAAAGGGATTGAAATCCCTTTGAGGAAGAACTTCTTCCTGAAACAAACATCAATAGTGATTAGTGTAAATTTCAAGAATACAATAAACAAGAAGAGGATATGAAATATTTTAATGAGGACATTATTATGGTTGAAGATGAGGAAGAAGTAGAGGAAGACCAGTAGGTGCATGACACTAATACTTTAGGAGTTCAAGATGAGGCAACCCCTTGCAAAAATATCTAGGACTCTGCTAATGATTTAACAAAAGATAATGGAATGGTGGCTAACCTTAAAACTCAAGTGGTTGATATGTAGGTGAGAATGAAAGAAATGGAAACTAGATCTAAGGAGTTCAGAGTGAGGAAGAAGAACTTGGAACATTCTATCAAGAACCTCACTATAATCATTGATGGAATAACAAATAGGGTTGTGATGGAAATGGTGTTGGGACAAAGAAAAATTAATAAGAAACAAAACAAGATTGTAGGAAAGCGTGAGAATAAATAGGAAGACACTTAAGGATACAATCCTAGACAAGGTGACTAGAAGAAAAACCTACAGATTATAGAAAATAATTTGGGTCTTATCAAAGACCTAAGCAATTAGGTTTTATGGTTCAGTTTCCTTTTTTCTTCTTATTTTTTGAAGGAAATGGTGCTTTATTAGTTAGTTTGTTAATGTTTAATAACTTGGTTAAGATAGATTTCACTTTTTTTAAGACCTTTATAAGGCCTGCATACTAGCTTTTTAGTATGGATAGTAAGTTTATAGTCATAGTTTAAGTTGGATTGTTCTGGTTATATTTTTTATTATGTAGGGATGGTTTGTGGTTTGTTTCTATGTGGGTTTTAGCTATTTCTAGGCTAGTTGCTTCTTGTTGGGTTAATATGTTGAACTACTATAATGTTATGGGATCAAGGCCTTTTCCCTACTTAATTAAAAATATTATTTTATTCAATTGTAAATTTTTTAGATTTTATAAGAAATATATATATTTCTCATGATAATTTTGATTGATCAAGTGATTTTTATTGAAATTACGTGTGAACTTTAAAAATTAAAAAGGGATATATATATAGGAATTAAAAGATGAAAAAGATATAGATGAAGCAAAATAAAAGTAAACACATAATGAAGTATGAAAAACTTCAATATCATTGATTTCATTTATTGCTTACATATTTTTTGAGTTGTGATGCCGATGCATTTCTTACTACTGAGGACAATAACTAAATTGCAGGGGGATAAATGTTATGTGACTTTTTCCTAGAAGAAGATAAAATTATGAAATAAACCTTTTAGAATTAAAAATGAGATAAAAATAAAGGATATTGTGATCCCTTGGTTAAAAGAGAGATTAATAAAAAGTATTTATTAAAATTATTATAAATGTGAAAGAATAATTATTTATCTAAATAACAATTAAAAGGAAACCTTTTTGAAAGGGTGTGGTGGTTTGGATATCACCCCTTAAAATTTTATATAAAACATTCATTTGAGACTTGAAAGGGGAATGCAGATTAGTCAAGAAAGCAGAAGAAGGTGTATTGGCAAGCTATGGTCTTAGAGAAAGTGGCACATAACATGGGTCTAACTTGAGATACAACATATACTCGAGATTGTCTTGGATATGGTTGTTGTGCATGTTGAGTAATTTCTCTATACCATGTTATATGCATGTTGAGTAATTAGACTGGAGCATGCTATATTTGTTGGAAATATGAATATTATTGTCATTGATGTCAAACTTGTTGTTTTGGATGAAGTCTGGTCCAAATATGATCTTGTACTATTGGAACTTTCTCTATTTGGTATTATTGTTGAATTTGTGGTATTGTTGTTGAATTTGTGTTGGTGAAGTATCTCTAGAAAGTTATAGTTGTGGGAAGTTCAATATGCAAGAAAGAGTACTTAATTCCCTAGTGGTAGAATGATTTACATTCCTGCAGATGGTGAAATTTATGTTTTATGTTTCTGGATATGGGTGAGTTCATAATAATGGTTCCCACTTTCACCAAAAAATGAAAAATGCAATGGTGGGAAAAACAATTTGGAGGGTGTTCGCTCAAGCTAGGGGTGTTTGAATGAACTACCCTTTGGGGTTCGCTCAAACCCCCCACTTCTCTCGAATCCCCTCTTTCGATTGAACCCTCTTTAAAGGTTATTTTTGTCAATTTTTACTTATATTGGGGGGGTTCATTCGGACCCCCTTTTTTACACTTCTCTGAAACTTTCTACAAATTTCTACAGATATTTAGCCTTCAACCTCTAATTCAAGGCTGAAATGGAATGATCTTAACAATCCAAAATGTAGTATGGTATTCCTCAAAGAAATCTTTCCAATGACTATAATTTTATTACATTGTGAGTTTATTATGATCTTGTTTTTTAAATTTTATGAAATATTATTTTTTCAACGAACATGAACTTTGTTCAATGCATTGGGATTAATAGTAAACTAATTCAAAAAAAATATGAAAAATATCTATGCCCTACATATTGATGTCTGCTTTCTAACCAAAAAAAACAATTTTGATATATATAGAACAAGTTATGTGTTCAAACGTACACCTATGTCTAAATTATAATTAGTCGGACTTCAAAATTTAATAATATGAAAAATATTCAACATATCACTATCAAACCAACTCAATGTGTTGGATATTGATGTTATAAACCAAAATTTGAAAGAATTGAGTTTTTATCATTTATAGAAAAAAAATTATGCGTTTCGAGAGGCACATCTCTCTTAAAAAATGTTGATTGTTGTAAAAAACTACTTTTTGAGGGAGATGGAAAAATAAAAGACAATTTTTTTTTCAAAAAAAAATTTAAAAAATATATTTAGAATCTGAAGACAAGATTTTACAAATCACTAGTTTACATCATGTTCAAATTCTTAATGGTTTAAAAGTTATAGGTGTCATAAATTGAATATTATTTTAAGAATGTTCATCTAGGTGTCAAAGTTGGCAAAAAAGTGGGAACCATTATTGTGAGTTCACCCATATATCGTATGTGTTATGTGGATGTTGCATCATCTAGTTTTTCTAGTTCATGGATTATAGAAGTTTATTGTTGTTGTGTTTTGATAGTGAGAACATTTGTCAGAATGATCTAGAAATTTCTTGGTGGCCTCCAAATATATTGAATCTTGTGCTCTAATTTTTTGGACATGTTTAGTTGGTTCGTGTAGTATTTCAATTTAGTTTTTTGGTGGTCTTTTGTTCCGCAAATGAGTTATGTTGGTTTGTGCATAGTATATTTAGTTGTCTTATGTCTTTCAGTGTCCTCGATTGGATTATCTTGATTGGATCATAAGTTTTGGACAAAATATGCATTGGAGGTTGAGTTAAAATATTGTCATGGGTTTCACCGAGGTGTGTAGAGATCTGTGCTAATTAATTTGCAGTGAAAGATGTTTTTGACTGACTGGTTGCTGATTTTTAAAATGTATCTACATGTTACCTTTTGGTGCTGACTTTGGAGGATGTATTAATGCATGCCACATTTTGGAGTCAACTTGGAAGGATGTATTGTAATGGATTTAGGTCCCCTCTTTCCCTTGGAGTGGATGGCTCCGATTATTTTTTGTTCAAGTGGCCTACTTTGTTTGATATTGTTTGTGGCCAACCCTCAACTGGTTTTGTGATGATGTATCTTGTATTTATGAAGTGTGGATGCATAATTTCTGAATGGGATGGAGTGTGAATTATTGTGAAGATAATTAGAATGATGTGCAAGTAGATTTGATATTGCAAATGTGCTAAAGTTAGTCTGTGAAGAGATATGATGGTGATATATTTAGTGTGACAGTTTTCGAAGATAGTGGTTGTTCTAAGATGAATTTGCCATGATATTGGTCTCTTGACATCGAGGTTGAAGGATAATTTCCTGATTAGGAGATTCTTCTCATATTAGTCATGCTATTCTTTTTTTTTCCCCAAGACAGTGGATTTCTTGGCAACTTTCTTTATATCTTGCCCTGAATTAGTGAGCCGTAGTTGTGCAAGTCCATGTATCTTTCCCTAAGATAGTACACTTTAGTCTTGCAAGTGCATTGGGTGCATAATTCTCCTTAGCAATGAGCCGAAAACATTTTAATCAATTTTATTTATATTGTGAGTGTGATTCTAGCTGTGATTTTTCCCTACTATGTTTCCCAAGTAAATTCTAGTGTTCATGTAATGATGGTTGATATTTTTTCAGTATTGTTGGTAAATATTTTTGAATATCTATTAGATCAATTTAGAATTGTTCCAAACTGATTCACCCCCTCACCTCTGAATCTTCTTGTGGGTTCAACAATTTTGATGCTTGGGAAGTATCTATGTTGGTTCTTAACATAACCAATTCTTCCTATCTATTTCATAGATATGCAGGCCAAGAGCACTAAAATATTCTTAGAGTGAGAATGATGATTCCATGTTCTTAAGATTCAAATAATTATAGGAAACCTTTGATGATAAAATATGTTAAGAATAAAATATACAAATTTGGTGATAATATAATTAATTTATGTGGTTATATTATTCAATTTATCATATTACATAATTCCTTTAGAGTTCTTAGAATTTTATCATGTGGTTATATATGTTTTGGATAACATTACATATTACAAATTATGTAAACTCTAGCATTAAAAATTGTATTGATTTCACTACAAACACTTAGTTAACTCTAGGAATAAAGTTACATTACAAGCACACTGAAGGGAATTATTATATTTATTTTCCTCAAATGTTGTACAAATGTAGAGTGAAAATAAAATGTACAAATGTTGTTAAATTTTATTTGATTGAAAATAAAATGTAGAGTGAAGCTCTACAATATGACAATAGTTAAATTTTTTATTTATTTACAAAATCAAATAAGTACACATAGGTAAGGAGTTTAGTAATGTGTGAATACAAGTGTTGGTCAAAATAATTACATTTGTGAAAATCAATAGGGAGACATAAGTAGTTCAAAGTGATAAAGTTTTTTAGGAGAGTTCGCCTTTAATTGAAGTGTGAAGATTATTTATATGAAAAATAAATTAATATTATTAATTTTCAGGGGCTTAATATTCATACATGGTAAACAAAGATGGAGTTGCTTCTAATCTAAAAATGTTCAAGTGATATTGTGATTGGAAACATAAAAAGGTCACATGATACAAATGAATCAACAAAATGAGAAATTAGAGATCATAAAGTAATGGCATTTATTGGTCTCATATAATCATATGTGTATTTATATCACATTGGTCTTAAAAAATATTAAGAAAATTTTGGGAATGTAGTGCCCCTCCCTTATTCATCTTTCCTTTTATGCCTTGAGAGACTTGATTTGACTTTTATGTGATGTTTTGATTCATGTTTATGACTCTATCTATATGCATAGATGTTATGGATGATGATTGACATATGTTGGACTATTATGATGATGGATTACTATTTGATGATCCCTATGCACTCATTTTATATATATGGTTTATATTTGTGTATGGTGATTTGATGGTATTTTATGATGTACTAATCCTATCTCATGATTATATATGATACAATTGTGATTATGATAAGTGCTTGGTTATTGTGATTGTCTTCTACTTCAGTTGTGATAGGAACGATGACATACCACTCATTCATGATCATGATATGACATTGCGATTCCCCTTCACTTGTTTGTTTATCTTACGATACGCATATGTTATTGCACATATTGTCTCGTGGTTATTGGTGGTTGCAAGATTGTAGGTACTAGACATCGACTCCACCTAGTCTCACAGGTCTGAGCGCGTCTTATCCCAATGCCAAGTTGTTGGAGATGGCATAAGTTTACTTCTTTACACTCTTGGTCTTAGTTGATATCCTAGTCAATCTAGTGTCATAGTTGAGTTGTCTTGTGTCGTCTCGCACTGTGTCGTTCAACCCTTGTATCGGGTTGCCTTGGGGTGTTGTGAGTATTTGATTATTTAGTTAATTGATAAATGATTAATATAGTTTAATAATGCTAAAATTAGTTTATATTATAGTTTGGGTGTTTAATTATTATTTTTCTAATTTATTATTGGGATTTAATATTTATTTGTATTATTTAATTATTTTATATGTTTTATTATCTATTTATTTCCCTTGGTTATTTTATTTATTCATTGAGCCTTTGGATTATTATTTTGATGATTATTGAGCTTGATTTATTGATTTATTTATTATTGGCTATTTATTAAATATTTATTATTTAATTAATGTTTTCTTATGTTGGTTTAATTTTATATTTAATTGGATTTTATTGGTGTTGGCTTTTATTTATTTAATTTTTTATTTATTAATCTGTTTTGATTTATTATTTCTCCTGTTACTAATGTTTGTTATGTTATTATGTTGTTATTATTTGGATAATCGGATATATTATATAGTTTACCTACCATTTTATTTGATTGGTTGATTTGGTGGGGGTAAGTAAATAATATTATTAAATATTATTTACCTCGATTTTATGCATGGTAGGTATATTATAAGGTTTATGTATAGGAATATTTTGATTGGTCGATATTTTCCTATAGTTTTGATTTGATTCTCTATTTAATTTAATTTCTGAGTTTATTGTTGGGTTAGCTTCCAAACTTTTTTTTTGCGATTTTGGAGTTTATACTTGGATTTTGGGTCTTTCTCTTCTTTGAATTTTGGCTTTACCATCACTCCTAAATCTAGGTTAGAGGATCTGAATCTCTTGTAATTTTGATTTTGGAAAAAGAGTGTATTCTCTATGTCTGAATGTTATTTGTGAGAACGGGTGAAGTAATTATGTAAATGGAAATGGAATAATGAAGAGACATATAAATGTACACAATTTATAGATTGGGGATTTAATTTCATTTGTTTCATTTTTGTTTTCATTTATTTGGAATATTTGCCTGAGTACTGTCGTGAACAACTCTATATGTATTTTGTGAATTTCTTTGGTTATTTGGATTCATTATGTTGGTCAATTGATAAATTTATTAGGGTTCCACACTCCCTTATGTGTTATCAGAGTGAATTTATTTCCCTTTTCATGATTTTATTTAATGAATTTAAGTGTTTACTCTCTGAGTGTTATCATGAGTCTCGAGGGAATTTGGAAGGGATTTGAGTCTATGATTCAGTTAATTTATTTAGTTTTCTACTTGATATTTGTAATGGATGCTATTTCATCCTTCTAGATGGATTTGGAGTCCAATTTTATGGCTTAGTATTTTCCCTGTGTCAGTCATGATTTTATTTTTTTTGTTTTCTAAGTTTTTGCTCTCTTTATCATATGCACAATTTTGGACATCATATGTTCTATTCTGGACATCGTATGCATTATTTTTTTATATGCACAATCCTAAACATCATATGCGCTATTTTGGATATCATATGTGCTATTATGTCATATGTGCAATTCTGGACATCACATGCGCTATTTTGGATATCATATGCGCTATTTGTCATATGTTCTATTTTGGGCATCATATACGATAAAGTATGAATCATATGCACTAATTTTTTTAATCATATGTTCTAAAACATAGGTAATGTGTGCTAGACATTTGTCAATTTTCTCAGTTTGGTCTAGTAAGGTCACTTTTCCAGATTTTGGGCATTTTCCAAAGGCTTTTTATGATTGCTTTGAGTTTCTCAGAAGTGTCTATGATGTTATATTTATCATTTCATATTGTTTGAGCTTTGGTAAGATGGTTTATGTCTTACCGTTGATATATTTTGAGAACTCCAATGAGAGGATTATGCCTCACTATTGAGGATGTATTTGGCTATGTTTGAGTAAGAAGAATGTATACCTTACTCATGTTTATTGTTGTGGTTTGGTTGGTGAAGGCTCTTACTTTATGTGTTGGTTTAATAGTTCATATGTGCTTCAGCTATATCAGTGATGTTGTGATTTTGGATTCATATCAAGTTGATCCTTCAAGATGTTATTGTGAAGTTGTTGTGGTTTATGTTTCACCCTAATATCTTGATACATGATATGGGGAGTGGGCTTCCATATGAGTGACAGTGTTCATGAGGATTACACAACCAGGTTATGTGGGGTCTAGACCACCAAGATATCTCATTCGGAGTTTATTTTGCAATCAAGTGATAACATAATTAATTAATCATAAGTGGTTTAGGTAGATGTAAATCACCTTAATAAGATAGAAAATGGTTTTTTGGCCTCAACTCATGTCCCTGGGATGATTATGTCGATCTAGGAATGGTTGAGAAGACCTCTGTGATCTAGGTAAGCTGAAATCCTTTGATATCATCATAGGCTGAGACGGCTCCGCATGGGTATCATGGATGCTGGGATAGGTTCCCAGGTCCTCATGGTGAGTAAATGTGATGACACTCTTTCCCTACATGTGTCCATGATCCTTATACCTTTATTGTTGGTACACCTCTGGGAGTTTATTGATTTATGATTAGCCTTGTGATGTGATTCAATTTATTGCTATTGGTTGTTTATCTTTTGTGGAAGTCATGTGAGTCCCTTGGTTGTTAGGTGTCATCTTAGGTCTACAGTGTTAGTTGGAACCTTGTGTCATCTCCTAGAATGGAGGGTGGTTTCTTATGGTTCCACATGGTTGACTGGTTTGATGCCTTCTTCTATTGGGATGTTCCTCATTGGATGATAACATGTGTGGATTTAGATTTATTTCTTCTCTTCTTGTGGATCAATATTTTGAGCATTATCTATGAAATTGAGATTGATATCATGTATTTTATATCATGAGAAAGATGTAATTGTAAAGATAGAATATGTAATTAGCACCATGTGATCATATATATTTAAAATTGTAGAAGGTTGAGTTCATGATGAGTTGTTATGGATTAAAATTGTTGTAATTGGATATTTGTTGTTAATATAATTTTGGATTGGAATGGAAATAAAATGAATGAGTATTGTAATTATAATTATCTTATGTGGACCTATGATTATGGAGAAAGTGTTAAATGATTATTTTGGTAATAGGAAGTATGTTCTTAATGTGGAGATAATGTGATATGATAATGCTAGATGGTTTAAAGAAATTAGGAACATTTGATTTGGTGTTTTAAAATAAACTCAAAGCTAATGGTTTTATGTAGGATATGCATTGGATAGTTCATAATTCTTATATTAGGAAGGGAGTAATTTAGTAGGAAATTAAATGTAATGATTGTTAGTGGTATCATTATCTATGGATGTGTTGATGATAGTCAAGTAATGGCGCCAATTGAGATACCCTAGGGATTAATTGATAGTTGTGTATTGTTATTCTACTTGTGTACTATGTTGTTAAGTATATGATTGAGTTTAAGTTGTTTATACAATCATGTTATGTTAAGAAGAATACATATGAGTACTTGTACCATCATGTGTTGTATTAGTGAATATTAAAAAAAAATTATCTCTGTTTGCTAGTTAGATTTGTTATTTTCTTTAGGTTATTTTGGCGGGCATTACAAGGAAGGTATTAACACATTATTTGATTCTCAAGCTTCTAGTTCCAAGATGTCAATAAAATAAAAAATATTCACCTTAAATATGAATGAAAAGGAAAGTGTTATTCAATAAATCAATACATTTGAGTCTTTTTTAAATCAACTTTCTAGTATAAAATCTAAGAATGAAGATGATGATGTTAAAGTTGTTTTATTGAAAAGTATACCTTCATGGTTTGAATTTTATATTAACCAAAATTAATCCTAGCTTATAAAATCTGATTTCTTTATTGATTGATGAAGAAATTAGATTTAATAAAAATCATTCAGTTATTGGAAAACCAATTGTTCTTGTCAAGAAGAAGTCTAACAATTTCAAAAAGTGAGAATAAAAAATTCAAATGCTATTATTGTCAATAAATTGGACATGTCCAAACGAATTTAATTCAACGTATTAAAGATATTACTGATGGGAAGTTGAAGATAAATAAAGATCTCATTGTAACTAAAAGTGAGATAGAAGATCGTGGTTTTCCAATACATAAGGAAGACTCTCCCCAGCATGATAGTGAGGAGGATCATCTTTTTTAGGAATGAATAAGGTAATATTAAAGTTTCGAAGCATAAAATGTTGGAGGATTTTTATCATATTGATCTAGTTTCTCACTCAAAGATGATACCTTGCACGAGAACCACTAATTTTAATTGGTTCCCCTATGTAGAGTAAGAGAGGGAATGATGATTCTTGGCAATACTTGTATCTACATTGATTTAGTTCCTTTTGTATATTAAAGGAGGTATTTAGTTCTCATAGAACTAGAGGGATATTGAAACTATTGAAGGAAATTATACCCTTATAGGAGAGTTATATGCTTATATCCAAGCACTAGAAGAGGGATTTTAATATACTGAGAATTGATTTGGAATCTTTAAAGAGAGTTTTGTTAGACAACTTAGATAACCGATGAACAACTCAGAAGGGGGGTGAATGATTTGTTAACAGATTATAGAAATTTAAGCATTAAAACCTTATTATCAAAATAGAAGATATAATAGTTAAGCACAAATATAAACCACATAACATTTACCAACCATCCACAAAAGATAACACCAAGATTTATACGTGGAAAAACTAGTAAAGGGGAAAACCATGGTGGGAAGCCTACCCACAGTCAGATAATACATCTGTAGTATGTGATTACAAAAAGAGTCTGGGCCTGCACATACAGGAAGGCCAATAGCCTAGAGCGTACTACTCATCACAAAAGGAGTCTTATTGACTACAAAATAAATCCAGAGTACAATCTGGAAAGAAGAGTGAACTGCAAGAATGACATCTCCTATGCCTGAATATAGTTCCGGTTAAGCTCAGTAACAGATGTCTTAAACCTCTTTCACCAACCCAATTAGATCACCTATGATTGACCAAAACCTCTAAATATGATTACAACCTTATTCGCACACAAATAATCCTATGTCCCAAAAACCCATGAATATGCTCATGATCTACAAAGAGATCTTACATCATATTTATACCAACCTAGGACCTAAACAATTAGGTCAACCACCTAAAAGATAATACAATAAATTCATAACCTAAAACCACAATCCAATGATCAACCAAGTCATCCTAAGACCGAAGCAACATAATCCAGCCAATAGATGAAATTGAAAATGCATTGGGATCATCCACCAACATGTTACATAAACCTGTCCATAACCTAGAAGAATAAGATAGCATTAGGTCCAGATTCAAATCCAACAACACTGATCAATAGAAACATGAACAAGATAACCAACAACATCCCAAAAGCCTTCTAGAAGCCGCGCCAACACTACTTATCACATGCATCAAAATATCTTCAACAAAGTTCTATAGATAAAACCCTTACCAGTGACCAAAAGGCTTACTAGAACAAATGATAGCTCCTGAGTCATCAAATCCCAAACCAACTAATCGTGATACACATCTAAATATTATGAATGGCAGATCCAAACCAATTCCACAAACCAAAGCATAACGGAGCATACCAGATCAATATCATAATCCAACTGCTCTACCGAAACCTATCAGAAACTGGTAAACAACCAAAATAGTCAGTGTTGCCATCAATGAAAAAACATCAATGCATCACATAATCAAATCCTCCAATTTTCCAACAATCTCCCCCTTTAGCATTGATGGCAACACTAGACGTGAAAAACATCCAAGTTCCAAGAATTTCCAAACAAGTCTCTCCCAAAGAAAGACAACCAACAATATCCCATAAGATGATATTATAATGAAGTTAACAAACTCCCCCTGTGAATGATATACCTATTAAGCTCTGATCTCACTTTGACTGATATTCTATTAGGCTTTGTTTTTCACATATATCTCTCCCCCTTTGACATCAATGCCAAAAATCTGACATAAACATCAAAGAAAAATTATAAATTTGCTGAACTACACAACTAACTACTTCCCCTGAGTAGTAGCACCAACACATCAATCCAAAATAAATAGTAGCTTTGTAAATGCATACAAGACTAATGCCAATCAATATCACTCAGGTCTTTATTGGAGGGGCAGAAAACCCCAATCTGTCTCTGAAGTACTCAAATGATTCCTTAGGGAAAGGTTTAGTGAAGATAACTACAATATTCTCTTTAGTGTTCACATACATCATTTTGACTTCATTTTGTTCCACCTTCTCCTTCAAAAAGTTGTAGTTGATATATATGTGATCTATCTTAGAATGAAATATGGGATTCTTTGATATGTCAGTAGCAGCACAGTTATCATAGTGAATAACTACCAGTTCATTACAATCCACCCTTAATATCCTTCAACATTTGATTCATCCATATAACTTGTTTACATTTAGTAGCAGCAACAACATACTCAGCTTCAGCAGTAAATAAAGAGGTACATGACTGCTTCTTGCTGATCCATGAAACAAGTTTCTTTCCAAGAAAGAAAGCTCCACCGAATGTACTCTTCTGGTCATCAACATCTCCAACCCAATCTGTATATGTACATAGTATAAAATCATCATTTTTAGGATACCACAAACCATATTCAGTTGTTCCTTGCAAATACCTAAAAATCCTTTTCACCGCACTCTCATGATTCTCTCTAGGATTACTCTGATATCTTGATATAATACAAACTGCATTCATTATATCCGCTCTAGTCTTAGTTGGATATAACAAACCTCCAATCATAGACTTGTAACTTGTAGAATTTACTGGTGCTGATGCATCTATCTTAGTCAATTTCTCACTTGTAACCATAGGAGTACCAACTAGTTTAGAATTTTCCATACCAAATTTCTTCAACTCTCTAGCTTGCTTAGTTTGACAAATTAAAATACCTTTATCAGTCCGAGTAATCTACAAACCTAAGAAAAATTTCATCTCAAATTCATTCTTCATATTATTAGATAATTTCATACATAACTTATCCTCACCTCCAAAAATTATATCATCAATAAAGACTTCGACAATCAATATGTCATCATCAGTGATCTTATAATATAAATTACTGTCAGCATTACCTTTAGTGAAGCCAAGCTTCAAAATATATTTATCCAATCTTGCATACCAAGCTCTAGGGGCTTGTTTCAATACATATAAAGCTTTCCTTAACCTGCAAACCATGTTTTTGTCATCTGAAAGTGAAAATCCATCAGGCTGCTCGATGTAAACTTCTTCTTCAAGATCCTCATTCAAACTTGCACACTTAACATCCATCTGATAAACCTTGTAGTTCTTATGGGCAACATAAAAAAGAAATAATCTCACAACTTCAATCCTAGCTACCAGAGAAAAAGTCTCATCATAATCAATTCCTTCCTTCTGACAATATCCTTTACAAACCAATCTAGCCTTATTCCTCATAACTTGTCTATCTTCATTCAATTTATGCCTAAAAACCCATTTAGTCCCAATAACATTCTTATTTTTAGGTCAAAGAACTAATGTCCATGTATTATTCTTTTCTATCTGATCTAATTCCTCTTCCATAGCTTTTATCCAACATTCATCTTTACATTCTTCAATTATAGATGTTGGTTCAATTTGATAAACTAAACATACCTCATTAGCTGCCAACCTTCTTCATGTCATCACTCCTTTATTCTTGTCTCCAATGATCTAATCTTCTGAATGATTTAACCTAACATATTTAGGAGTCTTCTAAGTTTTTGTTCCTCTGCTCTGATCTTCAATTACTGTTGAATTTTCTAATATTGCCAGAATAATTGGTTCAACATTTTTTTCCGGTGTAGGTGCTATCGCTTCATTTATGATAATTTCCACTATCGGTTCTCTCTCATAAGTTTTGTTTTGACTTATGTTCAGCTCATCCACCTTGACATTAGTGCTCTTCACAATTCTCTGCAATATTTTGTTATAACATATATATTCTTTTCTTTCATTAAAATAACCAATAAATATCCCTTCATCATATCTAGGATCAAACTTTTCAATGGAATCATCTCTTTTGATATAGCATTTACTACCAAAGATTCTGAAATACTTAATTGTAGCTGTATGACCAAACCATAACTTATAAGGTGTCTTATAGATGTCTCCTTTGATATGAACTCTGATGAATGTGTATATCATCGTGCTCACAACTTCTCTCCAGCAGATATGAGGCAGATTAGATTCCATCATCATAGTTCTAGCTGCATCCAAGATAGTTTTGTTCTTCCTTTCCACAACTCTATTATGTTGAGGTGTCTAGGGTGTAGATAACTGTCTCCTTATCCCATTCTTTACAAAATAATTATTAAATTTACCGATTTGAATTCTCCACACTGATCAAACCTTAAGGAGTTAATCTTCAATCATGTCTTTGTCTCAACTTTATCTTTAAATATTTTAAACTTTTTGAATGCTTCATATTTCTCCCTTACAAAAGTAACCCATATCATTCTATAATAGTCATAAATGACTAGCATAAAATATCTATCACCCTAAAAAAAATTTATTCTAGTAGGACCACACAAATAACTATGAATAAGTTCAAGAACATCATTACATTTTTCTTGTGTACTCTTAAAAGAAGTTTTGACTTTCTTTCCCATTTGACATTCCTTACATATCGGATTATAGGGCTTCACAATCTTAAGTATATCTCTAACTGCCTTGGTAGAAATGATCTTTACAATATAATCAAAATTCACATGACACAACCTCTCATGTCATAGCCATCTCTCATCAATTTGTGCAATCAAACATGTCTTCTCACCGGAGTTCAAATGAAATATGTTACCTTTATTTTGAGTACTGGTTGCAATCTCCAATCTAGATCTATTGATAATCTTGCATTTTCCATCCTTGAACTGTAACTGAAATCCCTTATCCGCCAATTGTCCTACACTCAAAAGATTATGCCTTAAACCTTCAACATAATAAAAATTATCTGTATCATGCTTACCATCTAATGATATAGTTCCTCTTGCCTTGATCATGCATAAGCTTTGTCATCTCCAAATCTAACCAAACCATCATAAAATTCTTGTAAAGATAAAAAATTCCTTTTATCTCCAGTCATATGATGTGAACATCCACTATCTCTCACCCACTCATCCTTGTCTTGAACTTTAGCTGCACAGGCCTTTTCTTTAGGTAACGGATCATCTTCCTTGATATCCAAGAATACCCATTCCTTTCCATTTCTAGATCCACTAGTTGAATCTTGTGTCAGTTCATCATCAGAATCACTCATACCTTCCTCATCCTCATAGTAACATGATTTGTCTTTATTCCTCTTGTACTTATGCTTGTTGTGATAATCATGGTTAGGCCTAAAAGATCTTCTAGCTCTTTCCTCAAATCTTGAATTCCTTTCAAGACATCTAGATGCAAAATGTCTTATCTTATTACATGCAAAATATTTTAAAAG
Organism: Cryptomeria japonica; assembly: GCF_030272615.1. Lineage (NCBI taxonomy): Eukaryota > Viridiplantae > Streptophyta > Pinopsida > Cupressales > Cupressaceae > Cryptomeria > Cryptomeria japonica. Next base: position 257,031,853 of record NC_081409.1, on the reverse strand, counting down.
GTGATTTTCCTTCATACTTACTTCCCGTCGGACCTTTAGGTACTCTTCTAGAAAATAGGGCTTCAAGTTGCTCAAACTCTTCATCTTCTTTCTTCTTTTCCTTTAGTTCCTTAGCATATAAGGCTTTCCAATCACTCTTGTTGGTAGATGATGTAGATGCATGAAAAGCAAGTTCAGATTTTGCAACTCCAAAGGAACCAAATTCTTCAAGCTCAAAAGAAGATAACTTCCCAACCAAGGTATCCCTATCAACAAAGGTGTTTGTCATTGTTCTCAACTCATTAATTGCAGTAGTCTTTATCTAATAAGCCAGTAGCAAAGCTCTCAGTACTTTAGAAATTATTTCATCTTCACTTAGAGATCCACCAAAACACTGAATTCCTAGAACAATTTCATTAACTCTCTCCATAAAAGTAGTAATCCTTTCATCTTCAGGTTCTCATATCTCACCCGGTAACCATCAAGTTAAGAAATTTTAATAGTAGTGTCACCTTCATTTCGAGTTTCTAATTTATCCTATATAGCCTTTGTGATTGATTTGTCGGTTAGTCCCATAACTTGTTGATCAAAAAGTGCACACAAAAGGGCTTCTCTAGCACTACAATCATTTTCAATGTCCTTATCCAAGCCTACCGAAGGAGGATTTCAAGATGCCGGATTATGAGGTATATATCCTTTCTTAGTGATCTCCCAAATCTCCTTACCAAGACATCTCATATGAGTCTCCATCTGAATCTTCCATACTCTGTAATTTATTCCATCAAGCCTAGAAATTTCTCTCCAGAAAACATCTGTAGATGAACTTGATGAAATTAAACTATTAGATGCCATAGCATCTTCCTCTAGTGGTTAAGATTCTGCAGAGAGGACCACTCTCTGATACAAATTGTTAGGTAGCTGAGATAACTGGTGAACAAATGAGAGGAGGGAGATGAATAAGTTGTTAACAAATTACAGAACTTTAAACATTAAAACCTTATTACTGAAATAAAAGATATAATAGTTAAACACAAATATAAACCAATGAACATTTACCAACCATCCACAAAAGATAATACCAAGATTTGTATGTGGAAAAACCGGTAAAGGGAAAACCATTGTGGGAAGCCTACCCACAGTCAGATAATACTTCTACAAGAAGTATGTGATTACAAAAAGAGGGGCCTACACATGCAAGAAGGCCAACAACCTAGAACCCACTACTCATCACAAAAGGAGCCTCACTAACTACAAAATAAATCTAGACTATAATCTGGAAAGAAGATTGATGTGCAAGAATAGCATCTCCTATGCCTAAATACAGTTCCAGTTAAACTTAGTACCAAAGGTCTTAAACCTCTTTCACCAACCCAATTCAATCACCTATGATCGACAAAAAACTCTTCATATGATTACAACCTTATTTGCACATAGATAATCCTATATCCTAAAAACCCACGAATATGCCCATGATCTACAAAGAGATCTTACATCATATTTATACCAACCTCGGACCTAAACAATTAGGTTGGCCACCTAAAAGATAATACAATAAATTCATAACATAAATCTACAATCCAATGATCAATCAAGTCGGCCTAAAACTAAAACAACATAATCCAATCAATAGATCCAATCGGAAACACATCGGGATCATCCACCTACACGTTACATAAACTGGTCCATAACCTAGTAGAATAAGATAGCATTAGGTCCAAAACAAAATCCAACACCACTGATCAACAGGAACATAAATAAGATAACCAACAACATCCCAAAAGCCATCTAGAAGCCATGCCAACACCACTTATCACGTGCATCAAAAGATCTTCAACAAAGCTCTGCCAGTAAAACCCTTACTGGTGACCAAAAGGCTTACTAGAACAAATGAGAGCTCCTGAGTCATCAAATCCTGAACCAACAGATCGTGATACACATCTAAATAGCATGAATGATAGATCCAAACCAATTCCACAAATCAAAGCATACCAGATCAATATCATAATCCAATTTTTCTACTAGAAACCGATAAACAACCAAAACAGCTGGTGTTGCCATTAATGAAAAAACATCAATGCAACACATAATCAATTCCTCCAATTTGCCAACAAGTTTTTCTCTCATTGTGTATGGAGGATGGGATAACATTCTTTAATGTGATACAAATTATTTGTAGGTTTGATAGTGAGGACACGCATTGATGGGATTCAATTTGGTGTGACTTGGGTGATTGAGGAGAATTGATGGAGGTGCTTCATCAAGTTTTCAAATGGGCTATGTATTCAATTCATATAGTATTCTATCCTTTGTTTGGATGTATGTAATAATGGGGGAATGTTAGAATTGGTAACACATCTTACAATAATTTAGTTTATAGATTAAAATAAATAAAAAATAATAGATTAGTTAGATTACTAGTTTTGAGAAGTTATTCTCTTATAGATTAGTTTAGTTGGTTCTATACAAATGAATAAAAGATTTATAAAATCATCAGGTGCATCAATACAATGACTATTTGTGTAATAATTTTATTCATTTATAGAATTTGTTCACCATTTCAATAATAGAGTATCCAAGCATTTAAGCTATGTGTGAATTTTATCTTTAGTTCCACAAATTATTTATGAGGTTTTATACTAAAAATTGTCTTTTATAATTTATTTGAAAATACTAGTTGATGCATGATGGATATTGTTGCTCATGTTTATATAATCAGTTTATTTATATCATGAAATTATGGACTCTATTTCCCAAACCTTTATCTCTTTTGATATTTACTTTGAAAAATGGTTAAGATAGTCAAAAGGCAGATCACATTGTCTCAAATTCCAAACCTCCATAATCATATATTCCATAAATATTCAATCATAACATAGGCAAGTGAACACATATCTATGCTTTGTCATCGACAGTGGTAAGTAGTAGCAACAGCTTTACACCATATAAACATGGCTGGGACTGGTATTAGCGTTTTGAAATAGCAACCCATCAATCCTTCAATGGAAGAATCTATTGATAGATGGAAAAATCATAGGATAAAAAGTTTGTGAATCTTGTCGTATGAGAATACTTGCATAGAGTTATTTAGTAATGATAATCTATTTCGATTTTAATGCAGAAATATGCAAATAATTCTTTGACAATAGTAACCAGAATGCTTTAAGCTAATAGGCAGTTACCTTAAAGAGGAAAAGCCCAAAAACAAAAATTTGATGTCTGAGATAGTACATGAAATGAATAAATGAGATGAGCTGCTTTTGCATCTCCCCCAAAGCCTCAAAAAAACCCAAAGATATTGTCTGAAGATATTTTGAAAGCCTTTGAGGGTGATTTAACAGGAGTTCCATCATACTTCTCCTCAAAACCCATGCACCCCCATAAGCTGAAAGGACAAGACAGCGATTGTTGTGTAAAAATGTTAAGTAGCTGGATAAATTTATAAGAATGAATAACAGAATGTCAACTGAATTATTGGCATTTTCCTATTGAGAACTAGTCGTCCACATCCACAAATGAAACTCAGAACTCAAAAAGTCATTATAGTGAAAGCAGAAGACAAGCTTATCTGCATAAAATTCCCACTACATTGACTGATACGATTCGTTTCCTCATGCCATTTCACTTCATGCATGTTGTAGTGTTAGTATTAGGCCCAATCGTAAACACTAGATGCCCCATATATATATATATACACATTCTTTTTACATCGGTAATAGTTTTCCAACACTTGTTAGATTTCAACTCCAAACTTTTAAAAGTTTATTCAATATATCTATTGAGAATATAATCGAAGAATTTTGACTTTGAAACATCTTCTAGAGATTACAAGTTAGAAAGGTAATTGACGAATTATATCAGTATAATAACAGGCATATTTCATAGGAATACACCACCAAGCACAATGCTACTGTCAAAGTGCACAGAAATATATCATTCTTTCTATCTAGATAAAATCGGTTGGCTTTCATTGGATATCGGCTAAGATCTCTGAAATGAAATTATGGGTCTCCACACCATTCTATTTTTTTAGTTTCTTATAAATTCTGGCTTTGCTTTGTCTTAAAAGTATTCCAGTTCACAATATTTTCATTCAAGCTAAGCCTCCCATTCTTGCATTATATTGTTTTGAGGCTGCTGATTTAATATATAGAGGAAGTTGGTCTCACCTCTCCCTCAAGCAGCATTGAATCAGATATTTTTTATGTCATTGAGGAAAGAGGTAAAGCCACCTGCTTCCATTATTGTTTGATATTGCTTATGAAGTTGTTTCTATAAATTTATAACTAATATATTGCATAAATTGTTTTGATGATTGCTTGCATGGATTATGCTTAAATATTCTAGTGGCTTTCTACTCAAGAGCCTATGGGATAGCTAAACAAGATTTTGCATATTGAATTTTAAAAAAACTAAGTTCTCATTGGAAGTGGATCCATCAACCATACTTAAAATGTAGTCTATTAAAAAATTAAAAAAAAATGTTCGCAAATGAATATACATAGTGTATTTTTATTTTTCAACAGAGGGGATAAGTATTTCTAACTTTCTTAGTAATACATTGGTATTATGAGTTTAATTATAGGTGTGAATAATCGATCACTTTTCATTTTAGTGTTGATAATTAAGAGGTATTTGTTCTACCAAATTCATTCATGACATGATATCAACCTTGTTCTTTTAAAGCATCACATGCCTTACATTCAACAATACTTATATTTCAAAATCTCGCTTCACCCTTTTTAAAACAAGACTTGATCTTTGGTTGATTCCTTAGGAATCATTTAACTTCACCAATAGAACGACAACCACTTCATCTTTGTTATCAATATAGAATAATGTGAAAAAAAGTTGTGAATATGATATATGTTACAAATATTTTACTGTCATATTATTTCTTGATATAAACATTTTAACTGAGAGAAGGTAAACATATTTTCTTTGATATACGTGTGTATGTGTGTACACACACACACATACATATACATGTGTGTGTATACATATATATGCACATATGTATGTGTGTGTGTGTGTGTGTGTGTGTGTGTGTGTGTGTGTGTGTGTGTGTGTGTGTGTGTGTGTGTGTGTGTGTGTGTACACACACACACATCCCAACTAGAGAATTTCTTTCGTAGAGATTGATGCTTGAAAATACATTCCACAACAATTTTAGGGATGTCTCTTTCAATTTTAATTATTATATTTTTGAGGCTAGAGGTGGACTATTTGAAGATTCTATTATTTTTCTCTAACCAAAGTTGTGAGATGATTAATGAAGGAATTTCCTCCTAGATATTGGCATATGTATATTCTTTGTGTAAGACTGTTTGAGACTCAAAATGTTTGAGTAGAGATTTCAATAGAGGACTTGCCAACTTTAGTTAATGATATGGGTAGATCCAATAGTTGTAGCTAAAATTGAGATTCAAAGGAAGTTGATTAATATGTCCCATAGAAAATCAGCATAAAACAAAATTGAAGGTAGGGAAATACCCAAATTTTCTAGCCTCCAACATTTCAATAATCTCTTATTAAGAGTGATCTAGGAGAAATTAATTATGTTGGGAAAGAATGAATTATTTCATTAAAGGTTTAAAGTCTAGACTTGTTGGAAAAGAGTTATGTGTTAAAGCCTTATAACTTTCTTTTATTGCATAAATACCTAATTTATAATCCATTCACTTGATAATTCATCCTCCCTAGTTGAATAGTAAACTTTCCTCTTTTTTAATTCATTTTGTTAACTAATTTTCTTGTTTTGCTAAGAAGGGATGGTGAGCACGACTTTTCTAATTTCTAAATCTCCCTGGTTAACTAGTTTTTTTTTTGGTAAATGCTATCTTTATGGGGATATCTCCCTATATTAAAATCAAACCAAATTACTTAGATAGTAACATCATATTTTCCTAATACACTACCCATTACAATTGACCTCCATTATTAACAGACCCTCCTATGCTAGAGACCACCCCCTCCCAAAACATAGAAAAACAAATATCCTCACCCCCCTTAGATATATTGCAAAATGGTGGCTAACTGCTCTCCAATTTCCATCATATCTCCAATGGAATCCTTTGAGAGCTAGTTATACCCCCTAATGATCATACTCTGAAATGGAGCCATGCTATTCTTTATCACTCCTACCCGATAAACCTCCCAAGATTCTTCAATGAATGATATTTTTCGTATATTTTCTACCTTATTCTTAACAGATTCCTCGTCCTCCTCCTCAGACCCAAAAGACCCATCCTCCTCCGAATCATCCTCAGAGTCCGATGAAACATAGTTGTTGGGGTTAAAAAAGGTGTGAAACATGCTAGCCCCCAAGTCAGCCTCCTTCAGAATGGAATTGACTACTACATGCCCATCAACTGCTCGAATGAACCCATCAATCCTCTGGATGAACACCTCCCTAGATTCCATAACATCTATGAGCTAGCTAATTATAGCCTCATACACGAATCCATTGCACTAGTGCATGTCTACACCAAGCATGCATTCAACTAAGCTCTTCACCGCAACAAACACTCTTTCATCTGTATGGAATAACTGTCTACATTGCATTCATAGAGTTTCATCTCTGCAAATACAACTCACCCTGAAATGATTAACCATGCTTCCCCTATGATGACTCCTTTCCTCTACAACAGGATTCCCGATATCTGCCTCCAAGGTGGCTCTCCCAATCAATTTGAATAACTTTCAGATTCATCTTCCCTCCCATTTATGGCCCAACTCCTTCTAGATTCTTCCATGGATAGCACTGGGAAAGGAAAAAGTATTATAAACCTTTTTTCTAGACCTAGGAGATGTCCCTTCCAAATCGCCCATAATCAACTTCGTGATACAACTGTCAAAACTAGCAAAGGCCACAGTCCAACTCCTATGCATGCTCGAACATCTTTTTGTGACTTCCATCAATCATATTCTCCAGACGATCCTCCCATTTCCACATGATATCTCAGGTCTAAACCAGACCATATCCTCCGGGGAAAACAACTATGGCTTGTTGATGCTAACCAGTCCCCTATCTTGGAAGCAGAGATGAACCTCCACCCTCCACGACACCTATCTCCCTTAATTTCAATAGCTTCCTCAAAGGGAAAAATAGTGGTAAATTTTTTTTTTCTTTTTGTTTCTTTCTTTTGTTAAAAACATTCATTTATTAAAACCTTTCATTCCTGATAGTCCTCACACGTGTCTCTAAGTCTATTCCGGGGACTTTTTGAAGAAACCTATGTCTTTCACAACTTCGGCATAGAATAGAGCTTATGTCGTCGATTAACATTAATTAACTATAAACTTAGAGTTAATTAGGTATACAATTTATAATACTTAATTAATTATTAGACAATGCTAAGACTTGTCTCTATTTTGATGACCTTTTGAAGAAACCTTTGTCCTTCAGAACTTTGGGCCGAAATAAAGCTTATGTTGTTGATCTACGATCATCCAACGATCATTAAGTTGATTTATTAATTTAATATTTAAATCTAAGTAATGAATACATTTATACTTTGTTTATTTCATTTTATTTGCATGTATTTTTAGTTTTCTATTGGTTAATTGTTGAATTAGTTTGTAGATTTAGGGTTAGTGGTTGGATCTTTAGGGTTTACAAATAGGTCAATATTTAACATACATAGATGTATGTACCTATTATGTGATAGAACTACACACACACACACACACACACATTTTTACACTATGATGTTATAGACAATTATGGATGTATTTATGATGCCTATATGTAATAATTTTAATCCATAAGCTTGTGAATATGATGTTATGTATTATGACCTAACCTTTATGTTGAAAACAACACAAGATTGAGATGGAGGTGAATTAGTCTAAACCAAATCCTAAACTTCTTTAATCACAAGTACTTGTCAATTATCATTTACAAATTAAGCATCAATGCAAGATGAAACAAAAATACACCAAACACAAGAAAACCATATTTTTTACCTGGAAAATCCAGTGTGGGAAAAACCATTGTGAGAATCACACTCACAATATAAATATAATAAAAATTAAAATAAATGGTTTTCATATTTTACCCCGTTGTGCACTTCCTTTCATATCAACGATCTAGATCTCTGCATGACTATGCATTTAGATCAAGATCGTCTTTTACCTTAACTCCATAGTCTTGCCGCACACATGACACATGGGCCCTGCTAACGTTAGGCTCTTCTTAAGTGGAACAATAAGATTATGCATGTTGGAGGTCAAAGTACATGTCGGAAAGGGTTGGCCTAATCTATCCTCCTCATTAATTAAGTATACAATTTATAATAGTTAATTAGACAATGCTTAGACCTATCTCTATTTTGGCAACTTTTTGAAGAAACCTTTGTCCTTCAGAACTTCGGGCTGAAATAGAGCTTATGTCATTGATCTGTGATCATCCAATGGTCATTAAGTTGATTGATTAATTAATTAAATACCTAGTTAACCAACACTTGCAACTCATTATGTGGATAGCCAAAATAAAATTAAAGATAAAATTTAATGTAGTTTAGTATTACAAGTGAATAAATTAATCTAGTACTTAAATCCAAGTAATGAATAAATTTAAAATAAAAAGTGCCTCATTCGCACTTATAGAGGTGGAATTAATACTGAATCGCATGGATTGATTGTAGAACAAAGCTCAGACAACATATTGAAGGTAGAGCATGGGGATTAGAATTTGAAGAGGATGCAGACAGGGTGAAGAGGCCCTTGCAAACTTTAATTGCAACAAAATACCTAGGAGGGATGGATTCAATTTGGGAGTGGGTTATTCTAGGAGTGGGTTTCATTACTTCTGAAGGGTCATCAGAGCCTATAGACCCACTACCCTTTGTTTGCTAGAAAGATGATGAGTTGAATGTGAGATGCAGAGAGCTTGCAAGAAGAGGATAGGATGTGGGTATTAGGGTTTGTTTCAGAGTTGGCTTTGGTGGTGGCGGGTATAGATAAATGGATTGGATAGAGGTTATTTGATGAATCCAATCTTTTTATAATGTTTTTTTAAGTTTTAAATTAATAAAATATCATATTACCTACTGGTAGGTCCACAAAGTGATAATCTGATAAACCCTAATAGTAAATAGTTGAGTTGTGCAAGGCCAACACCCATTATAATATATTTTGGTTCCCCGAAAATAATTAAAGATTCCCCAAAATAAATCATTTGAACAATTTTTTTGATAAGTGAATAGTTGGGTAGGGCCAACACCCATTGTATTAAGATTAAGAAAAAGATACAACAATATTTGGCTTGTAGCCAAAAATACATTCCCGGTAGTATTTCCAATGATCACCCATAACAACCCATAACCCATAATATAACATTCAAGCATCAAAACAAAAAAGAAGAATCTACACCATACTTCAGGGGTAGGAGACATTCCCAGTCCTCCTTGCCACCTTTGTAGCTTCATGTTCCTCCCTGACTTTCTTGGCTTGTAATATGAGCAGGCAATCCTATCCACAGTTAGCATGAGCTTCGCCTTCTTCAATTTCCTCCACACCATGTCTGTCAGCCTCAATCCATTCCTCTCCACTCCCCAGTTTGAGCGTCCTAACAATCTCAGCTGCATCCTCCTTATCAATTTCATCTTCATCTACTAACCCTTCAGTGGTCAGGTAGTCCCAATGCCAATCATCCTCCTCGAGTTCCTTGATTTTGGCTACATACATGAGGAAATTGATACTCCATAGTATATCACTCCTTCGTGCCAGCAACAATTGTGCATCTTGTGTTTGCACAATTTGAAATTTAAAAACCCTTCCAATGTAATAGTTCTATGGGAGGGGAATGAGGAGGATCTCATCCACATTGTCGATGACCACATCAATGTTGTGCAAATATGCATGCTCGAACACCATCTCGGTGAGTTTTTATTCCCACTCCTTGGAAACCTTGACATATAAAATAATGGCAATAAAAAAGGCTGGAATGTCTGAACTGACCCTATGTCTATGATACGCCATTAGAAACTCCAACCCTATCACTATCTTGACCGCATGCATTATGTATGGGTGGCCATTCACTAAGAGCTCCCCTAATCATTTACCTGTGACTTCACCTATAAACGTTTTTTGTGGTTGCGTTTCCCTAAGCATAATTGGCATGTCCATCACTCTCACCTCATTGTTTCCAACTCCAACATGTAATGTGAAAATATGGTAATACACCAATGCCAAATTTAAAGGAATTCGATTAGCTTCAACATACACGTCTCATTTGATGCACACTTACCATAAGTTGCCTTGCACGATATATATTAATAGTATATATATCTTTTATTTTTTGAATTTTTGATACAAGTACATAAACCCACAAACAAAATTTCACTTTCACAATTTATTTGTAAAGACAAATAATAAAACCATTGATATTATTATTCATGTGAGATCAAGAAGTACATTCTATAGACTATATCTATAGTAATTTTCATCATAGATCATAAACTAATTAATATTGATGAAGGAGTATATACATCCTTCATTGTGTAAGACTCCACATTCTAACTTAGACACTACTACTATACCCTTTTCTAAAGAGACCAAGATTCCCTCCAAAAAATTCTCTTAATTACAACCTTGGAATTTATTTTATAAGAGTAAGGAATGCAAAAAGCTTCAGGCTGTATACAACTGCCATGTTCTCATTTGACATATGTTTGTTTTATATGCATGGAAATGATATATTCTTAGTATGAAACCTACAATAGAACATGATAACTTATCAAACCACATGAAAAAAATAATCATGAAACTATCATGGACCACGGTGAAGAATAAAATACTGTTGAAATTCAACTGCTTGAGCCACACCACCCTCGCATTGCTGATAACTTTATGGATGCAAGATTCTAAATTTAAAAAGTAGAGGATCAGTTTAATAGATGCAAGATTCTAGATATATAAACTAGTGGATGAGCTCCACAAAAACTACTAGATGAGGTCCAAAGATGGGTATTGTGTAATGCCTCGCTAGGAAACCCTGAAGGGATAAGCTAAGACACACGAATGGAGTGCAAATATATATATTTTAAAATAAGACACAACATAAAGATACAATAAGATATCAAAGTACAGATTACACAGCGGAAGACATCAACTAACACCTAAAGAGTTTCCCAACACGGTTACTTAATTCCACATTTAACTTAACTTACGCTAATTAATCCAATAAGCCGATTGTCTTAATAACAAGAAAATTCTTAAACAATGATAATTTCTTTTAGCAAGACAAAATATAGATCACAAGATAAAGTTCATCCATTAAGGTTTATTCATACCTTTTGTTCATACGTTTCATTAAAATTTGAGTCATGCATCTAATTTAATAACACACTTGAACTTCATCATTAACTAACAAGATCTTTCCATGCATACTTAATTTCCTTAACAATAACTAAATATATTCCATTATTCTAATCTAAATTCTTTCATGATCCAATTTACTTCATTCAAAACATGACTGCATACATGCATTTACAATTAATTTCATCTAATCCACTTGCACATTCTATCAAAATGCCATCCATACATGCTAACACTAAAACATGAATAATAAGAACAAAAGAAACACATAACACCAAATTGATATCGGAGTTCACCCCTAAAGGGCTACATCTCTGGTTCTGCTTAGCTGCAAGACCCCTCTTATCATTTAAATAAGTTAAGGGTACATAAGTTCCACATCACTTACATTCCTTCCATCAAGACGAATCATATCAATAAACAACCGAGCACATCAGTCAATAATTACATAAATGATCTCTACAAAGAAACAGATCCAATTCAATATATTAAAAGCTAATACAAGGTCCATTGCCCAAAAATACTCTAACTTGAGACCTGACCCGCTACGGTCGAGAACAAATCAACACTCGACACCCGCATAAAGGACAAGACCAGTTATAACACCATCACAAGGCAACAACCAAACTAGAGACCAAAGACATAAACAGGTACCCCAAATCAACCAAATGACAAGGTCCAAACAAACATACCAAGGCCTTGCCATTACTTAATCAAAAGTGAATACAGAAATTAAACTTGCATAGGCCATAACTAGAAAAGGACAATCTTCTTTCGTATTGGTTTAAGCAATAAAAGTCGGTCAAGTTTTCTAAATGATCTAAGTTTTCAAAAATACATTAACAGAAAAATCACCATTACAAGGTGAATATAGCACCACAATTGCAATAGTCTATTTGTCCATGTATCGATACAGAGGAAAAATATAAACTAAACCATTTATTTTTTCTAAATGAAAATCTCATTAACTTACCAATTTTCCAAACGATACATTATTAAATTTCCAATAATTCCAATAGCATACCGTTTAAATTTTCAAAATATCCATGATAAAATATTTCATTCTTTTTCTCAATTACTCAAATAATATATTCCTAAATAAAATATTATTTAAAAATTATCAATTAATAAATATATTTTATTTCAATAATTTTTCGATCAAAATAATATTCTATTGTTTTCCAAAAAGATACTTCCCCATTAATACAGGTACCAAAATTAAATATTAATTAATATATATTTATTAACCCATGATTAATAAAATATACACAATTAATAATTAATAATACACAAAAATCCAATTAAACATTTATTTTAACATTAAAAAAGAAACTTAACAAAACTTTTAACTCCCCTCCTATGGGAAAACCCACGGGTCCCACCAAGTGGGAACCACATGGTCCTGTCTTCCTTTGGGAAGGAGCATTCATTTATTTTTATTATTATTTTAAAAACAAATAAAACTAAAAATCACAGATATAAATTTCTTTTTTTTTTTTGAATTTTATTATTATTTAAAAAAAAAAAAAAAACTAAAACCCCAACTGTTGGGTACACACAGACCAACAGTTATATATATATATATATATATATATATATATATATATATATATATATATATATATATATATATATATATATATATATATATATATATATATATATATATATATATATATATATATATATATATATATATATATATATATATATATATACAATACCCAGAAATTTTCTGAGAACAAAATGGGGATATTTTCCAAACTAACAAATAACCAACATAATCATATTTTTTATTTTATTTTTAAAACACAAGAAAGCCCCAAATATTGATACTGGTAAAATTTCTTTCATACTTCCATTTCCATTTAACAAAGCACAACAGATCTCTCTGATTAAAGCATGAAATTGAAAGCATTTATTTGGAATTTTAACAAATTTTCACTGTAAACAACCAATCTCAAGTTTATTTTTTATTTTAAAACAACCAGAGCAACCATAATCTAAACTTGGAATGGAAACAGAACAAGAGGAGATTGGATTGGAAATAAAATTACAATTGTTTTATTTTCCCCAATTAGATTAGATTTTTTTTAATCTTCACAAACAATTTTTTTCAAAATCTAAAACAATTTCTTTAAAACAAAGAAGCCAATGAAATTAACCATAGGCCTCTTGGTTCAAAAATCCTGGCAAGATTGAAGAAGAGCCCAATCCTCCAGCTTAAGAAATTCCTTCTCCTCCCCAAAACCCCCAAATTTTTCCATCCAAAAATATTTTCCAAAAATCTCTTCCAAACAAAAAAAATCAATCTCCCAAAAATCCTTCTTCCAAAATATTTTCCAAAAAGCTCTCCCAAAAAAATCCTCCCCTAAAATATTTCCAAACCTAGGGTTAAATAGAAGAATCTCCTAACCTAATTCCTTATTTTAGAACTTTAACAACTTTTGAATAAAAAAGAATAAAATAAATAAATAAAAGAAAAGAAAAGAAAAGAAAAATCATTCTTTTCAACTATTAAAATAATCTAAACTTGTTGTTCTAATTTAAAAAACAAAATGTTTTTCTCCCTCATTTAATTTTAATTTTTTCAATATTAACAAAGCTAATAGTTGTATTTTACAATATTAATGAGGGTAAAATATTTTTAATTAAATTAAATTCTCAAAATCAATCATACACACTATATAAAATATATATGAATAAAACTTACTTTTCTAATCAAAAATGATTTTTTTAAATAATTAAAATTAACCTTTCTATTCCAAAAAGCAAAAGGGATTAAATTAATTTTATTTCGAATAAATTTAAATCTTCTCTTTCAAAATGCATAACTAAATAAATTCATGATTTAAAATTAACCATTAAATTAAACTTGCTACAAACATGAATAGAACATTTTTTTAAATAAATGATTAATTATATGAAAGAAACCTATTTACTTTAGTTTCTTAATTACTAATGCGTAAATGAACACATTAAATCAAAATAACTACTTAGAATTAAATACTCAGTTTAACCACATGCCAAGCACACAACTCAAGAAAGCCAACCAAATACCTGACTCGGAAACCCAAATGAAAAGGGAAACTAACGGACTACAAATGATGCTCACTTGAGTATGACTAGGGTAAACTGAGGGTTTTACAACCACCTAACCCAAAATCTATGGATGAAAAAGGTATACTCAACCCTGCGAATCTAGGTGAAGACGAACCTCGCACCTAGGCAGTCTTGTACCTGCAATCTCCTACAAGCAAGAGTCACACAAGCATACATATATATATATATATGCTTGTGTTAGTTCGAGATTAATAACAAGAATCAGGAGGACAATTAAACTTACATAAGAATCGATGTGAAAGCACATTAACAGGTACACACAATAATTATAATATCTGACTACAACATTACCTCATGGCAACTCAACCATTCAAGAATGCCACATAAAAAGTCAACCAAGGTAAAACTAGTTTTACAAAGCTGACTAGGGTAGGGGTACTACATATTGTAATTAGAAAAGGGGTCCAACTTTAGTTATTAATTTTAACTAAATAGGCTCTTTGCTAAAGACGACTCTTCCCTGTCCTCATAGTTCTCCTCCCACCTCCCTCTAGCTCTTAAGCTTCGGGAGACAAGGGGACAAATGTAGGAAGCTAGGGAAATGCCATATGTAGCTATATATGGCCTTTGAAAATCCCTTTAGCTACAAAGCAATATGTTGCGCTACTATAAACACAACCTTCCTAAAATATTCTCCACCCGATGTCATTAAACCTATATCTTACGAACACACATCAAAGATCTACATATGGGCATTCCATTTCTAATACCGTTCTTGGATAAGTGTAGAGGAAAATATTTATAATGCTCTTTGGTCAACTCAACTACTACCAATTAATGAAAAACCTCAAAGCTATAAATTTAGAATTTCTAAATATTCCTTTTCACCTTTTTTCTTTTCCAAAGAATCAGAACTCTCCATGCTGGCATGCAACTCTTCATGCCACCTTATGAAAGGATCAAAACTCACCAGTCTACTATAATCATTTAACCACCAATTCAATATTATTTTTAAGAACAAGCTAACATTTTTACCCATGCAACTCTTCATCAAAATGACAAGCATAAAGTCCTCTGATAGGAGGAGTGTTTTCTATGTGAAAAGATTGCTTAGAATCCGAGATAAAGATTTCATATGTGCTAAAAGTATGTTCTTAATTCAAATGGATATGCAGTACACTTTCTATATGGGTTATTTTCCAAAAAAAAATGTGAAAGATACGCCTTAATTATTCTACATTTAATTGGACTTTGATTTTGATGTATTTCTGAAACAAAGGAAATTGCACTTTGATTTTGACGTATTTCTGAAATAGATCTCAGAGTCGAATATGATATCAAGAATGCAAACCCAAGAAATAGATAATTTCATAATAGTGAGTCACTTGAGCATTAATGCCTAGCGTTAACACAACTTCATGTGTAGTTGCACAAATTAGTCTTATAGATCCATTACATTACTCCAAACTTACAATTGTTAGGGTTTCAAGCAGATCCGAAGCAAATATGAACTAACAATTATATGCAGATTTAAATACAAAAGATAAAGAAATAAAACAGGACATAGATAACACAAAGATTTAACGTGGCTCACCCAGAATGGGTTACGTCCACCATACACAGCCGTCCAATCTTTCTTATTATCTAGTAAAAATAGTACATCAACCTTACAATGCCTTAAGCATCCTAGCCACTTATAACATGCATTTTTAGGGCAACAAACAAAGTCGGCCTTTTTTAGGGTTTTATTACAATGTCGGTTTTCATCAACAAAAATGGCAAAAAAAAATTTCTCGGGGGCTGCCACCCCCGAACCCCTGCCCAGGGCCCGGCCCAGCCTCGGACCCCAGTGAGGATACGTGCTAAGTGTACAGTACTTTGTTGATCAGTCACCACATTTCAACAATCTCCCACTTGGAGACTGATCAGGCTCCACACTGAACAATCTCCCACTTGGAGACTGATACTACACGACACCACTGTACATGCAACATCCGCTAGATAAAACACTAGGACTTGACTGGTATAAATTCCACAATTATCAATCAAGAAGACCAACAAAAACTGATGAAGAAATCAGCTTCTCCTGTAGAACTGCCTTTGTGAACATATCGGCAAGATTCTCACTTGTGTGAATCTTCTCAAGCCGTAACTGACCCTCCTCTAAAATAGTCTGGATGAAGTGGTACCTGAGTTGAATGTGCTTTGTCCTTGAATGAAAAGTAGAGTTTTTCGCAAGATGAATGGAACTCTGGCTATTAGTATACAATGGGTTATCCTCTTGTGTCTGACCCAATTCCTTCAGAAAACATTGCAACCAAATCATCTCTTTGCTGGCTTCTGTAGCAGCAACATACTCAGCTTCAGTGGTTGAAAGTGCAACAACCTTTTGCACCATAGAAATCCAACTGACTGCAGTTCCCCCTATAGTAAAAACATACCCTGTAGTACTCCTCCGTGAATCAATATCACCTGCCAGATTAGAGTCAACAAATCCACTTAGAGCAGCATTAGATCCTTTGAAACATAATGCCTTCATAGTAGTTCCTTTCAAATACCGAAGAATCCATTTCACAACATTCCAATGTTCCATACCCGGATTACTCATAAACCTGCTCACAACTCCCACTGCATGTGCAATATCTGGCCTTGTGCATACCATTGCATACATCAGACTGCCAACAGCTGATGAATATGGGATGTTAGACATTTTATTAACCTCTTCCTGTGCCTTTGGGCACATCTCCTTAGTCAATTTGAAATGACTAGCCAAAGGTGTACTAACTGCTTTTGCATCCTGCATGTTAAATCTTTTCATCACCTTCTTTATATACTCACTTTGGGACAAATTCAAGGTTCTATTTTTCCTGTCCCGTGTAATCCTCATACCGAGAATATGCTTAGATGCACCCAAATCCTTCATAACAAATGACTTGGCTAATTTTTGTTTAAGATCATTTATATGTTGCAGGTTAGACCCAACAACAAGCATGTCATCAACATAAAGCAACAGGATAATATAACTGCCATTATCAAATCTCTTAAAATATACACAATGATCCAAATGACATCTATGATAATCGTGTTCAGCCATGAAACTATCAAATTTTAAATACCATTGTCGGGGTGCTTGCTTTAGGCCATACAAACTTTTCTTCAACCTGCACACCAAGTTCTCCTTACCTTTGACCTCATATCCTTGTGGTTGCAACATGTAAATTTCCTCCTCCAAATCTCCATGGAGAAAAGCTGTTTTGACATCTAATTGTTCAAGATGTAAATCATCTGCAGCCATAAGACTAAGTACAGTTCTAATTGAAGTCATTTTTACAACTGGAGAAAATATTTCATCATAATCTATACCCTTTTTCTATGCAAAACCTTTTACCACAAGTCTACCCTTATATCTTTTCTGACCTCCTTCCTCCTCCTTCAGCTAATAAACCCATTTGTTAGGCAAGGCTCTTTTTTCTGCAGGTAAAGGGACTAAGTCCCAAGTCTTATTTTTCATCAAGGAGTCCATCTCCTCTTTCATGCCTAGTTGCCACTGTTGTTTGGCATCCACCTGCATTGCTTCTTCATATTCTTCTAGTTCACCAGAATTCGTTAATAAAATAGAATACAAAGAAGGAGAAAATCTTTCAGGGGGTCTACTTGTCCTCGTAGAACGTCTAACACTTGCAGGAGTTTGTGGGACAATCTGTTGTTGCTGAGCATCAGGTACCTGTGGCATTTCATTTTCAGTAATCTCATCCAACACCACATATTCTTGTTTGTCCTGTTCATGCTTCTTTTCCTGCATCTGTTCTTTATACATAACCTTCTCATTGAATATAACATCTCTACTTCTAATTATTTTTTTATTTTCAAAATCCCATAACCGATAGCCATATTCATCTATCCCATATCCAATGAAGGTACATTTCTGAGATTTAGCATCAAGCTTGGTTCTGTTTTCTTTATCAACATGGACAAAAGCTTCACAACCCAAAAGTTTTTAGAAAAGAATAATTTACCTTTTTACCAGTCCATGCCTCCTCTGGAATACCACCATCCAAAGGGGTTGAAGGTCCTCTATTTATCAAATAGACAGCAGTATGTACAGCATCTGCCCAAAAATGTAAGGGCAATCCAGCATGCAATCTCATGCTCCTCGCACGTTCCATGATGGTCCTATTCATTCTCTCTGACACACAATTTTCCTATGGAGTTCCTGGAACTATCTTCTGCTTTCGAATCTCATTTAAGGAACAGTAATCTTCAAATGCTTTGCTACAATACTCACCTCCATTATCCGATCTGAGACACTTCAACTTTTTTCCTGTCTCATTCTCAACCAGAGCTTTCCATTTCTTAAAAGTTTCAAAAACATCTAATTTTTGTTTTAGGAAATATACCCATGTTTTTCTGGTTGAGTCATCAATAAAAATAACATAATAACAAGAGCCACCAAGAGATGATACCTGAGCCGGTCCCCATACATCTGAATGTACAAGCTCTAACTTCTCACTCTTCTTCTCTTTCCCAACCTTGAGAAATCTAACTCTTTTCTGTTTACCATAAACACAGTTTTCACAGAACTCTAAATCAATCTTCTTTAGTCCTGGCAATAGATTTTTGGAGTGAAGGATTTTCATCCCTTTCTCACTCATGTGCCCAAGCCTATGGTGCCACATTATCGAATCTGTTCTTGCAACATTTATTGTTGTTGTCCCTGCAGTAACTTTATCTGTAGCAGCTAAGGTAGAGTAAGTGTTACCAGTACACAGATATAATGTGCCTACCTTCGCACCTTTAGCTACTACTAACGATCCTTTAGTGACCTTCCACATACTGTCTGAGAAGGTAACTATGCAACCTTCACTACCTAGTTGCCCTGTAGAAATTAAATTTCTTCTTAAATTAGGAACATGTCTTACCTCCTGCAGAAACCAGTCATTACCATTCTGCAACTTGATCTTTATCTTTCCTTTTCCAACAATTTGACAGGTCTCATCATCACCCAAATATACCTGTCCAAAATCACCTTGAACATAATCTAGAAAATATTTTCTATGGGGTGTAGCATGAAATGAAGCCCCAAAATCTATTACCCAGGAATCATTAACATTATCCAAACATAAGATTAAAGCATCTTGTAAAGTATTACTTGCAATATTAGCTTCCTTACTGTCATTTTCATTTTTGTCTCCTTCTTTGTTTTTTCGAGACCAACAGTCTTTCTTTAGATGACCAGGCTTTCTGCAGTACCAGCAATCTTTCTTTCCTCTAGATTGAGAGCGTCCTTTCTTTGACTTCCCTCGTGACTTCTCATTCCCAGAGCCTTTTCCTCTTTCCTTTGATCTTCCTCTGTTCTCCACATTCAAAACACTACCTGATGATGTTGGACATTCAAAACATTGAAAATGAAATGTAGTTGCACAAATTACTCTTATAGATCCATTACATTACTCTAGACTTACAGTAACATGCAAATAGAATGTAATTCCTTCCTTGAAGGATATCCACATTCACACTACACAAACATTTAAAATGAAATTTCCAAGACAAATCCAAATATCCTTAATATTAAGATTCACCATTCATGTAATATCTGAAAGTACAAATGAAGACAATGTTAGCAATAACAGTAAATATAGTAGTCTATATATGAACTAATTGGAAAACTATTAAAAGAAAGTGTGCATTCTTTCACCATGAAACCATCTTACACACTAGACAAGACAAAGCCCTATATCTAATTCTACTCTCCTCGGAGATGAGAAAATTACAAAATCCATCTTTAAAAACTTGATATTCCTTTTATAATCATAAGGAATGCAACAAGCTACAAACCTTTTACAAGAATGTGTAACATCTATTGCAATACCATAAAACCTCCAAGCCAGTATTCATGAAAGCGTTGGTTTAGAGACACAAAAAGCTTCCATGAATATGAACTACCTTATCAGTCACGCCACTATCACACATGTGTGTTATTGATGCAGAGAATATCAGGATACAAGATTCTAATTACATTTCTTGGTAGGGGGGAACTTTGAGAGTTTTGATCAAGTAGGGATGCTTGTCTCCAAAACCGCATCTCCTCTGTCTTCATCCAGCTTTCTCTCTGCATTCTACCCATTATAAGGGGGACATGGTTGTTTCCAAAGAGATCAAAATTATTTGCAATTATAGCCAAAGCGTGCAATTGCACTTGAGCCTTTTAATAACCCTCTAGTTATATTTGGATATTTTAATAACACTCTGGCTATAAGGTAAGTCATCAATTTTCTTTACTTCATGGCATCTATAAACATTCAGCCATATCGCCTTATGCTAGAATTCAGCTGCACCTTCTATGCACTTCTTATTAAAACCTTTGCAATAAAAACAACAACACTTCATAAAAAATTATCTCTCGAAAATGTCTATCTTCTACATTCTAAAATGTAGCATGCAAATGATATCTTATATCTTCCACATTCTGAAATGCAACATCAAAATAATGACTGTATTTCTCAATTTGCAAAGTGGTGGCAATTGACTATCAGGTCTATACTTTGGAATATTCCATATACTATATTAATCTATGTGAGATGTACTTTTCTCTCATTCCATAAGAAAGATTCCATTTCAATAGTCATGATTCTTGTACATGACTCATAAACCTCAACACAGATTAATACTGGTAGCTTCTCATTGAATATTAAATATGTGCTATCCTCCATATCTTTTTCCTCTAATACACACGATGTTTTGAGTAATCTATGCAAAAGAATAACAAAGAATCCTCAATCAAGATTTCATACATGCCAAAAAGCGGCTTCTTAAAAGATTTCATACAGATATGCAAGACACTTATAGCTAAGATGTGATGTGTTTTCTATATTATTTTTTTTCTCCAATTAGTAATCGGCAATTAGCCTTAATTATTCTACAATTTTTATGTGATTGAAAAACATTCACCAATGCAATTATTATTTTCCCCCAAAAATAATGAATGATTCACCTTAATTTTTCCACATTTTCCATGCAATATGAACAAAATTATCAATGTAATTATTATTTTTTCCAAAAAAATTATTAAATATTTGCCTTAATTTTTCAAAAATATTCATGTGAAAGAAAAAGATTCACCAATAAAATTAACTTTTTTTTCAAAAAGAATGAAAAATTTGCCTTAATTTTCATACAATTCTTACGCAACTGAGAAAAATTCACCAACGAAATTTAATATTTTCTCCTATTTAAAAACAATCACCAAAAAAATTAATATTTTCCCCCAAATTATTGAAAGATTCGCCAGGATTTTACACCTTTACCCAGGGGTGGGTTTCTTAGACTTATCCCTATTTTTGTGTTTGTAATAGCCCATTGTTTATTGATTGTACCAATTTTAGACTTTTCTCATTCTATGGTGTTCTACATGCTTGATCTCCAAGCCTATTTTTTTTATGGTTTTTGGTTATGATCTATAATGGGTAGGGGCCCTTCCCCACTCAATTTAATCAAAAAACAATAAAATATATATAGGGGAACCATATTTTGTTTTGTCATGATGCTTCAGTAATGCCAATAAATCATTTGATGTTGAATTTCTCCTTGATTTTAGAAAAGGAGTCTAAGAAATCATCTTTTTTGTTGTACAACCCACTAATAGAAGGCCTACAAATGGTCAAGGGCTTCACTCCTCTTTTTGAGATAGAATTGTTGTTCCTTGGCATGTGTTGGTATTAATGTCAAAACACAATAATATTATAAGGTGCTCTTGATTGCATCTTCTTTGGCATAGTTGTTGGTTCACATCTCAGTGGTATTGGTTTGATAACTCAGTTGATCATCTCTTCATTACAGTGCTTTGACAATCATTTTATTTGGCATCCAAGGTTATGAAGGTTATTACAATGCATACTTTATTCTTTAATTCTGGTTGCATATGTGATAAATGTTGATAAAGATAATAATAATATGCATTTGCATAAAGGGGTCTTATTAATAAGACTCATCTCTTATCCTTCAAATTTTTTTGTACAAGTCATATGATTTTCTTGATAAGACAGTACCGTGGTCTTTGAATATTACACTTAACTCTTAAATGCTAAAGGCATTTGTAAAATTATTAAAATAAATAAGAGGGACACAATATCCCATCTCAAAGACATTGTGATTTGAAAGGTTTAATGATAAAAGGCAAATACTTATGCAAACAAATATAACCCGAAGGTTATTTGGAAAGGCATTTTGTTGGTAAAGCCTCGAACTAGGACACAACTTAAATGGTTAGGGTTTCATATGAAACAATAGCATTTTATCTCTCCAAGCAAATATAGGTTTATGGGATTGTTTTGGTTGTGTGGTTTTATCTCAAAGATAGATATTTTTTACATGGAAAGAAGTGGCATTGACTAAGGTTTCACTTGAGTAGAGAACAGGTGGTCTCATTGCCATTATACTCCTATTTGCTTTGAAAATTAAAGTTTTTGGTTTTGATCTAGTTTACTTATTGTAAAAACCAATTCTCATTTTCTCTTGGTTTGGTTTTTGCAAAAGTTTTGGTTGGTTACTCATTTGTGTTAAGTGGAAAACAAAGAGGTTGTGTTTTTTTTGTGTGTTTCAAAAAAGGGATTTTCTTTGTTGTTATATCTGTAAATGTTTTTATTTGTAAACATGGTTGTTAAATAGAGATTTGTTGTGTGTTAAATAAAGGGTATTTGCATTTGAGTTGTAGATTATTTTAAAAAACCCTAGTACGGGTCCTTCTCTACAAATAAGGGCAACTAATTTTTCTTCAAAGACTATGTTTAGTTTATGTTTTGTTAAACCTTGTTAGGGCTTGATGCAAGTAAAAATATATAACCCTTGTTTGACTATTATGTTTGGTGGTTAAAGTAACCCAAGTGTAAGATTTATTTCATGCTCTGGTTAAAGTAACCCGATTGTAAGAGTTCTTTCATAAACTATTTTATATGTCTGATCTTAGGTGGGAGTCTGTTGGAGATGTTTTCTTTCTTTGCATTGATGTTTTTCACATTGATATGTTGCCATCAATGCCAAAGGGGGATATTGTTGGACATTGTTTCTGATATGATGTGTTGTTGTCATTAATGTGAACATATTCCTGTGATTTATTGCTTTGGTGAATGCAGATTGATTTATTGGGGTCATGGTTTGGTGTATGGAGTATTTCTAGTGTCATTACATCTTTCTATATTGGTTTCAGTGATCCGGGAAGCTTAACTGATGATATCATATGATCAATTTTGTAGTTTGGTTTTTCGGATTAGTGCTTTGCAATGTTTAGTATTTCCTCTGGTATATTTCAGTGTGATTAGATCTTGAGCTGAGATTTTGGCCTTTTGAGTTGTGCATTCCAGTTATGTGGATTGTTACTATGTGTAATCATGTAGTAAATTATGTTATCTTGTCACTATGTTATGGGACATAGTCATTGGAAAGGTATTTATATGCTTGGCAAGTGTAAACAATTAAGTTATATATGTTGCTCTTATTTCATGAAAGTTAACTTGGTTTTAGAACTTGAAATTTGAAGCTAGTTCTATACGATAAAATTTTATGAAGAGGGTGGATTGATAAAAGAAATTGATCATGATGGCATATTTTTGTATCATATTTGGTAGATGAGTATGGTAATTGTTGTTTACCTCTTTTAATACTTTAATTTGGTTCGATGAAAGGAAGAAAATTCTTGTTTCTCTATTATGATTATAGATAGTTCTCAGAATGTTATAAGAAATGTATGGATTTAGAAGTATCTTGCCAATGGATAATGACATTCGAAGAGGATTTAGCAATAATGTTTCAATTATTTGTGAAAATATTCATATGTGCAATTTGATATTTGTTAAATAAGTTTCAGGGCTAATGTGTGATGCATGTTTTCCATCTAGCATTGCGACTTCCAAGAGTAAGTTGGAACCTAGGGGGGAGGATGTAGTACCCCTTCCCTAATCAGATTTGTAAAACCAATTTGACCTTGGTTGATTTACCATGATGTAATGTTATGGTCAGATATTATGATTATTGTGCGTACCTATAAATGTGTTTTCACATAGATTCTTATGTAAGTTTATTTGTTCTTTTGATTCATGTTATTAATCTCAGGCTAACACTTTCATTAAATATATATGTATGCATGTGTGGTTCATGGTTGCAGGAGATTGCAGGTACATTACCACATAGGTAAGACGTTCGTCTCCACCTAGATTCGCACATTTGAGTGTACCTCATTGGTCCTAAGAGATTAGATTAGGTGGTCGTAAGACCCTCATTTTACCCATATCGTGCTCAAGTGAGCATCATCAAACACCCATCATTTTTTCCTTTGGTTGGGTATGTGGGTTGTGTGTTTGTTTGGATTTCTTGGGTTGCATGTTTTGCATGTGGTAAAATTGAGTATTTAATCCTTAGTATTTAATTTGATTAAATGTGTTCTTTTACACATTAGTAAATTAAGGGACTAATAAAATAGGACCCCTTTGTGCGATTAATCATTAATTAGAGTTGCTCTATTCATGTTTGTAGCAAGTTCGATTAAATGGTTATTTTTAATGATGAATTTATTCAATTTATGCATTTTGAAAGGAAAGGTTAAATAGTATTCAAAAATAGAAATATTTTATCCTCTTTGGCATTATGAAATAAAAATGTTAGTTTTAATTAAATTAAGAAAATCTTTTTTAGAAGAAAAACAAGTTTGGCATAGTTGAATTGTTTGAAAAGAACAATTTTCATTTTTTTTTTGAGAAAAGTATTTTAAATCAAAAAATATGAATTTTGGTCAAACATTTCCTTTTAACCTAGGTTTGGAAAATATTTTTGGGAAGATTATTTTTGGGAATGAAAATTTTGGGCATTTGGAGGAGAAGGATTTTGTTGAGCTTGTAGGTTGGGCTCTCCATCAAATCTTCCCAGGATTGCTGAATAAGGTAGGATTCTTGTTTATCTCTTTGGTTTCTTTGCTAAATAGAGATTATATTGATTTTGAAGGTTTCTGTTTGTATTTGTTGATAATCTCATATATTTTGGGAAAGATAGAAGAGTTGTCATTTAATCTCAAATTCAAATCCTTCATGCCTTCTTTCCCAACCTCCAGATTAGATTTTGGTTGCTCAAATTGTTTTTAAAACAAAAAATTGGGATTGGTTGTTCCTAATAAGTTTTTGTTTAAAACTTCAAATGAATGTTTTCTGATTCAAGTTTTTAATTGGGAAATTAGTTTGTTTTGGGCAAGATTGGCTGAATGGATTGGATAAATGTGTGTAATCAATCCTATTTGCCAAATATGGTATTTGGTTGGAAAAATTTGCCTATTCTGGGTCTGGTTATTCAACAAATTTTATTATTTGAAAACCATGCATATTTTGCAAAATTGTTTTAGTCTCAGTTTGAGACTATGAATTGAACTGGGGTTTCTATATTTTAAAAAGTGTAATTAAAAAAAATTAAATATATATATAATATTGCCCCCACATGGCAAGGTATACCCCACCATGTGGGAGGGTAGCTCCTGCTACCATCGGGTAGCATCACTACCGTTTGGTAACAGTGCTACCAAAGGGTAGATTCTGCTACCATTTGGTAGCAGTGCTACCAATGGGTAGCGTCTGCTACCTTTTGGTAGCAGCCCTGCCAAAGTAGCAGCCCCTTCCCCCCCGCCTAACTTTTTTTTGGTGTGCTGTTTGGTTTGAAAAACAGCGTGGGTATAAAGTTATCCTTTTTAATATATGTTTTAATTTTAATTTAAAATATATTTAAATTGAAATATGATTTGTTTTTCTTTATATATAAGTTAGTTCACTAAATTAAATATATGGTATGGGTAAAAGTCAAATAACATATGTTTTTGGTAATTCTTAGTGAAATTAATATATATGATTTGAGAATTTTTGAAATTAAATAATATAGTATTTGAAAAGTGGAAAAATAAATATTATATATTTTTTTTTGATGGAAAAATAAATATTATATTATTTTTTAAATTCTTGGGAATTAAAATAATATTTTAGTTTGGAAATTTCTGAGATTAAATTTTATTTCATTGGGAAATGGCTATCTATTATAGTTTCTTATTAATGTATATTTCCATATTTTGGAAAGTGTATCTTGGTTTTGGAAAGGATAAGTTTACATTAATTATTTTTGAACAAGTATGCAATGATATTTTATTTTGAAAAATAAATATCATATTTTAGTTGATTAATGAATATTTGATTTTATATCATTGTGTGTTCTACATATATTATAATTATATACATGTGATTTTTTCTTGGGAACTCATGATGAAGTATTTATATCACTTTATGATGCAAAATGAATTATAGTGAGTTAGTAAACCATGAGCAACATGTACCTAGACAAGGTAGACAAATTGCAATCTAATTAGATCTATTAGAAAACTAGATTGATTGTAATGTTTAAATGATATGGAGGAAGATTGTCATTTTCGATTTATGCCTATGCATGTTTAATTTTCTGTATTCACATTTGATTAAGAAATGGCAAGTCCTTGATTGTGATTGTTGGATATTGTCGTATGTTTATTTTGGAATCTGCTTATGTCCTTGATCTCAAGTTTTGGACTTTTTTTATGTGTTGGTTTTGTATCCGGTCACGTCCATTATGCGAGTGTTAAAATGTTGGTATGTGGTTGACCATAGTTGGTCATGTCCCTAGTCAGAGTACCATCAGTTAGTGTACCTCGTATGAAGACTTGTTTGTCCAAGTGGGTATTCCTACCGTAGTGAACTCTATATGCTTGTCCTAGTGTATTCCTTGGTTTAGGAGTTCATTGGTTTATGATCTAGTGCCATATGGGAAAGTGGTTTTTCACTGGGGGCCATGCCCAAAGTGGTTGCAGGGTAACCCATTGAAAGTGTGTCTAAATAAGTGATAACCCAATAGCCTATTAGTGGGTTTAGTTAATGAAACACTAAGTAAGATAATTGTGCCTCACGCATGGGATGAGTGCTAGTACAGACTCAACCTGCAATGAGAAGGCCTGAAATGCCAAACCAACAATCTTGTCTTCATGAAAGGACGTTTTGGGTCCACATGGGACTTGGATGGGTCGGAGGTTCCGGAATGGTCACCAGGGCAACCCAGTAGCTACGGGCAGAAGCTATGGAGGCTTGCCATGGTAACCATACCAAGTTATGTGATAACACTTGTCCCTTATGTTCACTAGTGTGCAGTTGTGTTGTCTTTTTAAGGAATACTATTGTGGAGTCATATCTGGTTGTTTATGCCCTTGTGAGAACCCGATATTCATATTAAACCATGGGTTGTTTATGATGGGTTGCAAAGACCTAATCTCATGGGTGCTCCAGTTAATCTTTTGTAATTGCTTCTTATCATGTTCAGTTGTATCCTTTTCCTTTCTTTGGGATCATTCATGTATCTATTGGACTGATGTGGTCATATGTATCATTGGTTTATGTATTCCTTGATGGCAAGATGTAAATGATGTGAGCCTTATGTATTCTTCACCCTATTATTTTATCAGAGAGGTCTTACAGTTGAGCAGATTCGGAGATGTAGCCCACTAGGGGTGAACTCCGATATCATTTCATTGTTATGTGGTGTTTATGATTCTTTTGTTTCCTTTTTAATTTAGCATGTATGGATGGCATTATGGTTAAAATGTATAATGTGGATTAGATGATGTTGATCTTAAAAGCATGTATGTAGCCATCTTATTAAATGTAGTGATTTGCATCATGAAACATGTAGGTTGGTATAATGGAAAGTATTCATTAGTTTATAAAGAAATTAAAGTATGTAAGGAATTAGATGCATGACATATGCTTTGAATGTAAGTCTGAACGTAATGTATGGTTAAATTTTAATGGATGAACTTAGCATGTTTTCTATATTTTTAACCTACTAAATGAATTTATCCTTTGTTTAAAGTAGTATCATGTCATTAAGTTAATCAACTTAATTGGATTAAATAGTGTGAGTTGAGTTAAGTGTCGAATCAAGTAATCATGTTGGGAAACTCTTTAGGTGTTAGTTAAGTCTTTCGTTCTGTAATCTGAACTTAATGTTATCTCAATGTATCATTATTATGTTTTAGATTTTTTTTTTAAAAGTATTTGCACTCTATTCTTGTGTTTTAGTGTGATCCCTTTGGGGTTTCCTGGCGGGGCATTATAGACACGGTATGCAAAATGAAGAAAGCTCTTTATATACTAAAGCAAGCCCTTAGAGCTTGGTATGCTGGATTGGACAAGTATGTGCTGAAATTGGGATTTAATAAAGGTATTGTTGATAGTAATCTATATTTCAAGATTGAGAATGATGACATTTTGATTGTTGAAGTTTTTGTTGATGATATTATCTTTAGAGGAGATGATGATCTGAGTATGAAGTTTGTTGGTGATATGCAGAAAGAATTTAAGATGTCTATGATAAGAGAGATGAAATTTTTATTTCTAGATTTCACAGACTGGAAAAGGTACTTTTATATCTGAAACTAAATATGTGAAGAAATTGTTGAAGAAGTTTGGGTTAGAAGATTCTAAACCGGTTAGAACTCCTATGGTGAGTGGTTGTAAATTATCTAAAAATGATGAATCTCCGAAAGCTAATCAGACATTATACAAATCTATGGTTGGTGGACTTCTATACCTAACTCATACTAGACCTCATATTATGCATGTTGTGTGCATGGCTGCTAGATATTAAGATGATCTGAAAGAGATTCATGTCATTGTTGTAAAGAGGATATTCAGATACTTGAAAAGAACTGTGGATTATGGTTTGTGGTATCTGAGGAATGATGACTTCATGTTATGTACTTACATTGATACTGATTGGGCTAGTGATGTTGATGACCCGAAGAGTACCTTCAATGGTGCTTTCTTTTTGGGTAAGAAATTGGTTTCATGGGCAAGTAAGAAACATGATTCAGTTTCCTTATCTACTGCTGAAGTTGAGTACATTGTTGTTCTAGTAACTACACTTAGCTGGTTTGGATGAAGCAATTGTTGAAGGATATCATATTTATCTATGATGAGTGTAATGTCATATACTGTGATAATTCCAATGCTATAAATATGTCAAAGAACCCGGTGCAACATTCAAAGACTAAACATGTATCAATCAAGTATCATTTCTTGAGAGAAAAAGTCAATGAATAGGAAGTGAAGCTAGAGTATATGTCTACAAAGGAACAAATTGTTGATATTTTCACTAAGCCTTTGCTTGTAGATACATTTGTCTAGTTGAGAGACAAGTTATGGGTATGTACCCCTCCTGATGGGAACTAGATGCATTGAGTTGCGTCAATCTGGTGGACATCACAATCTTATATTCTTGTCTGGATTGACGAGTTTATGTTGCTCCCTTGGTGGAGTAGTCTATTTATGGTTGGATTGGTTATATGTTTTAGGGGTAGAGTATCATGATTTGTTTGGTTTTTTGTTTTGAAGACCTTTGTCATTGATGTCAAAGGGGGAGAGAAGCATGTGAAATTTTTTTTTATTATCTAATCTTAGGGGAAGTCTGTTGGAGATGTTTTCTTTCTTTTCATTGACTTTTTTTCAAATTCATATGTTGCCATCAATGCCAAAGGGGGAGATTGCTTGACATTGTTCTTGCCATGATATGTTGTTGTCATTGATGTCAACATATTCTTGTGATTTATTGCTCTCATGATTGCAAATTGATTTATTGGGATTATGGTTTGGTGTATGAAGTATTTCTAGTGTCATTACACCTTTCTATATTGATTTGAGTGATCTGAGAAGCTTAACTAATCATATCATAGGATCCGGTTTGTAGTTTGGTTTTTCTAGATCAATGTTTTGGAGTTTTTGGTATTTCCTCCAGTATATTCCAGTGTGATTAGATCTTGAATTGAGATTTTGGGAGATTGTTTGGGATATTCTTTTTTATCTTCATTTCAGATAGTTCGTGATTTGGTGTTCCATAGGTTATCTTTCTTCATGGTGGTTGTTGTTATTTGAGTATTATTGAGGTTCAGATGTTGATTGATAAAGATTTGATAAGTAGTGTTGGTACAGTTGTTACTAATGATTCGAATGTTCTTGCTAGTGTTTCCTAATTATGTCCTATATTTTTTATGATCTGCATTGATCTTTATGCAAATTTTTTTGGTGATTTTCATGATCCGATGATTTTCTTCATGTTATGCGGTATTCTTGGTGGTGTAGCATGTTGCGTATTTGGAGATTTTATTTAGGTCCATTTTATGTCATGTATATCATTATATTGGTCCCTTGGTCAATCTTTGTATCGTGTCATGTAATTTTGTAATTAGGTGTTGAGGTTTTATCCCACCTTGTTGTCAAGATTGAAGAATTGTATAAATAGGTGATAAAGTCATGTAATTTAGGTATCAAGGTTGTGTATACATTATCATAGAATGGTGTATGTGTGAACAAATGAATTCATCCTTCGATAGTGTTACTGAGCATATTTTTGGAGGGTTGCAGAGAAGACATACGAGCTTAACTGGAATTGTCATCAAGCATTAGCAGATGCTATTATTGTATTTCATTTCTTTGGGATTGTAGTTTGAATATTGTTGTAAGTCAATGAGATTTCTCTGAGAGTTGTAGCCTTTCGGGTTATTATATCTTTGAGCAATGACCTCTAGACAGTGATCCTGAATGTAGGTGCACTCCCCATTGTAATATTTACACATACTATAGAGTATCATCTTATTGTGGGTAGGTTCTCACCGTGGTTTTTTCCTTAACTGGGTTTTCCATGTCAAAATCTTGGTATTGTGTGTTGTTATATCAATTTGTTTATCTTTGTTGTTGTTGTAGTTTATCAAATTTGTGATTGTGGTTATTTTTGATAATTCGGTGAAAACTGATTCACCCCCCCCTCTCAATTTCCCTTCACTGTTTTTCCCAACAGCTAAAGTTCAATAAAACTAGACCAATTTAGAATTTGACAATATTTAGTGTATGGACTAGAAAATGGGTAGCAAATTCTTCAACAACTAAAGGTAGGTCCAAAAAAATACTTTATATTTTTTTCATAGTTGAATACAAATAAAAAATGGGATTGTAACATTCTATCTATTGATAGAAGAATTGACATGAATTCCTTCTATATAAGTAGAGAGAAAAAAATTGTAGCTAGTGAACACTTCTTCAGAGTAAGATACAAAACCTATAGGGAAATATTTGATCATGAGTTTACTTATTATAAGAATATGCCCTAAATTGATTTCACAAATTCTATTAATGGTACCTACATCAATTGCTTGACTAATGTTATTATTTGGAATTTTAAAAATTGTAACATCTGGTAATATTTTTCAAACATATATTGAATTGATAGTGTTAGATGATCCTTATTTTAATACCAATGGAATCATCTCATTGGTCAATTGCTACAATGGTAAATCATTTAATTACTAATATATTATGACCATCAATTTAGCCCATTCCACTTTATATCCACAATTTTTCCATTTTCTCTATATAATATATTCAAAATGAATTAAATTCTTTATTAAAAAAAAATTAAATCGTAATAGTTGGAATACCTAAAACATCACTTATATTATTTATTCTTTTGTTTAATTATTGGCATTGATCAAAAACATATATTCTTGCTTTGTATATTTCAATTGTGGTGGGAGACCAAGCAATTAACAAAATATTGAAAATTTTATCCTTTGAAGCCTCATAGTCTATTAAAGAAATCCATACCATATTATTATTCAAACTTAATCAATGACCAATAATTGCTTACTTTCTCGATAAATGATAGAAAATTAATTAACAAAGTGTCAAAGTGATACATGATTTTATCATCTAATGAGTCATGATGGTTTAGCTTCCCAATTAATGTCACGACAATTTAGCTTACCAATTATAATTTTGATATAGACATGATACTCAATTGGCCCATTCAACTTTTTCAACAATAGTTGGTCTCGAACACATCATGTGTGCAACATATATCACAAGTAGTATTATAGATAATCTCATCCAACTAGCCATCAATGTTCCTATAATAGATACCTTATTGACTGCAAATCGCGATAAAACATTTAAGTTATTGGATATCAAGTGATTAAAAAATGCATAATATGAGACAACAATTTACATTTTGTATACACATACCAAATATTATTTTATTAAAACAAAAATCAAATTATTAAAAAAGTTTAACAAAAGTTTAAATCATTTCCCCAAAAAATTCTCAAATCAATTATCAATATGAAATTAATACAATAATACTAAAAGCAATATTATAACTACTTACACGGATCAATGTATAATAGTTTTATTATTTGCAATTTATTCCCAAATGGCTCCAATCATTTTGATAATTATTTGTTGATCTAACTTCTTAGGAAGGAGAATTTATCACAAAAATAATATATTTTGAATGAAAAAAAGAGAATAATAATAATTTAAAAAAAAATTATTTCAATTAATGATAATTTATTAAAAAATAAAGTAAAACAGTAATAAAAAAATTATCTTATAAATTTTATAATAAAAAAATAAAGGGTTATATATATTTATTTAAGGGAAATTTAATATTTTTAATAATTACAATTGTTAAATTTATGGATATGAAGAAATAGAATAAGTTGAAATTTATGTTTTATCAACTTTTAAATAAATAGTAAACTCTTGTCCTAATTTTATAAAAGATAAGGTTTAGTGTTAACAAAAAAAAAGGCCTTGGAGCTATCTTGATTAAAACCATCTTGATTCTACAAATGTTGGGTGTGCGAGTGTGAGGGTTCACAAGTTAGGGCACGACGCTACCTACATTTTTATTTTTATTTTTATTTTGTCATTTGTTGGGTGTTTTGTGTTGGAGTGTTGGGGGTGTTGCATTGGGGGTTTTTTGGTGTGCGGGGTGCGGTTTTGTTTTGGCAATCTTCGAGGCTGGGGTTATGTTGCAAGGATTTTTTGTGGGGTGTGATTAAGAAGTTGTGTTGGGAGATGGATGAACACTGAGTTTCCTCTAGTTCGGTGGTTGCAGAGGTTGGGGCATGCAAGGACTCTTCCTCGGGTGTGTATGCAAGGCCATCAAACTCATTTTATGTGGGTGAGACCTCCAAACTTAAGAAGGTGAATGGATGTTTGTTGAGGTGTCAAGACCATCCACTTTTGGTTATTCCTCCTAAATCGGTAATGAAAGATGTTTCTTATGAGAGTAGACATGCCATAATCTATAAATTTCTTAAAATCTATATTTATTTGTCTACACTTGATTCTTGGATGTGTCAATTATGGAATGTTGAGGAGGAGATGGAGATCATGTTGGCCATAAATAGTTATTTTATGATCATATTTTCCAATATAGCTTATAGGAATCGGGTTTTTCATGGGGCCCTTACATTTATAATCATGTAGGCTTATTCTTAAAACCTTGGCATGTGGGTTTCAATTCAGCTAAGGAATTACCCTCGAAGGTCCTTGTCTGGGTTCGCCTTTCATAACTTCTAATGGAATTTTGGAGAGAAGATATTTTGCAAAGGATTACTGCTTTTCTTGGGAAGCTAGCTGCTATTTCTCAACAAGCTCTCATTAAAAAGGTTATTACTTTTTCGTGTATTTGTGTAGAGATTGATCTAAATAACCCTTTGCTAGATTATTTGGAAATTTCATTTTGCTCATTGTCGTGTATTCAATAGTAATATTATAAGTCTCTTCCTTTTCGATGTTATATTATCCATGAGTATGGTCACCTTCAACATCAATGTCCTAGGGTTAATAAAGTTGTTGGTGCTCATAATTCCCCATCCACCCCCATGCAGGAGGTGGATAAAGTGGACAATGACAAAACTCTATGACAAAGGGAGGTGTAGTTAAGGATGTTTTTGTGCCAGTTAAGCCTCAAGATAAGGATTGGGGTTAGAAGAGGACTTTTAGGGATCAGAAGAATGATGAGGGTTTCAACCAATTTGAAATGTTGGATACTCTAGCCTTGGAGGAGGGGATTCCAGTGGAGGTAACTTTTGGGGACCTTGTTATGGGTATGGATATTTTTCAGGTGCAGGAGAAAAGTTAGGACCCTCCTTCGTCACAAGGTTTTAAAAACCCCTAGGTGTCTCCTAATGGTCTTGATTTGAGAGGCCCAGTTGATTCTAGGCCTCTTTTGCAGGATGATATGGTTTTTTTCTGGATTTGGCTAAAGAGGTTCTTGTCTTTTGTAAAGGCGGGGGTCTCATATAGCTCTTAGGTTGCACCAATGACCCCTCTAGAAGTGTCCTTATGAGAACTCTAAAAGTGGTCACAAGAAGGATCGAGAGAAGATTAAATTGAGTGGGGAATTATTGGTGGAATTTAGGTGCATTAAACCTATTGATGCTCACTTTTCCTATTCTCTTCAATGATCATACTTTCATGGAATGTAAAGGACCTGAATAGCATCCCTAGAAAAAAGGCTATTCATGATTTGGTTGAAATTAATTTTGTGGATATCTTCTATGTCCGGGATCTTAATCTTTTTATTAAATCTATGCTTCATTGTGCTCCTTCTATCTAGTGTTTTGGTCAGTGTCAGAGATTTGATTCCCTAGGTTGATCTAGATGATTGGTTCTATTTTGGGACCCATGAAAGATTGTTCCACTTTTATGGATTTCTCATCGTTCTACTATTTTTGTGGTTGCCTCTAGTTAGAATCTGGGGAGACTATTTAAATTACTAATGTTTATGCTCTAGTTAATTTGCACTAGAAAATTCAGCTTTGGTCTCATATATAGTATGTTAGATCATGGGTTCCTTATCTTCCTTGGGTTTTAGTTGGTGATTTCAATTGAGTATTGAATTTGGAGGAGAAAAGTGGAGGGTTGCCCCAATTGGGTCGCTCTTCTGATCTTTTTTCGTGAAAATGTGAACTCTCTTGCCTTAATTGATATCAAACCTTCTAATGGGGTGAACTCACAATGTTGGTTCCCACATTTTTTGTACATCTTGATTTTTGCTGAAATTATACACTTATTAGAAAATATAATGATTTAAGATTTAAGAGGTCCGATTTGAAGTAATTAATTGAAGAGAGTTAGATCAAAGTCTCTTAGAAAAAAATTTGTTGGATAGAACCTCTCTACTTCTAAGTCATACATGCAATAGTGTCTCCTTTGCATCTATCAAATGTTGATTAAAAACCAATTTTACATTAGCTTTTGAGGGGTCAAATGAATTCATTTAGAAGCTTTTTTAAAATGTATTTAGACCTTATTACAAGCTTCACAAATAGTATAATTTTTAATATATTTAATTTCATTAATATATTTTTATTTTATTTCTTATGAAAGTAGGGTTTTCACCGAATGTGAACTTCTTTCTTCAATGCTTATGGAAAAAATAGTAAATGTCATCCAAAAAATTCTGAAAAATATTTATGAACTAGGTATTTAAGTCCTGTTTCCAACAAAAATAATAATAATTAATTTTCGTTACATATACAACAAGTTATGTAATATCAAATGGACATATGTCAAAATTACAGTTAACTCGACTTCAAATCTTAATAAAATATGAAATATTAAAGATAATGTTACAAAACCAATTGAAAACACTAGATATGGATGTTACAAAACCAAATTCAAAATAATCACGTTCATATCTATTATAAAAAAATGTTATGCTATACAAAGTGAATGTCACTCTTTAAAAATGTTTTTTTTTCAAAAACACTTGTTTTCAATAGAAAAATGGAAGCAAATTGATTCCAAAAATTATCAAAAAATATTTTTATAATCTACAAAAAAAATGACACAAATCACTAGTTCACATCATCTACAAATTTGTTACGGTTTAGAAGTAATAGGTATTTGACTCTAAAGTTTTTTTCTTTTAGAAAATGAATAATGCAATGTCAAAGTTGGCAAAAAAATGTAACCCACTATTGTGGGTTCACCCAATGGGGTATTTATTTGGTGTAATAAAGAGTGTGGAGAGGAAGCTATTTCTAAACAGTTGGATAGATATTTGGTTTCCTTCTTTTGGGCAAGTGGGAGCTTGGTTACTAGTTTTGAGAATTTGGACTGGAGGGGTTTTGATCATTGGCCTATTGAATTATTTACAACGTCTTTTAGAGTTCCTAAGAACCCTCCTTTTAAGATTCAACTTATGTGGCTTCAGGATCCTTCCCTTCATGACTTAATGGCCCAATGGTGGACAGATGGTGGCCCTCCTTATGGTATTTCTATGTATACCTTTGTTAAAAAATTGCAATTTGTGAATTTTCAGCTTAAAAGATGGAATAGGTTGCATTATGGTAATCTTCATGCTATGAAGTGGAATGTATAGGTGCTCCTTGATTCTATCACTCACCTAATTCAAGATTTTGGTTTCTTAGATGCATTAGGTAGAGCTGAATCCCAGGTTGTGCAGGAATTGGAGGAGTGGGAACTTCATGAGGAGATTTTTTGGAAGAAAAAGGTTCAGATTGATTGGCTTCATGAGGGTGATAGGAGGACTACTATATTCCATAAATTTGTGTATGATCATTAGAACATGAGTTATATTACCTTCTTGGTTAACTTAGAAGGAATTGAGTTGTCCTCTCTATAGGCTTTGACTAGGGAGGCTTTGCAATATTATTTTACTTTCTTTGTTGAGGACTCGTTGCCTACTAAAGTTGAGGAGAATATGATTTTGGTGTATATCCCCTATTTAGTCTACAATGAGATAAATGGATCTCTCATACGTCTGACCTCTTTGTTTGAATTGGAACATGTTGTTTTCTGGATGTATATGGGCAATTCTCCAATTCCAGATGGATTTCCCAGAGAATTTTTTTAGGAATTCTAGGATGTTCTTAATTTGAATTTATTGGAGGTGGCTCCCAAATCTCATGGTAGTAGACAAATGCTTCATTATTTGAATTCTAATTTTCTTGTTCTTATCCCTAAGAAGAAAGGTCCTAATCAGATGGATTTTTTCAAGCCAATTTCTCTCTCTAACATTGTGTACAAAATTATTACTAATTTGATTATAGAGAGGCTTAAATTTTGCCTTCCATATTTGTTCTCATAGGAGTAGGGGAATTTGTGGCAGGTAGACAAATTTTAGATGGGCTGGTGGTTGTCTTTGAGGCAATTCACTTGATGGTAACTTCCAAGGAGAAATCTATGTTCATAAAATTGGATATGGCTAAAGCTTATGATAGAGAAGTGGTGCTTCTTGCATAAAATTTTCTTAGCATTTGGCTTCAATCCAGAATAGATTAGTTGGATGCTGAGTTGTTTTATGTCTACATTTTTCTCTATTATTATTAGTTTTGAGCCATCTGAGTTATTTGGGGCTTCTAGGGGTCTTCGTCAAGGGGATCCTTTGTCCCCTTATTTGTTTATTATTATGGCTAAGGGCTTGGGAAGATTTATTAAGTCTCAAGTTTCTCATATTTTGATTTAGGGTTGGAGTTGGGGTCATGGACTGCCTAAACTTTCTCATCTCTAATTTGTGGATGATGCTGCTCATATGGGGGTTGCTCATCTTCATGAGGCTAAATCTTTCAAGTGGTAGCTAGACATATATTTGGCTACTTTAGGTCATAAAATCAATGAGGAGAAATATTCTATCTTTTTTTCACCACTACAGACTGTATTCAGAGGAGGATTGCTAATATTCTTCCTACTGGCTCTCTTGCCTTACTCTACTTGGGTATTCCTCCTATTGTGGGTAGGCATCTTCATCCTTTCTGGTAGGACTTTCTTGATAAGTTATTTCATAAAGTTAATCATTGGACACATCAATGGTTGTCTATTATTGCTAGGGTGACTCTTTCTCAATGTGTGATTCAAGCTCTCCCTAGTTACAAGAGTTTTGTTCAGATGGCTCCTATGTATTTCCTAAAGGATTTTGATGCTCTCTCACATCAATTCCTTTGGAGTGGTAATTTCCATGCCTCTAAGTGGACCTTAGTTAAGTGGGAGTTTGTGTGTCAGCCAAAAAGGTAGGTAGGACTTGGTCTTCATTCTACTATCTTGAATGGGGAAGCTCTTGCTATAAAAATTTATTGGTGTTGGCGTACTAGTCAGTATCAGGTTTCAGCTTGGATTCTCATGCATAAGTATCTTAATGGGGTTAAATTTTTGAATGTTCCACGTTATTTTTTGGAGGGTAGAGGCTCCATGATTTGGCACACTTTAAAGACTGGGGCTCAACTGGTTAAGAGTGGATTATTTTTTATTTGTTAAAAGGGCTCTCAGACTTTGTTTTGGCTTGATTCTTGGGATGGTAACCTATCTATCCTTTCTATGTACCATCACCTCCAACCCCTTTGTAAGAATTTTACTAATGTTGGCTAGGAAAAGAGGAGCATTTTAAGACTACTCAAAACTTTGAGCAAGTTGTTTCTTATATATGAAAGGATCGTTGTAAATGACCACCAGGTGGATCAATGGAGGACTGAAAAGAGCTGACCCAAATTCTTGCTTCTCATGAGTGCAATTCCTTGTCGAGATGGGATGTTCTTGCTTGGGGTAGTGATTCATCTGGTAAGTATTTGGTTTCTATACGGTATTTGGAGCTTGATAGACAATTGTTTTGTGGCATAGAGGGCCTTAGTGTAAAAAGGTGCGGAACAAGTTT
This sequence comes from Cryptomeria japonica, assembly GCF_030272615.1. Lineage (NCBI taxonomy): Eukaryota > Viridiplantae > Streptophyta > Pinopsida > Cupressales > Cupressaceae > Cryptomeria > Cryptomeria japonica. The sequence goes on along the minus strand of NC_081409.1, from coordinate 256,992,937 downwards.
TCTTGACCCAAATGCAACTTTTTCATATGGTGATTGGTTCAAAATTGATGTCTTACTTGGGAAAATTTGTGTAAGTGTGGCTTTCAAATACCCTCAATGTTTGTTTTGTGTCAAAATAATGAGGAGTGTGTTTCTCATCTTTTCTTCCAATTCCCCTTCTTCAGGAGGATCTAGCACTTATAGTGGGAAGTTTGGAAATAGGCATGCTGGTATGTTTCCTCTTTGGCTGAATTTTGGGCTCGTTGGGGTAAGGCCCCTCTTAAGACTCCTTTCCTTCAATTTTATTGGGCTCTTGGCCCCACCTTTATCACTGGCATATTTGGTTAGAGAGGAATCAAAGAATTTTGTATGATTCTGGGATGGTTTCTCAACACTTGTGGTCAAAAGTTATTCATTCTCTTGGTGAGATAGTCTCGGCTAAATGTGAATTTGTTGGAGGTGTAGATCATAGAGAGGTTGATATTTGTAATCACCTCAATTTTCCTCTTCAAGGAGGTGGTCCGATGAGGGATGGATAGGTCTTGTACAACAGCTATAGATATCCTTTGAGGAAGATAAATCGGGAGGTTCGTAGGTCCCCTTCCCTTGATGGAGTTTTAAAACATAACACTAATAGCTCATCTCATTGGTGTAGCGTCCTAAAATTGTGACACTTGCAATTTTGACTGCATTTGGGTCTTCATGATGGCGGCGCAACGTTGAACCTAAATGGAGACCCCAAAACCTGCTTGTAACACCAAAAACTGCATTTTTCTGCACCTTGGCATGATCCCTCCTTGCACCCTTCTGTCCCAGGAGGTGGGACCATGGCGCCCAGTGCCCTGGTCCTTCTGGACTAGGGCGCCCAGCACCCTGGTCCCCCAGGACCATGGTGCCCAGCACCCTGGTCCTTGGCCCTATTTTGGGCGCGGTCTCTTTTGGGCATCGGGTCTTTAAGTTTGCAATTCGGGAAATAATGTTTCCTGGTCGGCCTAAGGTCAAAAAAATCAGTCTATCAGCCCTAATTGACAAGTATATTATCTACATTTCCTCTTCCAAAAAAAAGGGATGAAGACATATGTGAGAAAGACGCGGAAGCAATATTCAAACATTCAAACATTCAAGCATTCAAGTATTCCTTCAAGCAATTGAGCATTCTAAATCTCCATTCAAGGCTAGGTGTTGCATTCAAGACAAGGATTCAACCATTGAAGAGGAGATCACATACAACATACAATATATGACATACATTACACCTTCGTATGTAAGAATACAAACATTCTTACAACAAGGTATCAGTACTTGTTTACATTACAAACATTTACATTTACAGCATTCTCATTTCTTGGTTAATTCCAAAACTGGGGTTTGACCTAAGGCAAACCCCTAATCCCTAACCCCCCAATCGTCCTCTCTTTTCTCTGTGTAGGTTGTAGGTATGCGGTTGTAATTGAAGATCTGGAATCCTTGTGCAGAGATGAACAGATCCACCTTCGTTTTGCGGATTTTTCGGAGGACCGTGTGCACTCTGGGCGCCATCGTCCCGTCAACTTTCGCTCAAATTTGCAGAACAGCACTGTCTCGACATTTTACTTCTAATTCTAGGTCCGCAGCTTCATCCCATATCCCTATCTCTGTTTATAAGCGAATCTTTCTTGCTTCTACATACATTCCTAGTTCAATCATCCTATCTATATTCTTTACAAAAGAGGGTATCCTTGATGTCTTAACCCTTGAAACTCATTTAGAATCCAATCTTGCATTGCGTGGGATTGGATCTTGTGGGTTTCAACCCCTCTTTTGAATTTAAAGTCTCTCCTAAGTGAAAACCATCAACCCTAGTGATCTCCCTTCTCTCTCCTTGGAGTTGGGGAGGGGAGGACAACTAGGGTTCGATTTTTCCGCTTTACAGTTGGAATCTTGGTCATGTTGGTTGTATACACCTAAAAGTGGTCTGAGGATAATTAATTAAATAAGCAACTATTTAATTAATCCCCCTTCCTAATTTAATTGAATTCATTAGCAATTTCATTAAATTCTCCCTTTCATCTACTTATTAATAAATATAATGATTTATTTAATAGGTTCATTTCAATAGTTCCCTTTCATTAATTAATTCAAATTAATTTATCCTTTCCCCATCCAATCAATTCTTCTAATCCCCTACTTAATTAAAACAAATCAATTTATGAGTTGTTGAAAATTAATTAGTCTTTTCCTACTATTTGAATTTTTAAATTCAAATTACCCACATGCCTCCTAACTTCTAACCACCTAACCTAACCATCCCTCTAACCTAACCCATTCCACCTAACCTTAGGTCTATCTAACCCTATCCTATCTTACACATCCTAACCTCCTTATCCTAACCTCCTTTGGTGTGGATATTCTCCCCTTGAGACACATGACACTTTGGCCACATGTCTCCTCTCTTGGACACTTACCCTCTTGTGAGCAAGGCTCCTTGACACTTTTCACCATATAGATGACAATTGTCCCTTCCTCCAACCTCTTCTCCAACCTTCTCCAATTTCACCCTTGATATCTTCAGATTCAATCTTGACCATTGATTCCTACCACCTCACCCCTAGCCTTGGAAATCCTATAAATATCCCCTATTTTGGAGCACAAAGGATCCCATCTCATATCAATTTATGCATTATTACTATAGGTATATCCATTCTAGTATATCATTTGAGTACTATTATTATAGGCAATTACATCTGAGATCTAGCTTAATTTGATCATTTTCTAGAATAATTGTTGAATCATATAGCTTAAGCAATCTTTATTCTAGCTTAATTGCATCATCATCATAGCTTAATAGTGCATATCATTAGTTTAATTAGCCTCTTGGATCAATCTATCATAATCAATCTCATCTAGCTTCCATATCATTATCATTTCAAATCCTCCATCCAGGTGTAGTCAAGTCACTGGGATTTCTTATCCAGATCTGAGAGTAAATCCACACTCGCATCTCTTAGGAGGTGATAGGTCGCTTTGTCATGGTTTATCTTTTGTTTGATTTGAATTTTCTAACCATACTTGTAATGACCTATTGAGTGTTTGTGTTGCAGCTGTAGGTACCATACTTCATAGGCACGACATTTTGGCACCCACTGTGGGGACGAAAATCTCATTTTTGGCCTCTTAGCATCATCAAATTTTCAAACTCATAGGTTTCTAGTAGGATCTAATTCACAATCTCGCATGAGTTCCTTTGTAGTATCATACGAGTTTCTTTGTGTACTTGTACGAGCATTTGAGAATACTCATATGAGCAGGTAAGAATAGTCATACGGAATTTTGCTTCTGTGTTTTCAAAATAGATTATATTTTAGGGTTTTCAGGCTTCAATTTGGCTATTACATATGCTAACCCTGGTCTATTTGTGAAATTTTCTAGCAGCCTAACTTTTTGTTGCAAGATGATTGTCAAAGATTATGCTTGTCAAAGCTTCATTTCATCAAAACAACATGACTACTAACGTATATGTTTTGCAGGTTGCCTGAGGAGAACTCAACCAAACTTTGTGTCTTATTTAACTTTTCTATGAACTTGTTTTGCTAATGGTAAATGAACATCTTGTTTTCTATGTTTGAGAAGTTCTCTAAAAGGTAGGAGAGTATGTTCTTGTCCATTCGGACAATCAGAAATCCCGACCATTGAAGCGCTTCTATGTTTGAGATTTGATTACCTTTAGCGGGATTTTGATAGTGGGAAAACATAATCACCTTGTGAGAATGACCCAAGTGAGTACAGCTAGACCTATGCTATCTGACTCACTCGAAAAAATAGGCCTCTCGGGCTTAAAGTCTTAGAGGATGGGATTATTTGAGTTTTCTCTTTTGAGATCTCTCATATCATACATTTAGTAGGGCATTCCAGTCTCAATCACACTTGCATGAATACTTCTTGTTTCAGTACCTTGTTGAGTTATAGGCCTCAATCGCGCTTGCACGACTCTGAGGGGTAATTTCAAATAGAAATTCTTACTACGAACCCTAAGATAGAATCTATTTGATTCACCTCCGAAAGGGGGCTAATATTTGTGCAAGAGAGATAGTAACTCTCTCAAGACACTTGCCACATCGTGCCCCCATTAGCGTTTGGAGTCGGATAATACGGTATTGAGAATCCATTGCGTGAGACAGCGGTCATATTTTGATTAGCTATTGGGTGTGTACCTAATTTTTCAAGCAAAGGTTTTCTCTCTCAGCCAACTTCCTTAGGATATAGCGTGTTGTGCTTGAGGTCACTTATCATATCACGTGTTTGTTGTGTCATCATCCCTGAAATAGAAAATTAGAAATCTAAAACTAGAAAACAAAAGAAAAACATCAAACTTCATTAATAAAAAATCTGTCCAATCAAAAAAATTGTCTCCGTTCTATCCTCAATAGTATGAGTTTTCTAGTTTGTCGTACAAAAAATCTAGTTTATCGTCTGGTCTAGTGAGAATTATCGTAGGAGTTAGTTTAGCAAAGAATTTTGTGTTATCTTTTGTCATTTGGTTATGTGAGAAAGCTCATATGGGTTTATTCCTTTGTCGTGCGAGATTTCTAGTTTATCGTATGGGCCTATCTAAATTGTCGTCTGGGGTTGTATAAACAGTTGTACAAATTTCTATCTCTATCAGTCCAGAGCTGTCTTCTTGCATGTCTTTTTCAGATCTATCATATTTTCTTAGTCAATTTACAGTGAGTATAAACACCTAATATCTGTCATTTTGTACTTAGATTGTCTCATTGGTTTGCTTGGTCAAGTTATCTTCTGTCAAATTGGATTCTAGAAGTAGACACCTCAAGATTTTCAAGTATTCACCTTCAACAAGTTCAATATCTAAACATCTCAAAGTGCATTATCACCCTCTTTGATAAACTAATCACTCAAAACATAGTTTCTCATCAGGATCTATCATCCTCTATCACGAAACTACAACATTTGGTCAAGACAACCTTGTCCCACATTGTAGGATATATCGTTCCTATTGGACTTGGTTTTATCAAAATCATCATCATTGCACTCCAAAACTGAAGATCAAAAAACTTGCAAAATTTTAAACACTTGAATCATCTTTTTGTGTCATATCACTCTATCACATTTACATTGACAGTTGATTACTTGTCAAAACAACTTTTAGACAATCGAATCCTTGCACAATATCTAATGCACGTGTATGCCCGTTTTAATTAGAGCGTAGAGACTGAAGATCGTAGAAATGGAAATTGAAACATTGGAAATAACTGAAGATTATAAAAACATGGAACCCAAAAATGAAATACAAGAAGAAGGGGAAATAACAGAACATCTTCAAGAAATCAAACAAGATCCTAAATTCGATAAATTTATGGAGAAAATATTGGAGGGAGAAAAAGTAAAATACTTCCTAATGTTAACTAAATCTGGTACTACACTCCCCCAAGATTTTGAGGTGAGCAAATTAGCACAAAAGAGAAGTGACTCTTCCGCTAATAACAAATGACATGAGGACACTTTTGGTATTAAAATTAACAACACATGAATTCTTGATAACACAAGAACTAATGAGGAAACTTCCATTCCCAAAAAGGATGACGTAGAAATTCTCAACCATGTCAAATCTAATGATGACACAAGAAGGGTTCGAGATGACACAAGATGAGATCAAGATTATACTAGAACACATACTCATGGTTATACAAGGACAAATCATGTTGATAATTTTATCATAGCTCGTACACAACAAATACAAATGTTGCAAACACAAATTCAAGATATGCAGAGAGGAACTGTTAGAAGATACCCGCTTCAAGAAATTTGTCCTTACCCATTCAACATAAATCTAAACATGATACCATTTCCTATAGGTTGTGAAACTCCTCAATACAATAAATATAATGGAAGCATTGATCCTCAGGATCATATACGAGAATTTTGCACGCAGAGTATGGAGTTTGCACATGAGGATAGGTACCTGATGAGATTTTTTCAAAAGAGCTTAAGTGGACAAGCTATGGAATCGTTCTTCAAACTTCCACCTGGAATTATATCATTCACATAATTGGTGGATAAGTTTGTTTCACAGTACTCTTACAACATTCAACATGAGGTAACAATGCTCGATTTATGTAGCACTAAACAAAAGAGTAGAGAACCTTTCATGACATTTCTATAGAGATGGAGACGATTAGCTTCACGATATCCTCGAACGGTGCCAAAATATGAGAATATAGACATATTCATTGACAACCTAAATGGACAAATGAGTTATCATCTAAAAATGCAATGCCATCAAAATTTTGAAAAGATGATTGACAATGGTATCAAAATGGAAGAAGGTATGGTAAAGAAGGGTGAGTTGAAGCTATACAAAGAAGGCGCTAATCCTCCTAACAACAGTGTTAGCAACAATAACAATGATAAACCTTAATTTTGGAATAGAAATTGAAATGTCCTCAATGATGGAATAGTGGATAACAAAAATGTAAAACCAAAACAACCAATTTTCAATTTATCCACTCACTCAGCAACAACTTGACAAAACAATAGTCACCAAAAATCAAATTTCAACAATTTCTTTCGAAGGAAATTTACAAACATTGGTGACCCACTTGGGTCAGCACTAAAGACACTTCTCGCAAACAAATTGATTACTTTTCCAAAAGGAAGGAAGTACGAACCTCAAGTGAAACCCTTTTGGTGGACCGATAACCATTATTGTGATTTCCATCAAAACAAGGGACATCACACAGATAATTGTCAGTGGTTGAAACATGTCATCCAAGATTTGATTGATAATGGGGTAATAACTATGGATGGACATACGACAAATGAATCTCATACAACTTTTAAAAATCTGCTTCCAAACTATGAGAAGGGTGAATCATCAACAATATATAATGGTAAGGGTAAAGCAAAGGTCAACTACACTCATACATATGATAATATGGTAAATGTGATCGTAGTTAAAGAAAAGAAACATTGAGAACCTTCTCATGCTATCACAAGAAGCAAAGCTATTTTCTTTTTGTTGAGTCCTACCACTAACATATCGTCTACTACAAAACAATATAATCTTGTGGATCAATTACAAAAAATGTCCGTGCATATATCCATCTTAGAAATTTTAAGGCTTTCACCCGCACACAAAAAAATTCTAGAAAGAGCATTAGTAGATACAACAATATCTAAAGATATTGATATAGATCAATTCCAAACCATGGTGGGACACCTCACAACCCCTCACTGCTTATCATTCATAGAAGAAGATGACATGTCCTTGCAACATCCCCATAATGCTCCCTTTCATATCAAAGTCCTCATTCATAAGACATGAGTTAAACATGTCCAAATAGATGGAGGAGCTTGCTTCAACATTTGCTCTTTGAGTCTTGTCCATGCTCTAGGCTATTCAGAAGATGCAGTTGATCCTCAAAAAAAGATCACCATCAAAGCATATGATAAAGAAGAGTGTTCCTCTAAAGAAATTGTGATGTTACCCATCAGAGTCGCACCTTTGCAGAAAGACACAACATGCCAAATTCTAGACTTGGACTTATCATACAACATACTCTTGGGAAGACCGTGGATACATGACATACAAGTTCTTCCATCCACATATCATCAGTGCCTAAAATTTCCCTACAATGGGAAGGAAATCATGATCTCAACATATTCAAATCCATTTTAGTACTGTAGTAATCTCAAACCCTCTCAAGAGGTCATTGTTCCTCATAATAGGGAGGCATCATCTTCAATCACACAAACCAAATAAAAATTATTTGCCTCAATTTTGTCAAGTATGGAAAAACAAATGCAGCTAAGAGATCGAGTGAACGTAGAATATTCAATATCACAACTACCATTTTTTCCTAAGTCCTATGGAAAACCATCAAACTCTAAGCAACAACCAATTGTGAAACATCTTCCAATATTTGATGGAGCATTTGTTAGCATTGGGACCTTATCAGAGGAAACAGAAGACAAAGATGTGCTATAGTCACTATACAAGGATGAAGAAGTCCAAGAAAAGATCAACAATGTCAAAATACCTAAAGAAAAGTATGGAAAAGGATTTAACATTCCTAAAAAAATGGGATACACTGGAATAGGTCCTATAGGAAAAAGAAAAGAAGGTATCTCATAACCTATCCAACCTCATACTTAGCATGCTACAAACAAAGTAGGCTTAGGGTATGGACAAGTTACTCTATGAGAAGACACATCATCTAGCCAACAACAAGAAGAATATGAAAACATACGAGAATAACTTGCAATTGAAAGGGAAGAAGCATCTAATGAGCAACAAGCAAAAGCAAACATGAAATGGAAAAAGAAGCAAGCTTCAAATCAACAAGAAAAATGAACTAAAAGCACCTCCCAAGCAGCATTAACTCTTAATCAAAACAAGAATGAACCTAGTACTAATAAAGGAGAGCTCATAGCAAGGTTGACAAAACTCAATCTCAGTCCAGAAGAGGTTGAATTTGAAAGAAGAAAAGATATAACAAGAAACGAAGAAGAAACAAATCAAACACTGTATGAACAAATCTGTAGATTGCAAGCTGCAAGTGAGACAAATTCTAATCAATGGGAATGGGATTCCTATCACTCTGAAGAATCAGCTGAAGAAAATTGCTTTGAAGAAGATGTAGGAGTCGATGTAGTTCACACGTATGCAGGGAAAATGTTAGGAACTAGCCCACTTGAATTAGATTCACATTCGGCTAACTTGGACTTAATCAAGGAAGATCATGAGCTTCTTGTGCGAGGTCATTATGATGAGAGTAATGTTCTAGACATTGACATACATATCAAAAACTTTGACACATTTATCATGACCCTTGATACCCTTGAAACATCTCAACCTGATGACTCCCTACCTCTAATCCACCCTAAACTTATTGATTGGGAAAATGAAAGAAATATTGTCATTGATACCTTTCCTAATGACCATGCCATATCTGTATATCTTAATGCAATCAAACCCACAACAACTTTCACCAAGAATTTCATTAACGCATCTTCTAGTCAAGTGGGTGCCAAATCTCCCAGTCACAAAAATGAAAATAAAGAAAACAATATCAGGTCTAATGCTAAAAACCATTTCTTGGCAACATTAGATCAGAAAAAAGTAAAAAGAAAGGACACATGTAACGGTGAAAACCTCCTCGAGGCGTCGAAAGATGGGAGATTTGACACTTTACCTAGACACTATCAAGAAAGGTCATCCATTTTGATTGAACCAACATAGGCAGTTAACATTGGGACAACAGAGCAACCACAGATTCTCCATCTAGTGACTTCTTTGTCAGAGCAAGAAATGCAACAATATATAGAATTCTTCAAATGATGGAAAATCAATTTTGCCTTGTCATATGCAGACATGCTAGGGTTGGATCTAGAGCTTATTATGCATCACTTAAAAGTCAGTCCACGAGCCAAACTAGTTAAACATAAATTAAGGAAGATGCATCCTCATATTTATCTTCTAGTCAAAGCAAAACTAAAGAAATTATTGGATGTCAGATTCATCAGACTTGTAGCATATCCTTAATGGGTATCAAACATTGTTCTTGTTTCCAAACTAGATAAAAGTATCAAAATATGAACAAACTTCAAAGATCTTAATAATGTATGTCCAAAGGATGATTTTCCTTTTCTAACATTGACATCATTATGGATTTAACTACTGGACACTCCAAGTTTTCTCTAATGGATGTTTTCTCCAGATACAAAAAGATTAAAATAGCACCTAAAGATCAAGAAAAGAACACTTTCACATGTCCATGGGGTACTTTCTGCTGGAACGTCATACCTTTTGGACTAAAGAATGCAGGTGCTACATATCAGAGAGCTATGACAACAGTATTCCATGACATGATGCATACATTCATGGAAGATTATGTGGATGACATATTGGCCAAATCACACAGCAGAGGAGACCATATAGGACTACTATAAAAGATATTTGAGAGGTTAGAAAATTATAAGCTATGACTCAATCCCAAGAAATGTGCCTTTGGTGTTACTTTAGGCAAGGTATTGGGATACATTGTTTTAGGTAGAGGTATCGAAGTAGATCCTACTAAGATTAAATCAATCATGGAAATGGCATCTCCCCAGAATATCAGTTGAAACTAAGATCACTTCAAGGAAAGCTACAATCAATCAGAATATTTGTTTCTCAGCTAGCAGATAAATGCTAACCATTTACTCATCTATTGCATAAAAATGTTACTTTCAAGTGGGACCATCAATGCAAAGATGTATTCAATAAGATCAAGGCCTATCTCATGCAACTACCCATCCTAATGTCACCAATTCCAGGAAAGCCAATATTACTCTATGTATCAACGACCGATGTATCATTAGGAGTTTTGATTGCACAACAAGATAATGAAGGAGAAGAATGAGCCATCTACTATATCAACAGAACATTAGTAGGCTATGATATCAAATATTCACCATCAAAAAAAACATGCTTGGCGGTAGTTTTTGCTTCTCAAAAATTAAGATACTATATACTATCTCACTCCATCAAGTTGATTGCTAAAATCAATCCATTGAAGTATTTTCTTAGCAAGACAACATTAACAAGACGACGAGCAAAATGGATTATGATTCTAAGCAAGTATGGTATTGAGTATGTTGACAAAAAATATATAAAGGGGCAAGTCATTGCAGACCAACTAGCAGAGGCACCGCTTCAAGATGATTGTCCTTTACAGATTGAGTTTCATGATGTTGATATCATAACGGTCACCACAAAAACATAGCAATTATACTGTGATAGTTCATATACACAGCATGGATCAGGAGCAAGCATTCTATTCAGCACACCACAAGGTCATACAATTCCAAAAGCATACAAATTAAGCTTTCCATGCACCAACAATACAACAGAATATGAAGCTTTGGTTACAGGTATCAAAATGGCTATAGAATGGAACATTACACAACTTCAAGTCTTTTGAGACTCTTAGCTCATCATCAATCAAATCAACGACGATTATCAAACAAAGGATGAAAAGCTAATGCCTTATAAGAAGATGGTTGATGATGTCAAGAAATATTTTGTAGAAGTAAATTTTCAGCAAATTCCAAGGAATGACAACAAAGTAGCAGATGCCATGGCAACACTTGCTTCTCTCCTTCAGACACACGAAAATCAATAGCGTTAAGAATTCCTGCTGGAAGAGTTATTTTACCCTGCACATAATTGTCCTAATTCTCAAACTATTTGTCACCTTGTTGGGCATGATTCCCTCGCTATGGCCAAACTTACACATAACTAAAAGATAACATCATCCCTCTTGACTTATCAAATAACCAAAAGAGAAACTCTATTCGCCAATCCTCCCATTATACTCTTGTCACGGATACCTTTTTTAAACGAGGTCTGGATGGTACTCTTTTAAGATGTCTCAAACAAGAAGAATCTCAGAAGGCCTTAAATGAAGTCCATAACGGCATTTTTGGCACTCATTCAAGTGGTATTACCCTTTCAAAAAAACTCATACGCTTGGGCTATTATTGGCCAACTATGGAACAAGATTATGTTTAGATAGGTAAAACATCCAAACAATGTCAGATCCATGGAAATTTAATTCATGCACCTAGTACAAGAACTTCGTTCTTTGGCAACAACTTGTCCTTTCTTCCAATGGGGTTTTGATCTAGTAGGAAAGATAAATCCTTCTTCATCTAATGGTCACAAATTCATCCTTGTAGCTACAAAATATTTTATAAAATTGATTGAGGCAATACCTCTCATTAATATCATAGGAAAACAAAATGTTGCATTTATCTTGAACTACATCATCTGTTGCTATGGAATACCCATGACCATTATCATTGATAATGGGCGACCGTTCAAGAATTAGGATGTCCAAGAGCTATGTGACAAATTCAAGATCCAACACAAATTTTCAACACCCTACTATCCACAAGGGAATGGGAAAACAGAGGGAACAAATAAAACCATTCTGAAAAATCCTCAAAAAGACCGTGAATGATGCCGACAAAGATTGGTATATTCAATTGAACCCTACTCTATGGGTCTACCATACCAATATCCACACACTAGCAAGTGCCACACATTTCTCTCTTCTCTATGGATCAGAAGCAATACTGCCAATAGAAATGGAGATACCTTCTCTATGAGTATCATTAAAAGGCCCTATCCCATATGAAGAACAACGAGTATCTTGATTGCAAGAGTTAGAATTGATCCATGAATGAAAAAAAAATGCTTTTGATCATTTAAAGGCATATCAGAAAAGAATGTGCTATAGTTACAATCACAAGGTCAATCTGAGAGCATTTCAAGTTGGGGAACTAGTACTAAAAGAAAATCCACGCAACCAAGTAGATCGAGAAAAGAAAGCGAAGTTTGAACTAAATGGGTTAGGTCTATTTGTGGTCACAACAGTATTTGGGTCAGGAGAATATCAGCTATCAACACAGGATGGGGATCAACTTGAGGAACCCATCGATAGCATGCATCTGAAGAATTTTTATGTTTGAAAAAGTAGAAAATCCAAAAACAGTGAAAAAGTAGAAAATCCAAAAACAGTGAAAAATAAGAAAAATTCAAAAAAATAGTGGAAAAGAAGAAAATACAAAAAAACAATGGAAAATCATAAAATACAAAAACAACAAAAACATTGAAAAATAAGCAAAAAAAAAAATTCAAATATGAGAAAAAGTGCAATAAAAATAGATTGTGAAAACTTGGCAAATAGGCGCTATCTGTCTGCTAGCTCTTCCATCTATTAGTTTATGCATCCTTCTACTTGCATTTATTTTCCATGAGTGCTATTCATATCCATAACAATTCTTTGTACATATGCAGGCATCACAACTGATTTCTCACCATGGTTTGGATCATTGGGTATATCATAAAGACTTTGTTTCTAGGCTTGGGGCAAAATCTTGCACCTAGCTGGGGGCAATTTTTTTTATCATTTTAGGCTTAATCAAACAGGTAGAACAATAGTTAGGCAACTCTTGTCAATTGAAAACTAAGACACATCCAACGTTGAACAGGAGATTAAATTGTCAACCATCAAACTATCACATGTTAGTCTAAGTGCATCACACACTTTTCAATGGATGATATTTTTTGGATAATGCTTTTAACACTTTGGTTCAACTTTTCTATCTTGATTTTCGCTATCATGATTTCTAAGTGACTCCATGATGTCTCTGACTAGAGGAACAAGGAAAGAACATGATATTTTTCTTGTCTATTGTCTGTAAATTAATCATTAATATGTGCAAATTTGTCTCAGGACATGATCATCGAAGTATTATCGAATACTGCCTGTTTTACGCAAGCATCACTTAGGTCATCATGGTTAAATTATACCTCGATGCTTGTGCTAACTTGAAATATCAAAATCCAAGAAAGTAGTGCTCAGGTCATCATGGTTTAATTATACCATCCATGTTTGCACTCACTTCCCATGTTTTAAAAAAGTGCAATGATGACAAAATACAATAACCTAGTGACTGGTCTGATCATAGCGTTGCATTTGCATTTGGATTTAGCTTGCATTTAATTCTTGTATGGGATCCCACAAGCTCATCTTATCCAAGGCTAAATATATTGCAGGAATCATCAAACAATCATAATAAGTGTATACACAATCAGAATGATGACTCATCTCTCTCCAGATATTGTCAACCCCGAGCAAATCTTATGGTAGACTCCAACAGAACTAACATCAACATATCTAAATCTTCCTGCAACCTGCTATCAAAAAAATGTCATTTCTTTATCCAATCAACCTTATCAATTCTATCAATCGATCACATCTAATCTATTCTATCAAATCTTATACAGGATGTATCTTTCCTAGAACCAGAAGTTTTGATCAAGTCTTATACAGGATATATCGTTCTTGAAACCAGAGGCTTTGATCTTTGTCTTATACAGGAGGTGTCATTCCTGAAACCAGACTAAATCTCAATCTAATCAATCAAGCTTTATCAATCATTACATCGAGAACTGCATCACTGTGATAAAAAAACTCACACTTTCATCAACCACAGTTGTAGAAATCAAATTACTTCTAATCGAGAAATCAATTTCACAACAATTCACACACTCCAAAAGTCAATTATCTCAATTGATCTCCCGAGGGGGAATCATTGTACCATAATTTATCAATCAATGTCTAGGGCATCCTATCGAACCAATATCATCATCAAAATGAGATTATTCTTTGAATCAACACATCATCACACCTCACTTCAAAGAGGGGCAAAATGTATACACCTAAAAATGATCTAGAGATAATTAATTAAATAAGCAATTATTTAATTAATCCCCCTTCCTAATTTCATTGAATTCATTAGAAATTTGATTAAATTCTCTCTTTCATCTACTTATTAATAGATCTAAGGATTTATTTAATAGGTTCATTTCAATAGTTCCCTTTGATTAATTAATTCAAATTAATTAATCCTCCCTGCATTTAATCAATTCTTCTAATCCCCTAATTAACTAAAACAAATCAATTTATGAGTTGTTGAAAATTAATTAGTCTTTTCCTATTATTTGAATTTTTAAATTCAAACTACCCAAATGCCTCCTAACTTCTAACCACCTAACCTAGCTATCCCTATAACCTTACCCATTCCGACTAACCTTGGGTTAAGCTAACCTTGTCCTATCTTGCACATCGTAACCTCCTTATCCTAACCTCCTATGGTGTGGATATTCTCCCCGTGAGACACATGGCACTTTGGCCACATGTCTCCTCTCTTGGACACTTTCCCTCTTATGAGCAAGGCTCCTTGACACGTGTCACCACGGAGATGACAAGTGTCCCTTCCTCCAACCTCTTCTCCAACCTCCTCCAATTTCACCCTTGATATCTTCATATTCAATCTTGACTATTGATTCATGCATATCACTAGTTTAATTAGCCTCTTGGATCAATCTAGCATAATCAATCTCATCTAGCTTGCATATCATTATCATTTCAAATCCTTTGTCTAGGTGTAGTCAAGTCACTGGGATTGCTTATCCAGATCTGAGAGCAAATCCACACTCGCATCTCTTAGGAGGTGATAGGTTGCTTTTTCATGGTTTATCTTTCGTTTGATTTCAATTTGCTAACCATGCTTGTAATGATCTATTAAGTGTTTGTGTTGCAGATGCAAGTACCATACTTCCCAGGCATGACACCGATATTGGTGGAGTTGGGCATGATAGTTCTAAGGATGTTCAATTTATTTATTATGTTTGTAAAGGTTGTCGTACTAATAACTTCATTGAGGCTTTGGTCATTTTATATGTCGTGGAAGATAGTTTTGTTCTGGGTTGGAATAGGACTGTTTGTGAATCGGATTCCCAAGTGGTGGTGACTTTGTTGAATGGCGAGAAGCTTGATGATGTTGGATGGCAATTAGCTTTGGTTATTAGACAAATTCTTTCGTTGTGTAGTTCTTTGGAATCTGACACTTTTTGTCACATTCCTAGGGAATGGAATGGAGTTGTTGATTGTTTGGCCAAATGGGATTCTGACCATTTGCATGGTTGGAATATTATGGACAGGGGACAATTAGCTCCAAATTTGTCTAATTTGTTGGACCACTTGGTGGATAATGATAAGGTTGTGTAATTCTTTGTTCTTGTTGGGATTTTGGCCCTTCTTGCTTTGTACCTCCTTTATGTTTTAATAAATTTTTACCCCTCTTTTAGTCAAACCATCTTGATTGGTTTTATTTTCTGTTTGTTTTGAATTTCAATTATTTGATTAAGACTGTTCATTTATTTTTATGAATGGTGGTATGTTTATTAGTGTGCTATTAGAACTATATTAGTTTCATGATTCTAGATTGGACTTTATTGCAGTATCGAAACTCTATGTAAAAATATAAAACATTATATTTATCTCAATAAAAAGTAAAATCAAACATCTGAAATTATATATTATATAAACGTTTCATCATCACACAATAAAAAATCTCTTACAAACTTTATATTAACCAGAAAAATCTATATATAATTTACACTGACCATTAGTGTGCTGTTAGACCTATATTAGTTTCATGATTCTAGATTGGACTTTGTTACAGTATCGAAACTCTATGTAAAAATATGAAACATTATATTTATCTCAATAAAAAATAAAATCAAACCTCTGAAATTATATATTATATAAACATTTCATCATCACACAATAAAAAATCTCTTACAAACTTTATATTAAGAAATTGGAGAGAGTCATAATCCCAAATTTATCAAATTTCTAAACTGTAAAATACTGCCCTAAATTTCAATAAAAACACACCAAAGATGATCAAATTCCAAACCTCGAAAGTTATATATTCTATAAATATTCATGTATAGGGAAGTGAAGGCCATATCTAGGCTTAGTTATCGGCAGTTATAAGTAATAAATAGTAACAATTTTCCAATATATAAACATATAACTGGGACTGGTTGTAGACTTTTGAAAGAGCATTTTAGCAATAAAGTTTGTGCATCTTCTTATACAAGAAGACTTACCGCCGGGTATAGAGGTGTTTAAAATTGAAAATCTGTCGAAATTTTAATGAGATATTTAAAATCATTCACTCGCAATGGAGACTAGAAGGCTCTACGTTAGGAAGAAAAATCTGAAAACAAAAATTTATATAGATCTCAAATTAAGTCTGGAATAGTACAATCTTAGAATAAAAACCTGAAAACGAAAATGAAGTGAATAAATGAGATGAGCTGCTTTTGCATCTCCCTCAAAGCCTCCCAAAAAACTCAAATATATTGTCTTCAGATATTTTGAAAGCCTTTGAAGGAGATTTAACAGCAGTTCCCTCATACTTATCATAAAAATCAATGCACCCCCATAAGCTGAAACGACGAGACAGAGAGTGTTGTGTAAAATGTTAACTGGATGGATAAATTTATAGGAATGTCGACTGAATTATTTGTATTCGAAAAGTCATTATGATTGAAGCAGAAGAGAAGCTTATCTGCATAAAATCTCCACTAGATCGACCGATACCATTTCTTTTGTGGTGTCATGCATGTTGTAGTGGAAGTGTTAGGACCACTTATAAAGGCCAGATGCCATATCTGGATAACGATCTACATTCCTTCCACATCAGCAATAGCTCATTTGAGAATATAGTGAGATAATCTGACTTGAAACATTTTCAAAGAGATTCCAAATTATGAAAGGCGACTAATGACTTATGTGACTGTCAAACTGCGGTGACATTTTTTTTTCTGGAATCTTATAAAATTTGGTTGCCTTTCATTGGGTGTTGAGTAAGATCTCGGAAATGAAAACATATTCATTGGTTCGTCCACAATTGCTTTTTAATTTATTCTGGCCTTACTTTCTCCTGTAAATATTGCGGCTCACAGTTTTACTTGTAAGCTAAGGCTCTCATTCTTGCATTATATTCTACTGAATATGATAACATAGCGATTGCAGCATTGAATGAAATATTTTTAATGCCATTGAGGGAAGAAGTTAAAGCCAGCTGCCTCCATTATTGATTGATATAGCCCATGAAGTAGACATGCATTGTCTCAAGTTTCAACTATATCCGTGGTCTTATATAAATCTATAACTGAAATTTTGCATACATTGTTTTGATGCTTGCTTTCATGAATTATAATTAAAGTGTAGACTCCCTCTACAAAAATAAAAAGAAGTATTTGCAAATGAATTAAAAGAATTTAAATATTATGTTTTTAGATATATGATATTTTGTTTAAAAGACTAAACATACTTTTTAAGATGTGAAAGAATAAAAAATTGACAAAAAGATTTTCAATTTTAAAATTGAAAAGATATATATATTTATTTGTTTTAGTAATTTGTTGGTATCATCGATTTTATGGATCCTAAATTGGTTATTTTCTCAATAAAAAATGTTTTAAGGTCTTAGTACATAACTTTTTCTATCAATACCTACCTTCAAAACTTTATTGGAGTCATTCATGCTTTTCTAGGGCATGGATTTCTCCTAGATTTCTCTTCATAAGAGAACCTTAACATGTGGAGTTTTCGGTAAGTACAAAGTTGAATTAAATTCATCAAAATTTAAGAATAAATGGTATATACTATAGAGGGTTTCAAGATAGTCTAGTTATCTTTCCATTCTAGACATTTGTGCAAAGCATAAACGATAGTGTGATGCGTTGGCTATTCATATGAATAGAGAATGAAGACTACTCATAAAAATAATAAAATACTATACATAGAGTCCAAGGTCTAAGAAATGCTAAATTGTTTGATTAAGTGATAGGTTGAACAACTTATAATAACTCAGAAATATATGAAACGAAGATAAGCAATAGAATACCAAAGAAAAATATAGAAATCAACAAGAACACATGAAAACTTTGAGACATTTCTCCAAATAGCTTCTCTTAAATACCTATATATAGGATGTTAATCCTATGAGGATCTGGTTAATACTGAGAAGGGGGGGTGGATTAGTATTAAGACCAATTGAAAATTCAACTCCAAAAATAAACTTATGTTAGATCTTAAACCATTTAACAAATGTCTCAACTTTGTTATTCAGATCTAATAACCTCTTTATTAGATTTGCTTAACACATTAATCAAATCATTAACCATATCTATGAATACTTTCACCACCAAAGTAATCATATAAACTTGATCATTTACCAACTCATTAACCTTATCAATAAGATCAAATACTTTCTCAAACAAATCCTTATCAATACCGGTAACCTCTGACAAACTTCTGATAAAACATCATAACCGGTGTCTCAAAAATAATGCATGAAATGAAACATAAAGAAGAACATCACATGAAAACCATTCCACACATGAACACCATAAGTTTTTAATGTGGAAATCCAAATAGGGAAAAAACCATAGTGGGAGTTGGCACCCACAAATACTTGTACTCTTTCGAAGTACGCCCCGTTAGGAGCTTACAATATACCCAGTTAGGAGTAGACCCTATTAGGAGTCACCCGATTAGGGGATTTGCCTTGCAGCCCGATTAGGAGCTTCATGATCTGTTAGGATCAACCTCATGAGAGGATTTAACACTCTTTTGAGAGATGCCCTGTTAGGGTACTTAAATATTTAAGGCCTGTTAGGACCTACCTGGTTAAAGGATTTAACCTGCTGCAACTATTAGTGAACAACTATGAAAGAATGATCTATTACTTGCACTTCTCTCTTTGCTTGATCATATCAAGTTATGCACAACACTCTGCAATTCTCAGGCAGATCTCACACTTCTCTTGGATGGTTTAACACATTTTCTAAGACCACTAACACACTAAACATCAACTGTGTCATCGTAAATAACCATCTCAACTAGGTCGGCCACAAAACCTAATTACATTATGAATTTACAATTAAAATCATAAGAGATCATCACATATCGTTATACAGATCATTACAACAAATTACAATGCAATATCAACCATTGGTTGATCATAACTCATCACGAAAATCTGATCTGTACCAAAGTCAAACCCTCAAAACACTCTACTAAGTGTTTTGTTGATTCCCAAGAAAATCTTCCTTGAATCGTGCCAAAACAGCTATCACATCTTTCACGCGGGTTGTCCCATGTTACCAACTCATGCACACTCGCCGTTGATCACTGTCATAACATAAATCATTACCGGTTTGATGATTTCTTCACCAGTCTTAAACCCTACTAAAACCTTAGAAAAGCTTCATCAGAAATTTGAAACATGCCTTCTGGTAAAATCTACAAGTTCCAGTTCTGGTCACATACATATTTTCATGATACAAGTTCACTATCCAAACCGTAAATCACTAATCATCGCCGATCATCGGATCCAATCAAAAAAAACTTTTCTTTACCAGTTAAAGTCCTATTTCATAGACTTTAGCTCTCTACTGGTAAACCTTATCTTCTGGTAAACCAAATCACTTAAATGACGAAAAAAAATATCAGGAACATCATTTGACATAAAGTTGCCAGCAATGACAACACAAATAAGTGGTCATTTCATCTATTCATAGAACCTCAATCTCTTCATCACAAATAGACTTCTATCCTTTATTGGTGCAATCATTAGACTTCAACTGCATCACCTACATCTATATCAATTATGCAAAATGCCAACATAGGAGACCAAATAAATTTGTTGGGGTGGAGCTGTATAGGGCTATTCCATAGTCAAACCCTCATTTTGGTGTGCCCACCTCCATTGATAGTTAAGACAAATAAAAAGATAATAGACATGTGATGGAAGTAAACATTATGTTATCAAATGTAAAAGTAAGGAAATACGCCTAAAAAGGCCTCAAATATTACCACACCTTAAGATAAAGAAGCTAGGTAGTCTGGAAATGAAACAAGGAAGCAACAATGGTCTCCAAAGTCATAGTAATGATCTTAGTGTGATAATAGTAGAGATTTGAGATATTCTTGTGTAAGAGAATGAATGAAGAAATTAAAACAAATGGTGTTTAGATCATAGCGTCAAGTGAATAAAGTTACTCAAAATGAGAAATTGTTAGAATGAAGTTGAAATCTAAATGTTGAAGGCACAAGGAATATTTTTCAATCAAAATAACAAGGTTGAAAGGATTCTTGATGACATTATAGATTGGTAGAGGCGTTACACTCTCGAAACACTATAAGCATAATATCTCAATGCTTAGTAGAACCATGGGTTTTTGTGAGATGCTAACACATCACAAAAAATATTTGTGCATGTTTTATTCATCCAAACAAAAAATAGACCTAACAATCATGGAATTGGGTATGCATGGATAATTAGGAATGTCTTAGATTAGGATCAAGGTGCTGAGAATAATTGTCTTAAACTAAATGAAAGGGAAGGTTTATTTGATGTGATTGTATAGGATGCAATTTACAACTTTACACATAGTTATCAAAGAGGTAAAGAGAGGGGTGGGTCCTTTCCTAATAATACCTACCTCCACAAAATGAAGGAAATCTTCAAACAAGGATGCATGCAAGAGAAGGAGAGAATATCATGAAGAAATGATGTGCACTTCCCAATAAAATGAGAGAGGATCCTCAAACAAGTATGCAAGCCTCAAAATAACTTGTCTATGCCCCCCGATGTGTAGGTGAGGACAACCACACTAAATATTTTTATGTTGCTTACCCTAACAAAAATAAATGGTTGCACATGATATTGTACCAACATGAATGACAATAAGCCCATATGTGGAGCTACAAGTGTTACATAGTGAAGAGAAACATAATAGAAAGAAGTGTTATTTAGAAGGGATGAGACATTTCAGAGGAGGAAGATTAACCAAGTTAGATTTAAGAAGCATCAAGAAAATATTCTCTTGTTTAGATAGAAGGTGAGGAGTTGGAAGTAGTTCTTACTCTTGTGAAGAAAATTTTGATAGCTCATAAGAAGAATACATTAAGGAATTAGAAAATGGTGGAGGGGATTTAGACAAAGGAGGAGATTGGAAACCTAAACCTTCTTAAGAAAAGTGTGATGTAGGTTTCACAAGAGCCTAAATACATTGTTCCATACATCCTAAACCATATCATTTTGAATTTATATTAAACAAAATTAATCCTAGTTGGAAACTATGATTTCTTCATTGATTGATGAAGAAAGTAGGGTTAATAAAAATCATTCAATTATTGGGGAAATGACTTTTATTGTCAAGAATAAGACTTACATTTCAACAAGGAAGAATAAATACTTTAAATTATACTGTTGTAAGAAAAATGGATATATCTAAATAAACTACATACAAATGAGAGTCATTCTCTCATATCTAGCACTAGAGGAGGGATTTGAACCCATTTAAAGAAGTGAACTTCAGAAACATCATTTTTCCTCCTTGTGTATGGAGGATGCCATAACGGTCTCTCATTTGATAGAAATGATTTGTAGGTTTTATAGTTAGGACATGTATTAATGGGTTTATATTCAATGTGTCTTTGGAGAGCAATGAGACTTTGTGGAGGTTCCCATCAAGTTTTAAAATGCACTATTGTGTTCGATTCGTGTATTTCTCTTTCATTTGTTTAGATTGAAGTAATAAAGAGGAAATGATTGAATTATTATTACATCTTACAATAATTTTGTCTATAGATTAAAATAATTAATAAATAATAAATTAGTTAGATTACTAGGCTTGAAAAGTTAATTTCTTGTAGATTAGTTCATTTCTTTTATACAGATGAAGAAATTATTTATAAAGCCATAATGCATTGATGCATTGGCTATTTGTGTAACAATGTCATCTATTGATAGAATCTACTCACCATTTCATTGATAGAGTATTCAATTATTTAAATTATATGTGAATTCTATGTTTAGTTCTACAAATTGATTATGGTAGTTTATACTATTTTTATTTTTTTTGTTTTATAGTTTATTAGAACTTATACCTTAAATGATATATATTGTTGCTTATGTTTACATGGTCAATCTATTGATATCATGAAATTAAGGACTCTATTTCCCAAACCTTTATCTCTTTTGATATTTACTTTAAAAAAATATTAAGATAGTTTAAAATATAAATAATCATAATTACTTATGTTATCTAAATATCAAATTAAAAGGGTAGATTATCAAATTTCAAACCTCCATGGTAAGAATATTTTTAATCATGACATAAAATTCCATATAGGGATGTGAAGGTCATGCCTATGCTGTGGCATCGGCAGTTGTAAGTAGTAGTCACAAATTCCCAACATGTAAACAAAACTGGGACTGGTTGTAGCCTTTTGGAATAGCAACCCATCAATCCTTCAACGGAAGAATCTACTGATAGATGAAAAAAAATCATAAGGTAAAATGTTTGTGAATCTTCTAGTATGAGAAAACTTGCATAGACCTGTTTAGCCATGATAATTTATTTCGATTTTAATGTATATATATATGTAAATCATTCTTCTACAATAGTAACCAGAATGCCCTAAGCTAATAGGCATATAACTTAACAAAAATTGATGTCTGAAACGAATGAGATGAGCTACTTTTGCATCTCCCTCAAAGCCTCAAAAAAATTCAAAGATATTATCTGAAGATATTTAGAAATCCTTTGAGGGAGATTTAACAGCAGTTCCCTCATACTTCTCCTCAAAATCCATGCACCCTCAAAAGCTGAAACGATGAGACAGAGATTGTTGTGTAAAAATGTTAATTGTGTGGATAAAATTATACTAATGAATTACAGAATGTAAACTGAATTATTGGCATTTTACTATTGAGAACGAGTTGTCCACATCCACTAATGAAACTCAAAAAGTCATTATAGTGAAAGCAGAAGACAAGCTTATCTGCATAAAATCTCCACTAGATTGACTGATACCATTTCTTTTCTGGTGTCATTTCACTTCAAGCATGTTGTAGTGTTAGTGGTACATCAGTAATAGTTTTCAAACACATATCAGATCATTGGGAGCCATGTCTTTTCACGTCAGATTTCAACTCCAAAGTTTTAGAACTGTATTCAATATATCTATTGAGAATATAGTCGAAGAATTTTGACTTTGAAACATCTTCTCGAGATTATAAGTTAGAAAGGTAATCGACGAATTAGGTCAGTATCATAACATGCATATTTCATAGAAAAGTTGTGTAATGAAAAGGAAAATACGCCACCAAGCACAATACAACTGTCAAAGTGCACAGAAATATATCTTTCTTTCTATTTAGATAAAATTCGGTTGGCTTTCATTGGATGTCGGCTAAGATCTCTGAAATGTAATTATGGGTCCCCACACCATTCTATTTTTTAATTTCTTATAAATTCTGGCTCTCCTTTCTCTTATAAGTATTGCAGTTCACAATATTTTCATGCAAGCTAAGCCTTCCATTCTTGCATTATATTCTTTTGAGGCTGCTGATTTAATATATGGAGGAAGTTGGTCTAACCTCTCCCTCAATGGCTTCTGAAATATGATAACAGAGCAATTGCTTCCATTATTGCTTGATATTGCTGATGAAGTTGTTTGTATAAAGTTATAACCGATATATTGCATAAATTGTTTTGATGCTTCCTTGCAAGGATTATACTTAAATATTCTCGTGGCTTTCTACTCAAGAACCTATGGGATAGGTTAAAAAGATTTCGCATATAGAAGTTTTTAAATACCAAGTTTTCATTGGAAGTGGATCCATCAAACATACTTAGAATGTACTATATTAAAAAATTAAAAAAAGTGTAAAAATAAAATACCCACCGTGTATTTCTATTTTTCATTAGAGAGGATAAGTATTTCTAACTTTCTTAGTAATACAATAGTATTATGAGTTTAATTATATGTGTGAACAATCAATCACTGTCACTTTCATTCTAGTGTTGATAATTAAGAGGTATTTGTTCTACCAAATTCATTTTGGACATGATATCAACCTTGTTCTTTTAAAGCATTACATGCCTTACATTCAACAAGACTTATATTTCAAAATCTTGCTTCACCCTTTTAAAAACGAGACTTGATTTTTGTTTTATTCCTTAAGCATCATTTAAATTGACCAACAGACCAATTACAACTTCATTTTTATTATCAATATAGAATAATGTAACATTTAAATCATCAAAAAACATTTAAATTATTAGATATCAAGTGATTAAAAATACATAATATAGCACAAGAATTTACATTTTGTATACACATACTAAATAATTTTGTATTAGAACCAAAACCCTATTATTAAAAAAGTTTAACAAAGTTTTAAATCATTTAAAAAAATCTTAAATCAAATATGAATAAGAGATTAATATACAAAATACTCAGATACATGAATTGAAGGTTAGAACGGCAGCGAATTTTTGGAGGAGTGAATTTAGGGTTTTTTGTGGGGTCATGCAAGAGAACATGTTGTGGGGTAATGAAGCGGTGATAGACCCACGTCCCCCCACGGATCCATTTGGTCATAATTTTGATCATGTGCCTCAATGGGTATTTCAAGGCGGGAAGTGGGTGGATATGGTAGTCAGACATGTGGTTTTTTCTGTGGTTTCCTCTAGCCTTCCTCGCTCTGGTGCTTCCGATGGTATTGAGGGTTTGTCTTGGGGTAAACATTTCAGGCAATATTGTTGCAATTTCCCTTCCTCTGCTTATTTTTTTGGGGTTTTTTCGTTAGCAGGAGGAGCGGGGCCAACAAATGGGCTCTAAGGCTTTGGGTGTTCAACGAGTAGGCAAATAGATTGCAAATGCTAGGGCTTCCCAACCTGAAACTAAGGCACAAAAGGAAACGGTGAATAAGGTAAAATCGGGTGTTCCATCGCCGAAGCCAACTTTGGGGGAATCTGCTCGCCCTCTACCAAACCCTAACCTATCATCGTAGTTGCGCTTTGTTTGGCTTCTACTTCCCTTGATTGACGCCTCTGATACTGTTTTTGGAAAGAAGGCTCGTGATCTTTAGGCTTTGGCGGTTATTATTCAGGTTTGAGGTGATTCCATTCCTCTTTTAAAGCTCTAGTGTAAGATTCATGCACACTGGTATGGTACCCTATACTTTCAAGTTTTATCCACAAATTCTTTTATTATTGTGTTTGACTCTACTAAAGCTAGGGATAAGGCTCTATGTGTTCCATTTATTTGGCTTGGAAAAAACTTGATTTTTGTGGAAACTTGGAAACCTTTTTTGAGCCCTCTAGGGTTTCTTCTAAATAGTTCCCTTCCTAGTTTAAACTCCCTATGTTGCCTTCCGAATTTGTTGAATCTGATATTTTAAAAAGGATTGGGGACTCTTTTGGCAAATTTTTGTTGTCGTATTCAGTTTTTGAGGAGGGTTTTTGTGTGGTTAAATTTTTTGTCTTACTTGTTGTGAATGTTTCTCCTCCTAGAACTTGTAATATTCGGTCCTCCTTTGGTATTTGGCATCAAGGCCTTGTTAGGGACTCAGTGGAGTTTGTTTGCACTTTTGTTGTTATGGATTCACCTTTGTTTTTTGATATGAAGAAGATTTAATTTGTTTCAAGAGCCACTGATTCCTCAATTGATAAAAATATTGAATTTTTCTCTTGGGATAAGGTTCAAGCAGGGGTTAAAGAGTCTCATATTGCTTCTGTTATTCCCCCTTTGGATAAAAATGTCTCATCTGGGTTTATTTCAGATTTACCTAATTGCTCTGTTCTTCTCCTGTTTAGGGCTTTGATAAGGTTTCTGGTATGGATGTGGATACTGTCAATTGTTTCTCGAATGCTGGTAATTTTTCTTTGCCTTCTGGGGGTTTGGAGAAAGATAAGAGGGTTGCGAAGGATACTCCTTTATCTAGTAAGAAGATTGGTGAGCACCCCATAAAGGTTGATAATTCTATTATTGTTCCCAATGACCATCTTATTTCTTAGCTACAAGATATTGTTAACAATAGTAATATTGCTCTAAACTCTGCTTTAGCTGATAGAGTAATTACTTCGGTTTCAGCTAACTTAGGCAGATTGGAGAATTCAACTTAGTAGCTTTCCCTACAAATAACTCTTTTGAACTTCTTAATCCGGAGAGGGCACTAGTTTCGTTGGTTCTTGGGGTTCCTTTAGATTCCATTGAACTTGGTGATTTGGATCAAGGTAAGGGTAAGTCATCCATTGATACTCCACCTCTGGGGTTCAATGGTTTACCCTTGATTCAGTCCCCCCTTTCTCCTTCTTCTCCTTTTACTACTCGTGGTAAGAGGGACTGGAAGCCTAAGCATGTCAAGACTCAGCTAGAAATTGATGTGGGCATTCAATCAACCCTTCTTTCTTTTTTGGAGTCTTCCAAAAAGAAGTGGTCAAAAAAGCCTTTTAGCCCACCAGTTACAAGAGCCTTGGCCTCTAAAAGGAGTCTTCATAAGGCGTTTATTGAGGGAAAGGTCTCTCAGGATTCTTTTTGTGAGAAGAGGGGGGAGCTTAAGCCTCCCCTTTGGGTCAATGAAGATTATATCTTGGAATGTTAGTGGCTTAAATGCCCCTAACAAAAGACGCTTGATTAAGTCTCAATTGGACTTAATGAAGTGCAATATTGTGATGGTGCAAGAAAGTAAGTTAAATTTATCATTTGCAGATTTGTTATTTTCTTCCTGGAAATCTTGGAAATATTGTGCTTCATCCTCGTTAGGGGCTTCAAATGGACTTGCTTTCCTTTCGAAAGATTCTAGTGTGGAGTTCTCTTTTGTTGCCTCCTCATCCAATTGGATGCTTGGACTTGTTAAGAGTAGGGTATCAAATTCTAAATTTTGGTTTTTTAATGTATATGGCCCTGTTGGGGTAATGGAAAAAAGGAGACTCTAGGAGAACTTAGCCTTAGTGGCTTCTCCTTTGTTGGATGCCTTCTTGATTTTTCGGGGTGATTTTAATGCTATTTCTTGTCTAGATGACAAAGTTGAGGGGATCATTCCTAATAAGCATATTATTTCATATTTTTGTCACTTTATTAGTAACTTGAACTTGGTAGATTGTAAACCTCTCAATGGTCCTTTCACATGGACCAACATGCGAAGAGATTTCTATCTAATTGTTGAAAGGTTGGATCGGTTTTTGGTATCTGAAAATTGGTTTAATTTTGGTCAGGATTTTGTTTCCTCAGTTCTCCCCTTCACTGGATCAGATCATTTTCCTATAATGTTTTCTCTTCTTGAGGATAGGGCTCCTAGGAAACTTCCTTTCAAGTTTGAACCAATGTGGTTTAGGGATCAATCTTTTTTGCCTTTGTTAAAATAATGGTGGTTGTCTACTCTGCATATTTCTAGGTCAAGGATGTATCAGATTGTTAAGAAATTGGCTTATTTAAAAAATAAGATTAGAATTTGGAATTCTTTATACTTTAAGAATATTTTTGGTGAAAAGGTTAGGATTGAGGAAGAAATAGAGCAGGTTAATAAGAGTATTCTTAGTTTGGGTATGTCCTCTATGACCTGTGATAGGCTTAAATTTTAGAACTTTCAATTGTGTGAGGTCTTGGTGATGGAAGAATCTTATTGGAGGCAAAAGTCTAGGGATCTTTGGTTCTCAAAGGATGATAGAAACACCAAATTCTTCCATTCTTCTACTAAGCTTAAATGGAAACACAATACAATCTCTTGTATTATTTATTATAATGGGAGGAGTTTGCTAGATGAGGATGATATTGCCTCTGAAGCCGTTAGGGTTTTTAAATCTCTGCTTTCGGTTGGGCCTGTATCCTTAGACAATGCTTTTGTTAATTCGGTCCCCCCTTTACTGAGTCGAGAGGATAATAAGATTCTTATGGCTCCCTTCTCTTTGGAGGAGCTAAAAGGGGTAGTCTTTTCTAGGTCTTTTCCATGCACCCGGAAAAGGCTCTGGGTCTGGATGGTTTTACAGCTTTATTCTTTCAGAAGTGTTGGGATTTTGTGGGGAAGGATGTCTTGCTAGCCTTGGAAGAGTCTAGGAGGAATAGAACAATTTTGAAAGAACTTAATGCTACCCTTATTGCTATTATTCCGAAAGTGGATAATCCTAGCTCCTTTTCTAATTTTTGTCCTATTGCCCTTTGTACTACTTTATATAAGATTTTACCAAGGCAATTTCAATTAGGCTGGCTAGGCTCCTTCCCAGGATAGTTTCCATGAAGAAAGGTGGCTTTTTGCCTGGTAGGGAAACCTCACAAGGTGCAATTGTAGCTCATGAGATTCTGCACTCCATTTCACATCAAAAGGCTCCGGCTAGACATGCTTAAAGCTTATGATCGTGTTAACTAGCAGTCCCTTGTTGTTGTCTTCAATCACCTCAGGTTTTCTCATTGTTGGATTAAATGGGTGTTTTCTTGCATATCGTATGCCCATTTCTTAGTATTGATTAATGGCTCTCCTTCAGGGTATTTTTCTTCCTCTCAGGGGGTTAGGCAAGGGGATCCTCTCTCTCCATTTCTGTTTATACTTTTGGAAGAGGTTTTAAGTAGGGCCATTTCTAATGCTACAGAATTTGGCCTATGATTGGGCATGAAAATTGATGGGTATCATTCTTCACAATCCCACTGCCTTTTTGTGGATGATACCCTTTTGTTTGGTGTTGCCTCTTTGAAAGAAGCTAGAATTATAAAGAACATTATTTCTGAATACTCTTCTTTTTTTGGTCAGAAAGTTAGTGAGTTGAAGTCTAAGGTTTTCTTTTTAAATGTCTCCCCCCTGGTTAGGAATAGACTCACTCAATTTTGGGGTTTCCAAGTGGAGGCCTTTCCTTGTAACTATCTAGGCATTCCCTTTATCGTTGGCTCAGATAAGGTCTTCTTTTGGGATAAAGTAGTTCATGATATTTTATCTAGAATTTCTTCCTAGAATCATAAGTGGGGGTAAATGCACAAAGTTGGGTTCCAATCCCGCGAAAGTCCGCAGGTTGGGAAAAGAGGCCGCTAGAAAAGGGTGCCCGATTTTTACAAATCTGGCACCCATTTCGCTTCGGGTGCTCGAGCCATTCAAAAACAGATGCACGTTTTTCGGAAACATCCACCCATTTTGGTTCGGGTGCCCATTTTTTTCAAATCAGGTGCCCATTTTTAAAAATGAGTGCCCGTTTTTTAAAACGGGCACTCGTTTCTCTTTCAATGGTACAAAGCGAAACTGGCATTCATTTTTTGAATTTAAAAAATGGGTGCTTGTTTGTTAAAATTAGGAGTGGGAAACAACCCTTAGCATTTTATTTTTCTTCGGGATAGGATTGGTCCCACCAAGCCTATGCTTGGACCTCCAAAAAATGACTAAGGTAAAACAACATCAGATTTCTACCTTGACCTAATTTTTTGAGGGCCTTTCTAATTGAATTTTTCTACGAAACGAAAACCCATTAGAGTTTCCAGCGTCCTGATTTCATAAATGTAAATTTCATAGTGATAATATTATTTTACTATTTTTGTATTATTTATTAATCAAAAGTGGAACCTAAACCTAAAATATCAAGGTTCACTAAACCTTTAATACCTTTTTTGTTTTTAGGATTTTAGAAAAATAAATTATATGACATCAATCTACATACAATTTGTTTGAATTAAAAAAATAAAATAAAAAATATGAAATTTTCATAAAATTATGGTGGTCGTACACCTGAAGTTTTGAAAATATACTTTACTGTTAGTTAAAAATTAATAAAAAAAAAATATATTCAATAAAAAAATAAGCAAAAATATTCTCATCAATATTTGGTGTCTTAGGTATCTTTTCCCAAAAGGATTTGCCAAACTTCATTTATTTGCATAAAAAAAGTGTGGTCGTACACATGTGGTATGGTCCTGAAACAGGCATTTTGAAAAAGTGGTTTTTAAACATGTCTACTAAAAAGTGATTTCTACCATGTGGGAATTAAAATAAATTACACATTTGAAAAGTAGACTCCGAGCACTACATTTTCTATTACTGAAGTTCTTTGAGATTCAATCTCTAAGTGCATCAAATTTTGACATCAATCGATAGAAAATTTGAAAAATAGAGAAAACACTTCCACTTTTTGCCCAAAAGTGGGACTCAACTTCTTGCAGCCACCCGTGGCTCACGTTGGCTGGCAAGATTCTTTTAATTAAATTGGTTCTTAATGCCATCCCTACATATTTGATATCTATTTTTAAGGCTCCCCCTAAAGTTGTTCAGGTTCTTAAGGTATCCTTAAGGTCCTTTCTTTGGAATGATAACGTTGGGGACACGAAGAAGCTTCCTCTTCTAGCATGGGATAAAGTTTGTAGTCCTAAATATCTGAGATGAGAGGGTATCCATGATTTAGTATCTCAAAATAAAGCTCTCAAAGCTAAACTGGTGTGGAAACTATATGCGGGCCCTTTGAGAAAATGGGCTTCCATTATGCTTGCTAAGTATTTAAGGGGAGCCCCTAGAGTATGGATTTTCATGGTTGCATCTCTTCCAAAGGGATCTGCATTTTGGAACTTTCTAGTTTCTTGCAGACCAGTTATTTTATAGAACCTTTCTTGGGTTATCCATAATGGGAAAAAGGCCCAGTTTTGGGATGAAGTTTGGAATGGGCATCCTGCATTTTCATCCATTCGGGACTGGTCGCCTTTGCTGATACCCTATCGGATCTTTGGGGAGTTTTTGTTGCAAATTATATTGATATTGATTCTACAGATCCCTATTTAGTAGCTAGATGGAAGGATATTCCTCCTCTGCCCATTGACAATGATCTTAGAGTTGCTTTTGAGGTAGAGCTCCAAAAAAGGTCCCTTGTGTTTCAAGATAAAGAGGATACTTTGGTTGGACTAAGAGTGCCTTAGGCTCTTATTCAGTCAAGGAGGGGTATAATTCTTTGTCTCAGACTGCCTCATCATCCTCCTCTTGGCCTGCTAAGCTTTTTTGGCACCCGACTTGCCTTCCTAAAGAAGGGTCTTTTTTTTGGTTGGAAGTTCAGGATATAGTTCTCACTGGGATGAGATTGGATAGGCTTGGGATTACTACGGTTTTCTCTTGTGTTTTCTATTGATATTGTATGGAAACCATGGATCATATTTTTCTACTTTGTCCTTTTGCTCTAGATTGTTGGTATTGGTTGTTTGGAATGCTTGGTTGGTCTTCTGCTATTAGCCCTAATTTATTGTCGCATTTCATGGCTTGGCCCTTGTTGTACTCATCCTCTTTTTATTCATCTCTTTGGATTGTGGCACCTTCTATTGTGATTTGGAGCATCTGGCTGGAAAGGAATGCCAGGATTTTTAAACATAAATTAACCTCACTTGAAGAAGTTCTTGACAATATCCGATCGTCCATTTATGTGGTTGTGCTTTCTTATATCTATAAAAGTTTGGATCATCTGAGGTCTTTTTCTCACTGGGATAACTGGGTAACCTGGAAGTGGTGCTCACTTCGCATGATGCCTTCTCATGGGGCATTAACAGCTAGATTATCTTCTCTTGTCAACTGTAAGATGGCCAAATGGAGGCCTCCCCCCCATTTCTCCTTCAAATTAAATTTTGATGGGGCTTCTAAGGGTAATTTGAGGAAATCTAGAATTGGAGTGGTGATTTTTTATCATACTTCTAAGATTATTAAAGTTGTGAGAAAATATATTGGTGTGAGATCTAATAATGTAGCAGAATTTCAGACGTTATCTTTTGGTCTTGATCTTGCCATCTCTTTGAATATTAAAGACATTGTCATTGAAGGGGACTTGATGTTGGTTTTTCAAGTGGTCTCTGCTAAGAAATGTATCTCTTGGCATATATAGTACTTGTTAGAGCATATTCTTGTGCAATTGTAGTGTTTTTCTACCTTCACTATATCTCATTGTTATAGGGAGATAAATGTTATTGCATATTTTTGGCCAATAGGGCTACTACTGAGGGTGTTGAGTTCTTAGAGGTTCTCCCTTCGGACATTCCAGCCTCTTGCATTAGGATTCTTTCTTAAAGAGAGAGGGGTTTACTTTGTAGCCTTCGTCATATTCCTTGTTGGATGTGGTTTTTCTTTCACATATGTCAGCAAGGAGGGTATTACCTTGCCTTATGACAACATCTTTGTTGTTAGTATATTTGGTAAGTATCTCCTCAAGGAGCCTGGAGGATGTGGTGGTTGCGCTTTCTTGATCTATATCTTTCATAGTTTGGCCTTTTTCTTACAGAGAGTTGGACCTTGCGTTGTAGTCTTCTTCATAGTCCTTGTTGGGTGTGGTTTTTCTTTCACATATGTCAGTAAGGAGGATGTTGTCTTTCCTTATGGCAACATCCTTGTTGTTGGTATATTTGGTAAGTTTCTCCTCATGGAACATGGAGGACGAAGAGGCTACTCTTGCTATCTGTATCTTTTCTTTTTTTGCATTGGCATTGTGCTTTGGATAAATTTGGCCCTCTGTTGGGTTTATGCGATTTTGGTGGCCGCATGGGAATATTGGCTTGAACCATTTTTTTGATTGGAAATATTAATTTATGCTCTTTTTGGATGTCTATGGATTTGTCTAGCCACCAATTGATTATTTCAAATTTTTTGGTTGGCGGGAGGTTTGGGAGCATATTGTTATTATGACTCTTTTTGCAGTTTGGTAATGTGAATTGGTAATCATGTCTCTAAGTTAGATTGTTTCTGTACAAATGCTCAGCTTCACTCTGGTCACTTGCGCGTTATGTGTTGATGTGTTGGCAGTATTTTTGTTTAGTGCTCTGGTAATGAGTGGGGATGAGCTTCTGATTTATGATTTCACCTCATCATTGGTTGATCGTAATCCTTTGATCTCCTGCTTTCCTCTAGTCATTATGGTTGGTCACTCTTCTTGTGAGCTGCTTGTTTATCATGATTTGGAGTGGGTTGTCACTCTTTCAATGAGTCTTTGTGGCTTAGGGTTGGTTGTTTCTGTTTCCTTTGTATATATCTGTGGATGGCCGATGTTCTTCTTGTATTCATTGTTTCTTTGGTATTGGTATTCCCTAAGAAAGATGCTTTGTTTTATTTGGAGAGGATTTTCTAAATTTGGTGGTTGGTGGTTGTCCTTGAGAAATTAGAAAATGCAAATAGACTGGTGTTTGAGATGGGCTCTCATCCTTCTGCTACTTTTTTTGTTGTTGTTGTGGATTACTCTATGGCTTGGTCTTATTCTGGTTCCTCGGGGTCTTCAACATCCTTCACTTCTCCTTATCTGGATTATTCTATGTTTGCTCACAATATTTATTTTGGCATGTTCACTTATCATAGGTTCTCTTATGGTTGTTGGTTTCATTCTAATCAAAGGGTTGGATATTTGTGCTTCTTAGACAGGGTTGATCTAGTTTTGATTTGTCTGGGATTGGTGCACTTCTGAGGGATGTTTCATTCTCACAAGTTCTCTTTTGTATGCCTCTTAAGGCATCTTTATATCTAATGTAGTTGGTTATGTAATTGGGAAGGTTTTCTTGGGGCCTATGGGCTTTTTGTAAATGGGTAGATAGGCTTATGTTTTCTTGAGCATTACTGAAGGGTTTTCTTACTGGTTCTTTCCCTTCAGTGCTCTTTGAACCAGACATATGTAAAAAAATAATTATTAATATATTTCAGTGGTCTTATCCACTTTTATCAAAAAAAAAAATATACACAATACTCAAAGAAATATTATAACTACTTACACTTCTCATTGTATAATTTAGTTCTATTATTTGTAATTTATTTCCAAATGGCTGCAATCATTGTGACGGAAAGAGAATGTGTATAACAAATAATATATTTTGAATGAAAAAGGGGATATAAGCAAGAATTATTAAGAAGGAATACAAGTGATTTTCTTAAAACTTAATAATAATTTTTTTTAAATATTATTTTAATTAATGATAAGTTAATAAAAAATAGAGAAAAAAATTTAAAAGAAATAGTTTGTAAATTTATAATAAAAGATATATATATATATATATATATAATTTTAAATAAATAATAATATATTGTCTTAAATCTATAAAAAAATAAAATATAGATGTTCATTAAAAAATGCTCATGAATAGTTTTCAGAGCTGGTTGGAGTTATCTTGATTCAAATCATCTTGATTGGTTTTATTTTGTGTGTATTTTGAATTTCAATTATTTGATTAAGACTTCTTATTTATTTTCATGGATAGTGGTATGTTCATTGTTGATCAAAAAATCAGCAAAACAAAGGTGCGGACCTTATCTAAAGACAGACCAAAAAGATTAAAAATAGACCACTGACAGCACATGTCATAACAGACCAATTAACAAGCAGCCTATACAAAAGGTAAGTAGAAATTTCACCCACAACTCTAATAAGAATTTGGGAAAAGGAGGTAGAATGATCTTTCATCCATCTACTAACAACAGCAATCGAAACAATTCTATCCTTTGAAACATGGGTGTACTGTGCTGTTAGAATTATATTAGTTTCATGCTTTTAGGTTGGACTTTATTACAGTATCTGAAGGCCATAATTACGCTTAGTTATCGGCAGTTATAAGTAATAAATAGTAACAAATTTCTAACATATAAACATATAACTGGGACTGGTTGTAACCTTTTGAAAGAGCATTTTAGCAGTAAAGTTTGTGAATCTTCTTATATAAGAAAACTTACCGAAAGGTATAGAGGTATTTAACATTTAATATTGAAAATCTAAA
This sequence comes from Cryptomeria japonica, assembly GCF_030272615.1. Classification (NCBI taxonomy): domain Eukaryota; kingdom Viridiplantae; phylum Streptophyta; class Pinopsida; order Cupressales; family Cupressaceae; genus Cryptomeria; species Cryptomeria japonica. The sequence continues at coordinate 256,958,000 of NC_081409.1, read as the reverse complement.
ACTAGAAGGCTCTAAATTGAGTAAGAAAATTTTGAAAACAAAAATTGACATAGATTTCAAAAGAAGTATGGAATAGTACAATCTTAGAATAAAAAGCTGAAAACAAAAATGAAGTCAATAAATGAGTTGAACTGCTTTAGCATCTCCCTCAAAGCCTCCCAAAAATTACCCAGATATTGTCTGTACATATTTTGAAAGCCTTTGAGTGAGATTTAATAGCAGTTCCCTCATACTTCTCAAAATCCGTCCACCCCCATAAACTGAAACTATGAGACAGAAAGTGTTGTGTAGAAATGTTAATTGGTTGGATAAATTTATAGGAATGTAAACTGAATTACTTCTTTTACTATTGAGAACTATTAGCCCATTTCCACTCATGACATTAAAAAAGTTATTATAATTAAAGCAGAAGACAATCTAATCTGCATAAAATCTCCACTATCTACCGATACCATTTCTTTTCTCATGTCATTTCAATTCATGCATGCTGTGGTGGAAGTGTTAGGACCAATTATAAAGGGTAGATACCATTTCTAGATAATGAATACATTCCTTATGTGAGCCATGTTAAATATTCAGCACATCACATTAGGGTAGGTTTCTAGTTTAATTTATTTTACTATCCTTCTCTCCCTCTTATTTTCCTCAAAATAAGAAGAGTCCACTTCTTTAAAATCTAAAGGATTTTTCATAGGCCACCTTCCCACATCTATGAAATTTTTGAACTATAATTTCTTTAGCATCAAATGTAGAACTCATTAGTTTTTCTAGCACGCCTAGTGGGACTTTTATCACTTTTCAATTGGAAGTCAAGTTACATGATTGGATGAAGAACAACTAGACCTAGCACAACACAAACTCAAACACAAGTATCTATGGTGTTCATAGGACCACCAAGGAACTTTGTAGCATGGAATAGTTGTAGCCCACTCATCCGTCCAATCCCCCCAAATGTATGGGATCCTATTCTAGCAAATGCATTGAATACACTTTGTAAATTTATCGAAGATGATTTCAAAACTCCCACATAACACTTGCAAGATGGGTGGGTGCAAGAAGTTGGGTCCCAATTAGGGGGAAGTGCACGCATTGGGAACAATTCCATTAGGAACAAGGCCCAACTATTTTCTAAATGAGACCTTGTTTTGGTTTGGGGTCTTGAGACTGAAAAGTAATGGGGCCCTATTATGCTTTGAGGCCTAGATTGAAATGGGGACCTGCTTTGTTTGATAACGAAGCCTCATTTCGTGGAAGCATTTTCAAAGTAAAAAACATAATGGGTCCCTGTTATTTAAAATTTTAAAAAATACCCCACCATGTGCCTCAAGATTCAAACCAGGTAAGGCCTAAAATTCCCAAACCTAAGCCTTGAACCTTCAATTACATGGTTGGACTATGTGAGTAAGAAAATACTAACTTCTGGCATATGTTTGATGCCCACTTCTACAAAATTATTAGAAGAAAATAAAACCCATTAGAAATTGCATTGTATAAATTCCAAATATTTAATTTTTTTCTATTTTTTGATTGACATGTACTAGATTTGGTCCATAAACTTGAAATATTAAGTTTTCTTATTTATTTAATAAAAAATTTATTTTTTATAATTTTAAAAAACAAATTATATGACATCAATCTGTAGAGGACTATTTTCAATATTAAAAAATTAAAACTCAAAAAATGACCAATAGAAAATTAATACAAAAAAATATTCAAAAAAAATTATAAAAAAATGTCCTTGTCAATCGTTAATGTGTTATAAATATTTTCCCAAAAAATATGCATGGTATGGTCCTGAAATAGGCATTTTTAAATAGTGGTGTTAAGAAATTCCTTTTGAAATTTAGTTTCTATTAGCTAGGTATTAAAATAAATTACATATTTAAAAACTAGAATCTAAGTGATACATTTTGTATTACTGACTTTTTTTAAGATTCAATCTCTAAGTGTTTCAAATTTTTAGGTCAGATATGGCAAAATCTGAAAAATCAAGGAAAACACTTCCACTTTTTGGCCAAAAAGTGGACTCAACTTCTTGCACACACCCATATGTCCAGCATATATCTACATGGTGTACCATGTGACCACATACAATGTGGCCCTAAGATTTGTTGTTGAATCTTTCAATAAAAAAGCTCTTAATTGGTATTAGTCTGTTTTGCCCAATATAATTCTCACATGGGATTGATTTGACGATAGATTCTTTGATAGATTTAATAAAAAGGGTAACCAATCCTCTCTCCTACTATATTAAATCACAATATTTATCAATATTTAAAGATTCTTTGATATATTTAATAAAACATGGCAAAGGATTTCAATGGCAACTCGATCCCCATTAGGAATGGCTACTGTATTCTACCCTAAAACCTTCAAATTAGATATATTCATGATGATCTAGTCACTCAAATGTTAAACACTTCTAGATGCATTTGATATGGTTGTAAGAGCGACAAGAAATTTTATTTATTCCAATAATTTTCCACCTCAATCACCTATATTTATGTTCCTAGAGTTGTTGATACCACTACAGGAAGAGGCCCAGAGCACTTCACAAGAAACCATGCCATGTGTGCGAACCATGTTAAAGCTTCGACACATCACCTTAGGATAGGCTTCCAATTTAATTTATTTTATTATCCTTCTCTCCCTTTTCAACTCCTAAAAATAAGAAGAGATGACTTCTTTAAAATCTAGATGTTGTTTCATAGGCCACAATCCCACAACTATGAAACTCCCAAAATATGATTTATTTAATATCAGTAGTAGAACTCAATAGTTTTTATGACACAACTAGTGGGACTATTTGACTTCTCAATTAAAATTTGAGTTGCAGGAGCCAAGGACCTATTACTAGGTCACAATTAGCACCAAACACAAATATTTTGTTACCACCTCTAGTAGCCGATATCAAACAAAGAGCAACTAGAACTCTTGTAAGACAAAATCAAGCACAAGTACCTATGGAAATCCTAGGAGCATCAAGAGACTTTGTAGCATGGAATAGTGGTATCCCACTCATCCCTCTAGTTTCGCCAAATGTATAGGATCCTAATTTAGCCAATGCATTAAAAGACCTAGCTAAATTTATCAGACAACATTTTTAAACTTCCACAGAAAACTTACACGATGTGGTGGATTTTTTCATGTTATACCATGTCACTGCATAAAATGTGGCTCTAATATTTATCACCACATCTTTCAAGGGAAAATCTCTTGATTGGTATTGGTATTTTCTACCCAATTCAATTGCCACATGAAATTGATTTGATGATATATTCTTTGATAGATTTAATGAATAGAGAAACCAATCCTCTCTCCTATAATAGTTTTAATCACAATCAAGAGGGTCATGCAAGAGGCCATTACAGACTTCAATACAAGATTTCATAAAACTTGACAAATTTTCAATTGTAGCCTAACACCCAATACGAATGGCTATTATTTTCTACCTCAAAGCCTTCAATTCAGATATAACCATGATAGTCCAATCACTCAAAGGATAAATTCTTCTATATTCTAATAGTTTAGGAATAAGGTGGTGTGTGGTGGGGTTTACACAAATTGAAAGAGTTGAGAATTAATAAAATTATTCTAGAAGGAGATTCAAAGTTGATTATAGACATTCTCAATGACAAAATGAGTTGCCCATGGGAAATCAAAGATATGATGGTATTAAAAGCATGCTTAGGGTCTTTCTTCTATCCAAAAGTTGAACATGCAATAAAGTAGTTGATACGGCAGCAAATGTTACTTTGAACTTTCAAAATATGGTTTGTTAGGATAGTGTTAGTGTCCCATCAAATATTAATTTAATTATTTCAAATGAAAGAAAAGTAGGTGGAATTAATATTATTCAATGAAGGAAAGGAAATGAATGATATAAGTCTTAAAGATATTAGTTTTCCATAATTCATAATAGATCTTAATTTAGCTTCTAGATTAGATTGTGTGAGTTTGTTTGCATCAATGTTTCGGATCACACTCTATGATACATCATTAGAATGATAGAAAACTCATGAATGTAGAAAGTTGTAGATCTATGAATGTAGAAAGTTGATATATACCTTCATGGATCTGCAACTTTCTACATTCATGAACTTTCTATCATCCTGATGATGGATCACAGAGTGTGATCCGAAACGTTGATGCAAACAAACTTACACAATCTAATCCAAAAGCTAAATTAAGATATAAGTCTTGTCATGAGGTGTGTGCAGGATAATATAATGATTGTCTCTCCCAATTGGTATGACAATATTTATTTTATTAATTGTATGATATTCACTAATTTTTTTTCAAATATTAATTCTAAAGTGAATATGTTTAAGCTAGGTGATATCATTAAAATCTATGGTACCACTTATTATAAGAAATGTGTAATTTTATGTGTGTTGTGGGATGGTTTATTAGAAGGCTTATGTCATAATGATCATGAAGCTTCAAGTTAGATGGGGGATAGGGATATGATAAATCATCAAATTTGAGGATTTGATATTTATTACCTTATTGATATTATGATTATGAATGATAGTATTTGGCTCTGTGTTTTTAATATAAGCAACTCTAGTAATGGCATTTTTTTTTGTGAGAAGTTGGAAAATAAGAAAAGAGTGTTGGGGTCTAAGTGTGAGAAATTATGTTGAGTTGTGCTCAAAGATCATGAAAGGATCTAGGAAGCGCTCAAAGCATATGAACTATGATTCTCTACATAAGAATGGGGACCTTTGGGACCTTTTTGTGTATGCTAGTTTTACTACTTTTTTCCAGGCTATGCAGAGATATGATGATGATCTAACGTTAAAATTTATCAACTCTTTGATGAAAGGCATAGTGACAATTGATAGTATGAGCTTTACCTTCAACTAATTGTGAAAGTGATGGGCTTTGATAATGAAGGATTGAGAATTGTTAAGAAGAGCGTGGACAAATATGAAAATTTTATTGACAAGTTTCTAGAAGAATGTGAATAGCTACAACATTTTTAAAATAGGTATGGAAATACCTATGCCCTATTCACTCTATATATTATGCATTGTTTTATATTGGAAGGCTATTATATGATGGTGCATGGTTATCACTTCCCAATATTAAATCATGTTAGGAATAGGGAAAGTATAAATGTCCTATTTTATTTTTTTCTTCTCTACAAGTACAAAATATTGAAAAAGGAGCTAATCCTTCCCTGCACCAAGGTCTGATGTTAGATATGTATAGATTTGTTCTTACATCTGACCCTCATGCTAATCCCTCAAAACCACTCTTGGACAACCCCATTAATCTTCTTAGCTTTGTTGGTATCTAACTTATAGCTATTTAATCTCATTGTCCCAACAAAGGAAAGGGAACAAGCACAATGTCCTTTCCATTGTGTCTTAGAATAAAGGGCTTAATATGACTCCTAATAAAGGGAAACTTGCCACCTCCTTCCTAGGTTCATCAAAAGTTAGGAAGGTGGAACATAAGGATACTAAAGGTAAAGCTATTACTATCACCCTTATTTGTGATACTAAAGAGGAAAATAATTTTGGAAAAAAATTGTGAAGGATATTACAATTGTGTTTCCTCTATAGGTCATAGGTCTACCCAACTTTCTAAAGCTACTACTAAAGATATTACTCCTTGGCCTAAAGGGAAGGGGGCTGAAATTTAGGAAGAGGATATCTTATCCACTAAAGATGATTTTATCCCTAAAGTTGATGAAGATAGTGAGGCCAATGATTCAAAGGATAACATGTTGCAAGAAGAAGATGAAGAAGATTATTAGGGAGAAGATATGTTTCCTGAGGATAACGATATCAATGATGAGGGGGGAAATGGGAGCAATGAGGGTTAGAAAATGATAAGGATGTTGTTACTAACCAAAATGGTGATAATAATTTTGAAAAGATTGGAATACAGATTGGGGACCTTCACATGAGAATAAAAATTATCGAGACAAAGATAGAAGAATTTTACAGGAAGAAAAACATAAAGGACATTGAAGATACTTTAACCTCCTCAATTTGTGTCACCAATGGTATCTTGAAGAAGGTAGTTATGGGGATCTCAACAAGTTAGTCCAAGATCAAGAAACACCTCAAAAGGAGTGACTAGACTAGAGATGACAGGAATTTGAATTAGAAATATGGCAAGCAGGCTACGACTGGGTGGAAAGAGGCCATGATAGATCTTCAAAAGAACTGGGACATCATTTTGATCCCTAAGAGAAATGTATAGGTTTTTTACATTTTTAGTCTATGTTTGGCCTGTGTCCCACGATGTTTTCTATTAAGACTATATAGTGTATGGTTTATTTCATTACTATAACTATTTAGTTGTTTTTTTTGTGGGGTCATTAGTGACCGACCTATCTATTTTTTGACCTAGTTAAGTGCTTTTTGTTGTTTTTGGTATTTTTTCTTTTCTTTTATTCTATAAATGGGATCAAGGCCCTTCCTTTCTAATCTAATAAAAAAAATTCAATTGATTGATAGAATAATTAACATGAATTCCTTCTCCATGACTAGAGATAAATTTTTTGTACCTGGTGAACACTTCTTCAAAGTAAGGTATGAAACCTATAGGAAAATATTTGATTGTGAGTTTACTTCTTATAAGAATATTTTCTAAATAGATTTGAAAATTTCTATTAATGGTACCTACATCAATTGCTTGAAATAAGTTATTATTTGAGATTCTAAAAAATGTACGTAACCTTTTTGAAAAAAATATTGAATTGATAGTGTTGGACAATCCTTACTTTACCAATGGTATCATATCAATGGTCAATTGCTAGAATGGTAACTCATTTAATTAAGTAAGAGATTATGACCATTGAGTTAGTCCATGTCACTTTATATCCACATGTTTCATCTTCTCTACATATTATATTCAAAATTAATAAAATACTTTGTCATATAAATTAAATAGTAATAGTTAGAACCTACTGATGCATCACTTATATCTATTTACTCTTTCCCTTGATCGTTGACATGGATCAAAAACATATATTATTGCTCCATAAAAATCAATGGTAATGGGAGACCAAGTAACTATTAAAATGATGAAGACTTTATCCATTGATCCCTCATAGCCTATTAGAGAAATCTGTATTATATTATTTTTCAAACTTAATCAATGACCAATAATTTCTTACCATGCTTCTCAATGAAATCAATTTATTAACAGATTGTCAAAGTCACATATGATTTGATCATCTAATAAGTAATGACAATTTAGCTTCCCAATTATAATTTTGATTTAGACATGATACTCAATTGGCCCATTCAACATTTTCAACAATAATTGGTCTTTGAACACATCACTTGTGCAACATATAACACAAATAGCATTGTGAAAATCTCACCCAACTAGTCCATCGATGTTCCTATAATAGTTATCATATTAACTTCAAATCATCACAAACCATTTAAGTTATCGAACATCAAGTGATTAAAAAATGCATAATATGTAAGACAAGGATTTGCATTTTGTATACACATACCAAATTTTTTTTTTTACAACCAAAATCAAATTATTAAAAAAGTTTAATAAAATTTTAAATAGTTTTAGAAAGATCTTAATTCAATTACAAATAAGAGATTAATATACATAATACTCAAAGAAATATTATTATTCCATTAATATACATAATACTAGAAGAAATATTATAACTCCTTACACTGATCATAGTTCTATTATTTACAATTTATTTCCAAAAGCATGCAATCATTGTGAAAATTATTTGATGATCTATATTTCAAAAAATAATATATTTTAAATGAAAAAGAGATATAAGTAAGAATTATAAAGAATGAAGAAAAGTGGTTTTCTCTTAATTATTTTTGGATTCGATTGCATATGTATTTGTTATCATCAACGTTTTGAATCACACTCTGTGATTCATCATGGATGAAAATAATTCTAAGGAGATGAAAAATAGTGAGTTGCAAATCTGAGGGATAATAAAAAGAGATGTGGGGTAGGAGAGGGCACTAGAAGAGGGCATGAGAATCAAGGGAGAAAAACAATAGAAAAACAAAAAGCAAAGGAGAAAAAACCAAATAACCAATGAGACCACCTAAAAGTTAGAAGACAAAAACCTATAGAATAACAACAACAAAATAAATAAATAAAGTAAAACTAATAAAAATGGTTTTCTTAAAACTTAATAATAATAATTTTAAAAAATATTATCTCAATTCATAAATATTATCTCTATTAATGATAAGTTATTAAAAAGTTATAGTAAAAAAATATAAGATTATATATATTTATCTAAGGAAAAAAATTATTTTTAACATTTTGAAGAAATGCAACAAGTTATCATTTATGTTTTATCAATTTTTAAATAAATAGTAAAATATTTATTTTTATTTTTATTTATTTTTAAATAAGATGTTGATATAAAAAGGCACATGAATAGGTTTCAGAGCTTATTGGAGATTATCTTGATTGATTTTATTTTGTGTGCATTTTGAATTTCAATTATTTGATTAAGACTGTTTATTTATTTTAATGGATAATGGTCTGATAATTGATGTTATGTTAGAATTGTATTAGTTTCATGATTTTAGACTGGACTTTATTACAGTATCTGAAACTCTCCGTGTAAAAAGATTTGAAACATTATATTTATCCTCAATCAAAAATATCAAAGCTCTGAAATTATATATTCTATAAATATTTCATCATCACGCAAAAATAAACTTTGTACAAACTAATAGCCCATTTCCACTCATGGCATTCTGAAAGTCGTTATGATTAAAGCAGAAGACAAGCTTATCTGCATAAAATCTCCAGTAGATCAACCGATACCATTTCTTTTCTAGTGTCATTTCAATTCATGTATGTTGTAGTGGAAGTGTTAGGACCAATTATAAAGGCTAGATGCCATATTCATATAGATAACGATTTCCATTCTTTTCACATCAGCAATAGCTCATTTGAGAATATAATCAGATAATCTGACTTGAAACATTTTTCGAAAGATGACTTATGTAAGTATCATAACACGCAAACTGTCAAACTGCGGTGAAATATCTTTTCCTTTAATTTGGTTGCCTTTCATTGGCTGTCGATTAAGATCTCTGATATGAAAACACTTTAATTGGTTCTTCCACAATTGCTTTTTAATTATTCTGGCCTTACTTTTTCTTATAAATATTGCAGCTCACAATTAAGCTAAGCCTCTCATCCTTGCGTTATATTTTTGTAAGTTTTAAATCATATATTAAGAAACATATTAAGTCTAAAAACTGTTAGTCAATTTTAAATATTTAACATTTTTAAATCTAGAAATCAAAACTTAATATAAACTCAATGTCTGAAGGAATCTGGTTTTACCTCTCCCTCAGTGGCTTCTGAAATATAAATATGATAACAGAGGAATGAATGAAATATTTTTGATGTCATTGGGGAAAGAGGTTAATGCCAGCTGCCTCCATTATCGCTTGATATTGCCGATGAAGCAGACATGCATTGTCTCAAGTTTCAACTATATCCGTTGGTCTTATATAAATCTATAACTGAAATTTTGCATGCTTCTTTTGATGCTTGTTTCCATGGATTACAATTAAAGTGCAGTCTCTCTTTGAAAAATTAAAAAGAAGTGTCTGCAAATGAATTAAGAGAATTTCAATGCTCAATGGTATTTAGATACATGGTATTTTGTTTAAAAGTATAAAAATATATTTAAAATGTGAAAAAAAAAAGATTCACAATAAGATTTTTATTTTTCAAATTGACATGATATATATATTTAATTGTTTAATAATTTGTTGGTATTGTGTGTCTTAAGTATATATAGGGGAAATGATCTAGTAGTTGATCGCATTCCAATTCTTGTGATAGAAGTTGTTGATTTAACACCCCCATATTGGCTGATTAATGTCCAACCTTTATATATCATATAACCTTTATATGATAAGTACTAATAATTTAAAGAAATATACCATTTGTTGTGAAAAGTTACCAATCATGTGATGCCACATCAGCTGCACAAGTATTGGGGCCCTATTGCACATCTATTGGTCTCACATTTTTTTTGGGCTGTTTTGGACACCTTGGCAAAAAGCATGCTGATGTAGCATCATATTTGATGATGTGGCCCTGAAACCTTAGTTATAAGCAGAGGACTCGCCAAGTAAGCTGCTGTAAAAAAATTGGATTGATTTGAAATTTCCACGTAAGATTTTGAGAAGTGCGAAGATAGGGTGCACAACTACTGGGTCCTTTCCCCTATATATATATATATATATATAAAAGTTAGAGAGAGCTAACATTTTATAACATTGTATTGGAATGGTCATAAGACTCTAGCTAATATCTAGAACCTCGAAAGGTGAAATTATTCCAGTAACAAAATTAGGATTCTAGACTAAAGGATTATTTTCTTGTGGAAAAAGATGTATTCCCTTCAAAAGTAACCTAGAAAGCCCATGATTTCCACTCTTCTTAGTGGAACAAAAAAAAAATGTTTAAACAATAGATTGAAAAAGAGCAAATTTTTCTATTAAAATAGGGAAGATGAATTATCTTAGATGAATCCTAAATTAGGTATTTTCTCAATAATAAATGTTTAAAGGTCTTAACACATAACTTTTTCTATCAATACCTACCTTCAAAACTTTATTGGAGTCATTCATGATTTTCTAGGGCAAGGATTTTCTCCTAGATTGCACTTCATAAGAGAATCTTAACATGTAGGAAGTTACAAAAATTAGGCATTTATCCTATCTTCAATTATGTTTTATGTGGATCTACTATGAAATATGTAGAATAAATCTATATTTTGTCTATCTATGCAAAAGGCATTGATAGAAACAATGAAAAACTCATAAGAAAAGTTGGAGGTTAGTTTCAATGGAGGTAGCTTTCATGTTACTTTTGGCTAAGTTAAGATTCCTTTTTACACATGAGATGTATAGTGCTTTTGTGTGCATTCTCTTCTTCAATGGTTCTTGGTCTTCCTTTGAATAGTGACAACAATCCATGTGGTTTCTTCATGTGCCACCAATAAAAGTAAAAGACAAGGAAGATTTTGAGTGGAAATCACTTCAGAGTGTGCCACTTGTCACAAGGGCGCAAGTTTTGGGGGCTTCTTATCTATTATATAATTTAGTTTTTCACCATTTGTTGAAATAACCAAAGTGACCCATAGGCCAGACCATCATGTAAAGGAACCAAGTAATACACATGGCAGCATAACACTACTTAGGAGAAAAGGCAGATTTTACATTTTGAAGTTGTGCATTGGTTAAAGCAACAAATGAAACTTTCAAGTGGGGTTGTCAAAAGGAAAAGAAAATGAGGATGTGTATCAACACAACACTCTTATAAAATCAAAGGAGAGGCCAACACCTTTTTGGGTTACACTATTAGCAATCTTTATTAACAACTTACTTCCAATGCGTACCACAATTAAAGGGAAAAACTTATTAATTAGTTAGCAGTTGGAATGGCCTTACTCATGTGATACATGCCAAAGATTCTAGTAACACTTAGTTACCCTTTGGATCTCCACCAAACTAGAGGGAACATGTCTATATATATGTAATATTTTGATTGTAAATGAGGCTCATATTATATAGTTTAGGAGTTATTAGTTTTTAGTTAAGGAGATAATATAAACATTTGTATTCCAATGAAAGTTAGTGGGTTCTTCTCGCACAAGGATTTGAATATTATGATATGTGGTAATATGGCCTTCTAAATTTTATTCTATTTCCAACAATGAAGAGCCTATGGAATTTTATCTTTTAATTTATAATTATTTCTTTGTTGTTATTTTTTATCCAACTTTTGTAATCCTTAACTTTGAAGTCATGTCTCAAGATTTTAAATCATGCATACGCTCTTTTTAATGATCTTTATAAACTCATCAATTTTTATGCATTACATTATGTATAATTAGATGTGAACATTTTTAAAGTGTTGGTACATCACCTTAGGATAGGTTTCTAGTTTAATTTATTTCAATATCCTTCTTTCCCTTTTCTCCACCTCAAAATAGGAAGAGTTAGCTTCTTTAAAATCTAGAGGTTGTTTCATAGGACACATTCCCACATCTGTAAAACTTCTTAACTACAATTCATTTAGTATTAGTTGTAGAGGTCAATAGTTTTTCTAGCATTCCTAGTAGGACTCTTTCACTTCTCAATGAGAAGTTGGGTTGCATGAGCCCAAATACCCATTGTTAGATTACAAGCAGGACTAAACCCAAATCTTTTGTTACATCCTCTAGTAACAATTGTCCAACATAGAGAAACGAGATCTAGTACACCACAAACTCAAACACAAGTACCTATGGTGGTCCACTCATCCCTCCAATTCCTCAAATCTATGGGATCCTATTCCAGCTAGTGCAATAAAAGAACTGCCTAAATCTATTGAAGAGGATTTCAAAACTCTTGCAAAACACTTGTAAGATGTGACATATTTTTGCATGGTATAACATATCACTGTATAGAATGTCACCCTTTGATTTCTTGATGTATCTTTCAAGGGAAATCTTTTGATTGGTATCAATCTTTTTTTCCCAATTCAATTGCCACATGGGATCGGTTTGGCGATAGATTATTTATTAGATTTAATGAAAATGGCAAAAAACCCTCTCCCACTATAGTTAATCACCATCAAGAGGGCCCTACAAGAGGCCATTGCTGACTTCAACATAAGATTTCCTAGAATAGGTGGCAAAGGATTTCAATGATAAATCAACCCCCACTAGTAATGGCTATTATTTTCTACCTTAAAGCTTTCAATTAAAATATAGTTGTGATGATCCAATCACTTAAAGGGTAAAAACTTTTAGATGCATATGATATAGCTATAAGAGAGAAAAATAATTGTATAGATTTAAAGAAACTTCTATCTTGATTGTCTATGCCTACACTCCCAAGGTAATTAGTACCATTATAGGAAGAAGGCCTGAGGACTTCACAAGAAATCCCTCACATGTATGTGAACCATGTTAAATATTTGAAACATCACCTTAGGATAGGTTTCTAGCTTAATTTATTTCAATATCCTTTTCTCCATCTTATCCTCCAGATTCAAGTTTTTTAAAATCTAGAGGCTCTTTCATAGGCCAAATTCCAATATATGAAATTTCTAAACTATGATTTCTTTAGAATCAATTGTAGAGATAAATAATTTTATAGCACACCTAATGGGACTCTAATACTTCTCAATTAGAAGTAAATTTTTATGCTCTAATGATGAGCAAGTAGATCTAGTGTAGTAAAAACTCAAGCACAAGTACCTATGTTGGTCCCAAGTGTATCATGAAACTTTGTAGCATGGAATAGTGGTATCCTACTCATTCCTATAGTTCCCCCAAATGTATGGGATCCTACTCTAGCCAATACATTAAAAGAAATCCCTAAATTTATCAAAGAGGTTTCCAAAACTCCCACTAAACACTTGCAATATGTGGTACATTTTTGCATAGTGTACCATGCCACTATAGAGAATGTGACCCTAAGATTTCTTGTGGCATGTTTCAAGGGTATTGCTATTGATTGGTATTCATCTTTTTTACCCAATTCAATTACTGCATGGGACTAATTCTGATGTAGTCAAGGTAGGGAGATCCAATGAAGGAAATCCCATCCTTGAAGCCTAACACAAACACCATGCAAAATATACCAGTAACCAGTAAAACAATGAAAAAATACATAATCAGTAAACAATATTAATAATTCGTATTACACTCTGAAGAATTATGTGTTGTTACTGGTTGTTCTTTCTGCTATTTATGGAATTGTGTTACCGGTTACTGATATATCTTGCATGGTGTTTGTGTTAGGTTGCAAGGTTGGGCTATCCTTCATTGGATCTCCCTACCTTGACTGCATCAAGTGGTATCTGAGCTTGTTTGTGAACCTGTTATTGGAGGAGGATTTGGTTATGTGTTGGTTGGTTGGAAAGGAAATTGAGCTGACTTTTGGGCTTATTTAGATCGTCGAACCAGATCAAGTGATGGGACTGACTTTTAAATTAACCTCGAGAGTCTAATGCAGGAGCACCAATGTAGTTCTTACCAGTTCAGGCAGTTTGTAGTGGAATTGTTTGAGATCCTGGAATTTATTCTTGTTCAAGAGTTTAGCATTATGGTTTCGAATTTATTCCCTTGTGTTTGTGATCTTTATCGTGTTAGAGTTTCATGGCATTTGGATTTGTTTCTGGTGAGATATGGATTTCAGTATTGGCTCGATTGATATGTTCTAACTGGTTAGTTTGGTAGTGTGTTGAGCGAAGTTGGATCGGGTTGCGGTTGATCTCCGTGACTTGCAGATCGTGGAGTTATGTTTCTTGTGTCTTTTTTGATGTTCCTGAAAGACCGTGTGTTGTTTTATGCATTTTGGAAGTTGTTCTTAGTGATTTGAGCTGACATGTTACCATTAGAATGGTTCATAAACTGGTTGGTATTTGGGCCAACTTGATTAATTTGTTATTATTTGTAGACAGTATAAATATAAATTTTTGAATCATTTGAGAGAAGAAGAGAATAGAATATCGAAGACAAAAGTTCAAGATTGAGCGAAGATGTAGTTTCCAGAGAGATTCTAGTCTTGGGAGATGAAAGTTGAGATGGTCGATGTTCGGATCAGTGCAAAACAATGCAGACTATTACCGAAGGCCTATTCATTGAGCAAAAGATCTATGGATCTTAGATTTGTATATTGAATCTAGTGAGATTCTAGTCCGGGGAGACTGAAGTCGGGATGACTGAGGTCTGAATTAGTGTAGATTAGTGGAAGTTGTTACCGGATGATGAACTATTGAGAAGATGATCTGCGAATCATAGATCTAATTTGTAAGAGTTGTTTTGTAATCCTCGGCTATGGACTAGCATGTGGCATATGTAACTCTTCAGACTGTAATAAGAATTGTTCATATTTTTTACCGGTTATATATTTTGTGTTATTACCAGTTGTTCATTATGCTATTTCTGGCATTTTGTTACTAGTTATTGGTATATCTTGCATGGTGTTTGTGTTAGGCTGCAAGGTTGGGTTGTCCTTGATTGGATCTCCCTACCTTGATTGCATCAGATTCAATGATAGATTTAATAAAAAGGGAAACCAATCCTCTCTCCCAATATATTGAATCACCATCAAGAGGGACCCAAAAGAGACCATGACTAACTTCAACACAAGATTTCATAAAACATGAGAAAGAATTTCAACAACAGATTGACCACCATTTGGAATGACTATTGTTTTCTACGTTAAAGCCTTTGATTCAGATATAGTCATGATGATCAAGTCACTCAAAGGTCAAACTCTTCCAAATACATATGATCAAGTTGTAAGAGCAGAAAACAATTTCATAGATTCCAAGAAACTTCCACCTTGGCTACCTATGCCTACATTCACAAAGTTATCAATATCACTAGAGGAAGAGGCAAGAGCACTTAAAAAGTGATCTCTCTCAGGTATGTGCACCATGTTAAGGATTCAACACATGACCTTAGGGTAGGTTTCTAGTTTAATTTCTTCCAATATCCTTCTCTCCCTCTTATTTTCCTCAAAATAAGAAGAGTCATCTTCTTTAAAATATAAAGGTTGTTTCATAGGCCACATTCCCACATAGATGAAATTTTTGAACTACAATTTATTTTGTGTCAATTGTAAATAGTTTTTCTATCACACCTAGTAGGACTCTATCACTCCTCAACTAGAAGTCAAGTTGCATGATCTAGCAAAGAACAACTGGACCTAGCACAACACAAACTCAAGCACAAATACCTATGCTAGTCCTAGGAGCACCAAGGAACTTTGTAGCATGGAATAGTGGTACCCCACTCATCCTTTTAGATCTCCAAAATGTTTTGGATCATATTATAGCTAATGCATTAAAAACACTTCGTAAATTTATCGAAGGGGATTTTAAAACTCGTGCAAAACACTTGCAAGATGTGGAAGATTTCTACATGGTGTATCATGTCACAAAATAGAATGTGGCTTTGAGATTTCTTGTTGTATATTTCAAGGGAAAGGATCTTGATAGATTTAATGAAAAGGGTAACCAATCCTCTCTTGTACTATACTTAATCACAATCAAGAGAGCCATGCAAGATTCATTACCAACTTCAACATAAGATTTCATAAAACATGGCAAAGGATTTTAATAGCAGCTCAACCCCCATTAGCCATTAGGAATGGCTATTGTTTTCTAATTTAAAGCCTTCCATTTAGTTATATTCATGATGATCCAATCACTCAAATGCCAAACACTTCCAAATGCATATGATCTAGATGTAAAAGAAGAAAACAATTTGATATATTTCAACAAATTTCCACCTCAACGGCCTATGCTATGTTCCTAGAGTTCTTAATACCATTATACGAAGAGGCCACGAGAACTTCACAAGAAAGACCTCCCATGTATGTGAACCATGTTAAATATTTGACACATCACCTTAGGATAGGTTTAGATGGTTTAATTTCTTTTCGTATCCTTCTCTCTCTTTTCAACTCCTCAAAATAATTAGAGTCAACTTCTTTAAAATCTAGAGTTTGTTTCATAGGCCACATTCACATGTCTATGAAACTTAGATAAACTATGATTTCTTTCGCATTGGTCATTGAGATCAATATTTTTTATGACACACCTAGTGGGACTATTTGACTTCTCAATTAGAAGTTGAGTTGCATGAACCAAGTACCTATTACTAGGTCACAATTAGCACCAAACCTAAATCTTTTCTTACCACCTCTAGTACCAGCTGTCCAACAAAGAGAAACTGGAACTAATGCACGACAAACTCAAGTGCAAGTACCCATGGCAATCCTAGGAACTTTGTAGCATGGAATAGTGGTATTCCACTCATTCCTTTACTTCCCCCAAATGTATAGGATCCTATTATGGCCAATGCTTTAAAACACCTAGCTAAATTTATCGGAGAGGATTTTAAAACTCCCACCAAAACTTGCAATATGTGGTGGATGTTTTGCATGTTGTACCATGTCACTATTTATAGAATGTGGCCCTAAGATTTCTTACCACATCTTTCAAGGGAAAACCTCTTGATTGGCATTGGTATTTTCTACCAAATTCAATCACCACATGGGATTGATTTGGTGACAGATTATTTGATAGATTTAATGAATAGAGCTCAACCAATCCTCTCTCCTACATTTTTTTTTTAACAATCAAGAGGGTCCTGCAAGAGGCCATTATCGACTTCAATGTAAGACTTTATAAAACTTGACAAATTATTTCAACACTATCTTGACACCCAATAAGAATGGTTATTACTTTGTACCTCAAAACCTTCAATTGAAATATAGCCATGATGATCTAGTCACTCAAAGGCCAAATGCTTCTAGATGCTAAGAGTTGAGGGATTTCTACTAATATAAAATAGAGGCAATGGGGGCATGGTGGAATTTATGTAGACTGAAAGAGTTATGATTTAATAAAATTATTCAAGAAGGTGATTCAAATTTAATTATAATGTATTCTCAATGACAAAGTGAGCTACCCGTGGAAAATCAAAGACACGATCATATTAAAAGGATTCTTAGGGGCTTTCTTTAATCTAAAGTTAAACATGTTTACAAAGAAGGCAATAGAGATACTGATATGGCAGCAAACATTGCTTTGAACTTTCAAAATATGGTTTGTTGGGATAGTGTTATTGTCCCATAAAAAATTAATTTAATTATTTCAAATGAAAGACAAGTGGGTAGAATTAATATTATTTAAAAAAGGGAGGAAATTTACGATATTTGTCTTGTCATGAAGTGTGTGGAGGATAATATAATAATTGCCTCTCCTAGTTGGGGTGATGGTATTTATTTTATTAATGGTACGATATTGCTAATTTTGTTATGAATATTAATTCTAAATTGAATGCGTTTAAGTTGAGCGATATCATAAAAATCTATGGTAGGACATGTAGGAGAATAAGAAAAGAGTTTTGTGGTCTAATTGTGAAATAAATTATATTGGGCTGTGCTCAAAGATCATGGTAGGACCTAGGAAGCACTCAGATCCTGTGAACTATGTTTCTGTACATAAGAATGGGGATCTTTGGGAACATTTTGTGCGCGTAGAGTTCACTTTCTTTTTGCAGGCTATGCAGGGGTATGATGATGACCTGACTTCAAATTTTCTCAACTCTTTGATGAAAGGCAAGGAGACAATTGGTAGCATCATCTTTACCCTCAACTAATTGTAGACGTCATTGGCTTAGATAATGAAGGGCTGAGGGTTGTTAATAAGAACATGGACAAATAACAAACTTTTATTGACAAGTTTCTGGAGGAAGGTGAATAACTATACTGTTTTCAAAATGGGTATGCAAGACTTAATCCCTATTCCCGACTGTTGTTATATCATGGTCCATGGTTATCACTTCCCAATAGTAAACCATGTATAGCTTTGTCCTTGCATCTGAATCTCATTCTAATCCCTCGATACTACTCCTGGACAAGCCCCCTACTCCTCCTAATTATGTCAGGATCTAACTTATAGTTAGTAAACCCCATTCTCCTATCAAAGGAAAACCTTCAAGGAAGAAGCATAATGTCCTCTCGCCTAAGTCTTAAAACAAAGGTCTCAAGATTACCCCTAATAAAATGGAATCAGCCACCTCCTCCCAGGGGTCATAAAATGCTAGGAAGGTGGAACATAAAGAAAATAATTATGGCAAAAAAGTTGTGAATGACGTTATGGTCATTGTTTCCTCTAGATGTCACAAGTCTGCCCGACTTGCTAAAGTTGCATCTAAAGATATTACTCCTAAGTCTAAAGGGAAGGGGGATACAATTGAGGAAGAGGATACCTTGTCCACTGAAGATGATTTTATCCCTGAAGCTAATGAAGACAATGAGGCCACTGATTCGGAGGATAAGATGTCATAGGAAGAAGAGAAATAAGATATGTATCTTGAGGATAATGAGATCAGTGATGAGGGGGTAATGAGGATAATGATGGTCATAAAATGATAAGGATGTTCTTAATAACCAAATAGTGATAATAATTTTGATAATTTTAGAGTTCAGATTGGGGACCTTCACATGAGAATGAACATTATCAAGACAAAGATGGAAGAAGTTTACAGGAAGCAGAAGTTAAAGGACATTGAGGATACTTTAACCTCCTTGATTTTTTCACTGATGGTATCTTGAAGAAGGTAGTTATGTTATCTTGAGGCTTTTCTTAAAGACTCCGTGTTAGGAAGATGGCAAGCAAGCTATGACTGGGTGGAAAGAGGATGATTGATCTTCAAAAGAACTGGGACATCATTTCAGTCCTAAGGAAAATGTTCTAGTTTTTCGACATTTTTAGTCTATGCTAGTTTTTTGGTTGGACTACATGTCATGGTGTTTCCTCTTAAGACTGGATATAGTTTATCGTTTATCTTTTTATGATAACTATTTAATTATTTTTTGTTGTGGGGTCTTTGGTGACTAACTTCTCTCTTTTTTAGTGGTTCTTTAAGTTCTTTTTGTTGTTCTGGTGTTTAATCAATTTTGTTATTTTGTAAATGGGATCAAGAACCTTACTTGCTAATCTAATTAAAAACATTCAATTGATTGATAGAATAAATGACATGAATTTCTTCTTCATGACTAGAGATAAACTTTTTTTAATTGGTGAACACTTCTTCAAAGTAAGGTACAAAACTTGTAGGAAAATATTCGATCATGAGTTTACTTATTATAAGGATATTCCCTAAATGGATTTGACAAATTTTGTTAATTGTACCTACATCAATTGTTTGACTAGTGTTATTATTTAAAATTGTTAAAAATGTAACATCTCCTAATGTTTTTGAAAGAAATATTGAATTGATAGTGTTCGGTGATCCTTACTTTAAGACCAATGGTTTCATATCATTGGTCAATTTCTATAATGGTAACTCATTTATTTAAGTAATAGATTATGACCATCAAGTAATTCAATGGTAGTGGGAGACCAAGTAACTAATTAAATGATGAAGATTTTATCCTCTGACACCTCATAGCCTATTAGATAAATCCATACTATATTCTTTTTCAAACTTAACCAATGACCAATAATTGCTTACTCTAGCGATCAATGGAATCAATTCAATAACAAATTATCAAAGTGACATATGATTTGATCATCTAATGAGCCATGACAATTTAGCTTCCCAATTATAACAAGTCACAATAATTTATCTTCCCAATTATAATTTTGATAAAGACGTGATACTCAATTGGCCCATTCAACATTTCCAACAATAGTTGGTCTTTGAACATATCACTTGTGCAACATATAACACAAATATCATTACAGATGATAATCTCACACAACTAGTCCATTAATGTTCCTATAATAGATATCTTATTAACTTAAAATCATCACAAAGCATTTAAGTTATTGAATATCAAGTGAATAAAAAATGCATAATATAAGACAGCGATTTACATTTTGTATACACATACTGAATAATTTTTTATTACAACCAAAATCAAATTATTAAAAATGTTTAACAAAATTTTAAATCATTTCAAAAAAATATCAAATGAATTATAAATAAGAGATTAATATACATAATACTCAAAGTAATATTATAAGTCCTTACATTGCTCATTATATAATAAATGTATATTTTGCAATTTATTCCCAAATGGGTGCAACAATTAGATAATTATTTGATCTATATTTTTAAGAAAGAGAATTTGTATCAAAAAATAATATATTTTGAAAAAAAGAGATATAAGTAAGAATTATTTAAAGAATGAATCAAAGTGGTTTTCTTAAAACTTAATAATAATAATTTTAAAATTGAATATAATTTGAATTAATGATAAGTTATTAAAAAATAAAGTGAAAAAGCTATTAATTTTTTATTTCCTTTTTTTTTATCTTGGTTGGTACTGAGCCAAAGCTAATGATGTGTACATACCTTACCTCATTGATGTATTTGAACTTGTGACCTCTATTTCAAGAGGACAAGTTCTTCACCACTAGGCCAACTCAAGCTATATGAAAAATTAAGTAAAATTACCTTGTAAAATTTATAGCTAAAAAATATAGGTTTATGTATATTTATTTAAGAGAAATTTACTATTTTTTAACAATTGAAAGAAATGAAGAAGATTATAATTTATGTTTTATCAATTTTTAAATACATAGTTAAATATTGTCTTGAATTTTCTTTTAAAAAAAAAAAGAAAAAAGGTATAGATGTTAATAAAAAGAAGCTCATGAATAGTTTTTAGAGCTTGTTGAAGCTATCTTGATTAGACCATATTAATTGGTTTTATTTAATGTGCATTTTGAATTTCAATTATTTGATTAAGACTTTATTTATTTATATGGAGAGTGGTAAGTTCATAAATATGATGTTAAGATTGTATTAATTTCATGATTTTAAATCTAAAACTCTGTTGTAGAATCTGAATAAATCGTTTCCATGGGTGGCTCTGCTGAAAAGAGATATGCTGAATATGAGAAGTTAACCAGGGAAAAATTCTGAAATATGCAGAGGCGTTAAAACACTGTAAGCTCTATATTAAGAAAAAATGAATTTAGATACAATCTACAAGATCAGATGCATGGATGCTTGTGTATGATTGCTAAAAATTGGAAACTTTTGCAATTGCCTCCGCTCAAACCCTAGGTGTAGGGTTTCTAGCTTAAGATAGGACATGCGAACTGGTTCTATATGGCGAGTGGCCATTTCACCTGAACAGAAACTTTTCTGTCTTCCATGAGACTAACAATTTAAGATTCGACTGCTGGCAATTTTTGGGGAAGTTAGGGCTTTTTGATTCAATTCGACAAAAACTCCTTGACCTATACATTCCACTGCCAGTTTTCCAGAAGCTGCCTCTCTCAGCCTTCCAGCAAAAGGGGCAAAAACCTAGCGTGAACAACGACTGCGTGAAGGGAAAAATATGCAAATTGCTAAAAGCGGATAGTCAAATCTAGATTGAGGCGCGTGAACACTCAGTGGGTTTGGAGGAGGACTCCCTCCTCCATGCGGTTTGTAGACAATTCTTCCTTATACTCTTCTTTTAATAATCTCCTTTACTCATATATTAATCTGCATTTACTTTGATTTAATTTTGTCTAGTATTCGAATGTACTTGATTTGCATCTCAACCTAACCCTTAATCGCACCTCCCTGGTCACTTGTGTGACCCATCTGTGGCCTTCAATGGAATCAGAGTCAGATGGTGGAGCCTTTAATTCCCCTAGCCCTGTCAATCAAGTCCATTCCAACCAAAAAAAAACCTTTGCCTAGACTGTTGCTCTACCTGCTCATGGAGTCCACCCTAGTGCGAGATTTTTTAAGACTCCTGGAGGCGACCGACCTGGTGAGGAAGGTAAGAGCCCTACCATGCCCTCTAATTCTTTCTACATTTTGCTAAATGATGAAATGTTGAAAGAAATTGTTTCCAAAAAATCTAGGTTACGATACTGCCATTTTCTTTGCTTGTGTTAATATTGAGAAATACCCGCCTAGGAAATTCCTAGATGGTTGGTTTCATAATCTCTGAAATTTGAAATTAGGGCTTAAGATTTCAATCTGTAGGCAAGTCCAGAAAGGTCTTTATATTATCTTTTTTAATAATCATGAATCCAAGGTTAAAATCCTTAAACGATAATATTGGACTGTCGGGAACAACTCCTTTCATGCCCTATCCTTGTCTTCAGAGGCCGTCAATGAGGAAGTTCTTGCGCTATCAAGCCCTAGATGGATCATTCTTAAGGATGTCCCTCCCTTCCTCTAGCATTTTCTTCCCTAGGTATTGGAAACATTTGGGAGAATAATTTGGGTTGATGAAACAATGTGGTTAGTCCCTAACCTTGATGCAAGAATACTTATCTCCATCAATCCTGGGGTCGACATCCCTCCACTTCTAAACATTAACATCGGTGAGGAAACATTTTTTTTCCCTGTCAAAAGACTTGGACAACTAAACACATCTTTTTTGTGCAAAAAAGAAGGGCATCTTTGGAAGAACTGCCCAATCATTAACTGCAGGAAGAAAAAGAATAACACTAACCTAGCAGGAGCATCTGAAAACCCTAGCACTGATAAGGAGTCAATCCCAAACCCAAGCAACCCTCATTCTACTAGAAACAATACTAACCCTAAAGATGATCCCACCTTAAGCTCTACTCTTGGCCTCATCCCTGTTGAACTAAATCCAATGATTGTTGACTCCACTACCGAACCCCTCAACCCTACTTTTGTTCCCACCAAAATTTCAGAGGGTTCACGTTCTAACTATTTTCAAACAGTCACATCAAGAAAGCGAAGACAAAAGAATGCCCAACAACTCACCTTGAATCAAATCTGAGCTGGTGATCAAATTACCAATCAGTTGACAACCACTAGCAAATACCCCATCATGATGAATGATGACATAGTAAATGCTTCACAAACTCTAACCACCTCCTTGGTTAAAAATATGGTTAAAAATTTAGAGAAGTCTAATCGCAGTGCTAGTGATGCTAGCATGAGCGATAATCCTGTGAAAATAATGCTCAAGTCTGGGACCCCCAAACGATCTGAATTCACATTATTTGAAGAGGTTACCCCTGATGTTAACACCTCCAACCCCGCAGCAACATCTATGCTAAATGAAATAGAGGACAACCATATTATTGAAGTTATTTATGCTAATAAGAGTCTAGAAGACATTAAGTCTAGCTCAATGCTCCTTGGCTTTCCAGGCTCCCAAGTGCCTGGGTCGAACATTGTAGAAACTGCAGATGGTAAAAATGAGCTAACTGAGCTTAGTGAGGAAGATGATGACCTCATGAAAGGATCCTCCATGGCCAAAAGGAAAGGTAGACCTATTGGTTCCAAGAATAAGAAAAAGTCTAGAGTTCAAAATGGTCTCCCAAACAGTCCCTCTTAATCCCCTTTTCTCAAGAAATACATCTCATGGAATATTAGAGGCTTAAAGTCACCTGATAGGAAGTTTGTTATTAAAAGGTTTCTGAATTGTCATAAACATCTAGACTTTTTGATGCTTCAAGAGCTTAAATCCGTTGAGTTCTCCCTTGACACTGCGCTTGATTTTATTTGGAGAGATGTGATCAAAATTTGCACCAATCATCCTAAGGGAAAGGGTGGAGTTGGTCTCCTCATTAACCCTGAGTGGGAAAATCACATTAGGGATAGGGGTGTCTCCCCATGTAACAAAGTGGCCTGGGCCTCCCTAGATATTAGAGGCTCCTATTTTGGGGTATGTTCTATATATGCACCTAATGATCATAGGGAAAGAGTGTCCCTCTGGAATTGGCTGGCAGCCCTTCCGAGTATCCCCTGGGTCATGGCTGGAGACTTTAACATGATTGAAAACTAAGATGATAAGGTCGGGGGTATCCCTTTCAAATGGAAGTACCGAGAGAAACCTCACTAGAATAGGTTTAAACAACACATACAGTTATTTGACCCCCTTGAGGGCAACAAATCAGAATCCTCTACCCTATGGTAGACTTGGTGCAACTTTCATCAAGGCCCCAGTCGAATCTACTCCAAATTAAACCCTAATCACTTGGGGAACTCGGTGGTTGTTTTGCCAGTGACCTTATCCGACCATTTCCCTATCATTGTTGTCATCAATACTAGGAACTCCATCCCTAACAACAATCCTTTCAATAAGAAGCTTATCCTAAATACCTCCCTGCTAAATGACAAGGACGCCCTAACTACCATTAAAATGGTTAGACTCTTTAACATGCACTCTTAACATCCCCAATCCCACACCCTCAGATGGAATAGAAATGTCTCCTCTTGGTAGAAAATATTCCAAACTATTGGCCAGAAGAAAGCCAAGGATCTTAGGTTTGTGGAAAAAACTCTCACTAATTAGCTCCACTCCTTGGAGCATGAAATACAATTACATCCTTCCTCCTCTATCCTAGCAGAATGAGTCTCTTAGGCTAGAGACATTCTTAGGAAATATCAACAGGTCAAAATCAGGGGTGCCTTCATCAGAGCCCATAATCATTGGCTCAAATTCGGAGACAAAGGCTCTAAATTCTTCTTCAATCTCCTTAAACAAAAACAAAATAGAGAAAAATTTGACAGAATCATAGTTAAGGATAAGGAACTCCTGAACATCAATGAGATCAAAGATGCTTTTGAAATGTTTTATAAGACCCTCTTTACCTCGGAGGATAGTGAAGCCTCAAAAGATGCTAGAAATAGGTGCAGTAACATTATCCGAAAAAGAATCTCTAAGAATGAAGCTCTCCCTCTCAAGACCAAAATCTCTATGACAAAAATTGTTGATGCCATTAAATCCCTCAAGGATGATAAGGCCCTAGGCCCTGATGGACTTCCTGTTGAGTTTTACAAAACCAATATTGAGTGGGTCACCAAAGACCTATATGACATATACATCGAAGAATTTGATAATGGCACCCCTGGGGAGTACATCAATAGGGGCATTGTTAAACTTATCCCAAAAGATGGGGACAAAGCCCTCATAAAAAACTAGAGGCCAGTTACCCTCCTTAACGTTTCCTATAAAATCCTGGGCAAAGCCCTAGCCTCTCGCCTTGAGAAAATCCTTCCCAAGTTCATCTGCTCTACCCAAACAGGATTCATTAAAGGTAGGTATATCTTGGAGAACCTTGTCACTAGCTAGGAATCTATGGAATGGGCCAAGACCTCAAATCAAGATACTACCATGTTCCTTGTGGACTTTGAGAAAGCCTATGATAGGGTGGAATGGGACTTCATCCTCATGATGCTGAGAGCCTTTGGTTTCCCTAGCGAGTTCTGTAAATATGTTCAAATTTTCCTCAAAGATGCCTCTGCCCTGGTTGAAGTTAATGGGTCATTCTCCTAGCCTATTCCTCTTTCTAGATCTATTAGACAGGGCTGCCCCCTTGCCCCTTCTCTGTTTGTCATTGCCTTGGATGCCCTCTTTTACCTCCTAAGAGATGATACCCTATCCCCTAAAGTTCATGGCATTAAGATGCCGGATGACTCTGAATTGCTCAACATACAGTTTGTTGATGACACCGCGCTCTTCCCAGAGCTCTCTAGGGATAACATTGACTCCCTCAATCAAAAACTTGCAACCTTTGGTAGAGCCTCTGGTGCTTGTATCTCCAATTCCAAATCTATTCTGCCTGGGTGGAAAGAGGAACCCTCAGATTGGCTTCAGCAATTTGGATACTCATGGGGAGGACCCAATAAAATAGTCAGATACCTTGGTATCCCTTTTTCTGTCTCTCCCTCTCTCAAAGACATGTGGATTTGGGTCAAAGAAAACATTGACAAAAAAATTAACAAATGGGACAATAGCATTCTATCCTTGGCTAGTAGGATCCAAGTCTACTATAAAATCCTCTACTCCTATAGTTTATACTACTCCTCTGTCTGGATGTTCAGTAACTACCAAATTTATGAGATCCAAAAATCTATCAGGTGCTTCCTTTGGTCTGATGGTAAGGGTAAAAGAAAGGCCCACATGGTCAAATGGATCTAGTGCCACATAGATAAGAAACTTGGCGGGCTGGGACTTAAAGATCTCAGAACACAAGGAATTTCTCTACCTACCAAGTGGATATTTCATGCCTTGGAAGGACAAGAACCTTGGAAGATTCTTGTTAGAAATAACATACAAAATGGCATCCCCAAGTTTGCCAAATCTTGGAAAGCCCTCCCCTTTAGTGATCTGGTAGTAGGGGGGTTCTCTGTGTCTGTTCAAGGCACTTGGGTGTTTAAGTCCATCTAGAAAGCCTGGGAGCATGTGTGTAAACTTATTGCCAACTCTAATATTGACTGTAATAACACTTTGCATGGGGAAAGGTCAATATGGTGGAATCTCTACCATAACCCTAAACCCCTTACTTTAACCCAAGGATGCTTTGTTAGGTGTTGGTATTATAAGGGAATTAAATATCTCATGGACATCTTGGAACATGATAATCTCATCAGCTAGGAGGATCTTAGTAATAAGTTTGGCCTCCCTGCCTCGCATAAGAGAACCTACAATATGATTAAAAATGTATGTGCTTGTCTATATCTTCCTAGGAACACTGATGAAGATGCTCATAGATACCTCTCATTCCGATGGAAGGATGGCTCCCTCCTCTCCAAGGTCAAAGCCAAGTCTATTTACAAACTGCTCTCTCATGATACCATAGTGATAGATCATGTTAACTCCCTTTGGCATGTTGACCTTAATACCTCTACTTGGCAGAAAGCATTTGAGAGACTATGGAAGTCCCCCATCCCCCCTAAAATCAAATGCTTCAGGTGGCAACTAATTTTGGATAGACTGCCTATTAGGAATAACTTTGCTTCCTTCAACCTATGCTCTGTATGTAGGAAGCCTGAGACTATGTGGCACATGTTTGGAATCTCCATTACTGAACATGTTTGTACTCTTGATGTTATTACTGGATTCATTCATGGCCTCAAGAAGGATGCTAACTTGTTCTAGCAAATTCTTTCTTCTTTCATACTTTGGTTTATTTGGAAACTTAGAAATGAGGAAAAATTCCAGGGTACCAATAGGACTCTTACTGTGTTTTTTAAGAAACTTCCACATTATAAAATTGTTGTGCAGGTATGCTCTTTGATAAATGTTGAGAGGGAGAAGCTGTTGTGTTTCCTCAGGGATGGTCAGGCAACCATGTTCATATATGAGATGAAGGATGGCTTTGAATGTGCTAGAATTGTAGAGAACCAAACAACATTCGATGAGGCTCTAAAGAAACTGATCATGGAACTCAGTGGCAACAAAGGTCCCTACTTTGACAAGCTCAAGATGTTTACCCAGGTCCTAGAGCAGGAGAAGCTGGTGTGGATGGAAGGCCCACAAGGATGAACAACATGGTTAGAAAACCAGGATGAGATTCTACAATAGGTGTTTAGTAGCTCTTTAGCTGATGTTTATGGATCATTGTATATACTCTCTCGTAACTCTTTTTTGGTAGGAGGATGTCTATGTTCAGTCGGATAGTCTCTCTAGTTGATGGCTAAGGCTCTGCCTCCCATGCTTGTTTTTGTATAAACTCTCCTTATTTTGGTCTCTCGATATTTAATATTAAAAAAAACTCTGTTGTAAAAAGATTTAAAACATTATATTTATCATCAATCAAAAAAATCAACCTACTAAATTATATATTCTATAAAATATTTCATCATCACACAATAAAACACCTCTTACAAACTTTATATTAACCAAAAAAGACTATATATACATTAATCATAAGAATAAAGTACTATGAATATATAATTATGAAAAATTTATAGTGAGTCATAATCCAAAGTTAATCAAATTTCTAAACTATACAATACTATCCTAAATTTCAATAAAAAAACAAACCAAAGATGATCAAATTCCAAACCTCAAAAGTTATATATTCTATAAAGATATCTAAGCTTAGTTATCGATAGTTGTAAGTAATAGTAACAATTTTCCAAAATATAAATATATAACTAGGACTGGTTGTAACCTTTTGAAAGAGCATGCTAGCAGTAAAGTTTGTGAATCTTGTTACATAGCAAGAGTTACCTATTAGGAATAACTTTGGCTGATGTTGGAATCTCCATTACTGAACATGTTTGTACTCTTGATGTTATTACTGGATTCATTCATGGCCTCAAGAAGGATGCTAACCTGTTCTGACAAATTCTTTCTTCTTTCAAACTTTGGTTTATTTGGAAACTTAGAAATGAGGAAAAATTTCAAGGTACTAATAGGACTCTTACTAGGTTTTTTAAGAAACTTACACGTTATAAAATTGTTGTGCGGGTATGCTCTTTGATAAATGTTGAGAGGGAGAAGCTGCTGCATTTCCTCAAGGATGGTCGGGCAACCATGTTCATATATGAGATGAAGGATGGCTTTGAATGTGCTAGAATTGCGGAGAACCAATTACTGAAAAATCAACCCACTAAATTATATATTCTATAAAATATTTCATCATCGCACAATAAAACACCTCTTACAAACTTTATATTAACTAGAAAAGACTATATATATAAAATTGTTGTGGAGGTATGCTCTTTGATAAATGTTGAGAGGAAGAAGCTATTGTGTTTCCTCAGGGGATGGTCGGGCAACTATGTCCATATATGAGATGAAGGATGGCTTTGAATGTGCTAGAATTGCGGAGAACCAATTACTGAAAAATCAACCCAATAAATTATATATTCTATAAAATATTTCATCATCTCACAATAAAACACCTCTTACAAATTTTATATTAACCAGAAAAGACTAAATATTTATCCATTACTGAACATGTTTGTACTCTTGATGTTATTACTGGATTCATTCATGGCCTCAAGAAGGATGCTAACTTGTTCTAGCAAATTCTTTCTTCTTTCATACTTTGGTTTATTTGGAAACTTAGAAATGAGGAAAAATTCCAAGGTACTAATAAGACTCTTACTGGGTTTTTTAAGAAACTTACACGTTATAAAATTGTTGTGCAGGTATGCTCTTTGATAAATGTTGAGAGGGATAAGCCACTGCATTTCCTCGGGGATGGTCAGGCAACCATGTTCATTTATGAGATGAAGGATGGCTTTGAATGTGCTAGAATTGCGGAGAACCAATTACTGAGAAATCAACCCAATAAATTATATATTCTATAAAATATTTCATCATCGCACAATAAAACACTTCTTACAAACTTTATATTAACCAGAAAAGATTTAAAACATTATATTTATCATCAATAAAAAAAATCAACCCACTAAATTATATATTCTATAAAATATTTCATTATCGCACAATAAAACACCTCTTACAAACTTTATATTAACCAGAAAAGACTATATATACATTAATCATAAGAATAAACTATTATGAATATATAATTATGAAAAAATTATAGTGAGTCATAATCCAAAGTTAATCAAATTTCTAAACTGTACAATAAGGTCCTAAATTTCAATAAAAAATAGACCAAAGATGATCAAATTCCAAACCTCAAAAGTTATATATTCTATAAACATATCTAAGCTTAGTTATTGACAGTTGTAAGTAATGGTAACAATTTTCCAAAATATAAATATATAACTGGCACTGCTTGTAACCTTTTGAAAGAGCATGCTAGCAGTAAAGTTTGTGAATCTTGTTACATAGCAAGAGTTACCTATTAGGAATAACTTTGGCTAATGTTTGGAATCTCCATTACTGAACATGTTTGTACTCTTGATGTTATTACTGGATTCATTCATGGCCTCAAGAAGGATGCTAACCTGTTCTAGCAAATTATTTCTTCTTTCATACTTTGGTTTATTTGGAAACTTAGAAATGAAGAAAAATTCCAAGGTACTAATAGGACTCTTACTGGGTTTTTTAAGAAACTTACACGTTATAAAATTATTGTGCAGGTATGCTCTTTGATAAATGTTGAGAGGGAGAAGCTATTGCATTTCCTCAGGGATGGTTGGGCAACCATGTTCATATATGAGATGAAGGATGGCTTTGAAAGTAGACTGCCTATTAGGAATAACTTTGGCTGATGTTTGGAATCTCCATTACTGAACATGTTTGTACTGTTGATGTTATTACTGGATTCATTCATGGCCTCAAGAAGGATGCTAACTTGTTCTAGCAAATTCTTTCTTCTTTCATACTTTGGTTTATTTAGAAACTTAGAAATGAGGAAAAATTCCAAGGTACTAATAAGACTCTTACTGGGTTTTTTAAGAAACTTACACGTTATAAAATTGTTGTGCAGGTATGCTCTTTGATAAATGTTGAGAGGGAGAAGCCGCTGCATTTCCTCAGGGATGGTCGGGCAACCATGTTCATATATGAGATGAAGGATGGTTTGAATGTGCTAGAATTGCGGAAAACCAATTACTAAGAAATCAATCCAATAAATTATATATTCTATAAAATATTTCATCATCGCACAATAAAACACTTCTTACAAACTTTATATTAACCAGAAAAGATTTAAAACATTATATTTATCATCAATCAAAAAAATCAACCCACTAAATTATATATTCTATAAAATATTTCATTATCGCACAGTAAAACACCTCTTACAAACTTTATATTAACTAGAAAAGACTATATATACATTAATCATAAGAATAAACTACCATGAATGTATAATTATGAAAAAATTACAATGAGTCATAATCCAAAGTTAATCAAATTTCTAAACTGTACAATACTATCGTAAATTTCAATAAAAAATAGACCAAAGATGATCAAATTCCAAACCTCGAAAGTTATATATTCTATAAACATATCTAAGCTTAGTTATCGACAGTTGTAAGTAATAGTAACAATTTTCCAAAATATAAATATATAACTAGGACTAGTTGTAACCTTTTGAAAGAGAATGCTAGCAGTAAAGTTTGTGAATCTTGTTACATAGCAAGAGTTACCCATAGGTATAGATGTGTTTAACAATTATAGTGTAGTTTGTCTTTGAAAAATTAAAAAGAAGTGTCTACAAATGAGTTAAGAGAATTTCAATGCTCAATGGTATTTAGATATATGGTATTTTGTTTAAAAGGATATAAATATTTTTGTAAATGTTTTTATTTTACAAATTGAGAGGGTATATATATTTAATTATTTCAGTAATTTGTTGGTATTGTGAGTTTTAATTATGCTTATGTGAATAATTGATCACTTTTGATTATTATCAATAATTGAGGGGTATTTATTCTATTAAAGTTACACATGACATGATATTGGTCTCATTGCTTAAACCATCACATGTCTTGATTTCAATAAGACTTTATCTTTTAAAACCCTCCTTTACTCTTATCAAAACAAGACTTGATTTTTGATGGATTCTCTAAGAATCATTCAACTTCACCAATATATCAATGACCATTGAACTTTAATTATAAATATAAACAAATATTTGAAAAAAGAATTGTGAATATAATTTATGCTATTTAATATTAATATTATTTCTTGATATAATAGTTCAAGTTAAATGAAGGTAAACATAATTTCTTTGAAGATTGTGCATGTAAATAGTATTGTGGTAAGATAGAGAGAGCTTACGTATATATATAGACATATGTAGATATTCCAACAGCTGGAGCAACAAGATAGCCAACACGCTTGGTGGTCTCGGTAGCATCCCTTGCAAGTGCAAATAGTGCAAGAGGAATAAGTGGGAATGAGTTTTCAAATGCAGACAGATCCATCATCTTCCTCTACATTGTAAGTGGTTGTTTAATACTATTAGAAATATCAATATAAGAGGTTGTTATTTTGAAAATTTTGACTCTTAATTAACATATGAATTTGTCTAATGCATATATATGTTTTACTACTATTTTCTTTGGTTGACTAGTGCACCATGTATTGGAAATACCTATCTTGGTTGCAAGAGGAAATATATTTGGCATGGATATAATGAACCTAGTATTAGAAAAGGAGATAAGAACCAACAAATAATAATCTAGTGGATCTAGATGAAGCATAATTGTTAGGAATAATGAATAAACTAGATCACTTATCTCAGTTGACTAGGCCACATAGTATAGTTATGTTGTAAGATCCACTATTATAGGGAAGAATTTAGGGAACTATTGAGTCAATTTTTGATGCAAGAGAATCACCAGTTCATTACAATCTTGCATCAATCAAAAACATTTTCTTTTTTGTTTTGTTTTATGTTTGCAGTTTCAGTTTTCCTTTCTATGTGTCTTGGTTTTGGCTCACCGGATCCTGTGGAGTTGGATTCTACTTAAAAATTTGATCATCTTTCTTTCTTCCAGACTGCATCGTATTTGGATCATTTTTTCGGCAAGATATCACTACCAATTTCCATGACAATTTCCTGTTACCGGTTGGCAGTCCTTTGTTACCAGTTGCCTGGACCTACTCTAGTCATCTACCGGAACCCCTTTAAAAGTTTGTGGAGCCTTGGGCATTGATTCCTATGTTCCTTGGCGTGTGGCCGACCTTTTCCCATGATCTATGTGTCATCCTTTGGATTTCTCGGAGGAATCTCTTGAAGGAGGCCGACCTTGTTATTTTACATGTTAGGTCTTGTTCTTCGGGTTTTGATCCCTTTTGGGCTGACTGGATCCTTTGGATAGATATATAATTGTAATTATGCATTAGAATGTAATCAATCAGAGAAGAAGTAGCTAGACTGTATGTAGAAGATATATCATAAGATTCAAGGTCCCAGTTGTGACCTATCCTATAAGGCCTATGAGTCGGTATGTTGTAACCTGGTTGTTACTGGTTGGAGGTAATCAAATTTCATGCAATAAAATAAGCTATTATGCATTGCCTCCATCATATATTTGTGTTTCCATTATGTTTTCTCTTGCTGACTGGTCCAGATTGATCTCTTTGAGGTCCCTCCTCACTAGTGACTACTTCAAGTGGTATCAGAGAAAAGTTTCATTCCGGAGGTTGCGTGTCCTGAAATTTTGTTGTAGGGTGGAAGATTGTGGATTCGACCTGCACTTGTAGAGGACTACAATGAAAGATGGGGTGAAGAGGAGCTAGGAATAGTGGAGCATGTGGGAATGCAGACCCCACTATGATGGATATGTTGTGAGGAATATCAGCCTAGTTAAAAGTCATGGAGATAGCCCAGAGAAGAGGCCAACATATTGAAGATGTGAGTGAAGATCAAGGAGAAGAACCCCCGCCATAACAAGTAAACCTACCGATGGTTGATCCGGATGAGGAATTTTGAGGGTTTTGAGTACGGCGAATACTAAACCTCATTTTACCCCACCGGAATATGATGAGAGGTTAGATTCAGATGAGTTGATGGATTGGATCTCGGAGATGGAGAATTATTTTGACTTTGAAAACACTGCAGAAGAGAGGAAGGTGAAATATGCCTGTACTCAGTTGAAAGGTCATGCATCTCTTTGGTGGGACCATTTGCAAGTTGATAGATAGAAAAGAGGTAAAGAGAAGATTAAGACATTGAATCGGATGATTGCTAAGTTGATCGAAGTTTGTGTCAGCGAATTATCAAGTGGATCTATTCCGGAAGTTGTAGAATTTGAGACAGAAGGAATCTAGTGTGAAGGAGTACACAGAAGCATTTTACAAGTTGAGTATCAGATCCAGACATGTTGATGATGAAGTTGAACAAATTGCAAGATATTTGAATGGATTGTGGATGTCTATACAAGATGAATTGAGTTTGATCAAATTGGAGAGTGTTGAAGAGGCTTACCAGTATGCCCTAAAGACAAAAGAGAAGTTAAACAAAAGACATGAACAGAGACAGAGAGGTAGAGGTGGAAGGTTTACCAAAGGAAGATTTCAAGGAGTAAGAGGATACACCGGAGGAAGAGGAACTAGTACAGTTCAGAACAAGGACAAGGAAGTGAGAAAAGAAGGTAATTCATACCAAAAGGATGATAGAAATTTCTACCAGAGGAGATAACCGAATGGTTACCAGAATGAGAATTTTGGAAGACAAGACAAAAGGACATTTAGAGGAACTTGCTATAAGTGTGGAGGACAAGGACATCATTCATTCAAGTGTAATAAGAAATAAACTACTAAAAGAGCAGTAGTGGCCGAAGAAAACCCCATCGGATCAGACAATAAACCGAAAGATGGAGAACTGTTGATGACGAGGAGAGCTTTGTGTCATACTGGAGGAGATGAAGAGCCCTTGCAGAGGAAGAATTTGTTCAAGACCAGAAGTAAGGTATCCGGTAAGTGTTGTAAATTTGTTATTGATAGTGGTAATTCAAATAATCTTGTTTTAAAAGAGATGATGAATAAGTTGAAATTGGAGAGATTGGAACACCCTAAGCCTTATCAGATAGCATGGATTCAGGATGAACATAAGTTGTTAGTAAGTGAACAATGTTTAGTGAAATTGAAAATTGGGAATTATCATGATGAAGTCATATGTGATATTATTCCTATGGATATTTGTTGTCTTTTGTTGGGTAGACCTTGGCAATTTGATAGGCAACCAATACATGATGCGAGGAAGAATACATACACTATTGTGGCCAATGGGATGAAGCAAACATTCTTACCCTTGGAGGAAACTTTGAAGAATGAAGTTTGTATGAATGATAGAATCTATTTGGTAGATGGAAGGAAATTCATGGATGGACTAAGATATGAGAATGTGTGTTTTGCCTTAATTCCTAAGAATAATGAGAGACCGGAACCAGAAGGAGAACACCTAAAAGAGATTAGAGATTTGCTAACAGAATATGGGGACATCATTTCATATAATGTACCTGATGGATTGTCACCTGTGCAAAGTATTAGTCATTGTATGGACTTGGCTCCTAGAGCTACTTTGCCTAACAAAGATGCACACCAGTTGACACCGGGGTAGAGAATGAAGACTTGAATAGACAATTGTAGGAGATGTTGAAGAAAGGTTTGATCAGGGAGAGTTTGAGCCCTTGTGTAGTACCAACAGTGTTAGAACCTAAGAAGAATGGAGAATGGAGAATGTGTACCGATTCCAGAGCAATAAACAAGATCATAGTGAAATATCGGTCTCCTTTGCCCAGGATGGATGACATAATGGACTGTTTGAGTGGAGAAAAATACTTTACAAAGATAGATTTGAAGAGTGGATATCATCAGATCACAATCGGAGAAGGTGGTGAGTGGAAGTGTACTTTCATGAAGGATGAGTTAGTCTATTTGGGATTTGTGATATTTGAGGATGGTTTAAAGATGGACCCTGAGAAAGTAAAAGAAATTGTTGAATGGCCTACACCAGAAAGAATTGGAGAGGTAAGCCCATTTCATGGATTGGCTAGTTTTTACTAGAAGTTTATCAGAAATTTCAGTACAATTTGTAACCCTATGACTAAGACCATGAGAGGAGATCAAAAGGGATTCAAGTGTACCACCAGAGCAAACAAAAGTTTTGAATTGTTGAAGCAGAAAGTGAATGAGCAGTTTGTGTTAGCTTTATCGGATTTCAATAGAGTATTTTAAGTGAATTGTGATGCAAGTGAAACAACAATAGGAGTAGTCTTGAGTCAAGAAGGAAGAGCAGTAGCCTATTTTAGTGAGAAATTGAACAATGCTCGGAGGAGATATTCGGTGTATGATCATGAGTTTTATGCCATAATTAAGGCCTTGAAGAAGTGGAGACATTACTTGCTGCCTAAGGAGTTTATGTTGTATATAGATCATCAAGATTTGCAGTATTTGAATAGTTGGAGTAAGTTAAATCAGAGACATATGAGATGGGTAGAATTATTGCAGAGTTACACCTTTGTGTTAAGCATAGAAGTGGGAAATCTAACAAACTTGCTAATGCATTGAGGAGGAGAAGGAATTTTCTAATAGAGATGAGAGTGATAGTATTAGGATTTGAAGATTTGAAGACCTTGTATGATGAAGACCCATATTTTGTAGAACCTTGGAAAGCATGTAAAGAATCGGTTATGATAGACAAAATTAAATGATTGGAATACTTCATTCAGGATGGGATGTTATTCAGAGGAGTTTAGTTGTGCATACCTAAAAGTTCTATGAGAGAGAATCTAATAAAGAAGAAGCGCAATGGAGGTTTAGATGGGCATTTTGGCATTGATAAAATAGTAGCATTGGTGAGTGAGTGGTACTTTTGGCCCCTGATTCATAAGGATATTAAGAGATATATGCAAAGTTGTAGAGTTTGTCAAGTTGCAAAGGGTAGTAGTCAAAATGTGGGATTGTATAAACCTTTGACAGTACCGGTAAGACCTTGGGAGGATATACGCATGGATTTTGTACTTGGATTGCCTAAGACACCGAGAGGGAGTGACTCTATATTTGTGGTACTGGATAGATTCTCGAAGATGGCTCATTTCATACCTTGTAAGAAGACATCAGATGCAATGCATGTAGCAGGCCTATTTTTCAAGGAAGTGGTGATATTGCATGGATTACCTAAGAGCATAGTTTTAGACAGAGACACTAAGTTTGTTGGCTATTTTTGGAGAACACTTTGGAAGAAGATGAAGACGGATTTGAAGTTCAGTTCTACTTTTCATCCATAGACTGATGGACGGACATGAGTTGTTAACCTGAGTTTGGGAAACTATTGAGATGTTTAGTGGGAGATAAAACCAGAAGTTGGGATTTGATTCTTGCACAAGAAGAGTTTGCCTACAACAATTCAGTGAATAGAAGTAATGGAAGAACACCTTTTGAGATTGTTATCGGAGTGAATCCTAGAGGTATATCAGAATTGAGAGACATGAGCAGTGAAGACTGGAGAAGTTCAGAAGTAGAAGCCTTTGCAGATCACATGGAAGCATTGCATATTCAGGTTAAAAAACAGTTGGAAGACATCAACAACAAGTATAAGGAGAAGGAAGATGAGAAGAGGAGACATAAAGAATTTAACGGTAGTGATGAAGTGATGATACATCTGAGAACTAGTTGGAACTTATAACAAGTTGTAGATGAAGAAGTTTGGACCTTGCAGAATTTTAAGGACTTTCAGTTTTGGAAATACATATGAAGTGGAGTTACCGGATAGTCTAAGTATTTCACCTATATTCAACATTGTGGATCTTGATGAGTACCATGAACCAGAATTTAGTGAGGACAGTGTTGTAGACTTGGAGAAATAGTTGCCCTGGAAGGAACCGGATCAGATTGAAGAGATTTTGAATAGTAGGATTGGGTGTAGTACCCGAAGCAATGAGTATAAGGAATATCTTGTGAAGTGGAAGGATCGACCAGTTGAAGATTCATCTCAGATTTCTTAGGTAGAGGTAGACTGTTGTGGTTTTACTTTGACCCCGGCAAAGTGAGAGACTCAATTTTTCAATAACCCTTGATGTCTGATGCAGGAGCATCCCCAGTTCATTGCAATCTTACATCAACCAAAAACATTTTACTTTTTTTTTTTTTTTTTTCTGTTTGCAATTTCAGTTTTCCTTTTTGTGTGTCCTGGTTTTGGCTCACCGGATCTTGTGGAGTTGGATTATACTTGAAAACTTGATCATATTTCTTGCTTCTAGACCGCATCATATTTGGATCATTTTTCTGGCAAGATATCACTACCAGTTTTCATGATAGTTTCTTGTTACCAATTGGCAGTCCTTTGTTACCGGTTGCCTGGACCTATTCTGGTGATCTACCAGAACTGCTTCCGAAGATTGTAGATCCTTGCACGTTGATTCTGATGCTCCTTCGCATGTGGCTGACCTTTTCCCATGATCTACGTTTCATCCTTTGGATTTTTCAGAGGAATTTCTTGGCAAAGGCCGACCTTGTTATTTTACATGTTAGGTCTTGTTCTTCGGGTTTTGATCCCTTTTGGGTTGACTGGATCCTTTGGATCGATATATATATTTGTAATTGTGCATTAGAATGTAATCAGTTGGAGAATGAAGTAGCTATATTGTGCATATAAGATAGATCATAAGATTCAAGGTCCCAGTTGTGACCTATCCTACCGGGATTGTGAGCCAGTATGTTGTAACCCTGTTGTTACTTATTGGATGTAATCAAATTTCATGCAATAAAACAATCTATTCTGCATTGCCTCCATCATATCTTTGTATTTCTGTTGTTTTTACTCTTGTTGACCGATTCAGATTGATCTCTTTGATGTCCCTCCTCACTGGTGACTGCTTCAAGTTTGGAAGTTGTTAATCTACAACAAAAATTATAAAATGTAACATTTTGAGTTTATTATGAATCGCAATTTCAATTCTTTTTTTTATCATGGTATTAGAGTAGGTCTAGGCCTAATTCCCTCATCGGAGGGCTCGATATTTTGAGATTATAATCATTGTCGAGTTGATGAGTTCAAACAAATCGACCAAAAGAAGATTGTTGTTGTGTGAAAGCCTATATGTTTGTCAAGCTATTGCAAACATAATTTTGTTTGCAAATGTGAAGATTCATGTTCAGCCTATAATCTATAGCAACTGACTCGACACATGGCCCCCTTACTATTCCAACATAAGGTTAATAATTCAAGTCGAAATTGTTCTTTGTTGATTTTCACCAAAATGTGGTGACTGATTTTTTTCCAATGCTCTGCGTCTATTGTTGTGCAAGGGCATTTAGAAGATTTTCTCCCAAATTTGACTTAAGCACTAGTATTATGATTGGGCACCCTCTATTGCATATACTTCGTTGGATCCTTCTTTGCAATTTTTTGGGAATGCAATAAGTTGTGGATCTATTGATTGTGTTTAATTTATGTATTGTGAATTTAATGTTTTTCTAAGTTGGAGCATTAAGGATTGTTGTATGAAAGAGATGTTTATTAGTTGAGTATTTGTTGTGTGGACTATATTATAGTATGTGTTATGAATATTCTATTATTTTCAGAATGTTCTAATGGTGATTTGTAATCTTTCCACTGAGGGTTACATTAAGAGGTTCTTGAAAGAACCTATGTGAGTAGTTTAATAACTACATTTTAAATGTCACGAAATTATAAGTGACTTATTGGAAGTGCCAAGGATGACAATAAAAAAAGTGTGAAGAGTGTCGAGGAAAGGAATACATAAGCCATGGTTATGAAACATCCTACCAATCCATACAAGAGGCGATTGAAGCCAAGGTATTGTGAGATGACCTCACCCATATTTAAAAATATTGTTTTCTTATGGAAGAAATCTATGAATGAGGTAGACAGTTGCAATAAATGCAACATGGAATGATAATCAGCAAGACAAATTGTGCAAATGAAAGTAACATATTGTAATCTTGAAGTAAGTTAGTGTAGTTTATTCATTAAGGGGGAGTATTAAGAATAATGAGTACACTAGGCCACCTATCTCAGTTCACTAGGCCACATAATGTAGTTGTGTTGTAAGATCCACTATTATAGGAAATGATTTAGGGAATTATTGAGTCAATCATGGAAACTGTTAATCTACAACAACAATTATAAATTGTAACATTTCCAATATACTATCAATTACATTTTCAATTCTTTTTTTTATCAATAATTTCATAGTGGTAGAAATTGTGTTAATCAACCCTCATGCTCTACCCAAGTTTGTGTTAATTGAATCAACCCGAATAGAAGAGGGATTTTTGAGTAGCATCAACCCCTAGGGTGATGGAAAATTGGGTTGTAGTGGAATAGACGAAAATAATGAAGGGTTTTAGAGGAAGAGAAACATAATTCAAGTAAAAGGAAGAGAGGAACTTGGCGAAATCAACCAAGAAGAAAAGAGTTGGAGTCTTCAGCCAGGAAAAGGAGATTGAGTGTAGCCATTGAATGAGTGTAGCAACAAAATATGCAAGTTGAAAGCATTGAGATTAGAGGATATTTGAGCAGAGTTGAGGTAATATGTAGAGAAGGAGAGAGGCCTTTGACAAGACACTATTTTGAATAAATTTGTTCTACAATCTAACTGAATAAAGTTGTTTTATTTCTTTGTTGCAATCAAAATATAGAGAATCTTTGTTTTGTCTAGGTAGTGTTGGGTTTTAAAGTTGTACGCAAGAGATAGCATCTTGCATCAAGTTTAAATGTTGCATATCACGTTAGTACACAAGAATATTCCATATGATACTGATTACACAAATCCATCACATTTCACATATAATTTAAGCATTTATATATTATATCATCATTCATTAAACAAGCATATTAGAGTGCTCATAATTAAACTTAGTGATAGAAAGTGTCAGGTTTATGATAAGACTCTATAGCATGTTTTGAAAAAAGGATAATAGAATTTTGATAAAAGACCATAAAATGAGTCAAAACATGGACTTGTCACCACCTCTCGTAGATTTCTCTCCTACTCAAATGATGAGCATGAAAAATCCTCTCATAAAGAATATGAGATGCAAGGAGAATTATTTATTGATCTAATCTATCTAGAAAATTAGTTATAGGATCAATAGTAGCATCAACTTCCAAAATGGGTTTCAATAACCTTAAAGGACCACCTAGAGTCTCTTCTAGATCTCTTATCAAGATTTAAATAAGAATAAAATAGGTGATAAATAAGGTAAATCTTGCAGTGATGAGTTGAGTTGTTGACAACACCAAACCTAATATAGTTTGTGAGTCACACTAGGTCAACCATAGTAGAAGAAGGTCATGTATGTTCAATATGAATCTCTGATAAAGAATCAAACATGTGAACTTTTTTATATGCACACAAAAAAGAAACCCATATACTAAAAATAGTTTCTCAAGAAAAAATACAAGTTAGATGAATCTATTAAAAATAAAAAGGACTTTTTGCAAAGCAATATGCTCAGTAGGAGGGAATTTATTATGAGGATACATTTGTACCTACTATAAAGCTAAAAAAAAATTATTTGTGCATTGGAAGCACAAAAATGATGGAAGTTTCACCAAATGAACATCAAGAGTTATTTCCTAAATGGTTATCTAGATGAAGAAATATAGATGACTCGACTATAAGGCTTCATTGATTAGCATCAACTTTAAAAGGTATGTCATCTCATAAGTCAGTTTATGGTCTTAAGGAAGCCCCTAGGGCACGACACATAAAAATAAGTAGTCACCTATTATAGCCTAGTTTTATTCATAGCCCCTCAAATCCAAATTTGTATATTAAAAAGGTAGGCAAAGAGATAGTCATTCTTATTTTGTATGTGATTGTTATCACAAGAAGCTCAGACAATCTCAATGATTATGTAAAGAATGAGTTGAATAAATTGTTTAACATGAAAAACTTGGGGCTACTTCACTATTGTCTTGGCTTTGAGATATAACAAAAAAAACTATGATAGCAGAGGCAACTGGTCTTCTGATGGAGGGCATCAAGTTCTATAGGGACAGAAAGATTTTAGACGCTGTCGTTAATAAATTTTCAAAGAATGAGGAGGAAAGGGCTAGACTGGTGAAGGGCAACCATACCTACCTTTTTCCAAAGGTAATTAAGTTAACTTAGAGAAGGGTTATGCTTGCTATTATGGAGTTTATCACTCTTGATGGAAGATACACTAGGGTTTATAGCTACCACCTTTTTTTACTTAATCATTTTAGGTATAAAGATAAAATTTCTTTTCCCTATTATCTTTTCTATGCTCTTAATGCGGGGATCAAGGATGCAATCTCCAACCCTAGTATTAACCCTGCAATGCATGAAGGGTTGATGGTGATTCTGTATAATCAAATCAAGAACACGACTGTCCAGTTGAATATAGCTAAGATTTCTAACTTGGATGAGTATTTTGATGACTTTGATGAGGAGGAAGGCAATGGCTATGATATGGAAGAGGAGACAGAGGAGGACCCACTAATTGTTGGGTCAAGTAGAAGAAACAAAAAAATAGAGTAGGGGAAACAAAACAAAGGGTTTTTTAAAAAGAAGCAGAGAGGAGAGGATGATAGCTAGTGTGAGGAGGAGTATGGGACTGACAATGACATGGACACTAGAGGTGAGGGGGTCCAAACCCTTGTGAGCTCAAAGTACAAAAAGAAGACTTATAAAAGCAAGAAAGCCCGGTCACCTCTCAGGACTGATTTAAAGGATAAGGGATTAATGGGGGAGGACACGACAATGA
Source organism: Cryptomeria japonica (assembly GCF_030272615.1). Taxonomy (NCBI): domain Eukaryota; kingdom Viridiplantae; phylum Streptophyta; class Pinopsida; order Cupressales; family Cupressaceae; genus Cryptomeria; species Cryptomeria japonica. The sequence continues at coordinate 256,915,620 of NC_081409.1, read as the reverse complement.
AAGAAGCTCTGAGCTCTGAGGATAGGGAGTTTGTCCTGAAGGTTAATCTTAACACTAATGGTGATAAGAACAAGGAAGAGAATCACTTGAATATTGATCTTTGCATCAATAATGGAATGGAAATCCTCAAACAGGTGCTCAGTTGGGTGCATAAGGAAATTGATCACATCAAAACCAAGCAAGATCAAGAAGCAAGTAAAATTGAGACATTACAAGCTTTAGGCTCCAGAAAGTTCAATTCCCTTCTGGAATATCTCAATGAGCTCACCAAGGTGATTGGTAATGCTAAGGAGATTATCAATGCCAACCGCAAAAGCTTTCTTGGCCTAGAAAATAGAGCATAAGAAACTGAAAAGAGACTTGATGGTACTGAGCAAATGCTAAAAAAAATAGGGGAACAAAGCCACAAGATTCTGAAGGTTGGCTCAACCAACATGAAATCCCTTATCTGGAAGGTGCAAAACTACCAAGGGGATAAGGTCGCAATGGGTATTATTGATGTTAAGGATGACACCCTAGATGATAGGGACACAGGGGTAGGGAGAAGAACGAGAGGAAGCAATAAAAGGATGCAAATCCACAGTAAGGAGATTGAGGAGATTAAGCAGGCAATAGACAACATGGAACAGATGGAGCTTGAAGTAGCGGAGATGCTTCAGAAATTAACCTAAGCCTGGACTATTGTCGGTGTTTTTTGGTCTGTAATCCGCGTTCTCTTGTTTGCTTCCGTTTGGTTTGCCAGTTGTCTTTCTTGTGTTTGTTGTCTTTTTGTTGTGTTGTAATGTTTATGTTTTGATTTTCTGACTGTACTAGGTTTCAGGAACCCATCAAAACTTGTTTTCCCATATTCAAAACAAAACAAAAGTCACATTTCTATCTCACAAATGAAATGTGCCAAGATACTCCTAGAAAATTATATAATTTCATACTATAAACCTATGTCGACTCCAATGGAGAAAGGTTTTCAACTCTCTCAACTCTAAGATTCACCTCATGTAGATGCAACTCTTTACAATCATCTTGTTGTGAGTCCCATTTACTTAATATATATCATACTACACTTATGTTTTATTGTCAACTATATTTCACAATGTATGGAGGAGATAAAGAAATGTTATTGGGATGCACCTAAGCATGTTTTGAGATACTTTTTAGGTACAACTAGTTATGGTTCAAAATACAAGAAGAAACCTTAGTTCTTTTTATAGGGTTATATTATGTTGGATTTGTTGATGACAAGAAATCAACTACATGATATATTTTTTATCTTAAGTCTTGATAAATTTTTTATGGATTAGTATGAAAAATTTTGTTTCTCTATAATTCATCAAGCTATATATAGTGTTACATGAGGAACTAAGTGAAAAGTAATTTGGTTATATATTACATATTGGCTGACATGGATATTCTTGAAGAAAAGCTACCTACTCTTTATTGCAACAATCAGGGTGTGTTAAAGCTTGTGAAGAATCTAGTTATTCATGAAAGAATAAAGCATATTGATATATAATGTCATTATATTAGAGAAAAAGCATTGAACCACCACATCCATCTCTATTACTACCCAATAGATTCTTTGATAGCTAATATTCTCATCAAGTCTCTTGGTAAGGTGAAATTTGAGTGATTTTTGGGGTATATTTGCAAGAACAATGTAATAAGGGGGGATTTTAGAATAAAATATTATTACATTATTAATAAACATATTTCTATTGACAATAGGGTGGCATTTAATTATTTTAGTTGATAGTCTATTCATTTATGTTTCAAATTATTTCTTGTGTATATAAAGGCAATTGATGATCTTCAAATAAACCACTGATTTTTGTGATCTGTCATTTGAATTCAAAATAAACATGAGACAATAAATTTTAATTGATTGGTAGAATAGTTCACACAAATTCTTTCTCCTTCACTATCGCTCAACTTTTAATAGCTAGTAAACACTTATTTAAAGCAAGGGTATAAAACTTGTGTGAAATGATTTGATCATGAATTTACTTCTTATAAGAAGTTGCTCAAAATTTCTTTCACAAATGATATTAATATACCTAATTTAATCATTTGACCAATGTTATTATTTTAAATTATAGAAAATGTCACATGTAGTAATCTCTTTGAACGAAAAAATGAATTAATAGTGTTGGATGATCCTTACTTTAAGGCCAACAATATCATCTCATTGTTTAATTTCTACAATGGCAACTCATTTAATTATAAGACTATCATTTTAGTCCACATGACTTCATATTCACATTTTTTGTTTTCTCTATATAGTATATGCAACATAAATAAAATACTTTATCAATCAAAACTTCAGTATTACTACTTGGAATCCCCATGAAAACACTTTATATATTCTTTCTTTTAATACTTGAAATTAATAAAAATCTTATATGCTTGCTCTATTAAAGTAAATGGTATTGGGAGCCCAAGAAACTGATAAAATAATGAAGATTGTATCCTTTGATGCACCATGGCCTATTAGAGAATTCAATGATCAATTAATTTCTTACCATGTTGATTAATGGAATCAAATCATTAGAAAATTATCACAATGATATGATTTAGTCATCTAATAAACCATGACAAATTATCTTTCCAATTATACTTTCAATATAGACATGATACTTGATTGGCATATTCAACATTTTCAGCATTAGTTGATCTTTGAACATATCATTTGTGCAATATGTAACACATTAAATTTTAGATAATATCAGTTCATTAGGTTACTCTTATTACCAATCCAAGTAGTCCATCAACATCATACCATACATATCTCATTACTTCCAAATCATCACAAAACACTTAAGCTATTAGATATCAAGTGATTAAATGATTATAACAAAAGTGCATAGTATAAGACAAGGATTTGCATTTCTATAGACTAATTCCTCAAATAATAATAAAAAATACTAATATACATATCAGATAATTTTGTATCAAAATCAAAATCAAATTATTAAAAATATTAACATAATTTTTAAATCATTTTATAAAAATCTCAAATCAATTATAAATATAATGATTAATATACATAATGTTCAAAATATCAACTTACTCTAATCATTTTATAATAGTTCTATTACTTACAACTTATTTGCATATGGCTGCAATCATCATGACAATTATTTGAAAACCATTTGTCTATGCATTTCAATCACATGTAGCATTTTTACAAAAGAGAATTTCTATTAAAAATTTGATAGATTTCCAATGAAAAGGGGATATAAGAAAAAATTATGAAGAATGAATAAGAGTGACAATAATTTTTAAAAATATTGTTTCAATTAATAAAAAAATAATTAAGAAAACTGTCCTGCAAATTTAATATTAAAAAATCTATGTTTATACATATTTATACAAAGGAAATTTACTATCTCTTAGCAATTAGAATTGTTAAACTTATAGATGTGAGGAAATGGATCAATTATAAATTATGGTTTATCAACTTTTTAAACGATAAAATACTGTCTTGAATTTATTGAAAAAATTATAAATATTAATAAAGAAAAAATTTGAATAGTTTTTTGGGAGCTTGTTGGAGCTCTCTTGATTCAAACCACTTTGATTGATTTTATTTTGTGTGTATTTTGAGTGTCAATTGTTTGATTATAATAGTTTATATATTTTAGGTGCTTGTGGTCTATTGTTGATGTGTTGTTAGGATTGTATTAGTTGTATGATTTTAGATTGGACTTTATTAATATATCTGAATCTTTCTTTGAAAAAAGATTTGAAAACCCCATTTTTATTTTTAAGAAACAAAATAAAATCAAACCTTTAGAATTATATATTCTATAAATATTCCATCATCACACACTAAAAAATCTTAAACAAAATTTATATTTACATTAATCATAAGAAAAGTCTGCTATTTATTGACATGAAGAACGAGCAAATATATTATTAGGAAATGCAGTAAGTCATAATCCAAAGTTAATCAAATTTCTAAACTGTAAACACAAACCACATATGATCAAATTCCAAACCTCGAAAGTTATATGTAAGCAGACTTATCAATGTCTAGAGCTGTTTAACAATGAAATTCTGTTTAAATTCATTTGCAATGGGAATTAGAAGCTTCTAAGTTAAAGAAAAAAACTGAAAACAAAAATTGACATAGATCTCAAAAGAGGTCTGAGATAAAGTGAATAAATGAGATGATCTGCTTTTATAAAACCCACGTAAATTAAACAATCTAAAGATATTGTCTGTAGATGTTTTGAAAGCCTTTGAGGGAGAGTTAATAGCAGCTCTCTCAAAATCCATGCACCTCCATAAAAGCTGAAATGATGAAACAAAACTTGTTCTGCAAAATGTTATTTGGTTGGATAAATTTATAGGGATGACTATGAGCATCAGAATATTAATTGAATCATTCGCATTTTACTATTCACCAGTTCCACTAATCAAATTCAAAAAGTCATTATGATTAAAGCGGAAGAAAATAATTTATGCTTATCTGCATAAAATCTCCAGTAGATCGACTGATACCATTTCTTTTCTCATGTCATTTCAATTCATACGTGTTGTAAGGCCCAATTATAAAGTCTAGATGCCATATAGATAACGATCATGCCAACAAGATTAAAACAAATAAGTTGTTGACTTGTCACATAAAAGTTTTAATTCGAAATTTTAAAAGTCCCTTCAATAGTATTTTGAGAATATAATCGGATAAATGACTTTGAAACATTTTCCATAGATTCCTAATTAGCAAAGGTAATCAATGACTTATATCAGTATCATAAAAGGCATATTTCATAGGAATTTTGTGTAATGAAAAGAAAAATGCATCACCAACAACAATACAACTGTCAAACTGCAGTGAAATATATCTTTTTTTTTTTTGTTCTTGATAAAGTTTGGTTGGGTCTCTGATATGAAACCACAATTGCTTTTTTTCTTTATTCTGGCCTTACTTTCTCCTATAAATACTGCAACTCACAGTATACTCATGTAAGCTAAGCCCCCATTCTCTGCCTTATTTTTGGAAAACATTTGATGATGAAGGCTTGTATTATATTCTTTTGAGGTTGCTGATTTGATTTGTGGAGGAAGTTGGTCTTACCTATCCCTCAATGGCTTCTGAAATATGATATCATAGCAATTGCAGCCTTGAATGAAATATTTTTGACGCCATTGAGGAAAGAGGTTAAATCCAGCTGTTTCCATTATTGCTTGATATTGCCCATTAAGCAGGCATGCATTAGCTCAAGTTTCAACCATATCCGTTGTGTTATAGAAAGCTACTAAAGGAGGGGATAAAATGTCTTAGTAGGGAAGTAAGAAAAGTATAGTATCATAGGGAAGTCTTCATTACTTCTCATCATCCTCTCCTTGTTCCAATTTGAAGATATATAGGTCACCAACTTGGAATTACTTTTTGGCAATCCTTCCAAAATTCTAAAATCTTAGCATAAATTAGTTACTAGAAGCCATTATGTTAAATGACTATCCTAAGTTTTATTTTACATAATTAAGGACAACGAAATAATGATATAAAATCATAGAAGGAACTCATGAAATTGATTTTTAAAGATTATATATTTTTCATCATCAATTTCACTTTAATATTTCTTCGACTTAATCATCAAGCAACCTTATATTCATTAATGCATTTTAGAAAGTTCAAAATCAAGCCTAATCAATTTGACAAGGAGATTTCTATGCGGGTATTTTATCTAACATGTATTCCTCTTACCCTTGAGCTAGACTAAGGTTGTTATTTCCATGGATTTTAAGGACTATACTAAAATTGAACTACACTACATGTAAGATTTCTCTCTACCTTGTTTAGTTTTTTCCCAAAAAGGTTTTTCAATAATGGTGTATCATTTTCTACAATATACTTTGTATGTTTTGAGGCACATGCATGTTAGTTATACATTTGTTGAATTTCTATTAGCGCACTTCATTTAATTATGCAATTGAAATTTTCACCCAATGATACATATAGAGGGATCTATTGTGCAATAGTTTAATGTTTTCTATGTTGAGACCTACCATTAGTCCATGTTGTTTGATGATCCATTTCCTTTTTCCTAAGTATTGTTTATTAGTAGTAGAACCCACCTCTAATTTTATTTTATTTTTATAAATCCCTTAACATGTGTCATGTGGCATGCTCCCAAAAGATCAAGACAAAAGATAGAATCTACATTTCCCTATGAACAACACAAACCATCCAATCCTGCCACAATGGATCTCATCAGATGGTATATAGGGTGTGAACCTACCCCTTGGTATTTCTCAATTGTGATAGCACCCAATATCCCAATTTTTATTTGAAATATTACCTCTTCTTAGTATTCCAAAGTGGTTCCAATAGTGATTACATATTGAGAAAAAATATTTGCTCATTCATTTCAAATTCTGAACTATAGGTACCATGCAACATTCATAACCTATACAACCATGATAGATAGAAAAATTTACCTACTTTCTATTAGCATGTCTAAAGTAGAGAACTAAAACATAATGCATTAAGTACCTTTTGATCATTCCTGAGTATTCCAACTACTTACATGGGCATTCAAGGCATCAAGCATATAATTGGATCCTCCCCACTACTAGTCCTATATTTTGAATTTTCTATATATAATATTCTACATCCTCTTCTATACTTTAGATTGTATTTTCTATACATCAATTTTTGAGCCTAGTATGCAATACACTTTCTCACTTATTTTATAATCAGTTAGGTGAACTTATATGTATGTGTTCTAAATTAGTAATATTATATTGTACATGGTTGTTTAATACTATCAAAAATATCAATATAAGAAGTTGTCATTATTGAAAATTTGTCTCTTAATTATGTATGAACTTGTCTAATGCATATTATGTTTTATTACTATTTTTATTTGCCAAGTGCGCCATATATTGTAAAGCTCTATCTTGGTTGTAAGAAAAAATATATTTGGCATAGAAATGATGAACCTAATACTAGAAAAGGAGATAAAAACTAATAAAATGACAATCTATTGGATCTATCTTATGAATAATTTTATAAGCGGTAAAAAGGTGGTTGATTAACCCTCATGATCTACTCAAGTATGTGCTCTTCCATATAAATAAGAATGATTTTTTTATTAAATTATCCAATTTATTTGCATCAATTTATTGTTGGAGAAAAATAGAAAGAATCCTTTCCACTCTCTTAAAACTCAAGGGTGAAATATTGATGTAGGAGCATCCCCGGTTCATAGCAATCTTTCATCAACCAAAAACACTTTCCTTTTTGTTTTGCTTTCTGTTTGCAATTTCAGTTTTCTTTTCGGTGTGTCTCGGTTTTGGCTCATCAAATTCTATGGAGTTGGATTCTACTTGAAGACTTGATCATCTTTCTTACTTCCAGATCGCATCGCATTTGGATCATTTTTCGGCAAGATATCAATATCGATTTCCTTGATAGTTTCTTGTTCCTGGTTGGCAGTTCTTGTTACCGATTGCCTGGACCTATTTTGGTGATCTATCAGAACCCCTTCTGAAGCTTGTGGAGACTTGGGCATTGATTTCGATGTCCCTTGGTGTGTGGCTGACCTTTTCCTGCGATCTTCTTTCATCCTTTGGACTTTTTAGAGGAACATCTTGGTGGAGGCGGACCTTGTTATTTTACACATTAGGTCTTGTTCTTCGGGTTTTGATCCCTTTTGGGCTGACAAGATCCTTTGGATCGATATATAATTGTAATTGCGCATTAAAATGTAATCAATTAGAAAATCAAGTACTAGGTTGTGCATAGAAGATAGATCTCATGATTCAAGGTCTCAGTTGTGACCTATTCTATATGTTCTACTATTCCTATGAGCCGGTATGCTGTAAGCCAGTTGTTATTGGTTGGCTCTAATCAATTTTCATGCAATAAAACAATCTGCTATGCATTGCCTCCATCATATCTTTGTGTTTCCATCGTGTTTACTCTTGCTGACCAATCTGGATTGATCTCTTTGAGGTCCCTCCTTACCAGTGACTACTTCAAGTGGTATCAGAGCGAATTTTTGTTCCAGAGGTTGCATGTCCTGCAATTTTTGCTGGGTGGTGGATTGCGGATCTACCCTGCAACTACAAAGGACTAGCGTGAATGATGGCACGAAGATGAGCTAGGAATGGTGGAGTGCATGGCAATGCAAACCCTGTTGTGATGGAGATGTTGCTAGGTATAGAAGCCCAGTTGGAAGCCATGGAGATAGCCCATAGAAGAGGCTGACATATTGAATATGTAAGTGAAGATGAAGGAGAAGAATCCCCAACAGCACAAGCAAACCTACCGACGGTTGATCTGGATGAGGAAAGGTTTTTGAGGGTTTTGAGTAGGGCGAATACTAAACCTCATTTTACCCCACCAATATATGATGGGAAGTTATATTCGGATGAATTAATGGATTGGATCTCGGAGATGGAAAATTATTTTGATTTTGAAAACACTATAGAAGAGAGGAAGGTGAAATATGCCTATACCTAGTTGAAAGGTCATGCATCTCTTTGGTGGGAGCATTTACAAGTTGATAGATAGAGAAAAGGTAAAGAGAAGATTAAGACATGGGACCGGATGGTTGCTAAGCTGAAATCAAAGTTTATGCCGGTGAATTATCAAGTAGATTTATTCTGGAAGTTACAGAATTTGAGACAGAAGGAATCTATTGTGAAGGAGTACACCAAAGCATTCTACAAGTTAAATATCAAAGTCGGACATGTTGATGATGAAGTTGAACAAGTTGCAAGATATTTGAATGGATTATGGATGTCTATACAAGATGAACTCAATTTGATAAAATTGGAGAGTGTGGAAGAGGCTTGCCAGTATGCCCTAAAGACAAAAGAAAAGTTAAACAAAAGACATGAATAGAGGAAGAGAGCCAAAGGTGGAAGGTTTACTGGAGGTAGATTTCAAGTAGGAAGACGATATATAGAAGGAAGAGAAACCAGTATAGATCAGAGCAAGGACAAGGAAGTAAACAAAGAAGGTAATTCATACCGGAGGAGAGAACCGAATGGTTACCGGAATGAGAATTTTGGAAGACAATACAAGAGGACATTTAGAGGAACCTTCTTTGAGTTTGGAGGAGAAGGACATCATGCATTCGAGTGTAAGAAGATAAAAAATACCGGAAGAGCAGTCGTGGTGGAAGAAAACCCCACCGGATCAGACAATAAACTAGAAGATGGAGAACTGTTGGTGATGAGGAGAGCTTTGTGTCATATCAGAGGAGATGAAGAGACCTTGCAGAGGAAGAATTTTTCAAGACCAGATGTAAGGTATCTGGTAAGTGTTTTAAAGTTGTTAATGATAGTGGTAGTTCAAATAATCTTGTTTCAAAAGAAACGGTGAATGAGTTGAAATTAGAGAGATTGAAACACCCTAAGCCTTATCAGATAGCATGGAATCAGGATGAACATAAGTTGTTAGTAAGTGAATAATGTTTGGTGAAACTAAAAATTGGGAATTATCATGATGAAGTCTTGTGTGATATTATGCCTAAGGATATTTGTCATCGTTTGTTGGGTAGACCTTGGCAATTTGATAAACAAGCAATACATGATGGGAGGAAGAATACATACACTATTGTGGCCAATGGGATGAAGAAAACCTTGTTACCCTTGGACAAACCTTTGAAGAATGAAGTCTATACGAATGCTAGAATCTGTTTGGTAGATGGAAGGAAATTCCTGGATGGATTGAGACATGAGAATGTGTGTTTTGTCGTAATTCCTAAGAAGACTGAGAAACCAAAATCGAAAGGAGAACACTCGAAAGAGATAAAAGATTTGATGATAGAATATGAGGACATCATTTTAGATAAAGTACGTGATGGATTACCACCTTGAGAAGTATTAGCCATTCCATGGACATGGTTCCTAGAGTTAGCTTTCCTAACAAAGTTGCACACCGGCTGACACTGGTAAAGAATGAAAAACTGAATAGACAAGTGCAAGAGTTGTTGAAGAAAGGTTTAATTTGGGAGATTTTGAGCCCTTGTGCAATACCAGTAGTATTAATACCTAAGAAGAATGAAGAGTGGAGATTCTGTACTAATTCCAAAACAATAAACAAGATCACAGTAAAATACCAGTTTGCTTTGCCTAGGATAGATGACATAATGGACTGTTTGAGTGGAGCAAAATACTTTACAAAGATAGATTTGAAGAGTGAATGTCATCAGATCAAGATTAGAGAAGGTGATGACTGGAAGACATCATTTAAGAGAAATGAAGCATTGTATGAATAGTTGGTGATGCCTTTTGGATTAACTAATGCACCAAGTATTTTCATGAGGCTGGTGAATGAGGTATAGAAGAAATTCTTGGGTAAGCTTTTTATTGTGTATTTAGATGACATTCTGATTTTTAGTAGGACAAAAGAGAAGCATTTATCATAGTTAAAACAAGTTTTGTAGAGGTTGAGAGAACAGAAGTTGTTGATCAATATCAAGAAGTGTACTTTCATGAAGGATGATTTAGTCTATTTGGGATTTGTGATATCTGAGGATGGTTTGAAGATGGACCCTGAGAAAGTGAAAGCAATTGTTGAGTGGCCTACACTAGAAAGCATTGGAGAGGTAAGATCATTTCATGGATTGGCTAGTTTTTACTAGAAGTTTATCAGAAATTTTAGTTCAATTTGTAACCATATGACTGAGACCATGAGAGGAGATCGGAAGGAATTCAAGTGGACCACCAGAGCAAACAAAATTTTTAAACTATTGAAGAAAAAAGTGACTGAGTAGCCTGTATTGACTTTATCAGATTTCAATAAGGTATTTCAAGTGGATTGTGATGCAAGTGGAACAACAATAGGAGAAGTCTTGAGTGAGGAAGGGAGAGAAATAACCTATTTTAGTGAGAAATTGAATGATGTCCGGAGGAGATATTCAGTGTATTATCAGGAGTTTTATGCCATAGTTCAGTCCTTGAAGAAGTTGAGACATTACCTATTGCCTAAGGAGTTTGTTTTGTATACAGATCATCAAGATTTGCAGTATTTGAACAGCCAGAGTAAGTTGAATCAGAGACATATGAGATGGGTAGAATTCTTGCAAAGTTATACCTTTGTGTTGAAGCATAGAAGTGGGAAATATAACAAAGTTGATGATGCATTGAGTCGGAGAAGAAATTTTCTGACAGAGATGAGAGTGACAGTATTAGGATTTAAAGATTTGAAGACCTTGTATGACGATGACCTAAATTTTGCAGAACCTGAGAAAGCATATAGAGAACCGGTTATGGTATATTGAAGCAAGTGGATGGATTAATTCATTCAGGATGGGATGTTATTCAGAGGAGTTCAATTGTGCATACCTAAGAGTTCTATGAGGGAGAATCTAATAAAGGAGAAACATAGTGGAAGACTAGCAAGACATTTTGGCATTGACAAAATAGTAGCATTGGTGAGTGAGCAGTACTTTTGGCCCCAGATTCATAAGGAGGTTAAGAGATGTGTGCAGAGTTGTAGAGTTTGTCAAGTTGCAAAGGGTAGTGGTCAGAATGTGGGATTGTATAAACCTTTGACAGTAGATGTATGACCTTGGGAGGATATAAGCATGCATTTTGTACTTGGATTGCCTAAGACACTGAGAGGGAATGATTTTGTATTTGTGGTAGTGGATAGATTCTTGAAGATACCTTGTAAGAAGACATCAGATGCATTGCAAGTAGCGGATCTATTTTTCAAGGAAGTAGTGAGATTAAATAGACTACCTAAGAGCATAGTTTCAGATAGAGATACTAATTTTGATGGCTATTTTTGCAGAACACTTTGGAAAAAGATGAAGACAAATTTGATGTTCAGTTCTACTTTTCATCCACAGACTGATGGACAGACACAAGTTGTTAACCAGAGTTTGGGAAACTTATTGAGATGTTTAGTGGGAGATAAAACTGGAATTTGGGATTTAATCCTTGAACAAGAAGAGTTTGCCTACAACAATTCAATGGATAGAAGTACTGGAAGAACACCTTTTGAGATTGTTACTAGAGTGCATCCTAGAGGTATATCAAAATTGAGAGACATTAGTAGTGAAGACCAAACAAGTTCAGAAGCAAAAGACTTTGCAAATCACATGGTAGCATTGCATATTCAAGTTAAGTAGCATTTGGAGGACATGAATAGAAAATATAAGGAGAAGGCAGATGAGAAGAAGAGACACAAGGAATTTGAAGTTGGCAATGAAGTGATGGTATATCTAAGAAAAGAGAGATTCCCAGTTGGAACTTATAACAAGTTGCAGATGAAGAAGTTTGGACCTTGTAGGATTTTGAGGAAGTTCTAGAAATGCATATGAAGTGGAGTTACTGGATAGTCTAAGTATTTCACTAATGTTTAACATTGTAGATCTTCATGAGTATCATGAACCAGAATTCAGTGAGGATAGTGTTACAGACTTGGAGAAATAGTTGCCCTGGAAGGAACCAAATCAGATTGAAGAGATTTTGGATAGTAAGATTGGGCGTAGTACCCGGCGTAGTCAGTATAAGGAATACCTTGTGAAGTGGAAGGAAAAACCAGTTGAAGATTCATCTTGGATTTCTCAGGCAGAGGTAGACTGCCTTGGTTTCCCTTTGACCTTGATAAAGTGAGAGGCTCACTTTTTCAATAACCTCGTATGTCTGATGCAGGAGCATCCCCAGTTCATAGCAATCTTGCATCAACAAAAAATATTTTCCTTTATGTTTTGCTTTATGTTTATACTTTCAATTTTATTTTCTTTTTGCCCCAGTTTTGGCTCACTAGATCCTATGGAGTTGGACTATACTTGAAGACTTGATCATCTTTCTTGCTTCTAGACCGCATCGTATTTGGATCATTTTTCAGTAAGATATTCCTATCGGTTTCCTTGACAGTTTCCTGTTACCGGTTGGCAGTTCTTGTTACTAGTTGCCTGGACCTATTTTGGTGATCTATCGGAACCCCTTTCAAAGCTTGGGAGCCTTGGGCATTGATTCTGATGTTCCTTGGTGTGTGACCAACCTTTTCCCATGATCTGTGTTTCATCTGTTGGATTTTTTGAAGGAATCTCTTGGCGGATGCCAGCCTTGTTATTTTACACGTTAGGTCTTGTTCTTCCGGTTTTGATCCCTTTTGGGATGACTAGATCCTTTTTGATTGATATATATATTTCTAATTGCGCATTAAAATGTAATCAGTCAAAAAATCAAGTAGCTAGACTGTGCGTAGAAGATAGATCTCATGATTCAAGGTCCCAGTTGTGACCTATTATGTATGTTCTACTAGGCCTATGAGTCAGTATGTTGTAACCCGATTGTTACAAGTTGGATGTAATCAATTTTCATGCAATAAACTAATCTTTTCTGCATTGCCTCCATCATATATTTGTGTTTTTATTGTTTTTAATCTTGCTGACCAGTCCAGATTGATCTCTTTGAGGTCCCTCCTCATCGGTGATTGCTTCAAATATGTATTTTTACGTCAATCCCTAATATGGTGATAGAATTAAGTCATTTAGCTTTAAATAGGCACGTCAAATATGTCCTAATAAATAGGGTAAAAATAGGTAATTCTACATTTGTTATTAAAAGGTCAGCATTCATATAAACATGATGAGAATTCAATGCATTATAAATATAAATAATATGGTTTATATGATAAAGATTCCATAGAAAAACTTAGGGATGGTGGACTACTAGTTATGTAGAGGTGCCCTAACTCTACTAATCCTATTAACACAAACAATGGATGTCTTTGAGGATAAGGATCGCCTCTAATTCATCCATCATTAGCTTCACTTCCTCCAATAGACGTGTCATTTCCACCTTTTACATAACCTTATATGGCTAACCCATAATTTTTCTACTTTTGAGGCTACTTAAAGAAGCCAAATAGTAGTTTTATTTATGGATTTTCTCCATTCCAATTGGACAATAATCATGTTGGTCATAGAGATCCACATCACTTATTTTTTTAAAGAAATGATTGAAAAGAGAGAAAGCACAATACTATATTAATTATTAACAATCTTATTCATGTTACTCTAGTTTAGATTAAATCACTTGTATCTCTCAAAAAATCCTAGGAAGTCTAAATATCAACAAGAATGTCATTTAGAGGGCCCAACAAGAGACACACAACTCCATCTCAGTACCACCACCTAAGTGGTCATATTGAGGTATCAAAAGATACTTTTCCATAATGTATATGAAGGTTGATAGGAGACATTTCTTCTTCTTTGTGATGTAGGGGGATGGGAGACACCAACTTACCAAAAGTCATGTTCAAATCTTGAGTTGAAATTTTTTCCAAAGCATCTTATTGTTATGCACCTAACAACTAGGGTTCATAATCTGGATGTTATATATGAAAATGTATATAATTGTAGTGTTTTAAATTATGATTGATCCAATTTACACCTCATGTTTGTGCTCCTATTTTAGCATGCCCTATCCACATCCCCTTTCTTGGTCTGATTTGACCCTATTCTCCAACTTTGATGTCATGAAAACCCTTTTGTGGGTCCTATCATGCGATACCCTCCCCCTGGCTATATTTTTGGTCCTCTTTGTAGAAGGACCATGGTGTGGGATGGCCTGGTCTAGACCAAGGTGCCCCAAAATATCTAGCTCTCTCTTAAATAGATCCCAATTTGAAATGGGTCAAGTGTTATATCTCCCCGATAGCATTTGATCATCGAGGCTACATATGGCCATTGGAGGTCAGCCTAATCAATAATTTATCTAGGGACCCTATATAAAGACATGATATCAGTTCATTTTAGATCTAAGACTCTATCCATATCATTTGTGCTTCTGTGAAGCATTCATAATTAAGCATCTTCAGAGATTCAAGGCTACATATTCATCATTCGAGCATTGTGAAGAAAAGTTACATCAATCTTCATGGAAGCTTGTGTGTGTGATTAAGGTTTTTTGTGTCCATGGGTTTCTCATGCCATAACATTCAAAAAAATTGATCATATTCAAATACAATTGCATCATCAGCGACAATTATAGACTTGAGGTATATCTCCTTAACATTTATTTCAGTATTTGCATTATTTCATTTAAGGTTAATTCCTAAACGAGGGTTTGACTGGGCAAAAAATTATCCCCAAAATCTTTCCCTTTCTGTCAGTGTGTAGGAATAGGTGCAAGAATTGTACTAGAAAATTTCAGCAATGCCTGCAGTGACAAACATATTCAGCTTTTGTTGGTGGAAAATTTAGCGAACCAGGGTAGATCTGTGCTACCTAGTCCTAAAAAAGCATGTTGAACTTCTGTGAATAGTTTCTAAACATCTTCTTTTGCCCAAATATCAGTTGGTGGCTCCATGGGACATCTGTACTTTATTGTTTATGTCATTTTACCTCAATTATCCCTCATTTTTCCCTAATTTCACAACTGCATTCCAAATTCAACTAAGAAATAAGGAGACTCACACCCCACAAAATTGGCAATCTGATCAGTATTCTTAGCCCCTTTTCTAATCAAATTGTGGCTAGATCTATTGGATTTACCCCCTTCTTTCAATGTATGGTTAATTTGGTTAGTTACTAGTTTTATTTGTTGAAACATTAATTCCAAATTTACACCATTACAATAATAAAAAGAGAACTAGATGTGTTGCATGAGATAGAAAATTTCATCAAAATATTTTGAAAGATTTATCAATATAATATCTCATCCAAAAATTGTCTTGATATTAGAATAAATATAGACCGTTGACTTGATTTTAAGTAAAAAAATACATATTTATATAAACCTTGGATACCCTTATTTGGTATTCATTTCCATTGTGTCTCTTTTCACAAGAGGTAAGGTGGATTTCAAGACCTTTTATTATTCATAAATTGTTCATGTCATTTTGGCCATTAAAAAATTGGTGCTATAAGAAGGGTTATTTTTAAAATAAACCCTACACTTGAGTGATTACCAGTTATAAAGAACCAAACTAAGCCTTACCTAACATCATAAAAGTTGAGCTAACAAAGGAGTTCCTTGGGAAACAAACATAGTTTAAGGCATTGATTTTATAAGAATTTGGCAATTCTTTTGACGTACTAAATTACTTGTGTATCTCCATGTGGATCAACCACAAGAGAATGCTAACCTCTTTTATTAACCTAAATTTATCAACCTACTTTTTGTATCTTACAACCTAAAATCAAATACATTAATTCAACTAGTGATGGTAGTTTAACAATATCCTTAGTTCACTTAGGATATTAACCTTTTAATATAGCAAGACTTAGTCATCCTTTACCTAAATATATAAAGAAATTGATGTACAACTATCAACATCATTGAAATACTTGTGGAAAAAAATATCTAGGTATTCAAAGATGCATTTGTGTGGGTGAAGGTCAAATATGAATACTTTTCCTATAAGATGTTTCCCACCACTTTGAACCACTTTGTATATGAGTAGCATATTGACCTATCAATTAAATTACTTAACAATTAGCAACAACTTGATACTACCTTCATAAATCATTTTAATATGCCTAGATCAACCTCATGATAATTTACCAAATTAATTGTCTTCCACTAGGTGTGAAAAAGGAGAATAATTAAAATTGTTCAATAATTATTCTCATAAGTTATACGCAAGAACTAACTGGCCCTTTTTATTAAAAATCAAGTTGCAACACACCACTTTATTTCAAGGTCTTAGATCTCTTAACATCCATATTTTTTAAACATATCTCTATGATGACTATTTTACCTAAATCTTACAAGGGGTTGTTAATGAAATGAAAAATTATGACCCAATGTTTTCTACTTAGGTGGCTAATCTTCACAAAGATAGGATGTGACGAATAATCAATTATTTTTTATTTTTTATCACCTAGGTATTGACTAATAAAATTTCAATGCTAAATCATGTATCAAACATAATATTATATATTGAAAACCAACAAAATTTGATTAGTCAATATCTACCACCTTCAAATATTCACCACTTTGTGTCATGTTTTCTTAAATTTACCACCCCAAAAAACCATCATATAGTAGTAGCATTCCAAAATAGTCATCCATAATTTACAAATAGTGACACTCCTTATGTTACTCAAGTTTAACAAAAAAGACCAATTTAGAAATTGAGTAACAAAATCTTGAAGAACTTTTAAAGGAGAATCCTACAAAATCCTTATAACAATGTTTCATAATCAAACATGAAATTATAAATTTTAATTATTTTGTATAATATTTCACATGATGTTTCATAATCAAACATGAAATTATAAATTTTAATTATTTTGTATAATATTTCACATGAGTTCTTTGAGTATGATTAAGACTCATATTATGCATGAAATAATTAGATCATGAGTTTACTTTGTTTGGAGTTGTTTGGAGTTTACTATAAATCGCTAAGAGGACTCATCAATATCTTGCTATATCTATGGGATGTGTGCTCTTTCTATAAGGATAACATAATTATGTTACTTTTGTTTATGTAATTTCTTTAGAGACTTTCATGTTTATATAAGTACTGGTTTTTAAACCAATAGATACTTGGAAATAATTAGAGATAATTAAAAGTTGCAAATTTTAGTTTCAAACATTCTAGTTTTAAATTGAATGATGAATAGATAGTACATTTATTTTCTATATCATTTGTATTGCTTGATTGAGAATGACTATGCATAAAAATCTATGTTTAATAGAAGAGACCATCATTTGAATTATGTGTGAATTCTATGTTTAATCACGCACATTATATATGGTGGTTTGTATTAAAAAGTTATTTTTTTATAAATTATTTCAAACTTACACCTTAATAACCATTTGTTGCATGATGATGGGTATTGTTGCTCAAAGTTAAATGATCAATCTATCTACGTATTGGTCTTAGAGGCTCTATTTGTCAAACCTCAATTGAAATTATTTAGAATGTAAATAATCATGATTAATTATCTCGTCAAAATATTAAATTAAAAATACAGATTGCATATCATTGAATTCCAAACCTCCAAAATCATATAATCATAACATTGTAAATCCATATAACGGAGCAGCTAAAGGTAATCCTAGGCCGGCTAGTTGTGGGGGAGTTTCTCGTGACCATAGTGGTAGGCTTGTTTCAATGGTGGCACTCCCACTGGGCACCCAAACAAACCATTATGTCGAGGCTAGAGCTACTTATATTGGGTTACACATGGCTATTAGAGAAGGGTTTAAAAAAGCTTGGCTTAAGACTGATTCTCTAAATATCATCAGGTGTGTGAGTAAACAAACCGAACCCAATTGGACTATCAAGCATTTAATTCAAAGTGCCACATCATGATTACAAAATTGGATGATTTCAAAATCTCCCCCATTTATCGGGAAGGTAACATGCCAGCAGGCCACCTGGTGAACATTGATGTGGATTATGTGGACATAAGGTGGTGGACAGGAAAGGAAACTTTCCTGATACAATTGTGTGATAAAATGAGAAAGGATGTTGAATGCATTGGCCACTCTTATCGCATTAATGATGATAGACTGACAAATTAATAATGATCTCCAAAACCAAGGTTTCTAGAGCCTTCTTCTGTATCTGGTTTTTCATTGCCTGGTTTGGGTTTGGTATCCATTTTTGAAGAGGCAATTTGCTCATGGGAGGTGACAAAAACAAAATGGAGCCTACTTCCTATGAGAAATGGAAAATGAATAGAGAGCTATATATGGGGATTACTGATGGAGGTCTTGTGCCATATCTCAAGAGGCTTCATGGCAATGACCCAAAAGTGATTGAGAATTTTGTGAATGATTGTGAGAAAGGAACCCTCACGACTTTTAGAGCAAAGTTTAGAATTGATGAAACCTTCATTGCAGAGATATCTTCTTTGCAGATGGAAGGTAAGAAGTTTTACAGAGAGAGAAAGGCGATGGAAGAAGTCATTACGGCTTTCTTTGACAAAGAAAGTGAGAGAAAAAGGGTGTGAAAGATGAAGGACAATGGCTATAACAAGAAGGACCTGCAATCACTCTAGGCGGAGATGGCCAAAGTGATTATGAGGTACATTACTCTTGATGTTGGCTATGCTAGTATTTTCTCTTACCACTTTATGATATTAAACCATTTTAGGAACAACAAAAGAATTTCTCTACCTTTCTATCTATTATCTTCTCTTGAAAATAGCCTGGCGAATCATGCCAAAAATTGTAGTACCCCTACTTGTTTGAACTCATTGGACTCATATTTTATTATTGGTTGTTTTAAGTGGATACATTACCATGATTTGTTATTCAAACTTATATGACATTATTTCATGCTTTATCTGGATATGAGATGCATAATTTATTTGCAGTATTTCAGTACTTGTGATTTATGACATTTTATGGATTATTGCTATGTACTGGCACTTTACTTTATCTATGCAATGTGGAATTATATGTTGTGTGTCTGCGAGTGTATTGGATGCAAGGGGACTATTTTCCTTCACTCATTTTGGTGAGACAAGGAACATCGTGATTCTCCTTCATTGGTGTGCATGTCATGTTTTCAATATTGTATATATGCATGTGTGGTTCGGTGATGTAGGATATTGCAGGTACAAGTATCGGGTAGGTACGGGGTATCGTCTCCACCTGGCTTCACAAGTCTGAGCGTGCCTTATATTTTTTGATGGAAGTGGAGGAGATAGTAGTTGACCCTATTTTATTCAATTACACTCGTGTGAGTGTCGTCAGTTGGTCGTCCTGTCAGTTTGTTCGGCCTTCGTATCTTGTTGTTTGATCTTTTATGAGTATTTGTATGAGGTTTTCTCAGTTTGTGTGTTTAGTAGTTTTAATTAATTAATTAAATTTATGAAGTTATCTCATTATTGGTATGTTTTGAAATTAAACAATATTTGTACATATTTTATGTATATATACTAGGACTCGATCATATACATGTATATAGTAGGTAAATATGACTCATGTTTAATTATATTGATTATTTTTAATATGATTATTTATAAGTTGAATGATTGGATTTTAATGATCGTTTTGTTTTTATATTGATGCAAGTTAGATATGCATAGTAGTTAATAACTTTGATTTTATCAAACACACATAAATACATATATATTTTGAGGAGAATAATTAAATTAAGTTTATGCGATCATCGTCTTATGCTACAAACATGATTACTCATAAAATATATTTATGAATATTCGCATTATATAAATTATGATATTATATTATTTCTTTAAACGTTTAAGTTTAATATTTACTTTGCAAATTATAATATAGTCGCATGTTATATATATTTTATTAGAAAGGTAGCGAGTTTAGTTGTTATAAGGTAGTGACTATTTCACATGGCAATTTGGGTGGCCGATTAGACTATCAGTTAACTCAGACCTAGGCATAAACTATTGGTTAATGCAAACCTAGCACTTAGGCATAGACCATTAGTTAGATGCAGAAATTTAGAGGTTTTATCGTGGAGATTATGGCATTTAACTATGCAAAGGCTATCAACTAAACGTAGAACTAAGAGTACTATCAACGTGGATACGTGGTCATCGACCTGGGAGCTTAAACAAGGAACTCTCTAAAGACAAACACTTAAGTGTTTGTGATTACCTTTCACTTTGCCAACCTCTCCATGGAGCGAGTAATCTGCTATAGTATCCACGGTGAATGAGAGAAGAAGTCCACCATAAACTACAGATAACTCTTTATTCCACGTAGAAATGGAGTCAACTAGTATATCCACATTAGAATTAGACCTCAATCGGTGGCTATAACTGCAGTAAGTAATTAGATAACATGCACATGGTGCCATGATTCTAGGATAGTCAGGATAGGAAACTAATGCGTAGATAAATCATGCATGAGAACAGCGGAATTTGTATAAGAATGGCCATCTCTGTTAGATGTGGAGATGAGAGAAGAGTTAAACAAAGACTCAAGTAATAGACTCCAAATCAATGACAATCACCAAGCCTCTGAATGGGGAGAGATAGTAGGAAAAACTAGGATAAATAGAGATGGAAGATGGGAAGATGGGTGAGACATTCACAAGCAAGGAGAGACGATAGACTCATGAAGAAAAGAAGAGAATAGAAGAGGGATTAGAGAGGATACTTTTATAGTATCAAAGAGAGAGAGAAGAGAATTGTTTGATAATAGAGTGGTAGGATAGATTCGAGATAGATTTGCAAGCAAGGCATAGTTCTATTTGGAGGAAGAGCATCAGAAGTCTTACAAACCAGTCCAAGCTTACAAGAGGTCAGATTTCTTTTGATTATGGTTATTATTTGGAATAAGAAAGTATGAAAGATTGTCTTCAATTAGATAAAATAGGTGAAATAGTGTTTATAGGAAAGATGATATTTCTATTTTTCAAAAGATTGTATTCTCAATTGTATTTATGTTAGTTGTTACTAAATATGTGTTATTAATCTTTTGGAAATAATGAAAGGAAATCATTAACGTGCAATCCATTTCTTATGGTTTAAAATTCTAAGCTTATATCGCCTAAGCTCTCTATATTCCCATGTGTTTTGGTTCATTTACCTCTTTTCTCAACAAATGACAACATTAATTTATTTGTATTAATATAGTTTTAATTCTTATTTTCTGGAAATTTTAAATTGCAACCTATTTATGCATTTGGTTGTTTTAAGAAAAGATTGTCTGTATTAGGATCTTGTGTAAATGGTGTTTGTAGTCAAGTTTAAATTTTGTTGCAATTTTGGTTGAGTTGTCATTGTGTCCTATGGTATTATATCTCCTTGGTGAGGTGTTGTTGTATAACCTTATTGATGTGAGCCATTGTGTGTTTTGTCCAAATGGTCAATCTTGGGTTAGTGATTGTGTATCCTTCACTTTTAGTTTGTCAGGATTAGGTATGGTTGTCTGTTTCGCCATAGAGTTCTCATAGAGAGACCTTTCTTGTAGTGTCCTATGAGAGAGAGTGGCTTTCGAGTGGGGTTCGTGCCCAAAGTGGATGACAGGATAACCCGTCGAAAGTCAGTTAAAAAGTGATAACCTAATAATTGATTTGGGATGGGTGAGATAAATATTAATTAAGATAATGTACCTCATGCATAGGTGAGTTCTAGTATAGGGCTCATAATGTTACGAGTAGGCCTAGAATGGCAAACTTACCACCTTGTTTTCACTGAAGGATTGGTAGGGTCTGCATGAGACTTAGTTGGAACCGGAGGTTCAAGAGAGGTTACTAGGATAACCCAGAATGGGGGTCGGGACCTATGGAGGTTGTACCATGGTATCCATCTTAAGCTATGTGATGACACTCTCTCCTCAGAGTCACTGGTGTTTGTGAGTTGAGTCACATGGATGTTTGCGGAGTCTTGTAGTTCTTTTGTACTTGTCTTACTTTGCTTGCTTGAGCGTTTTCTACTATCTCCTAGCATGGTGGGGTGGTTCCATTTCGAGATCACATGGTCAGGTGGTAGTGCCAATTCCCATCGGATGTTCTGGAATATATCTTCAGGTGAGGAAAGGCTTCGCTGGTGTTTCTAGGTTCGTGGTTCATATACCAGCTCATGTTCGTGATCATTGTTCAGTTGAGACCTTGTGGTTATTGTATCAAACTTTTATGTAACCTTGATATTGTAACTTTGTAATCCGTGGTATTATTGGAAACCATGTATTTATGGATATTGTAAAAGGGAATGCATTGGAGTACTTTGATTCTTTCATTGTGGAATTTAGATGTACGTGTAGATTTTATCTTAAGCATTTAATTTTCCTAATTAGTTGAACAATTGGATTAACTGTGGTGTTAATATAATCTACAAATTGATCTTCGTTGGTAACCCTTAGGAAATCATATGTTAGACTTTCATTGTGTCGTTAAACATTCTATTGATATGATTATGCATTTAAAAAAAAAAAAATATTACAGCCTTTTAGTTGCCTAGTTGTATTGTTTTCCTTTAGGGTTTCTAGCGGGGCATTATAAAAATAGTGGTAACCCTATCTTGCATGAGGGGTTAATCATGTTCATCATAGAAATGCTAAGGATCATGGAGTTAAACCCTCCCCGGAGGTTAAATCCTCCAACTCTCTGACCAACACTAATGTACATTATGTGTCTTTACATGGCGATGGATGAAGAAGAGTCTGGTAGGGCTATGGATTGGGGGACCTCAATGTCTCGGATGATTTGAAATATCGTCCTTCTCTGGAGGAGGGCCCCCATCAAAACATTACACATGGCACTGGTAGCAGCAGAAGAAACAAACATCCTAGATGAGTTGCAAGTAAGTATAAAACCCCCAATCCCAATTTACAGGGTTCTGGTCCTCCGAACACGAAAAAGTCTAAAATTGGAAAAACTAGGGAAACCAAGAGAAAGGAGAAGGAAATTATGCTAGAAATCCCCATTAATGTTGAGCAGGGGGGGACGGGAGGATACCCAAAAAGACTCAGATTTTGGTATTCTCCTTAACAACTTTGTCAAAAGCCATGAGAACTACTCTCTTTGGGTCAGTAAGGAGATTAATATTTTGAAGGATGGAATTAAGGGCATCATTGATACTTTTACTGAGATGCCCATGCCAAGAAAAATGGATAAACTTCTCCAAATGAACAAAAACTCACAGAAGATGTGAAGATCATGAAAATAGATAATGAATCAAAGATTGGTCAGTTGGAGATTAGCTTGGAAGAAATTAAGGGTAGTCTAAAGAATCTGATAGATATTAGCAGGGAAGCCATGAATAATAGTGCTCGGGGTCTTAAAAAGGTAAATGCAATGATGACGAATCAAAGAACTTAGTCCACCACCAGTATTCCATCCTCGAACACCAAACAAAAGAAAAAAATCCAATTCCACAAATGACATTCAAAAAGGTCATAATTATGATTAAAGCAGAAGACAAGCTTATCACCATAAAATCTGCACTAGATCGATTGATACCATTTGTTTCCTCGTGTCATTTCACATCATGCATGTTACTGTTAGGCCCACTTATAAAAACTAGATGCCATATTGATAGATGTATTCCTTTCACATCACTAATAGTTTCCCAACACGTGTTAATTAAAACAAATAATTTGTTGACTTCTCACATCAGATTTCAATTCCAAACTTTTAAAAGTACCGGATGATTGACTTGGAAACGTTTTCCGTAGATTCCAAAGTAGCGAAGGTAATCGATGACTTATTTCAGTATCATAAGAGGCAAATTTCATAGGAATGCTGTGTAATGAAAAGAAAAATGCACCACCAAGGACAATACAACTGTCAAACTGCAGCGAAATATATATTTCTTTAATCTCTATAAAATTTGGTTGGCTCTCATTGGATGTCGACTAAGATCTTTGATATGAAACCACTTCCATTGGTTTCATATTCTGGCCTTACTTTCTCTTATAAATTATATTTCAGTTCACAGTATTTTCATGCCATTGAGGAAAGAGGTTAAAGCCAGCTGCTTCCATTATTGCATTTTTAAATATTTTGCATTCTTAGTTTAAATATTTTGAATAGTGATCTTAGTTTCATTTTTTAAAAACATCATAGGTTTTACATTCAACGAGGTTAATCTTTAGTGGATTCATTGTCAATTATTTAATTCTATTAATAAATTAAGGATCATTTGACTTTCAATTCAATACAGAACAACATGTGAAAAATAGATGTGAATATAATTTGTGTTATGAATAAATTTTGTATTAATATTATTTCTTGATATTTTGTTTTCAACTAAATAGAAGTGACAATATTTTATTTCAAGATTGAATGTCAATATATATTCTTAATGTTGTGTTAACTTAGTTTCAAACTATTAACTTGTAACTTACAACTCATGATAATTTGTCACTGTATTAACTATTTATAGATAGAATTTTTTTTATCTTGTTCTCCTAAAACCTTACATTATTGAGAATATATAGATTCCATATGTATAATATGTTAACTATTAGAAGATATCTCTAAATCATCTATCAAAGGTTTTTCTTAATGGTTTAAGCTCTAGACTAGTTAAAGTAATTTATCAAAGGGAATGGTCTATGATATTTTTGAATGTTTTCTTAAATGTATAATGTAAATTATTTTTGAAATAAAGGATTAACATCTTTAATCATTTGATAGTTTAAAAATCAAATTATTACACTGCATATCAATTCTTTACATGGATGACTAATTTAATCTTCATCTTAAGCATATGTCTAACTAAGTCGTCAATTTATTTGATGGAATATTAAATCCATGATACTAATGTCGTATAGGTACCTTGTTCAAGTTATATTTCTATCCAATACTTTAATTAAGGTCTTAGCATAAATCCTAATTTGAAACTCAATGGATGAAGGGGAAACTAATCGTATAATAGAAATCAAATTCTTCTAAATATCTATCAAATTGTATATATTCTTCAAAAAATATATTTCTCTTTAAAGTAAATTAAGAACAATGGGAAGATACTCAATCAGTAAGAAAAGAAAATATATGTAATAAAAATATTGAAGTAATATAAATAATTAAAGTGATTTAACCATAAAATAGCTAAAAATAAAACCTTTGTAACCCTATAGCTATATGTCAAATCATTTATCAAAAATTCAGAATTATGAGAGAGAGAGAAGGATGAAGTCATTTATTTAGAAAAAGAGATATAACACTACTATATATAAAAAATATTGTGTAACCCTATCTAGATCATTATTTATATCATGGTTTGTATCAAAAAATTTATCATATTTTAATTACATATTTTTCTTATAAATTTAAAACATATTCAATGAAGGGTACTGATAGGGAGATTGAGTGAGAAGTTACTCAATAAGCCTAAATTGGTTTAATTTGTCAAGTGGACCCAAGGATATGCTTTTATTTTGTGTTCAATTAGTGTTTGGAAACATCAAACTTCAACACCCACACCTCTCCTCAAACAACCACCCTATTGTGTGCTATACAACTTTGTTCAAGCTTCTATTCCTAAAAGTTACTCAAATCCTCCATCATAGGTCCACACCCCAAAAATGGTGTCTTGACTATCATTATTGCTTTAATTAGGCCCATTAGGTGTATTTAAACTGTCCTTCAAGATTTTGGAAGGTTCTAACATCATCAAGGCAACCAGGTTCACTTTTTAGTAAAACAGGGCTAAAAGGCTACTAGCCTGTGGAGGCCTAATTGGGTGGATTTTACTTGCATAGGGAACGATGGATAAACCAACCTTGGAACCTAATTTGGAGGGTGTCTACAATGTCCAAACTCAAATATTTTTGAGGTCTTAGCTACTGAAAATGTGGTTTAATGACTGTCCACAATTGTAGGCAAGAAAGGAGGGTTTTGAGAGGGTTTTACTCATGTAACAAAGGAACTCACTCTTGCTCTACAAACCTCTACCCCATCATTTAGAACAATACTCCAACTCTGCCTTGAATCAAACACTTGCTATGTAACAATAAAATGACTGTTAAATGCACTGTCACTGTCAAATTCACTATTTTTACTGCACTTTGAAGGGTTAGAACAACATGGTAACCTTCACCAAGGTATTAAATAACCTCAAAACACTTTATGAAAACCTGCCACAAGATTCCAAGGCATGAACATGTTCACAAAGCAAGTTTAGATCCAAAAGGCATTAAATTCCCCAAAACTAGATACTTGCTGCTAGCCACAACTTGACTCAATTTCAAGGTAAAATAAACAATGTTTGGAGCTCCAAATACATCCAAAACTCCAAGGAGACTAAGGAAAACCTCTGCCTTAAGTTTTTTCACTCAATTGACCTCTGAGCACAAACTTATTTGAGTCTTTTTCAAATCTACTAGCCAAATCCATCTCCAACTTGCCTAGCATGAACTCAAAAACACTTCCTTTGCACAACCTTGGCCAAAATATGAATTATTTACACTATACATGAGCAATACAACTTTTCTAAGTCCATTCATGGGAGCCCAAACTTGGATTTAGACAAGTTGATGCATTTTGGAGGTCAAAACTCTTGACAGGGCAGCCAAAGAGCAAAAATGAAACAATTTTACAAAACCAACTTCCAAATGCACAACCTGTAAATAAATTACATAAAGTGCATTGAATATACACCAAGATCACTTCCCAAAAGGTACAATATATAAATGATAAGCTATAGTACGGATTGTTGTACAAATGAAGCCCAAAACATGAGAAAAATCAGAAAATTGCTGCCCTTTTGAAAAATTATGATAGAAAGTACAAAATCCAACCCTATACCAAGAAGAGGGAGGTTTATATATATAATTTGAAAGTGTTTATAAATTCCTATATGGACATAAGGCATTTTTTTGTCTTCTTTTTACAAAAAGTGCCCAAAATGACAACTTTTACAAGCAAAAATGACAACTTTTGTTGCTCCAAGTGACAATTTGAGAAACCTAACTCA
Source organism: Cryptomeria japonica (assembly GCF_030272615.1). Classification (NCBI taxonomy): domain Eukaryota; kingdom Viridiplantae; phylum Streptophyta; class Pinopsida; order Cupressales; family Cupressaceae; genus Cryptomeria; species Cryptomeria japonica. The sequence continues at coordinate 256,888,327 of NC_081409.1, read as the reverse complement.
ACCAACCTTCCAAAATCACCTAGGAATGACTAAAAAAACTTTCTAAACATTTTTCAATGCTTTGCAAATCATGGCTAAGCCTATAAGGCGATTTTCCACTTTTTAGCCTTATTTGGCCTAGGAGCACAAAATTGACAATTCAAGCCCTAAGAAGCAAAGCTTGACCTCTCAAGCACAAAATGAGATGACTCAGAAAAACCTATGATTACATTTAAAAACTAACAAGACACTTAAGCATGAAAAATACCAAAAAAATGGAGATTGAAGCATGACTTGGTGCTCCTGCACCATACTCCCCCAAAGACAAAGAAGTCATGTGACTCCTTGAGGAAGAAAAGAAGAAGGAATTACAGACTTGGAGAACTCAGATTCATGTACCCAAGTGGCTTCTGAAAGTGTTTTATCTTTCCACTTGATGAGATGCTCCATGTACACTTGATGGTGAGTCCTCTTGTAAACTCTTGAGTCTAACACCTTTTCAACTTGAGGAATGGATGGAGAAGGCAAAGACAGGTTTGAAAGTGACTTGTGAACATCTAAAACTCTATCATCCTCCTTAGGAAGTTGACCTTTGAATGCCACCAAATTTGAAACATTGAAACTAGGAGACAAAGAAAGATCAGTAGGCAAATCAATTTTATATGCATTAGAACCATACTTAGCCAATATCTTGTGAGGACCTATCTGCCCCATTTGGAGCTTGCTGGGAACTCCCTTTTGCAATCTAGACTTGTTCAAATGTACCATCAGAAAGTCCCCAACTGAAAATTGAACATCCCTCTTTGATGCATCCACTCTAGCTTTCACTTTTTGTGAGGTATCTTGAAGAGTCTTTCTCACTTGCTCATGAACTTCCTTCATTGATTAAGCCATGTCATCTTTTGTACCACTCTTTTGCTGCATGTTACCAATATCCCCTAACTCTATGACACCCCTTGGGTGCATCCCATAAACAATCGCAAAGGGACTCTTACCAATTGACCTGTTAACACTATCATTGTATGCAAATTTTGCTTGATGGATGAGCTGATCCCAACTTTAGCCATATTCCTTTGTCAAACACCTTAAGAGGTTTCCAAGAGTCCTATTGACTAGCTTAGTTTTACCATCAGTCTGTGGGTGATAATCTGAACCAAAAGAAATATTAGTACCTAATCTTTTCTACAATGTCTTCCAAAAATGGCCAAGAAACTTAACATCTCTATTAGAAACAATGATAGAAGGTAAACCATGGATTCTAATCACTTCCTTGGAAAACAAATAGGCTATATGACTAGCATCATGTGTAGTTTTGTAAGGAATAAAGTGTGCCATTTTACTAAATCTATCCACAATCACAAAGATGCTATCAAATTCAGCTTGAGTCTTAGGTAAGCCTACTACAAAATCCATGCTAACACATTCCCAAGGCCTTGTAGGAATTGGAAGAGGTTGATAAAGACTAGCATTAGAACATTACCTTTTTCTTTCTGACAAACCATACATTGCTCCACATACCTTCTAACATCTCGCTACATTTTAGGCCAAAAATAGAAACGTTGCAACAACTCCAATGTCTTGTTGAGACTAAAATGGCCACTCAAACCCCCATTGTGCTTTTCTTGAATCAGATTCTCCCGCATTGGGCTTTTAGGAACACATAGCTGCCCACCTTTAAACAACAAACCATTTTGCAAAGTATAATCAACATATTCACTATGAAAATAATTATCAAATGCTTGGTAAGCCTTATAGATGGCTGCAAAATCTTCACCATCAGGATACATTCCTTTGAAGCATTCTATGCCAATACTCTAAACTTGTACTTCCTGCACTATTAGAAGCCTTCTACTCAAAGAATCTACTACTTTATTGCATTGCCCTTTCTTGTGCTTAAGAGTAAAAGTGTATGATTGTAAGTACTCAGCCCATTTAACATGCCTATGATTTAACTTATCTTGTGAATTCAAGAAACTCAAAGCCTGATTATCTGTATAAACAATAAACTCCTTTGGAAGCAAATAATGTCTCCACTTTCTAAGTGATTGAACTAAAGCATAGAGTTCCAAATCATAGGAAGAGTACTTCTTTTTAGCATCATTCAACTTTTCACTAAAGAAAGCTATAGGTCTATTACACTGACTCAACACTGCACCTATTATAATATTACTAGCATCACATTCAATAGTAAATAACTTGTCAAAACTAGGAAGTATAAGCACTAGTTGAGAAGCAACCTTGGTTTTCAAAAGTTCAAACCCCTTATTTGTTGCATCTGTCCACTAAAACTTTACCTTAGCTCCACCTTTTATAGTATCAAGCATTGGTGCACAAATCTCACTAAACCCTTGCATGAACTTCCTGTAGAACTGTGCTAAACCATGAAAACTTCGGACATCACTTGCTAATTTGGGTGTAGGCCAATTTGTGATGGCTTCCACCTTGGTTTTATCCATTTTCAAATCTCCATTTGAGATCACAAATCCAAGATAAACCAATTCTTGTTTCATAAAATCACACTTTTCCAAATTGATTGTTAGTTGTTCATCATATAATTTGTTTAAAACAATTTCAAGATGCTTCAAATGCTCTTCTTGAGTTTTACTAAAAATTAGAATGTCATCTAAGTACACCACTACAAATTTATCAATGAAATCATGCAACACTTCATTCATGAGTCTCATGAATGTACTTGGGGCATTAGAAAGACCAAATGGCATAACTAGCCACTCATAAAGACCCTCATTTATTTTGAAGGTTGTTTTCCATTCATCACCTTCTTTTATCCCGATCTGGTGATAACCACTCTTGAGGTCAATTTTTGTGAAATACTTTGCACCTCCCAAACAATCCATCAAATCCTCAATCCTTGGAATAGGAAATCTATACTTGATAGTGATTTTATTAATGGCTCTTGAATTTGTCCATAATCTCCATTTACCTCCTTTCTTGGGTGCTAAAATGGCAGCAACTGCATAAGGACTCATGCTTTTTCTTATTAGACTTTGATCTAGGAGTTCTTGCACTTGTCTTGCCACTTATTTTTTTTGTTCAGGTGTCGTCTTATAGGCTACTTTTTTTGGTAAAGAGGCTCCTTGTATGAAGTCTATCTGATGGCTAATGGCTCTAGGAGGTGGTAAGGTTGCAGGTGTTCCATCCCTTATGATTTCTTTAAAGTTATCAAGTATTTGTTGCACTTCTTGTGGTATTTCAACCTTCTTCTCCTTTTTTTCTTCCTTAGGTGTCACTATGAGTGCAAATCCCACTCCTTTACCCTCTTCAAGTGTGTTAATAAACTTTTTCTCATTCACTATCAAAATATTCTAATTCTTTGAACCATTGCCCTCTTTCTCTTCATTTATAGATTGAATTTTGTATGTAATACCATCCTTCTTAAATAAGTATGATTTCTTTTTACCATTGTATATGGCTTTCCTGTCAAATTGCCAAGGTCTACCAAGAAGTAGATGGCAAGTATCCATTGGAAGAATATCACATAAGATCTTATCTTGATACCCTCCTATAGTGAATTCTACCCATATTTGTTCATTGACAAGAACATGTTGCTCCCTATTCAACCATGTGACTCTATAGGGATGTGTGTGAGGGATTCTTTCTAGTTTGAGTTTCTTCACTGCTTTTTCTGAAACTATGTTATCTATGGATCCAGAATCAATGACCACCTTGCATACCTTTCCCATGATCTTGCACTTAATTCCAAACAATGACCTTCTTTGAATAGGTTCCTCCTTGATTGGCTCCTTTATCAAGACTCTTCTCCTCATCAAACTCTCACCATCTTCTAATGTTAAGCTCACTTCATGAGCTTTGCTACTTGTTGCATTTTCTTGCACATAATTCACTTTTCTTTCACCTCCTTGTGATGAAGTGGGTTTCTCTAGACATCTATAGGTAGGGTGTCCCAACTTCTGACAGTTGTAGCATTTCATGGTGGAGAAGTAGGACCCTCTTCCTGGTCCACTAGATCTACCTCTACTTGGGTTGCTATATCCCCTTCCTCCATAGCTTCTCTTGATATATGAATCCCCACTTTGTTCAATATGTTTGGATTCTCCTTGGGACCTTTGATCTCCCCTTCCACCAAAACTTCCTCTATAGCCTCTACCATCTCTACCCTTACCCCTTCCTCTGTTGCTTTGTTCTTTCTTTTTCTTATTCTTCTCTTCCACTTTGAGTGCTAGTTGATAACACTTGTGAACTATTTGTGGACATAACAAACTCATCTCTTCTTGTATGTTCCATCTCAGCCCATTCAAATACCTTGCTACTTTTATACTCTCATCCTCCACTACCTTGGATCTCATGCATAGTTTTTGAAACTCTTCATTGTAGCTAATGACATCTAAGTATTTTTGCCTCAAGTTTTGTCTTTTCCTATGTAGTCAGATTTCATAGTCTTTAGGAAGATAAGTTTCTCTAATTTTGGTTACCATTGTTTTCCAGGTGGCTATTGGTTGCTTACCCTCTTTCACCCTTTCCTCTTGGATGAACTTCCACCAAGTTAAGGGTGCCCATCTCAACCTTGATTTTTCTACTTTAACCTTTTGTGCTTCAGTTATTCCATCACATTTAAAATGGTTTTCTAGGCCTTCAATCCATTCTATGAGAGCATCTAGATCCACCTTTCCACTGAAAAGAGCCACTTCCTCTAAGGTTTTACTAGGCATGTCTCTCAAAGCCTTCAAGAATGGTTCTTGTTCTAGAACAGGGTCAAATATGGGAACCTCATCTTCTATTGCCACCATTTTATCCTTATCTCCAACCTTATCATGGACTTCTTCAGTCTTAACTTCAATTTCAACTACTTTTGTTGCTAGCTGCTCCAACCTCTCTCTGAGTGCTCTATTTTCTTCTTCTTGGTCTTGGACCTCCTTGGCTAACTCAGCATTAGTCACCATGTTTTCTTCTAAGGATTCTATTGATCCTAAGTCAACTTGTTTTCTCTTTTCACCTGAATCTTACTTAGGCTCTGATACCACTATGATAGGGAGATTGAGTGAGAAGTTACTCAATAAGCCTAAATTGGTTTAATTTGTCAAGTGGACCCAAGGATATTCTTTTCTTTTGTGTTCAATTAGTTTTTGGAAACATCAAACTTCAACACCCACACCTCTCCTCAAACAACCACCCTATTGTGTGTTATACAACTTTGTTCAAGCTTCTATTCCTCAAAGTTACTCAAATCCTCAACCATAGGTCCACACCCCAAAAATGGTGTCTTGACTATCATTATTTATTTCATTAGGCACATTAGGTGTATTTCAACTATCCTTCAAGAGTTTGGAAGGTTCTAACATCATCAAGACAATCGGGTTCACTTTTTACTAAAACAGGGCTAAAAGGCTACTAGCCCGTGGAGGCCTAATTGGGTGGATTTTTCTTGCATAGGGAAATGATGGCTAAAAAAACCTTGGAACCTGATTTGGAAGGTGTCTACAATGTCCAAAATCAAATATTTTTGAGGTTTTAGCTCCTGAAAAGGTGGTTTAATGACTGTCCACAATTTTAGGCAAGAAAGGAGGGTTTTGAGAGGGTTTTACTCATGTAACAAAGGAACTCACTCTTACACCACAAAACAAGCTTATAAATTCTTGTAGAACCTCTGCCCCATCATTTAGAACAATACTCCAACTCTTTCCTGCATGACATTTCATCAAACACTTGTTATGCAACAATAAAATGATTGTTAAATGCACTGTCACTATCAAATTCATTGTTTTTACTGCACTTTGAAGGGTTAGAACAACATGGTAACCTTCACCAAGGTATTAAATAACCTCAAAACACTTTGTCAACACCTGCCACAAGATTCCAAGGCATGAACATGTTCACAAAGAAATTTTAGATCCAAAAGTCATTAAATTCCCCAAAACTGGGTACTTGCTGCCAGCCACAACTTGACTCAATTTCAAGGTAAAATAAACAATGTTTGGAGCTCCAAATACATCCAAAACTCAAAGGAGACTAGGGTAGACCTATGCCTTAATTTTTTTCACCCAATTGTCCTCTGAGCACAAACTTATTTGAGTCTTTTTCAAATCTACTAGCCAAATCCATCCCTAACTTGCCTAGCATGAACTCAAAAACACTTCCTTTGCACAACCCTAGCCAAAAGATGAATTATTTACACTCTACATGAGAAATAAAACTTGTCTAAGTCCATTCATGGGAGCCCAAACCTAGATTTAGACAAGTTGATGCATTTTGGAGGCCAAAACCCTTGGCAGGGCAGCCAAAGAGCAAAAATGAAACAATTTTACAAAACCAGCTTCCAAATGCACAACCTGCAAAGAAATTACGTAAAGTGAATTTAATATACACCAAGATCACTTCCCAAAAGGTACAATATAGAAATGATAAGCTACAGTATGGACTGTTGTACAAATGAAGCTCAAAACATGAGAAAAAGCAGAAAATTGTTGCCCTTTTGATTAATTATGATAGAAAGTACAAAATCCAACCTTATACCAAGAAGAGGGAGGTATATATATAGAATTTGAAAGTGATTATCAAGTCCTATATGGACATAAGGCATTTTTTTGTCTTCTTTTTACAAAAAGTGTCCAAAATGACAACTTTTGTTGGTCCAAGTGACAATTTGAGAAACCTAACCCAACCAACCTTCCAAAATCACCTAGGAATGACTAAAAAAAATTTCTAAACATGTTTCAATGCTTTCCAAATCATGGCTAAGCCTATAAGGCGATTTTCCACTTTTTAGCGTTATTTGGCCTAGAAGCATAAAATTGACAATTCAAACCCTAAGAAGCAAAACTTGATCTCTCAAGCACAAAATGAGATCAAACAATTATTAAATGACTAAAAACAACCTATGACAACATTTCAAAACTAACAAGACACTTAAGCATGAAAAATAAAAATAAAAATGGAGAGTGAAGCATGACTATGTGCTCCTACACCAAGTACTCCCCTTACAAACACAAAACATAGAACAATAACAAATAAATAAAGAGAAAAATGCAAGGAAATAAAATATTTCTATTATCTCAATAAATATGAAATTACAACATTCAAAAAAATTACAAACTACCACCAAATGGCCTTTTTTATTATAAAATTCTACAAAGCAGAGCAACAATTTGCAGTGTTGAACCTGTCCTATGTAACCCCCATTTGCCTCATTTATCTGGGATGCGTAACCACCCCCAAAATATTCTACAAATTTTAACTCCTCTCGAGAAGATATTTTTTAATTTTTTAAATTTTTGTAGTACAACTTCCCATGATCATAATTTTTGGTTTTGAGCATTGGATTAATTGATTTCTCTGCAAAATGGTTTCGAAGGGTACATTTTTATTTTTGGCTAATTTTTGGGCCCACCTGGAGGCTCTCTAAGTGCCTCAAATTTCACATCAAATATTTTTTTTAAATATTTTGAAAACTAAAAATATTAATATCCCACAAATGACAAATGATATTGAAGTGGTCTCTTCACCCTTGGCTTCATTCACCATTCTAGATATTTGTGTAAGATTTAATGTTCATCTATACACAAATGCCAACTTACTAAAATAAGTAAACCTACCATTTTTACCCCTTTTAACAAACCAAAATAACGCATAAAGGATGGCACTTTTGACTAGAGAAAAGAACTCAGAAACAACCTTAACCAAGGAGGATAAGAACAACATTATAGACAAATGGCACCATTCTCACAAAGAGGGAGGTGGAGACAAGTGATTACATAGAAATAAGAAGCATATGGAAAATTGTCATGTCCCCTTTTCAAAACAATTCAAATTAATAACTTTTCCTATGGCAGTGAGGTGTTTTAAATAAATTTTTGGGAAAAGTGTCTAATTTTTGGCAACCAATGGGATGAGAGGAATTGAATATCATTTAAAATATAATTATTCTACCCTCTTGGTTGTGAGTTAGGGTTATGCACTCTTTTTAGAGGGTTTGGAAACATTTTGGGCTCATTCTTGGACTTGATTTTTGCTCATTGTTTTGTTGTTCTTCAGAGGCTGCTAAACCTATGGAGAAGGAGACCCAAAGATGGGAGTTTGCAGGTTTCTAGGAAGGATAAGGATGGGAGTTTTAGGCTCTTCCATGTGCAAGCTCATGCAGAGTTTGCCTTTGTGCCAAACAGTGCAGATTTGCGTGTGTTCGCAAGTGTGTTTCAGCAAGGGTTTGTGTTTTCAGTTAAGTTTTATGTATCAGTTTGGCTTGCTACTGTATTGCAGCCACTTTTATATTAAAATAGAGTGGAATAAGTTTTTTGGGTCATGATTCTTTTCCTATGTGAGTTTGATAGTGATTTTGGTGTTTCCGGGCTATTTTTGTGTTGTTTTGGAGCCCGTTGAGCTTTGTATTGAACTCCATTTTTGGAGATATTTTGTAAAACTCTTTTGCAAATCTGAAAGTGTCATTTTATAGGCCATTATGCTGCCAAAATTTTTCTGGAAATGTTTATTCTCAGATTTATGAAGAATATCTAAAGTTGTGTTACTTTTGGCATTGTTTCGGGTATACCCGATTTGGCAGTTTTCAAAGAAATATTTATTTGGTGGAAATTTTGATGTATTGCATTAAAAATAAAAAAAGGAATATCAAATATGATGTAAAAACTAGTAAGAGGACATTACAATGGTATCAAAGCCAATATCTTGCCAGCCTGAGGGTTTATACCATTTTGCATGCAACCAAGTGAACGAGAAAAAAGGTATTTGCAGCGACAAAAGAACAAGGAGATTTTGTACAAATCTTTGGTTGAGGATAAAAATATAAAATCTAAAGAAAAGGTTATAATGGCTGACCTAGAGGAGATGCATAAACAATTTTTCTTAGAACTCCAGAATAACCAAAAGAAAACTGCAGATAGTTTGGCTGAGACTAGAGAAGCCCTGCAGTTATTGACAGAAAAACTTCAAGAAGTAGGGTCTACTAATGAGAGAGGAAGCACTTCAGAGGGGCCAAAAGGTTTGAAACCTACATCCTCTAAATCAAAAAAAAGTATATTCTTACCTGCAGATGAGACACTAGTATCAAATGCAACTATTAATCCTATGGAAGAGGTTACCAGAAATCTGGTTGCATTGAGGGCCACTTATAATGGCTTGGATGATGACTTTAAGGGTTCAGTTCCTTTCAAAGAATATGTGGACATGATGAATACTTTGCTGCCCAAGAAAGAGTATAGGAGAGAGCAGGACATAAGTGGAAGAGAACTCAAAAATAAAATAAGCAAATTCGCAGCCCCTACCTTTGATGGAACAAGCAAAATTTCTACTAGAGCATGGTTACAAAAGTTACAAACCTTCTTCACTCTTAATCCTATGTAGGAGCATGATGTTGTTTAGTTTGCAACACTACACTTGGAAGATGCAGCTTATGATTGGTGGTATCATGGACTGACTACTCAAGTTCATGGTCAAGTAACTACTTTTGATGAGTTTAGTCAAAGAGTGATAGATAGATTTGATCTCAAGGATGAGGAAGAGTATTTTAAAGAATTGTCAAAGTTGAGCAAACCAAATCAGTTAATGAGTATGTAGAAGAATTTCAAAAGGTGGCTGTTATGGTACCTGATATATCTGAAAAAAGAATCATTTATCTTTTCCTTGATGGTCTTGAAGATCCAATTATGGGCTTGGTTAAGGCTTTCTCACCCTCAACTTTACAGGAAGCTATCAAAAGAGGTTTGCAGCTTGAAACTTCCATGCCTAAGAAACCAATGACAAATCAAAAGCCTCCAAATCTTTGGCAACATAAGGGAAATTTTTAGAAAAAGACTTTTCCACCACCACAATCAAAGAATTTGACAAATACAACAAACAAGAAGGTAGATGAAGAGACTAAGAGTGAACTTCGAAGGAAAAAGATTTGTTTCACCTGTAGGGAGCCATAGGTTCCAGGACATAGGTGTTTGGGAAAAGGTCAAGTGCACTATATTGAGGTTGCTTCAGAATCTGATTCAGATGAGCATGAGGAATTTCATGACACTAAGGAAGAAGAAGAAGAAGAGAAAGACAAAGAAATCAGCAAGGGTGGCACTTTGGCAGCATTATCAGAAGTCCCGAGATATCATCCTTTCTGCATCCGAGGGGTATTAGCAGGGCAGAGGATGACAATCCTTCTAGATAGTGGGGCAACTCATAATTTTATAGATGAGGGGTTTGTCATAAAAAGAGGACTTAAAGCAGAAGATTTTGAAGGGTTCAATGTCACTGTAGCTGATGGATTCACTATGCCTTGCACATGTGTGGTAAAGCAACTCAAGATGACTTTGGGAGACTATGAGCTTTGTGATGACTTCTATGTTGTTGGAATTGGGGAAATAGATATTATATTGGGTGTTCAATGGTTACACTCTATTGGGGGCTATTACATGAACCATCAAACAATGGAGTTCAAGTTCCAGTCCAATGGGAAACAAGTCCTATTAAGGGGCTTATCAAATGGAGCACCCAGGGTGGTCATTGCAAAGAGGATGGAGAGGACCTTTCGAAGAGGACAAGTAGCATGGGTAACAGGAATCATAATCCATCCCACAAGCTCTTCCAAGGGACAAGGTAATTTCCATTTTGAAACTCAGAAAATTCTTGATAAGCATAGTCTAGTTTTCAATGATTTGCCCTCAGGATTACCACCAGATAGGGGATTTGAGCATGTTATAGAATTAGAACAAGGTGCAAAACCTATTATAACTACTCCATACTGCCATCCAAGGGGTTATAAAGAGGAAATAGAAAAGATTATTAAGGAACTCTTGGACATGGGATTCATAAGGCCTAGCTCTAGCCCATTCGCATCTTCTGTGGTACTTGTGAAAAAAAAGGATGGTACAATGAGAATGTGCATAGATTATAGGGCCCTAAACAAGAAGACCATAAAAAATAGGTATCCCATACCTCGTATAGATGAGCTCATTGATGAGTTACATGGTGCGTTATACTTTTCAAAAATTGACTTGAGATCAGGTTACCATCAGATTCGCATGAGGAAGGAAGATGTGGAAAAGACCGCTTTTAGATGTCACTATGGGAACTTTGAATTCATTGTTATGCCCTTTGGTCTTACTAATGCACCAGCAACATTCCAATCTTGTATGAATAAGGTATTCAACAAGCATCTTCAAAAATTTGTTTTGGTGTTCTTTGATGATATTTTGATTTATAGTAAAACATGGAAAGAGCATTTAGAGCATATAGATACTATTTTGGGCATCTTGGAGCAGCAATCCTTCTATGCTAAATTATCCAAATGTGAGTTTGGTTTGACTGAGATTATATACTTGGGACATGTTATAAGTTGCAAGGGAGTATAGGTTGATCAACAAAAGATTCAAGAAATTTTGGATTGCCCACCACCCACCAGTCTTACACAGTTGAGGGGGTTCTTTGGGTTGTATAGCTACTATAGAAGGTTTGTCAAAGGATTTTCTCAGCTTGCTGCCCCTTTGACTGATTTGACTAAGAAAGGAGCCTTTGTATGGATAGAAATGGCACAGAAAACATTTGATAAACTTAAGGAGGTGCTGAGTTCATGCCCCGTACTTGCAATTCCAAATTTCTCCTTACCTTTTGTTGTTGAATATGATGCTTCTGGAGAAGGTATAGGAGCTTTATTAACTCAAAAAGGACATCCAATAGCATTTGAGAGCAGAAAATTGAATCAACTAGAAAGAGGGTATTCCATCTATGACAAGGAAATGCTAGCTATCATCCATGCACTTGACAAATTCAGACAATATTTGGTATGTGGGAGATTTGTTGTGAAGACGGATCATAATAGCCTCAACTTCTTTTTAAACCAAATGGATTTGAATGACCATCAACAAAAATGGGTGAGTAAATTGCAAGCCTATGATTTTGAGATTGAGTATGTAAAAGGAAAGAAAAATGTAGTTGCTGATGCTCTTTCAAGGAAGCCCACTCTATGTTCTTTAACATCTATTTCAAGCTGATTGGAAGGTTTCCATAATTTCAGAGTATGCTAAAGATTCCTTTGCCACTGATATATTGCATGAGTCAGTGGATGATAATAGATACAAAGTTATTGATGAGCTGATCTATTACAAGAATAGGATATTTTTGGTGCCAAGATCAAAGATTAAGGAAAAGATATTGAGGGCCTTTCATGACACACCATTGGTTGGTCATCAAGGATATTTCAAAACATATAGGTAGATCCGAGAGTGTTTTGTGTGGAAGGGTATGAAGGAGGATGTTCTCAAACACATTAAGGAATGCATGGTATGCCAACAAAACAAGAGTGAGCAGATTTTTCCAGCTGGGTTATTGCAACCACTTCCTATTCCTGAACAAAAATGGGAAAGTATTTCCATGGACTTCATTACTGGTTTGCCTACGGCTCAAAGTAAGGATTTGATATACATAGTAGTAGATAGGCTAACCAAGTATGCACATTTCTTTCCTATTGCATCTGATTTCAAGGCATCACAAGTGGTAGAATTGTTCTTCAAAGAAATTTTTCAGATTACATGGCTTGCCTAAGAACATTGTCAGTGATAGAGATAGTAGATTTCTCAGCTCTTTTTGGAAGGAACTCTTTCATTTGATAGGGAAAAAACTCACTCCTAGTACTAGCTATCATCCTCAAATAGATGGACAAACGAAAATAGTAAATAAATGGATAGAGGGATACTTGAGGAACTATGTTTCAAATCAGCAGCATGCTTGGGTAAAATGGTTGCATCTAGGGGAGTATTGTTACAATACCTCTCATCATATGTCTATTGGTATGCCTCCTTTCCATGCTCTCTATGGTTATGATTCCCTTTCCTTTGTTGATCTATTACTTTCAGATACTAGAGTACTCACAGCACATGATTTTATTGAGCAAAGCCAAAACATACTTAAGTCTCTCAAGGATAATCTACAACATGCACAAAATCAGCAAAAATTGTATGCAGATAGAAAGAGAACAAAGAGAGTTTTTGAGGTAGGAGAATTGGTATTTCTTAGGTTGCAGCCATATAAGAAAAGTACCTTGAAGAGGAGTGGGGTAGAGAAGCTCAAGCCAAGGTTTTATGGGCCCTATAAGATCATCAGAAAGATAGGAGAGGTAGCTTATGAATTGGAGCTTCCACCTAATAGAAAAATACATAATGTTTTTCATGTTTCTTGCTTAAAGAAGGTTATTGGACAGCAGATCATGGTATCTATAGAGTTACCACCTCTTGATGATGAAGGGAAATTAGTTTTAATACCAGAGGAGGTGTTGGATACAAGGGAAAGAAGATTGAGAAATAGAAACATCACAGAGCATCTAGTCAAATGGAAGGGATTACCATTAGAGGACGCAGCTTGGGAAGGAGTAGAGATTCTTGAACATCCCAACCTTCATTGCTTGAGGACAAGCAATATTTGGGAGGAAGGACTTGTCATGTCCCCTTTTCAAAATAATTCAAATTAATAACTTTTCCTATGGCGGTGAGGTGTTTTAAATAAATTTTTGGGAAAAGTGTCTAATTTTTTGCAACCAATGGGATGAGAGGAATTAAATATCATTGAAAATATAATTATTCTACCCTCTTGGTCATGAGTTAGGGTTATGCACTCTTTTTAGAGGGTTTGGAAACATTTTGGGCTCATTCTTGGACTTGATTTTTGCTCATTACTTTGTTGTTCTTCAGAGGCTGCTAAACCTGTGGAGAAGGAGACCCAAAGATGGGAGTTTGTAGGTTTCCAAGAAGGTTAAGGATGGGAGTTTGAGGCTCTTCCATGTGCAAGCTCATGCAGAGTTTGCCTTTGTGCCAAACAATGCAGATTTGTGTGTGTTTTGGGTGTGTTTACAAGTGTGTTTCAGCAAGGGTTTGTGTTTTCAGTTAAGTTTTATGTATCAGTTTAGTTTGCTGCTGTATTGCAGCCATTTTGCTGTTAAAATAGAGTGGAATAAGTGTGTTGGGTCATGATTCTTTTTCTGTGTGATTTTTATAGTGATTTTGGTGTTTCCGGGCTATTTTTGTGTTGTTTTGGAGCCCGTTGAGCTTTGTATTGAACTCCATTTTTGGAGATATTTTGTAAAACTCTTTTGCAGATTTGGGAGTGTCATTTTATAGGCCATTATGTTGCCAAAATTTTTCTGGAAATTTTTATTCTCAGATTTATGAAAAATATCTAAAGTTGTGTTACTTTTGGCATTGTTTCGGGTATACCCGATTTGGTGGTTTTCAAATAAATCTTTATTTGGTGGAAATTTTGTTGTATTACATTAAAAATAAAAAAAGGAATATCAAATCTGATGTAAAAACCAGTAAGAGGACATTACAAAAACAACATCTTACCATGAGCTAGACAAACAAACAAAAATAGAACTATGATATTGAGCCAAGATATCCCTCATACAAAGGCCTTCAATAGAACAAGGCCTTTTAAGAACTTCCTTTTGATGCAGAGAAAAGAACCCATCAACACTCACAAGAATAGAATCCACCTCATTAGGAGAAGTATGAAATGATAGCTAACGTTAGGAAAGTTAAATCCCTCTCATAGTAGGAGTGATATTTGTGGTTAGGATAGCTAAAGCCCCCTCAAAGAAGCACCACAACCTCATGGGCGAATCAACCAAGAAAGCCTCAGAAATATTAACCTGAATAGAAGGATCCTATTTTATCAAAACCAATACCAAAAGAAGTAACATCAACTTCTTTCTTATACCCCGACAACAATAAAGAAGAATCTACAAGGGTAGAATCCAACACTACAAGAGAAAAAGGAAGAAAAACCTACAAGACTTGGGAAACAAAAGCCCCCACACAGAAGCTTCAAAATCCTTTGGAACCTACCTAAACCCTCTAGGACAACCAGCTCAATCTCAAGGGAACCCTCCAAAAAACAACTCCACAACAAATTTGCATCCTATTTTTAACAAAACCACAAGCATGGAACCGATAGCTCCTCACAAATAACTCCAAAAGGATTTAAATAGAGGCTATGAAGCCAACAATCAAAGAATTAAAAATAATCATCAAAACCACTTGGGGAGAGAGCATAGAGTTGAGGGGAATACCCTCTATCAAGGATGTTCCCACCAAGAAAACTTTAGAGACAAGCATGAGAAAAACAATCCAAATCTGGGTAATCATATCCCCTACCCAAAATAAATAATGACATTTAGAACCAGCCTTAAAGTCTATTTGAATAACTAACATAGACAAAGGGGATCCCTCTATTTGACACCCGAGAAACAAAATAGCTGGACTACCATGTACCAAGAATGTGTTCTGGAAACCACCATATTTACACAAGCCACTTTGAAGGCAACAAACTTGTTAAAACCATTTTTAGAGAAACCCCCACTTTAAGTGATGTTGCACAAAGTCATCCAAACATGCCTAATCTAGGTGAGTGTATTTGCATAGGGAACAAAGTGATAGCTATTTTGTCTTCCTCAATTGTGTCACTATCATTTCCTTCTCCCTCCTCCTCATCACTGCCTACTCTCTTCCCTTCACCACCATTACTTAGGGCTTTCCCTCCTACTCTTACTCCTGTCATTAATAATCTTTTCACTCACACATAGTTGTTATATAAGTGTTAAAGTTATATAAGTTTTGAAGTTAAAGTTAGCGTACATAATTTAATTATTGCATGAAACCTCCATCTAATGATGCATAGGGAGATCTAGTGTACAATAGTTTAAATTTTTGCATTTCTTGAAACCTACCTACTGACGATGCAAAGAAAGTTGAGTGAGAACATGCCCCAATCAAGGAAATGCAAATCGATTAAGCGGCGTAGAATGTGTGTAAGGAAATGTCAATTCAAAAGAATGTATTATACATAATAAAACACTCAGAATTACAAATCAATACAACACAAAGATTGGAAAAAAGGAAACTATAATAAATATAAATATGCAAACCAAATTAGCACAAATGTAGCATCCTTGATGCAACGATTTGTCCCTTGTTAAGAGATCAAATGTGTGCTCATGATCTTGACTTTGTGAAGGTGCTAAAAGTGCTCAATCTAGTGTTGTTGATGGCCCATGATGGTGATATGATGAAGCTTGCAAGAATATGCTAGTAGTAGCATGAATTCTTCAAAATGGCATGAAGTTTGTACAATCTCAAAGTGGCAAGAGTTATCTAAATTCTAAATCACACATTGCATGTTGCATAATGAGAGAATGAGAGGATTTTCACCTAAGTGTAGGAGAAAATGGAATGGAGGGTTGGGATTGAAAGATTAAAATCAAGGGTGGAGAATGGTTAGGGTTCTCACCTTCCATTAGAGGTTGAAAAGTGTCAACCTAATAAGCCATGAGAGGACATAGGAGGTTGGGAGAAGTGATGGGTGGAGTGAAAGGAAGATTTTCCATAAAAGGCACTTCTTGGCCCCACACTCAAGAGTGCATGGGATAATTTAATAAAGGAATATTAAATTCCTTGGAGGAGACAAGTGGAGAAGAGACCAATGTGGGTCCTTTCCAAAAGTAGTTGGCATTTACGGTTGAGGTGGCTTTGAGAAGAAGGATACTTATGGCATGGGTTGACTTTGGAGTCTAAGCTTTATGATTAGGGGTGTGCACATGATTAAATAAGAGATAATTAGACTAATAAAGAAGGATTAGAGTGTAAGTGGAGAATGTAGGAGGAATTGAAATCAAAGAGAGAATGAGTGGAGGAATTTAAAATTTAATTCCAAGTGGGAAAAACGAGAGATTTTGAATTAAATAATAATTCAAAACTAGACGAAAGGGCTAAGAAAATCTAATTAAATAAATATGAAAGTTTATTTAATTAAAAGTGACTAGGGTCCATAGATAAATTAATTAAATTAATTTACCTAAGCCTATGGAGGAAATGGACATTAATTAAATAATTAAATTATTTAATTAGTAACATGACTATAGAAGAGAAGGGTTAATGTGAGAATTTTCCAATAACTACCAAGATCTAGAGGCCTAATGATTAGCACATAAGAGAGAATAAAATATTTGATAAAAAAACAATTGTATTCTCATCAATGATGCAATAATGGATCAGCTGGATTCGATTAATTAAATACAATGTAAATGGCCCTTCTTATAAAGGCAAGGCCATAGGGAATGAGAGAGCATACAATCATGACATGTGGCCCAATGAGATACAAGGGTAGGTAAGGGTATGTAGGAGAAATAATAGAATATTTCACTAAAGGTGGATCACCCACGAAAGGTGGAATGTGATAACAAGATAACACCACAAAAGGGTAACATTATGGATTTGTGTTGCACTTAGAACTAATACGTGTGATCCAATCGGAAGCATTCCGGTTGGAATGGTTCAATGTGGCAGTCACGTGGCATCGGCATGGCAAAGGGGTTCCGACCGGAATGACTTTGCTATATAAGCTACGAAAAAAACTTGTTCCCCTCATTTTGCACTGACTAGCTTAGAGTTTAGCAGTTGAGAAGAAGAAGGGGGCAAAGAAGTTTGGCCGAAAAAGTTTCCTAGGTAGGTATTTTTTATTTTTTTTAAATGTTTTTCAAAAAACAACTAGTATTAATATATTAATGTTTTAGTTTTTTTCATAATTTTGTATAGTTTATTAATTTATTAGTTTTTTAATGCTTAATAATATATTAGTTTTTTAAAAATTTAATGCCTAATAATATATTAGTTTAAAAAAATTTAATGACCTTAAGTATTTATAAATGTTGTACCCATATACATTTAGATGTTAAAATGTTATCCTACGACCTCTCAAGACACCTAGGGCACCTTAAGATAATTACAATCCCTTAAGATACCTAGGACAAATTAGTACATCTTTTGATATCCTAAGACACTTAGGAGAACTTAGTACATCCTAGGACCTTTTAAGACATCATATAACCCCTTAGTACATCCTAGAAACTATTAAGACATGAACGACCCCATATGACACCATAAGACCCTTTAAGACCCCTAATGAATGTAATGACCCCTTATGACCTCTAATGCCCCTTAAGATCGTTTATCACCCCTAATGAACCCTATTGACCCCATAACACTCCATAGGATCATATAGTGTCATAAGGGGTCATATGGTGTCGTAAGGGGTCATATGGGGTCCTTAGGGGCCACACATGTGTGGCCCCTTAGGACCCCATATAACACATGTGTGGCCCCTTAGGATCCCATATAACCCCTTATGACACCATATGACCCCATATGATCATATAGTGTCCTAAGGGGTCATATGGGGTCATATAGGGTCCTAAGGGGCCACACGTATGTTCTAACACATGTGTGACCCCTTACGATCCCATATGACCCCTTTTAACATCCTAGTAGGTACAACATACCCCTTAGGACACCATATGACCCCATAGGATCATATAGTGTCCTAGAGGGTCATATGGGGTCCTAAGGGGCCACATATGTGTTAGAACACATGTGTGACACCTTAGGACCCCATATGACCCCTTTTAATGTCCTTGTAGGTACAACATACCCCCTAGGACACCATATGACCCCTTTTAAAGTCCTTGTAGGTACAACATTCCCCCTAGGACACCATATGACCCCATATAATCATATAGTGCCTGAAGGGGTCATATGGGGTCCCAAGGGGCCACACATGTGTGACCCCTTAGGACCCCACATGACCCATTTTAAATTCCTAGTCGGTACAACATACCCTCTAGGACACCATATGACCCCATATGATCATATAGTGTCCTAAGGGGTCATATGGGGTCCTAAGGGACCACACATGTATTCTAACACATGTGTGACCCCTTAGGACCCCATATGACCCCTTTTAACATCCTAGTAGGTACAACATACCCCTTAGGACACCATCTGACCCCATAGGATTATATTATGTCTTACAGGGTCATATGGTGTCCTAAGGGGACACACGTGTTAAGGGCCCACACATATGTTCTAGCACATGTATGGCCCCTTAGGATGCAATATGACCCTGTATGATCATATAGTGTTCTAAGGGGTCATATGGGGTCTTAAAGGACCAGACATATGTTAAAACACATGTGTGACCCCTTAGGACCCCATATGACCCGTTTTAAAGTCCTACTAGGTACAAGATACCCCCTAGGACACCATATAACCCCATATGATCATTTAGTGTCATAAGGGGTCATATGGGGTCCCAAGGGGCCACACATGTATGACCCCTTAGGACCCCATATGACCCGTTTTAAAGTCCTAGTAAGCACAACATACTCTCTAGGACACCATGTGACCGCATATGATCATATGGTGTCCTAAGGGGTCATATGGGGTCCTAAGGACCCCTTCTGGCTCGTTATAGCCCCTAATGGCCCCTACTGACCTCATATTACCCCATAGGATCATATAGTGCCATAAGGAGTCATATGATGTCATTAGAGATCATATGGGGTCCTCAGGGGCTACACAACCTTAGGACCCCATACGACCACTAACAACACCATATGACCCCTTAGTATATGACCCCTACTAACCCCATATTACCCCCTCGGATCATATAGTGTCCTATGGGGTCATACAGGGTCCTAAGGGGTCGCTCATGTGTGACCCCTCAAGACCCGGCCATATGACCCCTTTTAAAGTCCTAGTAGGTACAACATACCCCCTAGGACACCATATGACCCCATACAATCATGTAGTGTCCTAAGGGGTCATATGAGGTCCTAAGGGGTCACACATGTGTTCATGTGTGACCCCTTAGGACCCAATATGATCCCTACTGGCCCCATAGTGACCCCATATTACCCCATAGGATCATATTGTGCCATAAGGGGTCATATGGGGTCATAAAGGGTCACACATGTTTTCTAGCAAATGTGTGACCCCTTAGGACCTCATATTACCCCTTTTAAAGTCTTAGTAGGTACAACATACCTACTAGAACACCATATTATCCCCTAGGATCATATAGTGTCTTAAGGGGTCATATGGGGTCCTAAGGGACCACACATGTGTTACCCCTTGGGACCCCATATGACCCCTTTTAAAGTACTAGTAGGTAAAACATACCCCCTACTAATATCTTATGATCATCTCAAATCCATGCTATCTGATAAGGCTTAGGGTATTTCAATCTGTCCAAATTCAACTTATTCACCATCTCCTCCAAAACAAGATTATCTGAACTAACACTATCAATAATGACTTTACAACACTTACCAGATACCTTACATCTGGTCTTGAACAAATTCCTCCTCTGCAAGGTTTCCTCATCATCTTCGGTATGACACAATACTCTCCTCATCATCAACAATTCTCTATCTTTCAGTTTGTTAGCTGATCGAGTATGGTCTTCTTCTACCATTGTTGTTCTTCCAATGTTCTCTGCCTATTCAAAAGCACGATGTCCTTCTCCTCTGCAATTAAAGGATTCTCCTCTAAACACTCTCTTATCTTGTCTTCTGCCATCTTTTCCATTACCTTCATTCTGGTAACCATCGGGTTCTCTTCTCTAGTAGAAATTTTTGTCATCCTTCCAGTACAAACTACCTTCCTTGCTTACTTCCTTGTTCTATTATCTAGTCTACATAGGTTCCTCTTCCTCCGGAATATCCTCTTCCTCCTTGAAATCTTCCTTCGGGAAACCTTCCACCTCTACCTCTTTGTCTCTACTCATGGCTTTTGTTTAGCTTCTCTTCTGCTTTTAGGGCATATTGATAACCTTCTTCAACACTCTACAACTTGATCAAACTGAGTTCATCTTGTATAGAAATCCACAACCCATTCAAATATCTTGCAAATTGTTCAACCTCATCATCAATGTGTTTGGAACTAATATTCAACTTGTAGAATGCTTCAGTATACTCCTTCACATTAGGTTCCTTCTACTTTAGGATATGCAACTTTTGAAAAAAATTTACTTGATAATCAACTGGCATAAACTTTGATTTTAACTTGCTAACCATCTACTCCCATGATTTGATCTTCTCTTTAGCTCTTCTCTGTCTATCAACCTAAAAAATGTTCCCAAGATAGTGATGCATGACCTTTCAACTTAGTACAAGCATATCTTTCCTTCTTATCTTCTGTGGCGCCTTTAAAATCAAAATAATTTTCCATCTTTGTGATCTAGTCTAACAATTAATCTCAATCCAATCTGCCATCATAATCAGGTGGACTATAATGCAGTCTGGTATTCACTCTAGACAATGCCCTTATCAACCTTTCTTCATTTGAATCATTCATCGGTGGAATTGCTACATCTTCTTCTGGTGCTTCTTCTTCTTCATCTTCACTCACATCTTCAATATGTTGACCTCTTCTCTAGTCTATTTCAATAGCTTCAAACCAGGCTGCAATTCCTCTCAACATTTCTATCACAACATGGTCTGCATTTCCACACGCTCCACCATTCCTAGTTTTAGGTCAGATCTACAATCTGCCACCCTACAACAAAATCTTCAAGACAATGCAATCTCTAGAATGAAAACTTGCTCTGATACCACTTGGTGAAATCACGGTTAGGAGGGACCTCAAGGAGATCAATCTGGACCATGCAACAGGAATAAAACACAATAAAAATAAGATAATATGATGGAGGCAATGCAGAATTGATTTAATTATATCATGAAAACTAATTATAATTTGTTGGCAACATGCAGGCTACAAGATTCATCTCACTGGCTTGAATACATACAAGCTCAATTATAGTTTTGATCCACTTTGGACCTCTTAATCTCAAGATGGATCTTATATGTTCTAAAAATTGACTTCTACAAACTTAATTAAATTGATTTATATGATCAAGAGGGATCCATGTTGGCCCAAGATGAATCAAATACTGATGATCAAGATGAAACGTGTAAAACCACCAGATCGGCCTTCACCAAAGAGAATCCTCTGGAAAATCCAAAGGATGAAGTACGGACCAAAGAGAAGGTCGGCCACACATCAAGGAACATTGGAAATAATGAACTGGAGTTCTACAAGCTACTGAAAGGATCTGCAAGATTCACCAAAAGCCAAAATAAGTCCAAGCAGTTCTGGTGTTCTAAGTCAGAAAACTATCTCGGAATCCAGAATCGATAACTTGTCGGAAAAATATCCAAACATCATGTGGACTTAGAGTAAGGAAGATAATCATGTCCACAAGCAAAATCTAGCTCTGCAACATCCAATGAGAAAATGCAAGAAATTGTAGGAAAAAATACTAAAACTGCAAAACAGGAAACAAACTAAGAAGAAATATATTTGGTTGATGCAAGATTTCCAAGAACCAGGGATGTTCTTGCATCAACATGTTTTCTCTGAAGGTGTAGGAAAAATGTAAAAAAGACTTGTAATACTTTTAATTAAACTATACAAACATTTTAAAAAGAAATAATCGAGAAACAACTTACTAATTTAAACATTTTCATCAACTGAATACAATAAATGTCAAATGGAAAAACCCTAATCATTAAGGTTTGTTCTACAATCCATTGTGGCTTTAATTTATATTGGTTAGCTTACATGCCAAATCTTGAATTGGCATGCTTTCATTTTCCACTAGAAGAAAATTCCAAATATCCATAGAAAATCAAATATGGTGCAATTTCTTAAAAAAATTAAAATTCAAAAGAATAAATTTATCTTGTATTTTAAAGTATTTTAGAATTAAAATATAAACACTAAAACCTACATCAATTTATACTGAATTTAAAATTTGAATACTACTATCCTGAATGAGAAATGATAATTTTTTGTAATCTTTGATATAAAGTTAGATACTAAAACCCTATAACATTAGCAAATGCATTGTAAATCATATAACCATTGCATCTAAATTTCAATTAACAATATCAAATTTATGGTTTGTTTCAAACCCTAAACCAAAATCAAGTTTTAGGCTTTAATCCCTAATACAAGTTCATTCAATTCATTTGTATGCTAAATCCAAAACTCACGATTTTTGAGCTTCCATTATGAATTTCAAAACACAAAAAATCTAACGTGATAAAAATAAACCCCATAAACAATGAAAGTAAATAAATATCTACACTCAAAATCCACTTATTTCTCACATTTATCAAATTATCAACTACCAAAATTTAGCAATAAGCCTAACATGAAATTCCAAGAACCAAAATTCAAAGTGATAACTATGCCAAACAAACTATAAAGTCAAATTTAAGCCCAATCGAATCCACAAATTCTAGCATTTTGAACATGTATTTTTTAATTTCTATTTATTAACATATATATTTGAATGTAATGAGTAAAACTTGAATTAAATGTTGTTATACTTCAAAATCAAAATCATTTAAAATCGATGCGGCAATTAAAGTACCTCCAAAAGGATATCCTCATCAACTAAATAGTGTTGTAGATTTGGTCCTCCACAACATAAAACATATTCTTATATGAAACCTTAAGCCCAAATTGGCCTCCTTAATAGTATTTGTGTTAGACAATAATGGTAGCCACGACAAATACAGTGAAGACAATGCTGGGTATATGAAGCCCAACAGTCACGTGGTTGTTTGTCTTCCCTAGAAGACTCTTCATTTCATATTTGATGTGTTTATATAAATGGTTGTGTGCAGCCCATACAAAGTGTACTGTGTATTTGCATTATTCATTAATAGAAGAACTCCCTGCGTTTCTGGTGGACGTAGCCACTTAGTGGTGAACCACATTAATCTTGTGTCTTGAGCTCTTTGTTGTGTCTATTATTCTTTCTGCTCTTTTCTGTTCATTATTATGTGTTTTCTCTGCTCGTTTTTTAAACTAACAATTGGTATCAGAGCCACAGTTGGCTTGAGTAGAGATGGGATCCGATTGGATAGTTGATCCTGGAGTTGGGTGCTTTTATGTTATCAATAAACAGGCTGAAGTTTCAGATGATGAGGCCGAATCAGTCATCGAAAAATTTCTTGGTAGACTAGACTCGGTAGAGAGTGATGTCCAAGTGGAGGTTGAAACCAAATGTCATTGGTGGGATGGCTGGAAATTGGAGGGGACTTTGGCTGAAGAAGAAGAGGGTTTGTTGTTATCGTTGTTTGAAGAAGAGACTAGTTTGTTTCCCTTCCAAGATGAGGAGGATGCCTCCCGAGGTGAGGAGGATGTAGTCTCGAATCTAGCGAATGAGGATGACGCTGAAGAAGAACAAGCAGATTGCAAAAGTGATGATTTATTGTTGCAGATTGCAGCAGTGGAGGTAGAGTGGAATGCATTGATTGCTGCACAAGTTTCTGCACAAAATACAACAAATTCATTCAGTGAGGCAACCGTGAGAATTGGGAGTGATGTTTGTAGGCTATTCACACCTGTACAAGAGTTTTATATTTGGGTATTAAAATCTAATAATGGTGATCTAGATATTCTATTACGGGGGAGCACAAAAACAAGAGACTTTGAGGGAGGAGTGTATTATGAATCTGTTGATGGTAGTGTTCCTGATTATGGATTACCGGATGAAGTAGTTAGAGAATATTTTTTTAACTCTGATCTGACTTGGAGAAGATTAATTCGCATTGTTCATGAACAGAGTTTGGCAATATTAAAATCTTCTCAATAGCTGGTTGTAGTATGAGCCTTGGAATGGAGATGTAGGGAAGGTTACAGGCTGTGTCAATTGGACTTCATGGGGGAGATTGTTGGGTATATGAAGCCCAACAGTCACATGGCTATTTGTCTTCCCTAGAAGACTCTTCATTTCATATTTGATATGTTTATATAAATGACTGTGTGCAGCCCATACAAAGTGTACTGTGTATTTGCATTATTCATTAATAGAAGAACTCCCTGCGTTTCTGGTGGATGTAGCCACTTAGTGGTGAACCACGTTAATCTTGTGTCTTGAGCTCTTTGTTGTGTCTATTATTCTTTTTGTTGTTTTCTATTCATTATTATGTGTTTTCTTTGCTCATTTTTTAAACTAACAGACAATTATACTCTCATTAACAGTTGTCTCCACACGTGCCCACTAGCGATCCATGGAAACTCACAACCATTTTGGAGACAGATCAACCACCCAAAAAAACATTAGAAGTCTATCAAAAATATTTTCAAGAAAAAATAATGCAAAGGACTAAAATAGAAGTAAAAAACAAGCACAAAAATTTGTCCACAAGTAAAAATGGGCAGCGTGAGACAATTTTCCAGTGGGGAAGCTCCCCACAGGAAATAGACTATTGGCTAAAAATATCAATATAAGAGGTTGTTATTCTTAAAAATTTGACTTTTAATTCACATATGAATTTTTCTAATGCATATATATGTTTTACTACTATTTTTTTGGGTTTACCAGTGCACCATTAATTGCAAATATCTATTTTGGTTGTAGGAGGAAATATATTCGGCATGGATATAATGAACCTAGTACTAGAAAAGGAGATAAGAACCAGCAACATAATAATCTAGTGGATCTAGATGAAGCATAATTATTAGGAATAATGAATAAACTAGACCACCTATCTCAGTTGACTAGGCCATATAATGTAGTTGTGTTGTAAGATCCACTATTATAAGAAATAATTTAGGGAATCATTGAGTCAATCGTGGAAGTTATTAATCTACAACAACAATTATTAAATTGTAACATTTCCATTTTCATATCAATTATATTTTCAATTCTTTATTTTATGAATAATTTCATGGTAGCAAAAATTGTGTTAATCAACCCTCATGCTCTACCCAAGTTTGTGTTAATTGAATCAATCCAAATAGAAGAGGGGGTTTTGAGTATCATCAACCCAAGTCTGAGGGAAAATTGGGTTGTAGTGGAGTAGAGGGAAAGAATGTAGGATTTTAAAGGAAGTGTGATGTAATTCAAGTAAAAGGAAGAGAGGAACTTGGCAGCATCAACCAAGAAGAAAAGAGTTGGAGTCTTCATCCAGGAAAACGAGATTGAGTGTAGCCATTGAATGAGTATAGCAACAAAAGATGCAAATTGAAAGCATTGATAATAGAAGAGATTTGAGAAGAGTTGAGGTAATATGCAGAGAAGGAGAGAGGCGTTTGACAAGACATTATTTTAAATAAATTTATTATACAATCTAACTGAATAAAGTTGTGTTATTTCTTTGTTACAATCAAAATAAACAGAATCTTTGTTGTGTCTCGATCATGTTGGGTTTTAAAGTTGTAGGCAAGAGGTAGCATCTTGCATCAAGTTTAAATGTTGCATATCACGTTACTGCACAAGAATATTGCATATGATACTAATTACACAAATCCATCACATTTCACATGTAATTTAAGTATTTATATATTATATAATCATGTTGGCAATTGACACTCAATTGGTTGGTTTCACTATGTTGTCATTGATGGCAACATGATATTTTGTTTCGGCTTCATGTTTTGGTTCAGTTGTGTACCGGCAGGCACTTCACAAACACTACACCGGCATCAGCACCAGCACCAGCAAGACAAAAGGATTTCTTTGGTTACTGGCAATGCTGGCCGACATGGTTTACAATATGGTTATCAGTATTGGAGGTTGACATCTCTTGAATCCGGCATCGACAATTGTTTTTAATATTTATACATTTATGTTATGTAGTTGACATGTAATTTGATATTGTAATTATCTCTGTAAGCTAACATAAGGCATAATAAGTTGTATAGGGTATATAGATCAGTTGGATTAAATCACTTTTGATATAGATAATGGACATGAAAATAAACATAGTGATGGATATGTGAATGAGATACAATGTGAAATATATCAGAGGAGGAAGGAAGTTTTGCAAAGTCGGGATGATGAAGAGAGAGATGCACTTAAGGAACAATGTCTGAAATTTAGTTAGGAGAACATGGTTATGAAAAATGAAATGCAAGCTATAAGTATGAAGATGTCTAAGGAGATTGAGGACCGAAAGAAAAAGAAAGAAAATCTTGTTGTATCCCTAAAGAACAAATTTGAAGAATGCGGTAGGTTGATTCATGAGAATGATATGTTGAGAACGGATTTAGTACAATCCCAGAATAATGAACAAGAGCTTGAGAGACAAATAATAATTCTGAGAGAAGATTTAACTACTACAAGTGAGTATAAAGAAAAATTCAAGATTTAACTTGGATTTGAGCATGTGGCTACCCTGGAAGATTCGGTTGGAGCATTTTTCCATGTTCTGGAGGGAGTTGTCTATGTTGAAGATGTTAGAGCATACATACACTATCACATTGAGGAATTGGGAACATCTGAAATAAAGGGCATGTACATGAGCCAGCTGATGGGAGAATCTAGAAAGATCAAACCGACATACAAACACATTGAAGACTTAGGGTTTACCAGCATTTTGGACATCCTAAAATTCAAAGATGAGATAATTAGGTATGTTTTGAGAAGAGTACATGGGGAGTTTATCTGGTTAGATAGACCTTACAAGATCACCAAGGAAGTCATCAGGGCAATTATTGGTTTACCATCGGCTTGGCAACATCTAGATAAGAAGGTTTCGAATGATTATGTCAACAAAATCACTAGTGTGACATCTGATAGGAGATCTATGAGAATAAGCACTATTACTGACACAAACATCAGATTCGGTAGCATGATCATTGGGTATAAGGTAACTCGGTCGAACTGACTGAATTCTGTTTCTAGTTCCTGCATTTTCACTACATACAAAATGATGAGAGAGAATGTGAAATTGGATCTATGCAGTTGGATGTTAGATGAGTTATTAATAAACCTAGGAAAAATTAAGGGAGAAAAGATGGGAACTTTCTGGTATGGAAACTTAATAGTCTACTTAATGTTATTTTTCATGAATGATACACCCAGTTTTGGCAAAAAGCAATGGGTATTTGACATCCCGATAGGGAGACAATTGAAACAATCAATTGCTGCTTCAAGAAGTCAGAGAGATGATAAAGTATGGGGATATTTTAAGGGGTTTCAAAAATCTATGAAATCTAGGGAAAGGGTTCCTATGCATATTGTAGAAAAATATTCAACTGACATATGCTTCATGGTGAAGAAGGATGAAACACTTATGAAAGAGGTTAAGCCATTGAAGATTTGGATTGAGGAAATGGGCTATGAAGTGGATGCACAAATCCTTGAGGCTTATTTAAAAATGTTGATTGATGCACCTATTGATGAGGCAGAGAAGCCCTACGGTACTACGGAAAAAAAATCACAAGAGGTTGAAACAGAGTTCAACCGGAAAAAGAGAGAGAAGCAAGAAGGAAAATTAAGAAAATTTCTTGAGAAGGTCTCGCAGGAGATCAAAGCATTAATTGATGTTGTCCCGGAGAAAGGCAGGAAGAGGAAGAATCCAAAAGTACACATTGAGCCTACTACTATAGAGTCTGAATCTAAGGATTACACACCCTTGGAATTCAACAAGGTTGTAAGGAAGAAAATAGAGGAAACTAAGGTAGAAGCTAAAAAGCAACTGGTTAGGAAGGTTACATTCAAAATACTAGCACAAAAGCAAGCACCAAAAGTAACCACTTCAGTTGCATCTAATACTACAAAGAGGAAGAAGAAGAGTGACATCGATCTAGCAATTCAATCTGGTAATGTGACTATCATTCCATCTAAAACTTGTGCAGAGTTAGTAGATGAAGTCACTAAGGATGGCATGTTAAAGAATGTACAATTTTATTATGAAAACTTAGAGTATGATGAACAAAGAGAGGTAAATGAGAAAGAGTCATTTGCACATATATTAAGTGGACTTGTATCCATTTTTGGCACTTTCAAAACTAGTTGGGATACCTATCTTGAGCTATTGGAGAAGGCTTATCCAAAAAAAATTAAATTTGTTAAGCTTAGGTAAGATACTTTTGGGATATTCATTGTACAGTTTTTATTTATCTTTGACATTCCTTTTAGAATTTTTGATTGTATTGATGTCAAAAGGGGAGTGATATAGATGTTAAAAAGAATAAAAGGATTTGTATACATTAGTGTGAGATATGGAGTTATGGGAGTATGGAGTAATTTGCATTAATGAATATTCAGCTCAGGGGGAGCAGGCAGGATGGAACCGATAGATGAAACCTTGACCATTTTTCACATGAGTGTTGCCATCAATGCCAAAAGGGGAGATTGTTGGCAATTGACACCTAGTTGGTTGGTTTCAATATGTTGTCATTAATGGCAACATGATATTTTGTTCCGTCTTCATGTTTTGGTTCAGTTGTGTACTGGCAGGCACTTCACAGACACTACATCGGCACCGACACCAACATCGGTCGGGTAGAAGGATTTCTTTGGTTACTAGTAATGTAGGCTGACATGGTTTAGAATATGGTTATCGGTATTGGAGGCCAACATCTCTTGGATCCAACATCAGAAATTGTTTTTAATATTTATGCATTTATGTTATCTAGCCGACATGTAATTTTATATTGTAATTATCTTTGTAAGTCGACATAAGGTATGATAATTTATATAGGGTATATAAATCAGTTGGATTAAATCAGTTTTGATGTAGATAATGGACATGAAAATAAACATGGTGATGGAAATGTGAATGTGATATAATGTGAAATATATCAAAAAGATTATGTATGTGAGGATATTTATGTAAAGGTCATTCAGGTAAAGGGTTTAGGGTTTCAAACCGGAATAGACAGAGCTTAAACCAGAATTGTATTCTGACTTAGAAGATGCTATCTTAGCAGTTCAACACTTCTCTGGATTGTATTCTGGATTTATATGTAGTCAATGAGGCTCCATTTGTCATTGAGCAGTGTGCTCTAGGTTGTAAGCCTTCCTGCAAGTGGGGGCCCCTTATATTTTGTAATATCTCTTCATATGGCCAGTGGATTGATATTGTGGGTCACAAATCCCACCATGGTTTTTTCACGTATAATTTTTTGTTATGATTCTCATTTATGTGATTGTCTTATTGGTTGCTTTACTTCTTTCAAATTTTGTGTGTACTGGTATACCGGTTGGTGTATGCATGTTTTAATAAGGCTCAAATTGATCATTTCGGTATAACACTAATTCACCCCCCACTCCCCCCCCCTCTCAGTTTTATTGGATTCCAACACATCATTCATTAGACGAGCATAATATAATGCTCATAATTAACCTTAGTGATAGAAAGTATCAAGTTTAGGATAAGAGTCTGTCAGATGTTTTTAAAAAAAGTATAATAGAAGTTTGATAAAAGACCATAAATTGAGTCAAAACATGGACTCGTCACCACCTCTCATAGATTTCTCTCCTACTCAAATGATGAGCATGAAAATCCTCTCATAAAGAACATGAGATGCAAGGAGAATTATTTGTTGATCTAATCTATCTGGAAAATTAGTTATAGCATCAGTAGTAGCATCAAAATCCAAAATGGGTTTCAATCACCTCAAAGGACTCCCACCTAGATTCTCTTCTAGATCACTTATCACAATTTAAAGAAAAATGAAATAGGTTATAAATAAGGTAAATCTTGTAGTGATGAGTTGATTTGTTGACAACACTAAAATTAATATAGTTTGTGAGGCATGCTAAGTCAACCATAATGGAAGAAGGTCATGGATGTTGAGCATGACTCTCTAATAAAGAATCAAACATGGGAACTTTTTGATATGCATGCAGAAAAGAAAGCCATATGCTACAAATAGGTTTTCAAGATAAAATAAAAGTTAGATGGATCTATGAAAAATACAAAGGATTTTTTACAAAGAGATATGCTCAGTAGGAGGAAATTTATTATGAGGACCTTTGTACCTACTATAAAGCTAAAAGAAAAAAAAATTGTTTGTGGATTGGAAGCACAAAAATCATGGAAGCTTCACTAAATGAATGTCAAGTGTTATTTCCTAAATGGTGATCTAGATGAAGAAATATAAATGACTTGATTACGAGGCTTCATTGACTATGTCATCTCATAAGTCACTTTATGGCCTAAAGGAAAAGCCTAGGGCATAATACATAGAAATAATTGGTCACCTATTACAGCCTAGTTTTATCTATTGCCTCTCGAAGCAAAATTTATTTATTAAAAAGGTAGGCACATAGATTGTCATTCTTATTTGTATGTGGATAATCTTGTGATCACGAAGCTTAGACAATCTCATTGATTATGTAAAGAATGATTTGAATAAATCTTTTAACATGATAAACTTGGGGCTACTTCACTATTGTCTTGTCTTTGAGATATGAAAAAATAAAAATCACATTTCTATTTTACAAATGAAATGTGCCAAGACACTCATAGAAAATTATAGAATTTCATATTGTAAACCTGTGTCAATTCCAATGGAGAAAGGTTTGCAACTCTCTCAATTCTAAGATTCACCTCAAGTAGATGCAACTCTTTACAATTAGCTTGTTGTGAGTCTCGTTTACTTAACATATATCAGACTACACTTATGCTTTGTTGTCAACTATATTTTACAATGTATGGAGGAGATAAAGAAATGTTATTAAGATGCATGTAAGCATGTTTGAGATATTTTTTAGGTACAATTGATTATGGTTTGGAATATAAGAAGAAACCTCAGTTCTTCTTATAGGGTTATACTATGTTGGATCTTTTGATGACAAGAAGTCAACTACGTGATATATTTTTCATCTCAAGTCTATATATTTTTTATTGATTAGTAAGATGAAAATTGTTGTTTATCTATCATCCATCAAGCTATATATAATGTCACATGAGGAACCAAGTGCAAATTAATTTGGTTATATTACATGTTGGTTGACATGAATATTCTTGAAGAAAAGCTACCTACTCTTTATTGCAACAATCAAGGTGTGTTGAAGCTTGTGAAGAATCTAGTTATTCATGAAAGAATAAAGAATATTGATATAGAATGTCATTATATTAGAGAAAAATTATTTAACTGCCACATCCATCTCTAGTACTACCCAATAGACTCTTAGATAGCTAATATTCTCACCAAGTCTTGGTGAGGTAAAATTTGAGTAATTTTGGGGGTACATTTGCAAGAACAATGTAATAAGGGGTGATTTTAGCATAACATGTTATTATTTTATTATTAATAGACATATTTCTATTGACAGTAGGGTGACATTTAATTAGTTTAGTTGATAGTTTCTTCATTTATGTTTCAAATTGTTTCTTGTGTATACAAAGGCGATTGAAGATCTTCAAATAAACCACTAATTTTTGTGATCTTTCATTTGAATTAAAAATAAACATGAAACTATAACTTTTAATTTATTGGTAGAATAATTCACACAAATTCTTTCCCCTTCGCTATGATCCAACTTTTTGTGGTTAGTAAACACTTATTTAAAGCAAAGATATAAAACTTATGTGAAATTATTTGATCATGATTTTAATTCTTATAAGAATTTTCTCAAAATTTATTTCACACATGATATTAATGCTACTTGCATTGATCATTTAACCAATGTTATAATTTAAATTCTAGAAAATGTCACATGTTGTAATCTCTTTGAAATAAATATTGAATTAATAGTGTTGGATGATCCTTACTTTAAGGCCAACAATATCATCTCATTGTTTAATTGCTACAATGGCAACTCATTTAATTATAGGACTACCATTTTAGTCCACGTGACTTAGTATATACAACATAAATAAAATACTTTATCAAACAAAAAGTCAGTATTACTACTTGGAATCCCCATGACAACACTTTATATATTCTTTATTTTAATGCTTGAAATTAATAAAACCTTATATGCTTGATCTATATAAGTCAATGGCAGTGGGAGACCAAAAAAACTAATAAACTAATGAAGACTTTATCCTTTGATGCCGCATAGCCTATTAGAGAAATCCATACTGCGTTATTTTTTAAACTTAATCAATGACCAATAATTGCTTACCATGTTGATTAATGGAATCAAATCATTAATAAAATTATCAAAGTGATATGATTTAGTCATCTAATGAACCATGACAATTTTGTTTCCAATTAAATACTTTCAATATAGAGATAATTTTAGATAATATTATTTCATTAGGTTAATCTTATTACCAATCGAAGTAGTCCATCAACATCATGCAATAGGTATCTCATTACTTCCAAATCATCACAAAAAAATCTATTAAATATCAAGTGATTGAATATTATAACAAAATTACATAGTATAAAAAAAGGATTTGCATTTCTATGAAAGTTTATTAGACTAATTCCTCATAAGACAAAAAAAATAACTAATATACATATCAAATAATTTTGTATCAAAACCAAAATCAAACTATTAAAAAAAAATTAACAAAATTTTCAAACCAATTAAAAAAAAACTCAAATCAATTATAAATATAATGATTAATATACATAATAATAATCAAAATCTCTACTTTAATCATTTTATAATAGTTCTATTACTTTCAATTTATCTGCATATGACTGCAATCATCATGACAGTTATTTAAAAATCATTTGCCTATGTATTTCAATCACATCTATCTCTTAGCAATCGGAATTAACAAACTTATAGATACAAGGAAATGCATCAATTATAAATTATGGTTTATCAAATTTTTAAACGATAAAATATTATCTTAAATTTATTTGGAAAAAAAATATAAATATTATTAAAAAAAACATTGAATAGTTTTTGGAGCTAGTTGGAGCTCTCTTGATTCAAATCACTTTGATTGATTTTATTTTGTGTGTATTTTGAGTTTCAATTGTTTATTTATTTTAGTAGCTAGTGTTCTATTGTTTTTTTTGTTTTTTTTTTATAAAAGTGGATAGAACCACTGAACTATATTAAATTTTAAAAGTTTTTTACAGTGTCTGGTTCAAAAAGCACTGAAGGGAAAGAACCAGTAAAAAAACCCTTCAGTATTGCTTAAGTAACACAAGCCTATTCTACCCAATACCAAATGCCCATTGGCATAGTACATCAAAAAACCCATCCCAATTACATAAGCCGCATTAGATATAAAGGAAGCTGCCAATAGAAGCATATAGAAGGAATATTAAAGTATGATCACCGAAGGATGCATATCCATTGCTGCCAAAAAACACCAGTCTGAACCACCCCTGTCTATGAAACACAATTCTCTAAACCACTGGTTAGAATGATACCACATAGCATAAATGAAACCAAAATCAGAGACCCTATCAAAATAAACATTGTGATCAAGCATAGCAGAACCCACACCAAAGAAAAGCCACACCAAATAAGGAGGTTGATGAAAACTACAACTATGCTCTTCTTTACTTCAAATATTCCAAAACCGAGGAAGGGATCTCATCCACACTTACCTCCTGCATATTAGCTTCACTATCAATGGCTAAGTTAGCCAAGAAATCTGCAATCTTATTCACTTCCCTATAACAGTGGGAAATCAAAAAGGAATCAAAAAAATCTAATTTTTGAAAAATATGATCAAGTATATATTGTAATTTCCAACAATTTGACTTCTTTTTCATGACACTTTGAATAATAACCATAGAATCACCCTCAATTATCAAGTCCTTAATTCCCAAAGATATAGCCATATCCAAACCAAAGGACAAAGCAAAGAATTTTGCACAATTGTTAGACTTGAAACCAATCGCATGACAACGGGCCTAAACAAATCTTACCTTATGATCATAAATTACCATATCTGCCCTTGCCAGGCCAAGGTTTCCACGAGAAGCACCATCAAAATTCAATTTAAAGTGCCCTTGAGGAGGAGGTTTCTAGCAAGCAAAATTTCTTTTACTTATAGCATTAGTCTTATTTAAAATAGATCCACGAGAAGGTAAGACTGATAACATTCTTCAAACTCAAGTTACCATACCATCCTAATGAGAAAAAGAGGTAAGGGTTTCCAAAATTTTATAGATAAAAGACAAAGCAACTTCAGAGATGGAAGATTCAATCCTCAATAAAACTTCAGCCAAGGAAGAACTTGTTTGTTTAAAAATCCTATTATTATGCTCTAACCAAATATTCCAAATCACAATAGATGGAGAAATAATCCAAAGACATGCATAGAAAGATGAGGCAAACAGGATAGGCCAGGCTCTAAAGTGGGAAAGGAGATCCTTACCAATAACAAAGGATAGATTAAGCTTTTCAAACAACCACTGCCAGCAAGCATAGGCAAAATCACAGTGAAGAAACAAGTGTGCAGAGGATTCTAAATTTTTATTACAAAAGACACAAGAAAATACTGCAGTAATACCCAACCTATCCAACCTCATTCCTATAAGGACCTTGTCCTGTACTGCTAACCAAGAAAAAGCACCAGCCTTTGGGAGGCAAGCCATATGCCAAAATAGCTTGTATGGCCAAGTAGATAAATCTTTACCAACCAAGAGAGAATTATAGCCATCCTTAACTGTATACTTACCAGAGATATTCCTTGTCTAGATAAGCTCATCGTCGGCATCAAAAAGAATTATTACTCTCTCCCCCAACATCTTTTCATATTCCAATTTCACATTTTGATCAATATCTAAAAACTCAATTGATTTCCATTTTGCCACCTTAAGATTCCCACTATACTCAATTTCAAAATAATCAACCACAAAGACACCCCAAAGGGAAGAAAGAGTGGAAATTAAAGGAGACCAATCCCTCGAGTTCACCAAAAGGGGATGTCCATTCCAAACTTCCTCCCAAAACCTAACCTTTTTACCATTATGAACAATCCATGAGAGATGAGGCAAAATCACTGATCTACATTTACATAGAAAATTCCAAATAGCTGAACCAGACAGTAAATTAGAAACTTGAAAAACATACTCTCTTGGTCCGTTATTTAAATATTTAGCAAACATAATTTGTGCCCAAAAGGAGAATGGTCTCTCATACAATTTCCAAACCAACTTAGCACCTAAGGCTAAATTCTGACTTTCCAGACTCCTAATGCCTGTGCCCCCAAGGTTTTTAGGCAAACAAACTTTATCCCATGCTACGAGAGGGAGTTTCTTCTTACATTCTTTATTATTACTCCAAAGGAAGGACCTAAGAGTATCTTGCAAACTAACAAGAACCGCTTTCAGAGACTGCAAAACAGACATGAGATAAATAGGAACAACATTTAGGACAGACTTAATAAGAACAATCTTACTAGCCAAAGATAACCATCTATGATTCTAGGATAGGATCCTTCTAGAGATAACTGAAATGATCTTATCCCAAAAAACAACTCTATCCTTCTTAATGAAGAAAGGTATACCAAGATAAGAACAAGGAAGATTTCCAGATGCAAATCCCCAAAAACTCTTCAATCTATTTTGAACCAATTGTGAAGCATGAAGGAGAAAAATCTTTGACTTGTCAATATTGACTCTCTGACCAGAAAAGGATGCATAATTTTGTATTATCCCCTTTATCACTCTTGCCTCACCCAAAGAGGCATGACCAAATAACAAGGTATCATCTGCAAACAAGCAATGTGAAATGCTTTGTGGAACATTATGAATCCTAATTCCCTTCCAAAGCCCTCCCAGCTTAGCGGCTCTTATAGCCCAACTGAATGTTTCAGCTAGAAGAATGAACAAGAAAGGAGACAGGGGATCCCCCTACCTCAAACCCCTAGAAGAGGAGAAAAAACCACAAGGGGAGCCATTAATTAGAACTGAGAACCTTGCAGAAGAAATACAAACACGAATCCATTTGACCCATGCCTTGGAAAAGCTCAATTTAAGTAGAACAACACACAATGCCCCCCATTCTACTCTATCATATGCTTTCATCATATCTAATTTGAGGATCATGGTCGGGATTCTCTGAGTAGAAATAGAATGCAGAACCTCATGCGCCACTATAGCTCCCTCTGCCATCTCCCTTCCTGGAACAAAACCACCTTGTTCTAAAGAAATGATCCTAGGCAAAATTTTAGCCAACCTTAAAGAAATAGCCTTGGTAAAAATCTTGTACAAAGTATTACATAAAGCAATAGGGTGAAAATCAACAAATGTCTTGGTAACCTCTATTTTAGGAATAATTGCAATCATTGTAGTATTAAGCTCTTTCAAAACAAACCTATTCCTTCTAGCTTCCTCAAGGGCCAATAAAACATCATTCCCCACAAAATCCCAGCATTTCTGAAAAAATAAAGGAGTAAATCCATCCGGTCCCGAAGCCTTATCAGGGTTCATTGCAAAAACAGCATTCTTAACTTCATCCAAAGAAAAAGGAGACATCAACATTTTATTATCTTCCGAAGAAACCAAAGAAGGAATATTAGAAGAAATGTTATTATGAAGATCTCCATGCTCCAAAGACAATAGTGACTTAAAAAACCTAACTACCTCTGAAGCAATATCCTCCTGTTTTGTTAAAAGTCTGTCATTTCGACACTCAATACAAGATATCCTATTTCTACTTATCTTAATTTTTGTTGAAGAGTGAAATTTTTTTGTATTTCTATCACCATCTGAAAGCCAGATCTCCCTCAATTTCTGTCTCTAATAGATTTCTTCTCTAGACAAAACTTCTTCAAGCTCTGCTTTTAGCAATTTTAGTTCATCAAAAACAAGAGGCACCATACCATGTTGAATCACATGTGAATTAAGACATTCAATCATATCTTGAATCCTCCATTTTTCCAGAAAAATGTTCTTAAAATGCAATATATTCCATTCTCTAATATTAAATTTCAAAAATCTCAACTTCTTAGCAATCTGAAACATTCGGGATCCAGAGAAATAAGGAGCAGAACTCCACCAATTTTTGAGCAAAGGCAAAAAGGAAGAATCTCTAAACCACATAGGTTCAAATTTAAAAGGTGACTTAAAAGGAGCTTTATCTTCCAGAATTGATAGAGAAATTGGAAAATGATTTGACCTCAAAACTGGAAGAATAGAGGAAAAAAATTCGAACTCTAAATCAATCCAAACATCTGATAACAAAAACCGGTCTAACCTTTCTGCAATCTGAGAAAAATCTCTTTGCATATTTGTCCATGTGAAAATCCCATTCTAAAACTGACAATCAAAAAGACGCATGTCCTTAATGAACATCCCAAAGTCTTCCATAATTTTTTTATTAGGAAGAATACCTCCTTTCTTTTCTCCCAAGTCAATAATAGCATTAAAATCCCCCCGAAAGATTATAAAGGGACCATGCCTTAAAGGGGAGGAAATCCTCTTAAGTTCTCCCCATAATTTAGTCTTCCTTTGAATACCAAAAGGAGCATAAATATTAAAAAGCCAAAACTTAACCTTCGAAAGCTTGCTTTTAACTAAGGTCAACATCTAGTTTACAGTAGAAGCAACTAGCTCAACCTCAATGTTATAGTTATTCCAAAGAAATGCCAAACCCCCTGACACACCACAAGCTGGAGAGGAGAGGAATTCCCACTTTCTCCAAGAAGAAAAAACCAAATCAATAGACTCCTTTGACAATTTTGTCTCTTGCAACATGAAAATATCACACTTAACTAAGTCCATCTGGGACTTAATTAAGCACCTCTTGTTAGGGGAATTTAAGCCCCTAACATTCCAAGATATAATTCTCATTGCTCTTGAGGGGAGACTGAGGCTCCCCTCTTTCCCTTAGACAGAGAAGACTTTCCTTCTCCAAAACTACTTTGAAGATTACGCTTCACAGCCCCCGACCTAGTCACAGGAGGACTAATAATAGACCTCTTACTCCTCTTGCCCTTAGGAGTACCACTTCCTTTCATAGTATCACCAAGAGAAACCGAATGTTTCCCTTTCACAACACTAGGAGAAAGAGACAAAATCTGCTGAATCCCAGCGTCAATCTCCAATTGAGTCTTTCGATTCTTTGGAGGCCTACCCCTACCAGGAGAAACCACAGATGAAGCCCTAATTAGAGTAGTTTGAACAATTGGTAAACTCTTACTTGACTTAGGAGAAGTCGTGGCTAAATTATCTATGATGCCCACTTCTAATGAGGCCAAAATCTCAAAAGGGTTAGTAGATGTAGAAATAGGAAGGGTCGATTTAATTCCCCCCAAGTCATTCTCAATGAAACAGATAACCCTATTCGTAATGTCCTCATCCATCTGATGCTCATGATCTTTAAAAAGATCATTCACTTAGTGAACCAGATTTTCATCAGGCACAATAACAGGAATGTCCCCCAACTAAATATT
The DNA here is from genome assembly GCF_030272615.1 of Cryptomeria japonica. Classification (NCBI taxonomy): domain Eukaryota; kingdom Viridiplantae; phylum Streptophyta; class Pinopsida; order Cupressales; family Cupressaceae; genus Cryptomeria; species Cryptomeria japonica. Next base: position 256,849,488 of record NC_081409.1, on the reverse strand, counting down.
ATTTCCTAAGGTGGCATTATTATCCACATCCACATCAACATGCTGCGAAGAATTAGACACCAATTCTTTGACTTGTTGAGCAAGGATAGCATCATCAGGAAACTCTAGAGAAGAAACCCCAACATTAGACTCTAAAACAACCCCATCATTCTTTGCAAAAATCTGACCAATCCTCTGACAACTTTCTAAGCACTCTTTTGACTTCACAGGACAGACAGGATTCCCACCACCATCATTTAGTGACTTATCCAAGAAATTCGAGGTAGTGAGATTTGGAAGTAGATCATCCACATTGTTGTCCCCCGAAACCACAATATTCTGGTGAGCTACTGTCTTATCCTTACTTGTAAAAAACCCTATAGACTCCGGATCGTGAGACACAACATAAACCTCTCGCTTCCCAACATCCCTCATAGCCTGGTTAACCTCAAAAGTAGCGGGAGGTTTCCCAGTGGAACCATTAACTAATAGTTTATCCAGAAATAGATTATCGTTACTACCCAAGCAATGTTCTGCCTTATCCAGAATAGAGGATTTTGAAAAATGCATAAGGAAAGGAGCATCCAATTGCAAGGAAATTTTACGAAAGTCTTTCTCCAACTTATTAATTGGTTGTTTCCAGATACCCTCATGAGATTTAATGATACAAGTTCGAGGGCAAACATTATTAGGGTTAGTCAAGACACAAAATTTTACCAAAACCTCCCCCTCCACAAAATCAAATCTTGATGATAAGAAAGAACCACAAGTATTACCAATTTGTTCCAAAACCTCTGGGTCCATAAATTCAAATGGTAATTTGGGCAAGCCAAACCAGAAAGGAACTAATTTAAAGCTTGACCAAGCAGGGAATGTGTTGTTAGGATTCTATTACTTGTATGATTTTAGATTGGACTTTATTAATATATCTGAATCTTTCTTTGAAAAAAGATTTGAAAACGACATATTTATTTTTAAGAAAAAAAATAAAATCAAACCTTTACAATTATATATTTTATAAATATTCCATCATCGCACATTAAAAAATCTCTTACAAAATTTATATTTACATTAATCATAAGAAAAATCTACTATTTATTGACACGAAGAACGAGCAAATACAGTAAGTCATAATCCAAAGCTAATCAAATTTCTAAACTGTAAAACACTACCCTAAGCTTCAAATAAATACAAACCACATATGATCAAATTCCAAACCTCGAAAGTTCTATGTAACTGAAACAAAGAGCACGTTATCTAGTTAGAAGCCTGTAGTGATAGTAAGCAGACTTACCAATTATGATTAAAGCGGGAAAAAAAAAATTATGCTTATCTGCATAAAAACTCCAGTAGATCGACTGATACCATTTCTTTTCTCATGTCATTTCAATTCATACATGTTGTAGTGTTAGTGTTAGGCCCAATTATAGATAACGATCTGATTCCTTTAATCATGCCACCAAGATTAAAACAAATAAGTTGTTGACTTTTCACATAAAAGTTTTAATTCGAAATTTTAAAAGTCCCTTCAATAGTATTTTGAGAATATAATCGGATAATTGACTTTGAAACATTTTCCATAGATTCCTACTTAGCAAAGGTAATCAATGATTTATATCAGTATCATAACAGGCATATTTCATAGGAATTTTGTGTAATGAAAAGAAAAATGCATCACCAACAACAATACAACTGTCAAACTGCAGTGAAATATATCTTTTTTTAATCTTGATAAAGTTTGGTTGGGTCTCTGATATGAAACCACTTTCATTGGTTCCTCCACAATTGCTTTTTTTCCTTTATTCTGGCCTTACTTTCTCCTATAAATATTGCAGCTCACAGTATATTCATGTAAGCTAAGCCTCCCATTCTCTTCCTATTTTGGAAAACATTTGATGATGAAGGCTTGTATTATATTCTTTTGAGGTTGTTGATTTGATTTGTGGAGGAAGTTGGTCTTACCTCTCCCTCAATGGCTTCTGAAATATCATATCATAGCAATTGCAGCATTGAATGAAATATTTTTGACGCCATTGAGGAAAGAGGTTAAATCCAGCTGCTTCCATTATTGCTTGATATTGCCCATTAAGTAGGCATGCATTAGCTCAAGTTTCAACCATATCCGTTCTGTTATAGAAAGCTACTAAAGGAGGGGATAAAATGTCTAGGAGTCTTCTTTACTTCTCATCATCCTCTCCTTATTCCATTATTTGAAGATATATTATTCCCCAATCTCGAATTAATTTTGGCACCCCTTCCAAAATTGTAAAATCTTAGCACACAATAGTTACAAGAAGCCACTATGTTTCATCTTACACAAATTAGTGACAACCAACCAAATAATGATATAAAATCATACAAGGAACTCATGCAATCTATTTAAAAAGATTATATATTTTTCATTATCAGCTTTGCTTTAATATTTCTTTGATTTAATCATTAAACAATCTTATATTCATTAATGCATTTTAGAAAGTTCAAAATCAGGCCTAATCCATTTGCCAAGGAAATTGCTATACCGAGATTTTATTTAACATGTATTCCTCTTACCCTTGAGTTAGACTAAGGTTGGTATTTCAATGGATGTTAAGAACTCTACTAAAATTAAACTACACTATAATTAAACTACACTATAAGTAAGATTTCTCTCTACCTTGTTCAGTTTTTTAATTCAAAATATCTTGTATTTATGGTGTATCACTTTCTACAATATACTTTGTATATTTTCAGGCACATACATGGTAGTTATATATTTGTTGAATTTCTATTTAGTGCACTTCATTTAATTATGCTATGGAAACTTACATCCAATAATATATATAGGAAGATCTATTCTGCAATAGTTTAGAAATTTTTATGTTGAGACTTACCAATGCTCCATGTTGTTTGATAGACCCATTTCCTTTTTCCTAAGTATAGTTTATAAGTAATAGTCTCTCTCTCTCTCTCTCTCTCTCTCTCTCTCTCTCTCTCTCTCTCTCTCTCTCTCTCTCTCTCTCTCTCTCTCTCTCTCTCTCTCTCTCTCTCTCTCTCTCTCTCTCTCTCTCTCTCTCTCTCTCTCTCTCTCTCTCTCTCGCTATATATATATATATATATATGTGCGTGTGCGTTTGTGTTTGTGTGTGTATGTGTATGTATGTATATATATGCTCCCAAAAGCTCGAAAGATAGAATGCAAATTTCCCTAGGAATAATACAAACCATCCAATTTTCATAATGGATCTCATCAAACGGTATATAGGGTGTGAGCCTTCCCCATGGTATTTCAAAATTGTGATAGCACCCAATATCCCAACTTTTATTTGAAATATTATCTTTTCTTAGTATTCCAAAGTGGTTCCACTAGTAGGTTACATATTGAGAAAGAATCTTGGCTCATTCATTTCAAAGTTTGACTTATAGGTACCATGCCACATTCATAACCTATACTACCATGACCTAGAAAACTTTACCTACCTACTACTAGCATGTGTAGAGTGGATCTAGCTAAAATAAGTAGGTTGAGTACCTTTCGATTATTTCAAGGTATTCCAACTACTTACTGGGCATTCAAGGCATCAAACATACAATTGGATCATGTGTGCTACTACTCTTATATTTTGATGGGAGTATGAATGTCTCTTTTTGGATTAGGTATTTTAATAATATAATAATCTACATCCCCTTCTATGGTTTAGATCAAATTTTCTATACATTAGTTATTGAGCCTTATATGTAATACACATTCTCACTTGTTTCATAATCAATTAGGGGAACCTCTATGTATATGTTAAGACTAAGTATCATTATATTGTACTATGTTATTCAATACTATAAAAAATATCAATACAAGAAGTTGTCATTATTGAAAATTTGTCTCTTAATTATGTGTATGACTTTTTCTAATGCACATATTATGTTTTCTTACTTTTTTTAGTTGACTACTACACCATGTATTGCAAAGCTTTATCTTGGTTGTAAGAGGAAATATATTTGGCAAGAAAATAATCAACCTAGTACTAGAAAGGTAGATAATAACCAACAAAATAACAATCTATTGAATCTATCTTATGCATAATTTCATACTTGGTAGAAAGTATTTTGATCAACCCTCATGTTCTACCCAAGTATGTGTTCCTTTAAATAAATAAGAATTAAATTTTCTTTCAATTATCTAATTTAGTTGCATCAATTTTAAGTTGGAGAAAAATAGGAAGAATCCTTGTCACTTTTTTAAAACTCAAGGGTGAAATATGTAGTTTTATGTCAATACCTAATATGGGGATAGAATTAAGTCATTTAGCTTCGATTAGGCACCTCAAATTTTTCCTGAATAATACAGTAGAATTAGGTAGTTCTAGGTTTGTATAAAAAGGTGAACATACTCACATATAAACATGACAAGAATCCAATGTATTCAAAATATAAATAATATGGTTTATATGATAAGTATGCTGCAATAAAACTTAGGGATGGTGGACTACTTGTTATGGAGAAGTAACCTAACTCTACTAATCCTATTAACATATGAATTCGTGATGAGTTTGAGACAAGATACCTACTAGAGATATTCAAGGGTACATAATATAAATTTCATCTTGTAATGCCTCTCCAACCTTGCAATGTAATGATAGGTCACTTATAAGAAACGAGGAAGGATAAGATGGTATCTATGAGTTCCCACTAGGTCAACAAAAGGCCAAAAATATCTATAAGCTATAACTCATAACTACTCCTCTAAGTTCCACCTCAAAGGCTATAAAAATGGATTCTCTTGTTCTAAATGCTAATCGGGTGAGGAAATTGAGTCAATTATCCATGTGTGTATTGTTTCAAGTGTTTGTGTAACTTATATGATTTCACATTTGATCCATTGGATGTAAATGTTTCAAGTGAATTATTAAATTCTAAGGATGTTTAAGATGTTACTAATAATTTTGTTCTAACTAATCCAGTTAGTAGTCTCATTTCATTTGAGAATTGTAGCTACCTTTTTTAACAAAGATTAATAGTGTTGTCTTTGTTTCTGATAGTGACAAGAGACAATTTATGATATATAGTAGTTCTACTCTTCCTATTGCAAATGTTTTAGGTAGTACTTTGATTTGAGTTTTTGATGTTTCAAGTATTCCAAGATTTATGATAGATACTAAAAGAATATTATCTCCTCATGGAGCATGGAGGATGAAGTGACTACTTTTCCTTGGCCGGTACCCTATCATTTCTATATTTGTTTTGTGCCTCAAACTAATTTACTGTTTGGAGATTGTGTGGCAATTCTTCTTTGTCCAATTTATGCTTTGATCAGGTGTTTATGGTTTGGGAGTGGGTTCAATTTGATTATGTTTTATGCTTAGGATTGGCGGGAGATTCAGGCTCATATTGTGTTGTCTTAGATGCTCTTGGGCATTGTGTATGGTAATAATGGCTTCTAAGGTGTTCATATTTTTGCATTATCTTACAGTCATTAGCTCATTATGTGTTGAGGTGCGAGCATGGTGGTTGTACAGTTTGGGTTTGGGTAATGAGTGGGGGTTGTGCTAGCTTCATCATTTCTTAGTCACCTCGTTCTGGAAGTCATGTTTGTTCAATTCTTTTGTGAGCTGCTTGTATCATGATTGGGGGTGATGTGCGAGGGGGTTGTATTTCCTCTTTATGATTTTGCTTCATCACTGGTTGATCATCATCCACTGAGCTCCTGCATTTTCTACTCATTATCTTTGCTTACTTTTCTGGTGAGCTACCTTTTCATGATTAATCATGTTTTCGGTGTCTCTTCATAGTTTGAGCTTCTTTTATTTATATTTGCAGATGCTCATAGTTCTGGTATTCATTTTTTCTTTAGCACTAGTTTTTACTAACACAAAATGTTCTTTTTTTTTTTGGAGAGTAGTTGTTAAAATTGGTGGTTGGTGGATGTTTTTGAGGAATTGGAAAATGCGGATAGATTGGTGTTTAAGATGGTTTCTCATCCTGCTGCTATTTCTTTGGTTGTTGCTTTTGATTACCTTATGGCTCAGTCTTATTCTACTTCCTCAGGCTCTTCAACATCCCTCCCTTCTCCTTATCTAGATTGTCATATGTTTGCTCACCATTTTTGTTTTGGCAGGTTCACTTATCTTAGGTTCTTTTCTAGTTGTGAGTTTCATTCTAATCAGAGGATTGGAAACATGTGCTTCTTAGACAGGATGGTTCCAGATTTGGTTGATCTGGGTTAAAGGCACTTGTTCTATTTTGATAAGTTCTCTTTTGTATGCCGATTAAGGCAGCTCCCTTTATATCTAATGTGGATGGTTATGTAACTGGGAGGGTTTTCTTGGGGAGCCTATGGGCTTTTGTAATGGGTAGATAGGCTTGTGTTTTCCTGAGCAATACTGAAGGGTTTTCTTACTGGTTCTATCCCTTCAGTGCTCTTTGAACCAAACACATGTAAAAAACAAAATTATAATTTCAGTGGTTTCATCCACTTTTATCAAAAAAAATTTAACACCTAGATTTTTTCTCAAATATTTAGTCAATGTCTATTCATACTATATCTATTTTTATTACTTCAAGTGCTATTCAAGGTGAAGTGTTTATGCCTAGAGTTTTTATTCCTCCCAATGTTTGACAATATATTCCTTGACATTATTTTATAATTCACACCTCTATTTTTTATGTGTTGACTACATCCAAATCTAAAATACCTCAAGTTCTATGATCACTAGTATTCAAGAAACCTCTAGAACTCATATAGATGAGATGATGACTCTTGGATCTTTCAACCAAAATTAGATAGTAAAATTAAATCTAGAGATGCATATGGTCAACTTTGAACATGAATTTAGAAGACTATCCATAGAGGTTGCATGTGATAATAAACTTAATAAGGTGAAAATATTCGTCAATAGGAAAAATCAAACTAGGGAGAAGATAAGGTTTTTAATATAGATAAAATTATTTTAAATTTCTAACAAATAAAAGGGACTTAAAGAGACACTTTTGACGATTAAAGTGATATTGAGTGTGGTTCTTGATCAAGATTAATATTATATCAAATAAAATAATAAGTTAAAGATAAGGGCATCATCAAGGTGCTTGAGGAATTGATAAGTGATATCAACCATAGCTTAAACTAGGTGCATTAGTATTTAAGGTTTGCTAAAATGATACAGCATATGTTGGTAAAGCTTTGGGGAGCTTTATAGAGAAGAGAAAAAATATGAAGGTCTTGGAAAAGGTTGAACTCATTAATCAAGTGAAGGTTGATTGTGGACCAAGAAAGTCAATGTAATGAAAAATGTAGAGCTATAATTTAGAATGAAATTTCTTAGGATTGTTTCCAAAAGAGACTAATTACAAGTTAAGAGTGTTTAGCTATAAAATTAAGATTTGAACAAGTAATTTCTCAAGCTACATACTTTTCACAAAGATACTGGGTACAAAAAAGTGTTAAATAAAAAGAATGAGTTAGTTGCATAAGAATTATTTGATGTCATGGTAGCTAACTTCAAGAAAGACTTCATTAAGAAGATGAAATCAATTATAAGAGAAAATGGAAATTATATCACAGAATTCATGGTGTATATTAGAGTGAAGAAGTCAAGAAAAATGTGTAAGTCGGGATTTCCAATAAATTACAAAAAATGGACTTATTTTCAACTTCCAAGATTCATTAGTTTTCTAAATTTCTAAAACAACTCATAAATTTTTTAAAAATATTCTTGGGATGTATGCTCTAAATTCCTACCACAATGGAATGAATATGTTATTTCTCTTTATACATTTAATATTAACTTGGTTTTTCAAAAAAAAAAATTATAAGCCCTAGTTTTTTAACCCAAAAAAGGCTAGAAATAATTAGAGATAATTAAAATTTATTGTAATTTCTTTTGGTTTCCCATATATTCTAGTTTCAAATTCATGATAATAATATATATTTGATCTAGTTTCTAATATTTTTTTAATTATTTGAATTACGAAGATTAAACATTAAATATTTCAATTCAAGTATATGTGCCTAATAGACTAGCCAATTATTTGGGTTATATGTGAAATCTATGCTTAAGTTTGTAAATTATTTATGGTGGTTTATGCTAAAAAAAAAAAAATCTTTAGATATTATAGCTTAGTAACTAGTTGTTGATTGATGATGGGTAGTGTTGCTTATGGTTGCATGGTCAATCTATTTATGTTGTGACTCTTAAATCATTACTCTAGAAAACTTAGGCTCTATTTCTTGAAGCTTTATTTATTTTCATATATATTTTTTAAAAATGATTAATTAAGATAATTTAAGATATATATAATTATAGTTAATTATCTCATATAAATTTCAAATTAAATAGATTTAGAAAGATTGTGTGTATCTTTAAGTTTTTTTAGTTTTATTATTATATTTTTTGATAAACTGAAGAGGGATTACGAGGGACCCAACCCAATATAAAATACCTTAAGGCCAAAAAAATATAGTTCTATACATTAAAAGGTAGAACCCACATAGACACAAAAAAATAGTAAACGCGACAAGGACTTGAACAACACTAACAACCAAAAGGTGGAAATGTAAGCTACCACCTTTCAAAGAACTGGGGTCTTTGAGGATAAGGGTCACCTCTAATTCATCCATTGTTAGCTTCATCTTCTCCAATAGAGGGGTCATTTCCACCTTTTTAATAACCTTATATGGCTAACCCATAATTTCTTTTCCTTTAAGGCTACTTAAAGAAGCCAAATTCTAGTTTTATTTATGGATTTTCTCCATTCCAATTGGAGAATAATCATGTTTGTCATAGAGATCCACATCACCTATTTTTTAAAGGAAATTATTTAGGAGAGAGAAACCACAATACTATATTAATTATTAACAATATTGTTCATGTCACTCTTTATCTTAAATCACTTGTATCTCTCAAAACATCAGGTAGGAAGTCTAAATATCAACAAGCATATCATTTACAAGGCAACAAGAGACATACAACTCCATATCAATACCACCACCTAAGTGGTCACATAGAGGTACAAAGAGATACCTTTTCATAATGTATATGAAGGTGGATAGGAGACATTTATTCTTCTTTGTGATGTAGGGGGATGGGAGACACCAACTTAGCTAGAGTCATGGTCAAGTTTGTTGAACACTACCAGATGCTGAGAGGGGGGGGTGAATCAGCATATAGTAAAACTTGATCAGATTAAAACATTTATTCCACATCAACCATTCATCACATGTATATGAGAGTAAATAACTGAAACAAAAAATGTATCCACACAAGAACACCAAAAATTTTACATGGAAAACCCAAGCTAGGAAAAGCCACGGTGAGAATCAAAATTATTATATATATATATATAGGCCATAGACCAGTGAGCTCACTGCTCCAGACTTGCAGGCTAAGGTGCAAAACCTTAGGGCAAGATACAAAAGAGAAACTTGTATAATTGAAGATCACTTCTACAGAGAAAGATACAAAATACTTATCTGGATACAATAAGAATAAGAAATTGAACTGCAAAAGGGAATAGCATCTAACAACATGCTGATAATAGTTCACAGCTTAATACTCATCTAAGTCATCTTTCATCTCTACTCTATAACACATCCAGACCTCTGTATCACATCAAACTTGCATCACATTCACATCTACTTCACTTTATCTCTTACACACATGCTCTATTTGATCTATCACATTCTATCTATACTCATATATCTTAATTGATCTATCTTTATATATCCACTAGATCATCATTAATATCAATTAGGCTGGCTTAAATATGTAGAGTGTATATTCATCATCAAGCCAAAACATTCCATGTGAAAGGCAAAGAAGATGTGTGAATATTCACACCAAGTTGACACACCTTCTGATTATCCTCATAAAGGTTCTACACACAACCACATGAACCAAAACATATAAGTCAGTTCATCCCAGTCTACTTACCCAAAATAGTGCAAGAGGAATAAGCTAGAAGGAGTTTTGAAATGTAGACACATTCATTGTCTTGCTCTACATTGTAAATGGTTGTTCAATACTATCAAAACTATCAATATAAGAGGTTGTTATTCTTAAAAATTTAACTCTTAATTAACATAAGAATTTTTCTAATGCATATAGATGTTTTACTATTTTTTTTTTCTGTTGAATAATGTACCATGTATCGTAAATATCTATCTTGATTGTAAGAAGAAATATATTTGGCATGGAAATAATGAACCTAGTGCTAGAAAAGGATATAAGAACCAACGACATAACAATCGATTAGATCTAGATGAAGTATAATTGTTGGGAATAATAGATAAACTAGGCCACCTATCTCAGTTGACTAAGACACATAACACAGTTGTGTTGTAAGATCTACTATTATAGGAAATAATTTAGGCAACTATTGAATCAATTGTGGAAGCTGATAATATACAACAAGTATAAATTGTAACATTTCTAGTTTAATAACAATTACATTTCAATTGATGAGACAAAACTTGTTCTGCAAAATGTTATTTGGCTGGATAAATTTATAGGGATGACTATGAGCATCAGAATATTAATTGATTCATTGGCATTTTACTATTTACCAGTTCCACTAATCAAATTCAAAAAAGTCATTATGATTAAAGCGGAAGAAATTTTTTTATGCTTATCTGCAAAAAATCTCCAGTAGATCGACTGATACCATTTCTTTTCTCATGTCATTTCAATTCATACATGTTGTAGTGTTAGTGTTAGGCCCAATTATAGATAACGATCTGATTCCTTTAATCATGCCAACAAGATTAAAACAAATAAGTTGTTGACTTGTCACATAAAAGTTTTAATTCGAAATTTTAAAAGTCCCTTCAATAGTATTTTGAGAATATAATCGGATAATTGACTTTGAAACATTTTTCATAGATTCCTAATTAGCAAAGGTAATCAATGATTTATATCAGTATCATAAAAGGCATATTTCATAGGAATTTTGTGTAATGAAAAGAAAAATGCATCAACAACAACAATACAACAGTCAAACTGCAGTGAAATAAATCTTTTTTTTTTGTTCTTGATAAAGTTTGGTTGGGTGTCATTCGATGTCGACTTAGATCTCTGATATGAAACCACTTTCATTGGTTCCTCCACAATTGCATTTTTTCCTTTATTCTGGCCTTACTTTCTCCTATAAATATTGCAGCTCACAGTATATTCATGTAATCTAAGCCTCGCATTCTCTTCCTTTTTTGGAAAACATTTGATGATGAAGGCTTGTATTATATTCTTCTGAGGTTGCTGATTTGATTTGTGGAGGAAGTTGGTCTTACCTCTCCCTCAATGGCTTCTGAAATATGATATCATAGCAATTGCAGCATTGAATCAAATATTTTTGACGAAAGAGGTTAAAGCCAGCTGCTTCCATTATTGCTTGATATTTCCCATTGAGCAGACATGCATTAGCTCTAGTTTCAACCATATCCGTTGTGTTATAGAAAGTTACTAAAGGAGGGGATAAAATGTCCAGGAGAAGAGAATTTAATCTTAGTAGGGAAGTAAGAAAAGTATAGTATCATAGGGATGTCTTCTTTACTTCTCATCATCCTCTCCTTATTCCATTAATTTTGGCATCCCTTCCAAAATTGTAAAATCTTAGCACACATTAGTTACAAGGAGCCACTATGTTTTATCTTACACAAATTAGTGACGACCAAATAATGATATAAAATCATACAAGGAACTCATGCAATCTATTTAAAAAGATTATACATTTCTTCGCTTTAATATTTCTTTGATTTAACCATTAAACAGTCTTATATTCATTGCTGCATTGTAGTAAGTCCAAAATCAAGCCGAATGAATTTGACAAGAAGATTTCTATACGGAGATTTTATCTACCATGTATTCCTCTTACCCTTGAGTTAGACTAAGGTTGGTATTTCCATGGATTTTCTTGTTTAGTTTTTTTCGAATTGTCTTGTAATTAGGTGTATCACTTTTTACAATATATTTTGTATGTTTGGAAATACACTCATGATAGTTATATATTTGTTGAATATCTATTTGCTGCACATCATTTTATTTTGCTATGGAAACTTTCATCCAATGATGCATATAGAGAGATCTATTGTGCAATAGTTAAATTTTTTTTATATTGAGACCTACCACCAATCCATGTTTGATAGACCCATTTCCTTTTTCCTAAGTATAGTTTATTAGTAGTAGTTTATTAGTAGTGGAACCCACCTCTAATTGTTTTTTGGTATATATACCACCAGTCCATGTTTGATAGACCCATTTCCTTTTTTTAAGTATAGTTTATTAGTAGTGGAACCCACCTTCCTTTTTTTTTCTTTTTTTCTTTTTTTTTTTTGTATATATCCCTTAACATGTATCATGTGGCATGATCCCAAAACGTCAATAAAAAAGAGAGAATATACATTTCTCTAGGAGCAGCACAAACCATCAAATCTTGTCATAATGGATCTCATCAAATCATTTATAGGGTGTGAGCCTACCCCTTGATATTTCTCAATTGTGATAGGACCTAATATCCCAATTTTTATTTGAAATATTGCCTCTTCTCAGTATTCCAAAGTGGTTCCACTAGTAGATTACCTATTGGGAAATAATTATGACTCATTCATTTCAAATTCAGACCTATAGGTACTATGCAACATTCATAACCTATACTACCATGATGGATAGTAAAATTTACCTACTAGTTACTAGTATGTGTAGAGTAGAGAACTAAAACTTAATGTGAACTGAATACCTTTTGATCATTCCAAAGTACTCCAACTACTTGCATGGGCATTCAAGGCATCAAGCCTACAATTGCATTCTCCCCACTACTAGTCCTGTATTTTAAATTTTAAGTTTTTTTTGGTGGTAAGATGAATGTCTCTTTGTGGATTGGGTATATTTATATATAATAGTCTACAACTCTTTCTATAGTTTAGATCATATTTTATATTCAACAGTTATTGAGCCTTGTATGCAATACACTTTCTCACTTATTTCATAATCAATTAGGGGAACTTATATGTATATGTTTTGAATTAGTAATATTACATTGTATGGATTATTTAATACTATCAAAAATATCAATATAAGAGGTTGGCATCATTGAAAATTTTAATCTTAATTCTGTGTGTGACTTTGTCTAATATGTATTATGTTTTATTACTATTTTTAGTTGACTAGTGCACCATATATTGCAAAGCTCTATCTTGGTTGTAAGAGGAAATATATTTGGCATGGAAAAAATGAACCTAATATTAGAAAAGGAGATAAGAACCAAAAAAAATAACAATTTATTGGATCTATCTTATGTATGAATTATAAATTCATACTTGGTAGAAAGTATGGTTATCAACCCTCATGATTAACTCAAGTATGTGCTCCTAAATATAAATAAGAACAAAATTTTCATTCAAATATCCAATTTAGTTGCATCAATTTTTTGTTGGAGAAAAATAGGTTTAGAATCCTCACCACTCTCTTAAAAATCAAGGGTTAAATATGTATTCTTATGTCAATACCTACTATGATGATAGAATTAAGTCATTTAACTTTGAATATGCACCTTAAATGTGTCCTAATAAATAGGGTAGAATTAGGTAGTTCCAATTTTGTATAAAATGGTTAGCATACTCACATATAAACATGATGAGAATCCAATTCATTATAAATATAAATAATGCATGGTTTATATAATAAGGATCCCACAATAAAACTTAGGGATGCCACAATAAAACTAGGAGGGTTATTTTAAAAATAAACCCTACACTTGAGTGATTACAAGTTATACATTCGCTAAAGGAACAATCAAAACCAAGTCGTACCTAATATCAAAAAAGTCAAGCTAACAAAAGAGTTCATTGGGAAATAAAAATTTAGTAAGGCATTGATTCTATAAAAAAATTACAATCATTTTGACAAACTAAATTACTTGTGCATCTCCATGTGGATCAACCAAAAGGGTATGCCAATCTCCTTTATTAACCTAAATTCATCAACCTACATTTTGTACCTTAGAACCTAAAATCAAATCCATTAATTCAACTAGTGATTGTAGTTCAACAATATATCCTAAAATCAAATCCATTAATTCCACTAGTGATGGTAGTTCAACAATTTATCCCTAAGTTTTATTGTTGGTATTTCACAATAAAACTAGGATTTTGAATTTCCCAATTGCTAGCCTTTGTTCTTCTTACTTAGGTTTACCTCTAAATACTGAGAATGTGCAGAAGTCAGTTTGGACTAGACTCCTACAAAGGGTTCAAAGGAAGTTGGCTGGCTGGAAAGGTGTTGTTCTAAGTAATGAAAGTAAGCTTCAACTTCTCAAAGCTTCCCTCCAAATTAATTCTATTTATATCCTATATCTTTTCCATATCTTGGTGTCTTGGGCCAAGAAGTTGGATCAAATTCAAAGGTGGTTCCTTTGGTCAAAGAGTCGAGCAAAAAAACAAAATATCCCTTCTTGATTGGGAAAAGGTGTGTTACAATAAGAGATCAGGTGGTCTCATTATTTGAGACTCCTCCTCTTTAAATATCACCCTTACGGAAAAGGTTGGTTGGAGACATTTTTTTAAGATGTTGACTGGTTGAATGCCATGAATTATAAGTATCGTTGGACAAGAGACAATTATGCCTTCTTGTCCTCTGAGGTCCTTACGAGGGGTTCCCATGTCTGGAACAATCTGATAACAACTAAAGACATCCTTTTGAGCGGTATTCATTGGAAAATTGGTAATGGTTGAAAGGTTAGGTTCTGGAAAGATCCTTGGGTGCCTTTGTTCCTTTGGAATTCCATCCAGTCTGTTCGGCCATTGAAGGTATCCTTTTAGCAAGATTTAGAGTTTCTGTGAATGACTAATGGATTCCTAGCTCTTACCCACAAAAATGGATTTTGTATCCGTTTTTCTATCATCACCTGGAAATGACAACTGAGGAACTCCTCAAGATTCTTAAAAAAAAATTAAGTTCTTCAGACTAGATGTTGAGGATAGGGTGATTTGGGCGCCCTCCAAATATGACAAGTATTATGTTTGTTTTGGGTTTGAGTTGGCTACTACATTCCCTCCCCCTCAATTTAACTAGTTGATCATTTGAAGAAGGAGCACAATTCCAAAGGTCTATTTATTTCTGGTGGATAGCTTGCCATGGTATGATCCTCACTATTGATAATCGTGGTTTTTAATTTGTCAATAGATGCATTATGTGTGAGAATGAAGAAGAAAGTGTCAACCACATTATGTTTCATTATAAGTCCTCTTGGAATGTGAGACAAATAATTTCTCACATGTTCCTTGAATGGATTTGGAATGGAGACTTAAAGGATTGTGTTTCAGGTTGGTCTCCCCCTTCAAATCATCCCCTTAAATTAAAAAAATTTGGTGGCGGGCCTTTTTCCATTTTGGATGTTGCCTATGGAAAGAAAGGAATAATGGAATACTTAGGGATAGGAAGAATAGTTGGGAGGCTCCAGTAACTGCTATTATGATTAATTCCAAGGAAAATATGAATTGTTTTGAAAAATGTAAGCACTCTAGTCCTCCCTAAAATCTATACTAGGAGGTGGCTAAAAACTGGTACTTATCTGATTCTCTAGCTATATTCACATACCCACCTATTGGCTTCAAAAAAATATCAAATTCCCCCCCCCTCCCAATACTAGTTAGTTGAAGTTGAACTTTGACATCTCATCCAAAGGGAACCCAAGTTGAGTGGGTGGGGGTGGTGTTGCAACCATAGATGTAATATTATTCTAATCTACATCATGGACAATTTGGGTACGCAAATTTTGAGTTTTCTGAAGGTGGAATCTATTTACTATGACCTTGCTATTATTAATGAAAGAAGGTACAATCGAATCATCATAGAAGGTGATTCAAAAAACACCATCCTCCTACTCAACATCAAAGCCATTCCAAACTGGAAGTGTGAAGACCTTGTGGCCAAATGTAAGGCCCTCATTTGTGGGATTAACCGTGTTTGCCTTTTTTATACAAAAGGAAAGGCAATAAAGTTGTGTACATACTAGCCTCATTAGGACCATTTTCCAAGAATTTAAAAATATGGATGAATATCTATGATAATCTAGATTTGGTTCCTGCAATGATATCTAAGGACAAAGATTAATTATGGAGTAGTATAATCTAAGGATCACCTTTTTCATTATTTTCATCGCCCTTTTGGCTAGTCATTTTCTACTTTGGTGGCAAACATCTCTTTCAAAAGAAATGTCACTTCTTCGTTTTCTTGTCACTGTTGTCATTGTTGGCATTTGCATGATGATTGCATTAATGAAATGTTATGTTATCATTGATGTCCATTATAACCGGTAATGATGTTGTAATAATGTTGTTTTGCAACTGATAGGTGAATTTGTGGAGGAAACCGGTATTGCTATGAAATGGAGAAATGAATCGGTAAACCCTACCTATTGATATGATAAACCCTAACCAATGAAGTTTGGTGAATTAGTTGTATTGGTCTATGATATAATGATGAGTGGTAATAATTATGCCACGTATGCATGTTGTATGAGAAGATTTTCAAATGGTTTTTTGTCTTGGGAATGAGCAAGTTCATTGCATGTAATGTAAATTGTGTGATGAGTTACAGAGTTTGATGAAGCGGTGATCAAGGAACAGTCGAGGCTATCTTGAATGATGTGCAATTATTATTATGTAATCCAATGGTCATACTTGAACCGATTTATTTGTAATCTCTATGAGATAATTAGGTTTTTCATGTGTTACCAAACTGAACCGGATGATGTATCTGCAATTTGTGTAAAGGCAGATAGGAGCATGAAAAGGATCTGAACAAGAAAGTTTAGTGCTATTCAAACAGATCAGCAAACCCCTGTTGTTTTCTAACAATTACAACAATTAAATCCCTTAACCGGGTAAGCTCTAACAAGCTTAGTGTTATTCAAATCCTCTAACCAAGTGGTCCATTAGCTTGGATTTCAAATCCTCTACCAAGGTTACTCCTAACAGGGTATTGCTTCTAATAGGGCATTATAGTTAATCCCTTAACCGGGTGGTCCCTAACAGGATCTGTTCTTAACATGACTTTTTGTAAAGCTTTAACAGGCTTGGCTCCTAACAAGGCAAACTTCAGAAGAGTTTAGAATAATTGTCGGTATTCATCCCCACCGTGGTTTTTCCCATTTGGGTTTCCATGTCAAAAATATTGTGTCAAGTGGTGAATATTTTTGTGGTTATGTTTATTAAGGTTGAATTGCTTAACTACTAAGTCCACTTTGATATGCTATGTTAACCGGCAACAATCTGAAATATGTTTTAACTACTGCTAGTAAAGTATTTGAATGATTTAGTTAAAAGGTTTTGATAGTTTCAAAGATGTTTTACTATTAGTCTGTTATAGCAGTCAACCAGTTTAATTTGTCAGTAATATTGCATTTGAAGTTCAATGTTGAAACCAGTCAGTTATGAGTTTTCTTTGAGAGGTTGATTTTGAGATTGGTGAAATTTTATATTAGTTTTCTATCTACTGATTCACCCCCTCCTCTTAGTAGTTGATTGGATCCTTATTCTTTCATCATACCATCAATTGGTATCAGAGCTATTCAGGTCCTCTAAGGTCTAAGCCTAACAGCTTGAGGTAAAATCTTGAAGAACACGATGAAGAAATAAGGTCTGAAGTTTAATAGAGAGAACTACAGAATATAGAGTGATAGAGTGAAAATTTATATCAAGAGCCTAGGAAGTCTATACTGGGAACATGTTGGTACTCAATATGTTGCACCTAGTGGGATTAAGACTGATGATCAGAAGAAAGAGCCACAAGAAAACAATCAAGCACTGGAGGCCATTATCAGTTCTTTGTCTAATGCAGAGTATGTAGATGTTCATGGTCTAGAGACTGCTTATGAGGTATGGAAGAAATTTGAAGAGATCTATAGCTGTGATGAGCAAGTGAAGATTGCCAAAGAAGAGAGTCTAAGAGGAAAATTTGATGACATGCAGATGGCTAAAGATGAGAATATACAACAGTATGGTCAGAGGATCAAAGAGATAGTTTGTGAGATCAAGAGTGCTGGTGGTAAAGTGGAAGATGTCACAATGGTTAGCAAGGTGTTGAGAACCCTTCTACCGGTCTATGCTATCTAAGTTGTAACCATTCAGGAGCTAAAGTCAGTTGACAAAACTAGGGTAACCCTTGACTCCATTATTGGTAAGCTTACTACTTTTGAATTAAATGGTTATGATGGTAGTATTCAGAAATATGAATCTGCATTTAGAGCTTCAGTTTCTAACCCATCTATGAGGAAAAGTAGAGATGTCAGTCACAGCTATGAATCTAGATCCAGCAAAGAAGTTGATGATGAAGATAGTCTGGTTGATCTTGAAGCATTGTTGGCCAAGCGGTTGCCCAAAGGTACCAGTAAATATAAAGGTAAATTACCTTTGAAATATTTTGCATGCAACAAGACTGGACACATTGCAGCTAATTGTCCTAATGGTGACAATGAGCACAAGCGTGAGAAGTTCAATAAGTACAAAGGAAAAGGAAAAAGAGATTGTCTCATTGTAGTTGATGGTGTTATCACTGATGAGGAATCTGAGGGAGATTCTAATGAAGATACTGTTTTTGTATCCATTAAAGAGGAAACATTTGATCAAAAAGAATTAGTTTCTTGCATAGATAATTTTGATGATTGGATCATTGATAGTGGTTGTTCACATCACATGACCGGTGACTAGAGTAAATTTATTTCTTTGAAAGAATTTGATGGTGGAGTTGTGAGATTTGGTAATGACTCACCCTGCATGGTAAAAGGTAAGGGAACTATTTCTCTTAATGAAAAGAGCAATGCAGATGATGTCTACTGGGTTGAAGGATTAAAGAACAATCTTTTGAGTGTTGCTCAACTAAATCGCAGAGGATATCCATTGGAATTTAAGAATGGAATGTGCAAAATCTATGAGAGCAAAGGTGAAGTGATTGCAACTGGCAAGCAGACTAAAGGTAACTTGTTTCATTCCTAAATCCTAAAGTCAACAACTATTTAATTGCTAAAGTAGATGATAGTTGGATTTGGCATAGGAGATTTTGTCATATAAATTTTGATAACATTGTTAAAGTGAGTAAGTCCAAGTCAGTGAGACGTTTGCCTCAGTTGGACAAACTGGTTAATTCTATGTGTAAGGAATGTCAGTTGGGAAAGATGACATCCTCAACTTTTAAGAGAAAATCTTTTTCAGCAAAACATTTGTTAGATTTGGTTCATACAGACCTCTGTGGACCAATAAGGACCAAAAGTATTCAAAGTGACAAATATTTTATGATCTTCACTGAAGATTTCTCAAGAATGATGTGGGTCACATTCTTGAAGGACAAAAGAGAAGCATTTAGTAAGTTCAAGGCATTCAGGGCCTTAGCTGAAAAGGAAAGTGGCAAGAAGATAAAGTGTCTGAGGACTAATCAAGGCGGTGAATTCACTTCTGTTGAACTCACTAGATATTGTGAAGAAAATGGTATCAAAAGGCATCTTTCTGCACCGAGGACACCATAGCAAAATGGTATTGCAAAGAGGAACAACCAGTCAGTTGTTGAAGCTTCTAGAATGATGTTCATACAAGGAGGTGTAGAAAAAACTTTCTCTAGAGAGAATCTGTGAGCACAACTGTCTACACTATGAACCAGATATTGGTAAAAGAGAGGTAAGGATAAAAGTCCTTATGAATGCTGGTATGGTAGATCACCTAATGTCAGTTATTTTAAGATATTTGGCAATAAATGTTTTATTAAGAGAGGTGACTATGTTAGCAAGTTTGAGGCTAAAAGTGATGAAGGCATCTTTCTTGGTTACTCCACCAAGAGTAAGGCCTACAAATGTTATAACAACCAGACACAGAGAATCGTTGAAAGTGTCGATGTTCGAGTGGATGAGTATCATGAAGTCTCAAGGGAAACCAGTGTGGAGAAAAAGGATGAAGATCTTTGTATTCTATTTTTGGAACCAGAACCGGTGAAACTTGAAACTGGTAAAGAGAATGGTGTTGTACTAGTTCAATCGGAACAGGTAGATTTAGAAGAAGATGATGATAATGAAGAAGAAGAACCTGAAGATAATAATCATAAAATTTTGAGGTATGTGAGACTCAATCACAATCCTTACCAGATTATTGGAGATAAGGATGCTGGAGTGTTAACTAGAAGAAGAATTAGAGAGAATTCTTGCATGATCTCCACTATTGAACCTAGAACTGCTAAGGAAGATTTTGGAGATGATAATTGGATCAAAGCTATGGAGGAGGAGCTTGATCAAACTGAGAAGAACAACACATGGACCCTAGATCCCAGACCGGTGAATAAAAATGTGATAGGTACTAAGTGGGTATTCAGGAATAAACAGAATGAAGATGGAGTAGTAGTCTGAAACAAAGCTAGATTGGTTTGCAAAGGTTATGCACAGGAAGAAGGAGAAGACTATGGTGAGAATTTTGCACCAGTTGCTAGACTGAAAGGTGTAAGGACTTTAATTTCATTTGCAGCACATAAGGGATTCAAAGTATATCAATCAGATGGATGTGAAGTCAGCATTTTTGGATGGAATACTAGAAGAAGTATGCATTGAGTAGCTAGATGGTTATGCTTTGATTGATGCAAAAGATATGGTATGAAAATTACACGAGGCACTATATGGGTTAAAGCAAGCATCGAGAGCATGGTATGAGAGGCTACATTCACACCTGATGAAGATAGGTTTTCAGAGAACTAGTGAAGATAGCAACATATATCTCAAATCTGAAGGAGATAAGATACTAGTTAGTGAAGTGTTTGTGGATGATATCATATTTAGAGGCAATGATGACATGAGCAATGACTTTGCAAATAAAATGAAAAGTAAGTTTGAAATGTCTCTAGTGGGAGAAATAAAAAAATTTATAGGTTTGCAAATTCAGCAAATGAAGAGTGGTATTTTTATCACACAGTCTAAGTATGTGAAAGAGGTATTGAAGACATTTGGAATGAGTGACTGTAAACTAGTTGGGACACCAATGGTTACAGGTTGTAAATTGTCTAAGGAGGATGAAGCCACATCTATTAATGAAAAGGAGTACAGGTCAATGATAGAGAAATTGCACTATGTTGTTCATAGCAGACCGGATATAGCTCATGCAGTTAGTCTATTTGCCAAATTTCAAAAGAATCCTAAGGAGACACATTTGGTAGCAACCAAGAGGATATTCAGATATTTGAAAGGTACTATTGACTGTGGTTTATGGTATCCATATGCAGGTAACTTTGATTTGAAGGTGTATATAGATGCAAATTGGGCAGGTAATGTTGATGATAGGAAAAGCACAATCGATGGAGCATTATTTCTTGTTGGAAGACTTGTTTCATGGAGTAGCAAGAAGCAGAGCTGTATATCTTAGTCTACTACTAAAGCTGAGTATGTTGCAGCTTATATGAATTGTACCCAGGCTATCTAGATGAGACACATTCTGGAAGGTTTCAAGATGAAGTTTACAGAACCAGTAAAGATCTTATGTGACAATACCAGTGCCATAAATACTTCAAAGAACCCTATTTTGCATGCACAAACCAAGCATATTCAATTGAAGTATCATTTATTGAGAGAAAAAGTGCAGAGTAAAGATGTGATATTGGAGCATGTTTCTACCAAGGAGCGGCTTGTAGATATCTTTACTAAACCTCTGCCTAAGACTACTATTGAGTATCTTATTAGTCGGCTAGGGTTTGTACCCCTACATGAGGTCAATTGAGCATGATGTATATTACATCAATCTCAAAGCTACTTGCAGAATTTTATAGTAGGATTGGTGTAGAGTGGAATTATTCCATAGGGAGAGCATCAAGTTGTAGGTTGTTGATGCTTAACAGTGAAGTTTGACATTGCATGTTTTACTTTCACTTTGGCATTGTTGTCAAAGGGGGAGCAGAACTATATGAGAAGAATTGTATGATTGACAGTTAGAAGGTCTATAGCCAGTTACCAGCTGGAGACAAGGAGAGTACATGGTAAAATGTAAACTAGGATTCCTATTCACAATTATAGCAATCAAGGGTATTGATACTTGTATTGCCATCAATGCCAAAGGGGGAGATTGTTGGAATTTGCATGATGATTGCATTAATGAAATGTTATGTTATCATTGATGTCAATTATAACTGGTAATGATGTAATAATATTGTTTTGAAATTGGTAGGTGAATTTGTGGAGGTAATTGGTATTGCTATGAAATGGAGAAATGAACCAGTAAACCCTACCTGTTGATATGATAACCCTGACAGATGAAGTATGGTGAATCGGTTTCATTGGTCTATGATCTAATGATGAGCAGTAATAATTATGCCATGTATGCATTTTGTATGAGAAGAGTTTTAAATGGTTTTTGGCGCGTAGAGATAATGGATTTTGTCTTGGGAATGAGAAAGTTCATTGCATGTAATGTAAACTATGTGATGAGTTATAGAGTTTGATGAAGCGGTCATTAAGGAGTGGTCAAGGCTATCTTGAATGATGTGCAATGATTATTATGTAATCCAATGGTCATACTTGAACCGATTTGTTTGTAATCTCTATGAGATAATTAGGTTTGTGATGTGTTACTGACCTAATGATTTGTTTATAAGGTCGACGAGTTATTTTGTTGAAGAGTTGGCAATTTTTAGTTGAGAGTGAGAGTGTGGTTTCCGAACAGGATGATGTATCTCCAGTTTGTGTAAAGGCAAATAGGAGCATAAAAAGGATCTGAACAAGCAAGTGTAGTTGTATTCAAACAAATCAGCAAACCCCTATTGTTTTCTAACAATTACAACAGTTAAATCCCATAACTGGGTAAGCTTTAACAAGCTTAGTGTTATTCAAATCCTCTAACCAGGTGGTCCATTAGCTTGGATTTCAAATCCTCTACCGAGGTTACTACTAACAGGGTATTGCTTCTAATAGGAAATTATAGTCAATCCCTTAACCGGGTGGTCCCTAACAGGATCTATTCTTAACAGGTCTTTTTGTAAAGTTTTAACAGGCTTGGCTCCTAACAGGGCAAACTTCAGAAGAGTTCAGAATACTTGTGGGTATTCATCCCCACCATGGTTTTCCCATTTGGGTTTCCACGTCAAAAATATTGTGTCAAGTGGTGAATGTTTTTTGTGGTTATGTTTATTATGGTTGAATTGCTTAACTACTAAATCCACTTTAATATGTTATGTTAACAGGCAGTAATCTGAAATATGTTTTAACTACTATTAGTAAAGTATTTGAATGATTCATTTAAAAGGTTTTGAGAGTTTCAAAGATGTTTTACTGTTAGTCTGTTATAACAGTCAACTGGTTTAATTTCTCAGTAATATTGCATTTGAAGTTCAGTGTTGAAACCAGTCAGTTGTGAGTTTTCTTTGAGAGGTTGATTTTGAGATTGGTGAAATTTTATATCAATTTTCTATCTACTGATTCTCACCCCCCCCCCTCTCAGTTGTTGACCGAATCCTTATTCTTTCATTATAGCATCAGTCATGCTCAATATGCTGGTTTTTTCTCCACCCACCTGGTTTTTACTTCGAAGCTCTTTGTGATTGAGATGGGAGGGGACCTTATACAAACTGAACCCAATTCATGTGAAAAATTCAAAAGTAATTCTAAGGTATGGAAGAAACCGGTTAAAGGGAACCTCGATAGGTATGTTTAAGTCATGCAAGGTTTTGACTCAGAGCTCTCCAAGAATTTTTCCCACACAGGTGGTAGAAGGGGGAGGTTAAAATTGGAAAGGTATCCTTTAGAGTCACTCTGGATTTGATTGTTGCCATCACTGGGCTTCCATAGGATGCAATAATGTTCCTCAAGAAGCCAAAAGGGCCCTATAAGGATGAATTTAAGAAATTTTTATAGTTGAGAGAAGTGTTTTTGGGTTACAAAGCGGGTACAATAGAGAAGATATACCCGATATTTGGAAAGATGTTTCCCTTTTACTGATGAATTTATTCACTCTAGATGGGTATTTCAACAGATTTCATACCCAACTTTTCCCGATGTTAAACCACCTCAAGTATGGTATAAGAATGAATTTCACATACTAGGGTTGTTATTCATTATCTCAGACTATTGCAAGAACTAAGTCTAAATTTTTCCTTCCCCTCCATCGAGGGCTAATTATTGGACTCTATAACATTCACCTTTCTTTAACCCCTACTAGTGGATCCTTGTTAAGTCCTCTTAGCCCCCCATTGGACCCAAATTTAGAGGTTAGTCTCTCTAATGCCCCCATGATAAAACCCAACCCCATTGTTGGCTCCTCTTCAAAACCTATGCTTGTCCCTACTCGATTTAATACCATCAGAGAAGTGAAATAGAAAACCTCTCCTAATCCACCCCCTAAGGATGTGGAGGTGTTGGAGTCAAATGAAGAGGAAGTGTATGAGGGTTCTTAGTCCTCCTATGATTCAGAATTGGACTAGTCCCTTGTGGCTTCTGAGGAGGTTTCCCCCTTTCCCCCTGGTCAGGACATTCCTAACACCAAGACTAGCCCCCTTAACTTGGACTCAAAGGTATTAAATCTAGAGGAAAGTGTTGAGCTATAGGACCTATTTATTAAATGGATTTTATCAAATTTGATGTAGGTATCAGGAAGATTAACGAACTTGAGGTTGTGGACGAGGTTGATGCTAGGGAAAACAAATGGGTTATGGAGGAGAAGTATGAATGGGTCTTGGAAGCTGCAAACAATATGGATGTTAAATTAGAGAATTGGGATAAATTCAAGGGGATGATGAAAGACTTTGGTGAGAAGGTGTCTCAAAGAAATGAGAACAATGTTGTAATGGAGTTGAAGGAAAGCCAAGAGATCTTTAAGTGTACAATTGAGGAGATGTCCAGGAGAATCCAGGAGATGATCCCAAAGAATTTGGCTTCCCTACAAGCTATCCAAGAGGAAATTGACTATAGGAAAGCTAAGTGAAAGAGACATGCTTTGTTCCCCTTAGCTTTGATGGATCCCCCTACCTCTATGGTTAAAGATACTCTAGATTCTAGTACTCTGAACTTTGCTAAGGACTCTAACAAAAAAATCTCTCTGATAAAGTTTTTATAGGTTTGTGTAAAAATTGGCAAGAGGGTAACACCTCCACCTAGTAGACCATCTCTTTGAGTCTTTGGCAATTGGCTGGTTTATTTTATGTTTTTGTTTTTTAGTTTTATACCTAGTCTTGGTCTGGTGCTTGGTGGTTCGTTGCTATTTTTTAGTGTTTTTTCTTTAGCTAGGTTTGCATTTCTCATGTGCCTTGGGTGGTGCTTTTATATACAAATATGTAATGGTATGGGCCTAACCCGCTTTTTATTAATCAGAACTGTTAACATCATTGAAATACTTGTGAAAAAATATTACTAGGCATTTAAAGATGCATTGGTGTAGGTGAAGGTTAAACATGAATATTTTTCCTATAAGATGTTTCCCACCACTTTATACCAATTTGCATATGACTAGTATATCAACCTGTCAATTAAATTAGTTAACAATTAGCAACAACTTGATATCACCTTCATAAATCATTTCAAGTTGCCTATCAACCAAACAATAATTTACCAAATTAATCTTCTAGTGGGTGAGAAAAAGGAATATAATTAAGTTTTTTAGTAATTATTCTCATATAAGTTATACTCAAGAATTATAAAGACCTTTAGGAAAAATAACTTGGCAACCACACCACTTCATTTCAAGGCCTCAGATCCCTTAACTTCCATATTTTTCAAACATGGCTCTATGATGGCTAGTTTACCTAAAGATTATAAGGGTTTGTTAGTGAAACAAAAAATGTCAACCCAATGTTTTTTACTTGGTGGCTTGCCTTCACTAATATGGCATGTGTCTTATAACCAGATATTTTTTTATCATTTAGGCCTTGAATAATCAAATTTTGATTCTAAATCATGTGTCAAACATATTATTATATATTGAAAACCAACCAATTTTGATTAGTCAATATCTACCATCTTCAAATAATCAACACTTTGTACCATATTTTTTCAAATTTACAACCTCTAAAACCCATCATATAGTAGTAGTTGTTGTATGCTAAATTCATAATGAAATTAACTAGGAATGGAAGGGAAATCACGAATCCCTATCCTAATTAGAATTCAAACAAACAGACAATGGAATAATGCAAAACAAGCAAGGAACAAGAATGTAAAATTTATCAATCAAAATCCCCTATTCCAAGACTGCATATAGCTTCCATTGCTCTTCTCTTCTTTGTGGTATGGTGGCTCTCAGATATCGCGCTAGCAACCTACAAATGACACAAAGATTCAAAGTTTGTGATTGTTGAAAATGGAGATTGAATGCTCAATTTATAGATATTTGGATGAGAATTGAATGAAAGGTGGAATAGAATGATCAAGAGGTGGAACTCAGCTGAGCTCACACATTGATTGATAGTTGAACTGCTGATTTGGAGGTGGAACTCAATAGATTGAATAGATTAAATGAGTTACTTGATTGAGAAAAAAGATAATTGAAGGATGAAAAAGGATGATTGGAGGAAATAAAGAGGAGGAGATAGTTAACTGATTGAAATCTTTTTGAGAGCTTTATTTAGAAAAAGATAACTAAAAGATAGAAATAGAGATTGAAGAGATAATTAATTTAGCATGTGCTTGAACTTTAACTTTGATTTTCAATTTAATCTTTGCATGAGATTTAATTCAAATATTGAATTTAATTTAAATTCAATTTGTTATTTGAATATATTTAGAACTTGACTTTGATTTCCAATTTGATTTTTGAAATCATGCACATGTATTTGGGAAATTAATTAAATGAAATTAGTTGAAATTAGAAGAATTAGAATTTGGGGATTTGGAATTGGAATTAGAGGAAATAATTAGTTAATTAAATAATTTAAAGAAACTATTTAATTATTTAGAAATTGAATTTAATTAAATAATAAAGATTGTTCAAATTAAAGGATTAAAATCATAATAAATTAAATAATGAATATTTAGAAAAAGGGTTAATGATTAATTGATTAGAGATAGAAATTGAGAATGAATTTATTTAAATAATAAAGATTATTTAAATTCAATGATTAATAATCACAATTAATTAAATAATAAATATTTAATTAATCATTAGAAAATGGTTTAAATGATTAAATGATGATAGAATTGAAATTGGAATAATTAGTAAGATGATGAGGAAATATGAAATTTCGAAGAATAAGATTAATTAATTTAATTAAAGATTAAAGAATTATTTAACTAATTAGAGGAATAATTAGTACATGATCAATGAGACATTTTTAGGTGTCTACATTTGTTCCTCTTTGATACAATATCAGAATGATGTTGTTTCAAAGAAAACAAATTTTTTTAAATTTTCTACCCTAGTATGCCCTAGTGATTCTTAGGGTGTAATGCCCCCTCAAGAGACTGTTTGTGCATTGAAGGCATGAATGATCTCTTGAAAGAAGGAGAATGTTAGATGAAAGATGAATAATGATTAATTGATGACATGAATGGATTTGTTTGGATAGAATAAATGGCTAGAGTGATTTCTAGATTGATTGAATGATAAGATTGATAGGATTGACGAGATTGATAGGTTTGATCGGATTGATTTGATAAAAATAAAGTCTAGTTTTAGGAAGGAAACAACCTGTATAAGACAAAGATGATCAAAACATCTAGTTTCAAGAAGAAAACAACCTATATAAGACAAAGATGATCAAAACATCTGGTTTCAGGAAGGATGCATCCTGTATAAGACAAATGATAGATCAAAATTGAATGAATAATAAAATATGTAGAAGATAAGGAATAATTGATTGATAGATAGAATAATTGATATGAGTGAATGATAGAATTATAGATGAAAAGATTAGAATTAAGTGATGAGAGAGATCATGTTAGATGAAAGAATGATTGAAAAAAATTGAAAAGGTTGATCCTAAAAAAAGATGTTTGATAAGAGAATGATTTGAAGAGACAATTAGCATGATAAGATAAGAAAATGAAATGGAAAGAATGATGATGGTGACACGAACTTATGTGCTTTTATTCATAGCATAATATATATTCATCACTGAGCCTTATTATGTAGCAAAGGAGCTTTGCACATCAGGGTATCAGGAACCAAGATGTAAAGATATCTCATTGAAGAAACAAACACGTAGAAGACAAGGAGTGAACCCTATATTCTAGGAATAATGTCAGGGGTCGAGGTATGTGGGATAGTCACAAGTATAACTATCCCTGACTTTTGCATAGGATATTTGTTGAATGAACATACCAACACAGACACCCACTAGAACTATTGCCCCAGAACTTCATTGGTTCACACCACAAACAACAAACAAAGAACAAGATCATGACCATCCCGACTCCTCTAGCCACTTGTGGAGATCCTTGAGTAGCATAGGAACATAATCTATCACCAAATGATAAAAGATAAAGACTGACCCAGACAAAATTCAGCAGTTATACTAACCTTGTGTCTTCATTCTCAGTTGCTTGATGTGACATTTGATAAAGTCTAATCTCAGAAAGTTGCGGACCCCATTTAAGACTGACCTATTTGATTTTGAGTGTATCCTCTTCTGTTTAAGGCAAGATAATGATCACTTAATATGGATATTGATATGATTGATAAGATAGTTTGATCAATTGATTGTAGATGTTTGACTGGATAGTCGTATCCTTTGTTAACTTCATGCAAAGCGTTTGCTGGATATCTACTAGGGCATTTGATTCTTGCGAGACATTTTATTGCAAGTTTTTTTATTGATTTTTTATTTTTTTTGGTTGATTTTTTGAGGACTTTATTTGAATGTTTTTGATTGAGTTTTTCAGGACATTATATGGATGTTTTTGGTTGATTTTGTGGATTGATATTTGAATGTTTTTGGTTGATTTTTTCAGGACTTTATATGGATGTTTCTGGTATTTTTATGAAAAAATTTCCGATGTTTTTGGATTTTTTTGTTTTCTCAATATTTTTGGATTTTTATGTTTTATATCTTAATGTTTTTGATTGATTTTTTTAGGATTGTATTTGATTTTTTAGGGTTTTTTCAAGACAATATGATTTTTTTAGTTATGCCCCCAGTGTGCAGACCTATATGACATAATGATTTGCAGAATGCATGTGGAGATAATGAATTTTTGACATGACCTATGTTAACACAATATGCCTTTCCTATTAATGAATTTTCGACATGACCTATGTTAACACACTTAGTGACTAGGATTTACAAATGGAGATACGGAAAAATTCCACATTGGTTCTTTAAACTTTGATCTTCTTTTGCCCATGTGTGTGCAAATGAGTTAATTCTCACTCTTGTGTTCACTAAAGATCCTTAGCATCCTATATGACTAGCTACATGGATTATTCTTACTTCAAAAGCATCCTGAATAGAGCCTCACTGCCATCAAGCTTTTAGAGCTTCGACGACGTTATAGACTATAATTTCTTAAATATTGCTCCATTGATAGCAGGCGTTCATATCCCTAATGGAGTTATCTGCATGTTCCCATAGTCAAGATTTTTTCCGCACTTTGTATGCGTGATATTTCAGTTATATATCATTGATCTTTTGCCTTGAGATGAATATTTGGCATAGCACTTTTTATTTTTTATTTTATTGCCTTGACTTGTAAGTAATGAAACCTACTTGGGTGTGATAATTATAGCAGTGCTGAAGTAGAATTTTAGATTTTTCACTAGTCATATGATCAACTAGGTGTCTAGAATGAATTAGAGATTTTGTTAATGTGTTTGAGATATAGCAATTGATAGATTTTGGGTTAACAAGTCTCAAACAGTGAAATCACTACCCAACCATAAGTAAAGTGTCGTCACAGGGTAATGTTGAAAATGAATGACCTTAGGACCTCAAAGACTTCATGTCTAAATATCTAAGAAAGGAGATGACCCTTGTTTCTCTTGAATGCAAACGGATGATAAACTTGGACAGTTGCCTTATTTTATTGATGCTGCTAAATGCTAATGTAGAACTTTTGTGAATGTGATTCTTTTGAAAAAAGAAACTATATGCGATGCAGTGCTTTTAAGAAAATGAGGTGCAATGCGGAAAGAAAAACCTAAGCTAACCCAGCCTTTAGATATAATATCATTTAAGGTGCATGTTGTTCATAGGGTCGGGGAGTTTTGTGTAGGTAGTTCATTGGTCTTTGTTTGAAGAGTTGGATAAAGATGTCTTTTCCAATAGGATATAAGGACTCAGCTAAGTGTACATGTTTGACATCCCCAATGTTGATATCCTTAGTTTTTGGATTTTGTGGATCATTAGAGGGAAATCTAGCTTTGGAACCCTTGAATTCAACAATAGCCTTATCATTTTCAAAGAAATCCAACTGTGGTAGGTTCTCTTGCCCCCAATCTATCAAGTGTGTGTGTATGAGGCAAATAGATTCTAATTCCAAAGTTGTGACATGAGCAGGTGCTATGCATGTTTCTATTGATGTACTTGGAGAGGATGATGAAGTCAACCAGGTGTTGATATCATTAGCTGATGTTATTTTTGTGCTTGAAGAAGATGATCGAACAATTTGGGTGTCGATTTCATTAGTTGGTGTTATGCTTGTTTTTGTCACCATATTGGCATGTGAAAATGGCACATATACAATCATTGATAAAGTGTTCTTTGTAGTATGATTAGGATTGGTAATTTCATTGATAAGGGGTTCATGCAAAACTTGTGTAGAAGGATTGGGATCATGAGGACGACTAGGAGAAATGGTAAGTTCATTTGAGAGCGAATCTTGTGAGAGAAATGGAGGATTATGACATGGAAATGAAGGGATGGAGGGATCTTGATTAGGATTTGGAGAAATAATGGCATCTTGTTTAGGACATGAAGGTAAAGGTATGCTTTGATCTTGACTTGGAAAGAGAGTATTATGAAGGATAGAAGGGCTATCCTGATCTTTCTTAGGAGGTGGATGTGGATGGGACTTGAAAGGACACTTTGTTCTTGAGACAAAAGGGTATCTCTATTAATGGAATAGAAAATATCAAGGGCGTAATCATAAGATTCTTGGTCGATGGGATCTTGATCAAAAATTGGGTTAGATGAAAGAGTTATTTCTTGATTTTTATTTGTTTCGGGACTCATTTCTTCTGATTTAGGATCATCCTCTTGACATGGGGAAGGAGTTTGGATATGCATGGGAGATTCTTGGAATGTTTCAACACATTGGCATGATGAGGAATGATTTTGAATGAGATCCTCTGAATCATGACTTGAATTAGATTGTTATTTGTACGATGGATAGCCCTTGGGAGGTTGTGTTATTAGATAGAGATGGTGTGGACTACTCTTGTGTGACTTCAAGGTATGAGGAAATGGTGGATAGATATGGTTTATTTGGTCTTTGGTTGAAAGGGATTTGATTTCAGTTGAAAGGAGTATGATTTTGGGTGAAACAGGTTTGAATGTTGGGTTGGTGTGAATTTTGGTTTGGAATTGCATTGAAAGGGGTTTGATTTTGGTTGAAAGAGGTTTGAATGTTGGGTTGGTGTGAATTTTTATTTGTAATTTGGTTGAATGGGGTTTGATTTTGGTTGAAAGGGGTTTGATTTTGGTTGAAAGAGGTACTTTGAATGTTGGGTTGATGTGAATTTTGTTTTGGACTTTGGTTGAATGGGGTTTGATTTTGATTGAAAGAGGTTTGATTGTTGGGTTGATATGATTTGTATGATTGATATAGTGAGTTGAAAGAAAAAGAAGTTTTACATGACTCCAATGTTGGTTGAACTAAGGTAGGCACAATTTTGTTGAAGAATGAAGGTTGGAATGCTTGAATGGTCTCACAAGAAGAAGAAGGTTGGCCTGATATTGATTCCCTCATGGTCATCACTTCTCTCATCATTTTTTCTAACCAGCCCCTATGGTTGTTAGGACTAGTCATGTCTATCATTTGTTGTTACAAAGTCTTTATCTATTGAGCTAAGGTTTCTATGGATGGTGATGGAATAGGAATGGAAGGGATGAATTCTCCACCTTCCCTAAGAAATGTATAATGCCAATCCATGATGTTTTCTTGATTGGTTTGGACCTAGGATCACAACATGTAAGATGTTTTCTCCATTTCTCTGAATGTGACAATGTTTGATTTGTTGAACTTGAAAAACTTGTTTGAGTTGAGTTTGAGTTTGACCAATCCCCTGATTGTGTTTTGGATGTTTGGGGTATGACTTTCTAGGATGATTATGCAAATGATGATGGACTAAGACAGACGTATATGAAGTCTAGATAGGAATTATAAATGAGATGATAATAATGATGTAAATAAGGATGTAAATGAGGACTATGCAAGGACTTATGCAACTTCTAAGGACGTATATGAGGATGATAATAAGGACGTAAATGAGGACTATGCAAGGACTTATGCAGCTTTTAAGGACATATATGAGGACAATAATAAGGATGTAAATGAGGACGATGCAAGGACTTATGCAACTTTAAAGGACATATATGAGGATGATAATAAGGTCGTAAATGAGGACTATGCAAGGAATTATGTAACTTTTAAGGACGTATATGAGGATGATAATAAGGATGCAAATGAGGACTATGCAAGGACTTATACAACTTCTAAGGACATATATGAGGATGATAATAAGGATGCACATGAGGACTATGCAAGGACTTATGCAACTTCTAAGGACGTATATGAGTACGTGAATGAGGACTATGCAAGGACTTATGCAACTTTTAAGGATATATATGAGGATGATAATAAGGACGTAAATGAGGACTATGCAAGGACTTATGCAACTTTTAAGGACATACGTGAGGATGATATTAAGGATGTAAATGAGGACTATGCAAGGACTTATGTAACTTTTAAGGACATATATGAGGATGATAATAAGGACGTAAATGAGGACTATGCAAGGACTTATGCAATTTTTAAGGACATATATGAGGATGATAATAAGGATGTAAATGAGGACTTATGAAATTTATAAGGATGATAATGAGGGCATAAATGAGGACTATGCAACCTCTAAGGATGATAATAAGGATGTAAATAAGGACTATTTAACTTTTAAGGATGATAATAAGGACGTAAATGAGGACTATGCAACTTCTAAGGACGGTAATGAGGACGTAAATGAGGACTAGATGATAATAAGGACGTAAATGAGGACTATGCAAGGACTTCCTATGGTCACAAGTATGTAAAATTTTGAGTTTGTAGGACTGTGACGTTTCAAGATGGACTTTGTTTCCAGTAATTCTATGTGTAGGACAAGTTTGTTGTTTTCCAAATCTGAGAACAATTGTTTGAAGAGACATATAGCTGACCGAACTATGTTTTGACCAACTCTGAGAATTTAGAGAGTAAGATAGGGCCTAAAATAGCCCAACTACTGACTCAATACTGATCTGGTACAATGATACATATAAAAGAACATAATACAATCTTAGGCTAGAAAGTGGACACTATTCAATGAGGCCCCCGCAACAAAATACTGAAACAAGACAAACAGATAGAGAGTCTGGCAGCACTGGCTCCACTTCATGACACACACTTCTCGGGCATGCCACTCTCTCTTACCCCGAAGATCTGAAGATCTTATCACTGAGGGATTTTTGTCTCATAATGCAAGGTACATGATGAGTATCTATGGGGTACAATCCGCACTCCAAAAATCACTGAATGTAGGATTTGGGCTACTAAGTTGGTTCTTATTGTAAAATTTTGAGGGGTCCCGATCCAATGACGGATTCTCAGAGAAAGCCACTTAAGACTTTAGTTGAGCTTATCAGTGCAGGGAAGGCCCCCACATACGTCGAATTCACTCAACACTCTAGCCGCCTGACCAATATATTTATATAGCGGCTCAAAAAAACTCGCTCTAGAGTACACTGGAAGAGATGATATCCCCAATGCATTCCAATTCGAAGTACCTCTGTGGGGTGATGAAATCCCCAATCAAAGATACCCCTCACTACTAAAATAAAAAAAATGGGTCTTTTTATCACCTTCTCCCTTTCTCCCAAGACCCCAAAGGCAAGTGCAAGGTAGTTGATGCAATAGTAGGTCCACGCCAAACACGATAAAAAAATATTTCCGTTACGAAAAATGAAATGTGAGTTATTCTATTGAGCAGCCTAATTTACATTCATTTTAAAACCCAAATTTAGGTGTGTGATCCACATTTGCATGTCAATTTTAAAACACCAAATTGAAATGTGAATGCATACATGTCAATTTTAACCAGGTTTATTTTAAGCCCAAAACTGAAGTGTGATAACATGCATGTCCATTTTAACGAGGTTTATTTTAAGCCCAAAATTGAAGTGTGAGAACATGAGTGTTTATGATTCAGTAATAATTTGTTTCTCTCTGTAAATTCACCACATGCTGCAAACAGGTAATCAGTAACCCAATAAAACCCACAGAAAACATAAAGCTAAACTATGAAAAACACGAATGTGTAATGATACACTAATCGATTGTGTGATCATGTATGACCAATTGTGTAATTCTGACAGAGCGATTGTGTGATCCTGACAGAGCGATTATGTTATCCTAACAAAGTGATTGCATGATCCTAATAGAACGATTGTGTGATACACAGACAAACCAAACAAAAAATAAAAATGAAAGCTAATTCTAATCTGGAACGTGCGAAACAGATTGTGATGCCCTAGCAAGATCTCTCATCATCCATTCTATGTTAAGAAAATTGTATTTTACTCTATACGAGAGAACTAGGTTGTTGTATCTGTCAATGGCTGGTTGGTCCTCTAGATCTCATATTTTCTTTTCTGCACTTAGGATTTGTTGATAGCGTCTGGCTTGTCTCCTTTGTTCCTTAGTCCTCCTGGCACCTAAAATTCTA
The DNA here is from genome assembly GCF_030272615.1 of Cryptomeria japonica. Classification (NCBI taxonomy): domain Eukaryota; kingdom Viridiplantae; phylum Streptophyta; class Pinopsida; order Cupressales; family Cupressaceae; genus Cryptomeria; species Cryptomeria japonica. Next base: position 256,814,696 of record NC_081409.1, on the reverse strand, counting down.
AATTGTACCTTACGTGCCATAAAATGTCATAATTAAAGTATGTAATAAATGTAAACCGTATTCAGATTTACCTAATTTCATACAAAATTTAACATAACAGAGAGCAGGAAACAAGAAATAGCAGATAAACAAACACAAAAATAACCCTGACGAATGTGTGATAGTATATGCGCGAATGCGTGACAGTGTAAAGGCTTTTGTGTGATGGGGTCCGCACGAATACGTGACCCTGTGTGATCGATTGTGTGAGCCTATCTATGCGATTGCGTGATGATGTAAATGTGATTGTGTGATCGTTGATTCTGTTGTGCAATCTGTACCACCTGCTAAAAAATGAAAACAAATCTGTACGATCTGCAAAATCACACATAAGAAAAAGAAGGTTAAATTAATGTTAGTTCACGTCCGGTTCACCAAAATGTTGTATGCTAAAATTCATAATTAAATTAACTACGAATGAAAGGGAAATCATGAATCCCTATCCTAATTAGAATTCAAACAAATAGACAATGGAATAATGCAAACAAGCAAGGAACAGGAATGTAAAATTTATCAATCAAAATCCCCTATTCCAAGACTGCATATAGCTTCCATTTCTCTTCTCTTCTTTATGGTATGGTGGCTCTCAGATATCGCACTGACAACCTGCAAATGACACAAAGATTCAAATTTTATGATTGTTGAAAATAGATATTGAATGCTCAATTTATAAATTTTTGGATGAGAATTTAATGAAAGGTGGAACAGAATGATCAAAAAGTGGAACTCAGGTGAGCTCACATGTTGATTGATAGTTGAACTACTGATTTGGAGGTGGAACTCAATAGATTGAATAGATTAAAAGAGTTAATTGATTGAGAAAAAAGATAATTGAAGGATGAAAAAGGATGATTGGAGGAAATAAAGAGGAGGGGATAGTTAACTGATTGAAAGCTTTTTGATACCTTTATTTAGAAAAAGCTAACTAAAAGATAGAAATAGAGATTGAAGAGATAATTAATTTAATTAATTAATTGATTGAATTAATTAATTTAGCATGTACATGAACTTTAGCTTTGATCTTCAATTTAATATTTGCATGAGATTTAATTCAAATATTAAATTTAGTTTAAATTCATTTTTTTATTTGAATATATTTAGAACTTGACTTTGATTTCCAATTTGATTTTTGAAATCATGCACATGTAATTTAAATGAGAAGAAACTAGTTAATTTAAATGAGAAGAAATTAGTTAATTAAATAATTTAAAGAAACTATTTAATTATTTAGAAATTGAATAGGATTATTCATATTAAAGGATTAAAATCACAATTAATTAAATAATTAATATTTAGAAAAAGGGTTAATTATTAATTGATTAGAGATAGAAATTGAGAATGAATTTATTTAAATAATAAAGATTATTTAAATTGAAGGATTAATAATCACAATTAATTATTTAATCATTAGAAAATGGTTTAAATGATTAAATGATGATAGAATTGAAATTGGAATAATTAGTAAGATGATGAGGAAATATGAAATTTCAAAGAATAAGATTAATTAATTTAATTAAATAATTAAATAATTAAATAATTATTTAACTAATTAGAGGAATAATTAGTACATGACCAATGAGACATTTTTAGATGTCTAAGTAGCATTCAAAAATAGTCATCCATAATTAAAATATAGTGACACTCCAAGCATGTTACTCAAGTTTAACAAATAGACCAATTTAAAAATTGAATAACAAAACTTATACTTATATAGGAGATTCCTACAAAATCCCTAGAACAATGTATCATAATCAGATATCAATCAAACATGAAATTATAAATTTTAATTGATTGGTATAATAATTCACATGAGTTCTTTGTGCGTGATTAATGCTCAAATTATGCATGAAATAATTTGGTCATGCTCAAAATTGCTTTCATAAACACTATTAATGACACCTATATTGATTGTTTGATCAATGTTGTCATTTAAACTTCTAACAAATGTCATCTAATAATTGAAATGAATATTGAATTATTGATGTTGGATGATCCTTCTTTTAAGATAAATGATATAATCTCATTTTTTAATTTTCATAATTACAACTCATTTAATTAACCAATAGTTTATGACAATTAATTTAAATCATGTGACTTCATATCTATATTTTGTGCTTTCTCAATATATTCAAAATAAATAACATACTTTATCAAGAACAAATTAAATATTACCAATTGAACTCCCCATAACACCACTTATATAGTATATATTATTTCCTTTAATTCTTGCATTGATCAAAACCTTATATGCTTACGCAATGCATGTCCATAACAGTGGGAGACTAGGTAATTAATAACATGATGAAGACTTAATTCTCTAATGGTAGAGAAACCCACATGTCTTACATACTTTTTGGGGGTTCTTTTGTAAGGTGCATCATTTTGCAAATTTAATCTATAACCAATGTTCAATTGCTTATGTTGGTTAATGACATCAATTCATTTGCAAATTATCAAAGTGGTAAACGAGTCTAGGAAAACACATAGTTAATGATAATCAATGAAAGTAAACATTTTGGATGATTTCCAAGGCTGTGATGTTCATTAGTTTACTAAATCTCTGAAATAACTCACCAAAATCTTGCTATATCTATGGGATTAATGCTCAGGCAAGGTTATATTATTTGTTTATATAGTTTATTTTTATATGAAAAACTTGAAGTGTTTTAATTATCCATGGTTAACTTGTTTTCAGAATTTACTTTTATAAGTATTAGTTTTAAACTAATAGATGTGTTTTAATTATCCATGTTTAATTTGTTTTTCAGTATTTATTTTTATAAGTATCAGTTTTTAAAGTAATAGATACTTAGAATTAATTAGAGATAATTAAAAGTTGTCAAAAAATTTAGCTTTTTATGCTATTGAATAAACAGTACATCTATTTTCTATGTCATGTTTTATTGGTTGAGAGAGGAAAACTAAGCGTAAAATTTTACAATTCAAGTATATGTGTCTAACAGAGGAGTCAATTATTTGAGTTACATGTGTGAATTCTGTGTAGTAATTACTACACATTGTTTATGGTGGTTTGTGCTTTAAAAAATTGTCCTTTATAATTTATTTCAAACTTACACCTTAATAAACATTTGTTGCATGATGATAGGTATTGTTTTTCACAGTTACATGATTAATATATCTTGGGAAAAATGATCAAATAAGATAGTTTAAGATATAAATAACCATAATTAATTATCTCATTTAAATAACACATTAAAAATGTAGATTGTATATCATCGAATTTCACACCTCCAAAATCGTGTATTTTATAAATATTCCATCATAACATAGTAACGCCATATAGAGAAGTGAAGGTGATATCAATGCATAGGCATCGGCAGTTATAAGTAGTATTATCAGTTTTCTAACGTGTATAAACGTAACAGGCACAGGTTGTAGCCTTTAAAGAGCAAGCTATCAACCCTTCAATGGAAGAATATATTGATAGATAGATAATCATAAGATACAAATTTTACGAATCTTGTCATGTAAGAAGTCTACGACACTAGTATACTTATATTTAAAAAATATATGTAAAATATGTTGAGAGATATTTATGACGAGAGGCATCTACAATGACATCAAAATCTCCATAAACAAAAACCCATTTTTGAAACAATTTGACATGCAAATGACAAGTAAATGCATGTTTCAGCTTTTGTGGAGGTGTTATTTTATTACTCCAAATAAAATAACCCTTGCCACTTGTCTCCAGCTAGATTCATAACTTTTTGCATGCAAGACTTTAAAGGATTTGTTTTCTTGATGTTTTAGTATTTTAGAATAACATTTATTTTACATGTGATTCTCTTCTATTATAAGATATCTCTTGGTATATTTTATATATATTTTTTAAATATAAGTATAGTAGTTTATAATAGAAATGGAAGAGAATCGCCTGTATATTTCATACATTTACCTGTCATTTGCATGTCAAATTGTTTCAAAAATGGATTTTTGTTTACGGACATTTTGATGTCATTGTAGATGCTTGTGACATAATCAGAATAAACAGACTTACCGATTTGTATAGATTTTAATGTAGAATATGTAAATCATTCATTGACAATAGAAACTAAAAATTTACCTTAAAAAAAGGCAAAAACAAAAATTGACATAGATCTCGGTCTGAGATAATATATCAAATGAATAAATGAGATGAGCTGCTTTTGTATCTCCCTCAAAGCCTCCCAAAAACCCATAGACATTGTCTGTACATATTTTGAAAGCCTTTGAGGGAGATTTAGCATATGTTCCCTCATACTTCTCCTCAAAACCCATGCACCCCCATAAGCTGAGTCAATGAGACATCGATTGTTGTGTAAAAATGTTAATAGGTGGATAAAATTAAAACTATTTGTGCCAAAAAGACTAAAGCCAAGATCGGTTTCCAGGTGGGAGCGATAACCATCTCGTATCATTTATGATCAAAGTGGCAATGATCTATGATGGTGGTTGCATATGCAACAATGAGGGCTTGGTGTTCAATCTTTTTATGTTGCGGTTGGATGTGTATGTTCCCAATCACTATTGTTGGTTGTTTGTGAATGGATGTGTTTGTCCCCATTCGTAAGATGTTGTAAGTGATTGGAAATGTTTGTCCTCAATCACAAGAGTTGGTAATTATGATTGTGTTTGTCCCCAATCATAATTGTTGTGACTAGATGCATGTCTCCCTATTCATAATCTTGATGTTGGATAGATGTGTTAGTTCCTATCCTTAGTTCCATGAGTAGATGTGTTTGTCCCTATCCTTGGATGAAGTACAAAAGTGTAGTGAGGCTAATTCCACTATTACATGTCATGAATATCAACTGAATTATTGTCATTTTAATTTTTAAGAAGTATTAGTCCAGTTCTACCAATGACATTCAAAAAGGTCATTATGATTAAAGCAGAAGACAAGCTTATCAGCATAAAATCTCCAGTAGATCGACTGATACCATTTGTTTCCTCGTGTCATTTCACTTCATGCATGTTACTGGTAGCCCCACTTATAAACACTAGCTGCCATATTGATAGATATATTCCTTTCACGTCAGATTTCAATTCCAAACTTTTCAAAATACCCTCAATATATCTATTGAGAATATAACCAGATAATTGACTGAGAAACATTTTCCATGGATTCTAAAGTATAAAGGTAATCGATGACTTATATCAGTATCATAACAGGCATATTTCATAGGAATGTTGTGCAAAGAAAAAGAAAAAAAGGCACCACCAAGCACAATACAACTGTCAAACTGCAGTGAAATATATCTTTCTTTAATCTTGATAAAATTTGGTTGGCTCTCATTGAATGTCGACTAAGATCTCTGATATGAAACCACAATTACTTTGTTCTATATTCTGGCCTTACTTTCTCTTATAAATATTTCAGTTCACATTATTTCCTAGTAAGCTAAGCCTCCCATTCTTGCATTATATTCTTTTGAGGCTTCTGATTTAATATATGGAGGAAGTTGGTCTTACCTCTCCCTCAATGGCTTCTGAAATATCATATCATAGCAATTGCAGCATTGAATCAAATATTTTTGACGCCATTGATGAAAGAGGTTAAAGCCAGCTGCCTCCATTATTGTTTGATATTGGCCATGAAACAGATATGCATGGTATTATATAAAGCTATAGCTGATATTTTGCATGGATTATAATTATATATTCTCGTGCTTTTCTACTCAAAGAGCCTATGGAACAGGTAAACAAGCTTTTGATTATAGAGGTAAATGTCGAAAAGAATAAGCAATTTAAATACACAATGGTATTTAGATATGTGATAATATGAGGAGAAGAATTATTATTTTTTAAGTGGAGAAAGAAAAGGTTGAATAGTAGAATTTTTTCTTTTTTACTAAGAGATTAAATAATTTTGGTTATTTTATTAATTTGTTGTTATTGGGAATTTGGATCACAAGTGTATGATCTAGTTTCATTTTTTAAAACATTATAGGTTTTACATTCAACAAGGTTTGATCTTTAGTGGATTCATTGTCAATCATTTAACTCTATTAATAAATTAAGGGTTGTTTGACTTTCAATTCAATTCAATATAGAAGAACATGTGAAAAATAGATGTGAATATAATTTGTATTATGAATAAATTTTGTATTAATATTATTTCTTCATATATTTTTTTCAACTAAATGAAAGTCATAATATTTTATTTCAAGATTGGATGTCAATATGTATTCTTAATAATGTACTAAATTAGTTTCAAACTACTACTTGTAACTTACAACTCGTGATAATTTGTCACTCTATTAAATATTTATAGATAGAATAATTTATCTTGTTCTCCTATAAGCTAACATTATTGACAATATATGGATTCCATATGTATAATATGTTAATTATTAGTTTGCAATATACTAAAAGAAGATATCTCTAAATCATCTATCAAAGGTTTTTCTTAATGGTTTAAGCTCTAGACTAGTTAAACTAATATATCAAAGCGAATTATCTGTGATATTTTTGAATGTTTTCTTAAATGTATAATGTAAATTATTTTTGAAATAAAGGACAAAAATCTTTAATCATTTGATAGTTTAAAAATTAAATTAATACACTACATATCAATTCTTTACATGGATGATTAATTTAATCTTCATCTGAAGCACATGTCTAACTAAGTCCTCAATTTATTTGATGAAATATTAAATCCATGGTACTAATGTTGTATAGGTACCATGTTCAAGTTATATTTCTATCCAATACTTTAATAAAGATCTTAGCATAAATCCTAATTTGAAACTCAATTGATGGAGGGGAAACTAGTATAATCAAAATCAAATTCTTTTAGATATCTATCAAATTGTATATATTCTTCAAAAAATATATCTCTTTGAAGTAAATTAAGAACAAAGTCAAGATACTCAATCAATAAGAAAAGAAAATATATGTTATAAAAATATTGAAGTAAGATAAATAATTAAAGTGAATTAACCATAAAATAGCTAAAAATAAAACCTTTGTAACCTTATAGCTACACGTCAAATCATTTATCAAAAAATCAGAATTATATATTTTAATGCATGTCTAATCAACCTCACCAAACAATAAATCTAGTGTGTGTGTGTGTGTGTGTGTGGAGGGAGGGAGAGAGAGAGAGAGAGAGAGAGAGAGAGAGAGAGAGAGAGAGAGAGAGAGAGAGAGAGAGAGAGAGAGAGAGAGAGAGAGAGAGAGAGAGAGAGAGAGAGAGAGTTATTTATTTAGAAAAGGAGATATAACACTATTATATATGAAAAATATTGTGTAACCTTATCTAGATCATTATTTATATCATGGTTTGTATCATAAATTTATCATATTTTAATTACATATTTTTCTTATAAATTTAAAACATATTCGATGAAGGGTACTCCCCTACAAACCCAAAACATACAATAATAACAAATAAATAAACAACAAAATGCAAGAAGGAAATAACAACTTTCTATTATCTCAATAAATATGAAATTACAACATTCTAAAAAAATACAAACTACCACCAAATGGCCTTTTTGATTACCAAATTCTACAGAGTGGAGCCACAATTTGCAATGTTGAACCTGTCCTATGTAACCCCTATTTGCCTCATTTATCTGGGATGTGTAACTACCCCAAAATATTCTACAAAGTGTAACTCCTCTCAAGAAGATATTTTTAATTTTTTTAATTTTTGTATTACAACTTCTCAATATCATAATTTTTGGTTTTGAGCATTGGATTAATTGATTTCTCTGCAAAATGGTTTCGAAGGTTACATTTTTATTTTTGGCCAATTTTCGGGCCCACCTGGAGTCTCTCTAAGTGCCTCAAATTTGACATCAAATGTTTTTTTAAAATATTTTGAAAACTAAAAATATTAATATCCCACAAATGACAAATGATATTGAAGTGATCTATTTACCCTTGGCTTCATTCCACCATTCTAGAGATTTGTGTAAGATTTAGTTTTCATATGTGCACAAATGCTAACTTACTAAAATTAGTAAACCTACCATTTTTACCCCTTTGAGCAAACCAAAATAATGCATAAATGATGGCACTTTTAACTAGAGAAAAGAACTGGGAAGCAACCTTAACCAAGGAGGAAAAGAACAATATTAAGACAAATGGCACCATTCTCACAAAGAGGGAGGTTGAGACAAGTAAGTGATTACATATAAAGAAGAAGAAGATGGAAAACAACATCTTACTATGATCTAGACAAACAAATAAAAATAGAACTATGATATTGAGCCAAGATAGCCCTCATACAAAGGCCTTCAATAGAACAAGGCCTTTTAGGAACTTCCTTTTGATGCAAAGACAAGACCCCATCAACACCCACAAGAATAGAATCCACCTCATTGGGAGAAGTATGAATGATATTTGAGGTTAGGATAGATAAATCCCTCTCTCAGTAGGAGTGATATATGTGGTTAGGATAGCTAAATCCCCCCCATAGAAGCACCACAACCTCATGGGTGAATCAACCAAGAGAGCCTCAGACATATTAACCTAGGTAGAAGGATCCCATTTTATCAAAACCAATATCAAAATAAGTAACATCAACTTCTTTCTTATACCCTGACAACAACAAAGAAGCATCTACAAGGGTAGAATCCAACACTACGGGAGAAAAGGGAAGAAAAACCTACAAGACTTGGGAAACCTACCCAAAACCTCTAGGACAACCGACTCGATCTTAGGGGAAACCTCCAAAAAATAACTCCACAAAAAATTTGCATCCTATTTTCAACAAAACCACAGGCATGGAGCCAATGGCTCCTAACAAATAACTCCAAAAAGGATTTAAATAGAGGCTATGAGGCCAACAATCAAAAAATTGAAAATAATCATCAACACCACTTGGGGAGAGAGCATAGAGTTGAGGGGAATACCCTCTATCAAGGATGTGCCCACCAAGGAATCTTTAGAGACCAGCATGAGAAAAACAATCCAAATCTGGGTAATCATATCCCCTACCCAAAAGAAACAATGATATTTAGAACCAACCTTAAAGGCCATTTGAATAACTGACATAGACAAGGGGGATCCCTCTAGTTGACATCCAAGAAATAAAATAGTTGGACTACCATGCACCAAGAATGTGTTCAGGAAACCACCATCTTTACACAAGTCACTTTGAAGGCAACAAACCTGTTAAAACCATCATTAGAGAAACTTCGACTCTAAGTGATGTTGCACAAAGCCATCCAAACATGCCTAATTTAGGTGAGTGTATTTGCATAAGGAACAAACCCTCATAGGCGATAGCTATTTTGTCTTACTCAATTGTGTCATTGTCATTACCTTCTCCCTCCTCCTCATCACTTCCCACTCCCTTCCTTTCACCACCATTACTTAGGGCTCCCCCTCCTACTCTCACTCTTGCCATTACAAAACTTTTCTCTCACACATAGTTGTTATATAAGTGTTGAGGATATAAGTTTTGAAGTTAAAGTTAGTGTACATAATTTAATTGCTCCATGAAACCTCCATCTAATAATGCATAGTGATGAGAGGCTCATCTTTACACTTTTAATCATACTTTATGGTTTAAACTTTTAATTATCTGTGAACTAATATGTCTGACGGCATACTTATAACTTGCATGTTTACTCATTTTTGCTATTATATTTTGCTTATTAGAAGTAATATTAGGAGTGATATCTTTTGGTTAAATGTTTTACTTTTTTATTTGATTTGCAAGTATAAATACCATGATATCCAAGATTACATTTCTTTGTTATGTTTAATCTTCATAAAAGTATTTTTGAATATGTTTTATGAGAACAAGTGGATTCAACGATCAACTCTAGTTCATTTGCTACCTGTATAATGATGACTCCTGAAGTATTCTAGATAGAAGATCATCTTGATTTTCCTTATGTCTCTTTCATCGGTTGTCTCTGGAACTTTAACTTCCTTCTGAAGTTGTTAGTCTGGTGTTAAATTTTCTCCATTTCAGTTGTAGTTGTTAATCTATTTTAACCGGGTAACAGTAGTTTGAATTTGAATAAAGGATATATATAAATATCCCATTTACTTCTATAGAAAATATAGGAAAATTGGTCAATAAGTTAGCCAGCAATAGAGCTCCACATTTTGTAGTCAGCAAGTCTATTTTTACTTCTTGTTGGAAGTACAGTTCAATGAAAATCAAAAGTTGATATAAGAATTCATGTACCTAGGATCCCACCAGAGGAAGGGTAGGGCCCGCTCGACCGAAGGGAGGTGATCCTTGTGTTGTTTCTTTTTCATGTTTAGTTTGTGCATTGGAATTAATTTTACATTGTTCAAATTCTATGGTAATTCATTCCTGATTAGATTGAGTGTTGAATTTCAAAAGTTTTAGTTGTTATAATTTCCACTTAGATATTGTTTCGATGAGTGCATGTTAGGAAATCTTAGTTGTTACTGTCATTTAGTTTCTTTTCAGCAAATGAATTTAGTTTCTCATTTTAGTAAGATGATGAATTTGGAACTAAGAAAAGATAAAAAGCATTGTTGGTTTAACTCGTGGAATTTAGTTGTTTGTTAAGTAGATTCCATTTCTGTGGTTATAATTTAGATTTATTTCCTACAAATGTAATTTAGATTTCATTTTCAGCAAGCGTAAAATAGGTTTTATTTTCTGGCACTTAGTGATAGATTTCATTTCATAGGAAGATAAAAGTTATTTAAGTTTGTTATTAGACAATTCCATGATTTATGTCTTAAACTCTGTTATGTTTGGACTCTTGGTATCAGATTTGAATTCTTCATAGGATAGTTGATTTTTGTGGCTTAAATTAGCAAAGTGTCTTTTTAGTTCTAAATTGTAGTCATAGGAATAGTTGTGGATAGATTCTGACAACTCCTGATGGAGAATGATCCAACCCCAGTCATTGTTTTACAGTGCAAAACCCCCAATTGAGATCCTGCTTATCGCAGACAGTTTTCAGACACACCCCGAGTCAATAATGAAAAGAATTTAAATGGTGCAAGTTGTGACATCAACAACCTTTCTCACCACATAGGGAGATTTGTGTGCAATAGTTTAAATTCTTTTGCATTTCTTGAAATCTACCTACTGACGATGCAAAGAAATTTGAGCAAGAACATGCCCCAATCAAGGAAATGCTAATTGATTAAGCGGTGTAGAATGTGTGCAAGGAAATGTGAATGAACAAAAGAATGCATTAGACATAATAAAACACTTAAAATTACAAATCAATGCAACACAAAGATTGGAAAAAAGGAAACTACAATAAATATAAAGATGCAAACCAAATTAGCACAAATATAGCATCCTTCATACAATGATTTGTCTCTTATTAAGAGATTGGATGTGTGTTCATGATCTTGGCTTTGTGAAGGTGCTCCAAGTTCTCAAACTAGTGTTGTTGATGGCATGATGGTGATAGGATGAAGCTTGCAAGAATATGATAGTGGTAGCATGAATTCTTCAAAATGGCATGAAGTTTGTAAAATCTCAAAGTGGCAAGAACTATCTAAATTCTAAATCACACATTACATGTTGCATAATGAGAGAATGAGAGGATTTTCGGCTAAGTGTAGGAGAAAATGGAATGGAGGGTTAGGTTGAAGGATTAAAATCAAGGGTGGAGAATGGTCAGGGTTCTCACCTTCCATTAGAGGTGGGCAAGTGTCAACCTAAGAAGCCATGAGAGGACATAGAAGGTTGGGAGAAGTGATGGGTGGAGAGCAAGGAAGATTTTCCATAAAGGCACTTCTTGGCCCCACACTCAAGAGTACATGGGATAATGGAATAAAGGAATTTTAATTTCCTTGGAGGAGACAAGTGGAGAAGAGACCCATGTGGGTCTTTTCCAAAAGTAGTTGGCATTTAAGGTTGAGGTGGCTTTGAGAAGAATAGGCTCCAATTTACAGATTGGATGAGGTCAATGGAGGGCCAAGATTGATTTGATTATGAAGGGTTGAGATTGATTTTAGATAGAAGGCATGGATCAAGGGTGCCTTGGGAAAATAAACATGAATATTAAATTCCTTGAGAAGAGGGGGGAAAAGAAATTTCAATTCAAAATATGAGGAATTAAAAAATTCCTAAATAGGGATGCATTGAGGGATTCAAAGAAATTTCAATTTCTTTGAAAGACTCAATGTTTATGTGACATGAGTGGGAATTAAAAATTGAGGGGTAATAATAAGAATGATTATGAGAGATTCTAGAAGGATTAATTAGGTTGAGTGGGATTAGGAAAAGTGATTTGTAGGAATCACATGACTATGTTAATTAATTAGAATTAATTAACTAAGTGGGTTTAGAGGAAATAATTATTGGAGGGGACTTTAGAGGAATAGGGGAATGATTAATTTATTTGATAAATTAATTATTGGACAATAGTGACAGGATTAATTAAATTAGATTAATTGATTCTGAGAGGAATAAGGATAACACAATTAAAGTCAATTAATTATGTTGATAGGCTTAAATTAATTAAATATTAATTTTAGGTGTCTACATTTTGCCCCTCTTTGATATAGCGTTGTGAAATGATGTTATATCAAAGAAGAATAAAACATAGTAGAAGAAATGGATAAGGACTAGTAGCATGATGCCCCAGTCACGAGATGAAGAAAAGGATAAGGACTAGTAGCATGATGCCCCAGTCATGAGATGAGGAAGAATGATGAGGAGGAAGGATGACGAGGAAGCAGTGGTATGCCCCCTCAAGAGAACATGCAGGTTCGAAGAACACGGGTGTACTCTAGAAAAGGAATTAGAAGAATAAGTGATGAAAGGATGAAGATAATGAAAGAGGGAAGTAGGATGAGTTGGAGTGTTGTGAAAGAAAGGAGACAAAGAAATGATAAATGGATTGGATTTCTTGTTGAGCAAGTATAGAGAGAAAACTTAGATTTGATATTGCCATGGATAGTCTACACCACTGATTATAAGAACTAGGATGATATGAAAATCCAAGGCGTGGATTGACGCTCAGACAAATAGGAATGCCTTGCACACAATCATGCAAGTGTTGATAAACACTAATGCAGGGTTGTCGGTTCGTACAAGGAAGACCTTAAAACATACCATGCCATAAAAACTATGCCCCATTATACACCAGCCAAGACATACCAAGATATAGGATGATCAAGGCAGTCCTGAACAAGTATAGTCCTGGGACACAAGATGAAAACAAAGCGAAAATCTCAAGAATGCAAATAATATGCACATGACCAACTTACATCTCTTGCCTAGAGTAGGACATGGATTTGGATAAACTGTCGGACTAGGGAAGGATGCATCCCAATGGGTAGGTGATGGATTGATGGATGATAAAAGACAAGATGGATGTGCAAGGTCTGCAGATGAGAGGATTGCCACTTGGATTTGATTAGCAAATTATGGATGGGTTCTTGGATTAGACACAAGTCAGTGTGAGCTCAGGTACATGGACAAAGCTCAGTTTGATGGATTGGATGGGATTGGAAGAAGAATAAATGATTAGATAGGATGAAAAAGGGGGATGGATGATTGAGTAGGATTGGATTGGGGTTGGGATTATTGATTAAATTGGAAGAGATGGAGAATATGATTGGATGAGATAGGATTGGATTAGAAATTGGATAGGATGGGGTGGATTGGTGGATAGGATGTGATTTGAATTGGAAGAGATGGAGAATATGATTGGATTATATAAGATTGGATTAGAAATTGGATAGGATGGGGTGGATTGGTGGATAGGATGTGATTTGAATTGGAAGAGATGGAGAATATGATTGGATGATATAAGATTGGATTAGAAACTGGACAGGATCATGTGGATTGGTGGATAGCATTTGATTTAATGGAACTAATGACAAGGGAGAACCAAGGATTGGTAAGAGGATGGATGAATGGAAGGAGGGGGTTATTGTTTAGATAGGAGACAAATGGATGGAGTGGATGGATATGCATCATGAAATGGAGAGGTTTTTATGCTAGCATGCTTTGGAACAAGCTTTTGGCATGTTTGGAGTTGTGGGGATTGTGTGATGGAGGATGATATGGAATATTTGATGTGAGTAGGTGGGGAAATGTGGGTATCATGAAGTGTGGGGGATTGGGATTTATTTTTAGGTGGAGATAATTGGGGTGGATGGAGGACTTGAGGAGATTTGGCCACTTTGCTTTGAGGTGAGGATTTTGTCTCCTTTGCTAGCATGTCCTAGATAAGATTATGGATGATGGATTGGAGGATGTAGACAATGTGGATTTTGGAGGATTAGGATTAGATGGAGAATTGGGATCAAATGGAGGATTGGTATTGGATGCAGGATTAGGATAATGGATTGGGGAATTAGGGTTAATGATTGGAGGACTTTGGAGTAAAGGATTTGGATGGGGAGTAGAGGTAATGAATGCATTGTAAAAGGATGGGGATTGGGATGTAGATGGGGGGGAGATGGAGGTATACATATTGGATTAGAGGAGTATGTTGATGAGGGATAATATGGAGATATGGATGGGGAATAAGATGGAGATATGGATGGGGGATAGGATAGATTTCCCTTGTCGAAGGTAGAGGAAGGATAAGAGATATGGTATAGATTGGGATTGGGTGTAATGTGTTGATATGGGATGGATGAAGGTATGATAGGCAAGTGGGAGATTATGGGATTAACTTGGTAGGTAGATTAGTGAACTTCCATGAGCATCTTCTCATACCAAGCTTTGAAATTCTGGGTAGTCATGTTGAGAGTGAATGAAGGATTAGATTGAAATTGGATGAATATGTTTTTTTTGGGGGGGGGGAGATTATGAATATGATATGAAATGAAGATGAGGATTAGGACTTGGCTTGGAATGATGATGGATTAGGAATTGTCTTGGGATGATGATGGGTTAGATTTGATTAGATTTTGATTGGATTTTGATTAGAATTGATTGGACTGGATTGGTCCTTGGATTATGACTTGATTGGATTGGAATGGTCCTTGGATTAGGACTTGATTTGATGGATGATTGATTGATTGGATTTGATTTAATTGGATTAGATTAGATTTGATTTGATTGGTCCTTAGATTAGGACTTGGTTTGATTGGATTGGATTGAATTGGATTAGTCCTTGGATTATGACTTGGTTTGATTGGATTTGGATTGGATTGAATTGGATTGGATTGGTCCTTGGATCAGGACTTGGTTTGATTGGATTGGATTGGATTTGGATTGGTCCTTGGATTAGGACTTTATTGGATTTGTATTAGATTAGATTAGATTGGTTGATTGGTTGGATTGGATAACCGGATGAGGAAGATGGATTAATTTGATTGATTGGAATTTTGGAGATTTGATTGGATTAGAGGGAGAATTATTATGGAAGAATGGATAGATAATAGGAAGAATAAAGGGGGAGGCTACCCAAAATTGGATGAATGATTTAGACAAAAAAAATTGGTTGAGGGAGGATGATTATTTGAGTGGATGAAAGTGGATTGGGGATTGGAGAATTTATCGGATAGATAGAAATGGATAAAAGATTTGATGACAAGATGGAATTTGGAAAGAGGGATGATTAATTGGTTGTGGGGAATGGACTTGGAAAGAGATGCAAAGTAAAGAAAACACAATGGTGAAAATAGGTTAGACTCAAAAGACACTCATGTGAATTCACAACATATCCTATGGCAAGAAAAGACAGAGTGAAGAGGGGAAAAACCAACAAGGTGGATTTAGGTGGTTAGTATTCAAATGAAGCATTCAAACACATTAAAGACATGAAATATCAACAAACCATATGAAAAACATATACAAATTATACCTTTCTATTTTTACCTCTCCCTCGGATTGAGCTTGATGAAGTGGATGATGAGGATGCGCCCTTGATGCTCCACTTGATGTGCTTCTTGCTTGATTTGGATGTGGATTGATCTCCAAGTGCTCAACAAGATAGATTGGATTTGATAGGATTATTCGATGGAATTTGGATGGATTTGAATTGAAAGATTGGAGAAAGAAGAGCAGAAAAGAGCGGCATGACAATGCATGAGAAGTGGATTCCTTGTGAGGAGAATACACTCCAATTTATACATTGGATTAGGCTAATGGAGGGCCAAGATTGATTTGATTATGAAGGGTTGAGATTGATTTTAGATAGAAGGCATGGATCAAGGGTGCCTTGGGAAAATAAACATGAATATAAAATATCTTGAGAAGAGGGGGGGAAAGAAATTTGAATTCAAAGTATGAAGAATTTTAAAAATCCTAAATAGGGATGCATTGAGGGATTCAAAGAAATTTGAATTTCTTTGAGAGACTCAATGTTGATGTGATATGAGTGGGAATTAAAAATTGAGGGGTAATGATAAGCATGATTATGAGAGATTCTAGAAGGATTAATTAGGTTGAGTGGGATTAGGAATAGTGATTTGTAGGAATCACATGACTAGGTTAATTAATTAGAATTAATTAGCTAAGTGGGTTTAGAGGAAATAATTATTGGAGGGGACTTTAGAAGAATAAGGGAATAATTAATTTATTTGATAAATTAATTATTGGACAATAGTGACAAGATTAATTAAATTAGATTAATTGATTCTAAGAGGAATAAGGATAACACAATTAAAGTCAATTAATTATGTTGATAGGCTTAAATTAATTAAATATTAATTTTAGGTGTCTACATTTTGCCCCTCTTTGATATAGTGTCGTGAAATGATGTCATATCAAAGAAGAATAAAACATAGTGGAGGAAAAGGATAAGGACTAATAGCATGATGCCCCAGTCATGAGATGAAGAAAAGGATAAGGACTAGTAGCATGATGCCCCAATCATGAGATGAAGAAAAGGATAAGGACTAGTAGCATGATGCCCCAGTCATGAGATGAGGAAGAATGATGAGGAGGAAGGATGACGAGGAAGCAGTGGTATGCCCCCTCGAGAGGACATGCGAGTTTGAAGAACACGGGTGTTCTCTCAAAAGGAATTAGCAAAATAAGTGATGAAGATAATGAAAGAGGGAAGTAGGATGAGTTGGAGTGTTGTGAATGAAATGAGACAAAGAAAGGATAAATGGATTAGATTTCTTGTTGAGCAAGTATAGAGAGAAAACTTGGATTTGATATTGCCATGGATAGTCTACACCACTGATTATAAGAGCCAGGATGATATGAAGATCTGAGGCGTGGTCTGATGCTCAGTCAAATAGGAATGCCTTGCACACAATCATGCAAGTGTTGATAAACACTAATGCAGGGTTCCCGGTTCATACAAGGAATACCTTCAAACACACCATGCCATGAAAACTATGCCCCATTATACACCAGCCAACACATACCAAGATATAGGATGATCAAGGAAGTCTTGAACAAGTATAGTCCTGGGACACAAGATGAAAATAAAGAAAAAATCTCAAGCATGCAAACAACATGCACATGACCAACTTACATCTCTTGCCAAGAGTAGGACATGGATTTGGATAAATTGTCAGACTAGGGAAGGAGGCATCCCGATGGGCAGGCGATGGATTGATTGATGGATGACAAAAGACAAGTTGTGTGCATGAGGTCTGTAGATGAGAGGATTGCCACTTGGATTTTATTAGCATAGTATGGATTGGTGCCAGAATGAAGAGGGGAAAAACCAGCAAGGTGGATTGAGGTGGTTAGTGCACAAACAAAACACTAAAAGATATTAAAACATGAAACATGCATAAAACCACATAAAAACATGAAAACAAAGCTTATACCTTGCTATTTTTACCTCTCCCTCGGATTGAGCTTAATGAAGTGGATGATGAGGATGTGCCCTTGATGCTCCACTTGATGTGTCACTTGCTTGATTTGGATGTGGATTGATCTCCTTTGTGCTCAACAAGATAGATGGATTGATATTTGGATTGGATTATGATAGATAGATGGGGATTTGGATTAGAAGAGGATGAGAGGAGAAAAGAGCAGCATGACAATGCATGAGGAGTCGATTCTTTGTGAGGAGAATAGGCTCCAATTTATAGATTGGATGGGGACAATGGAGGGCCAAGATTGATTTGATTATGAAGGGTTGAGATTGATTTTAGATAGAAGGCATGGATCAAGGGTGCCTTGGGAAAATAAACACGAATATAAAATTCCTTGAGAAGAGGGGGGGAAAGAAATTTGAATTCAAAATATGAGGAATTAAAAAATTCCAAAATAGGGATGCATTGAGGGATTCAAAGAAATTTGAATTTCTTTGAGAGACTCAATGTTGATGTGACATGAGTGGGAGTTAAAAATTGAGGGGTAATGATAAGAATGTTTATGAGATATTCTAGAAGGATTAATTAGGTTGAGTGGGATTAAGAAAAGTGATTTGTAAGAATCACATGACTATGTTAATTAATTAGAATTAATTAACTGAGTGGGCTTAGAGGAAATAATTATTGGAGGTGACATTAGAGGAATAGGGGAATAATTAATTTATTTGATAAATTAATTATTGGACAATAGTGACAGGATTAATTAAATTAGATTAATTGATTTTGAGAGGAGTAAGGATAACACAATTAAAGTCAATTAATTAAGTTGATAGGCTTAAATTAATTAAATATTAATTTTAGGTGTCTACACCCCATATGACTCCTAACGACACCATCTGACCCCTTAGGACACCATATGACCCCATATGATCATATAATGTCCTAAGGGGTCATATGGGGTCCTACGGGACCACACATATGTTAGAACACATGTGTGACCCCTTAGGACCCCATATGACCCCTTTTAAAGTCTTAGTAGGTACAACATACTCCTAGGACACCATATGACCCATATGATCATATAGTGTTCTAAGGGGTCATATGGGGTTTTAAGGGGCCACACATGTGTGACCCCCGAGGACCCCATATGACCCCTTTTAAAGTTATAGTAGGTACAACATACCCTCTAGGACACCATATGACCCCATATGATCATATAGTTTCCTAAGGGGTCATATGTGGTCCTAAGGACCCCTTATGACCCCTACAAACCCCATATTGCCTCATAGGATCATATAGTGGCATAAGGGGTCATATGGTGTCGTTAGGGGTCATATGGGGTCCTAAGGGGGCACACATGTGTTCTAACACATGTGTGGCCCCTTAGGACCCCATATGACCCCTAATGACCCCTACTAACCCCATATTACCCCCTAGGATCATATAGTGTCCTAAGGGGTCATATGGCGTCCTAATGTGTGACCCATTAGGACCCCATATATATGACCCCTTTTAAAGTCCTAGTAGGTACAACATACCCCCTAGGACACCATATGACCCCATAGGATCATATAGTATTCTAAGGGATCATATGAGGTCCTGTGTGACCCCTTAGGACCCCATATGACCCCTACTAACCCATACACGGGGGCTTCACTTAGTGAACCTAGGTTATATCATGTGCATTCATGGCATACTAAAACATCCCCCTATTTTCAAAAAATATTGCCCTAAACTCTTTTTTGTCACCCCCTCCCAATACACAACCTGAACTAAAAGCCCCCCTATTTTCACCAAATATTGCATTTTTTCTTAGCTTGAATTAAAAACCCCTATTTTCACCGATAGGCAATATATTGTATCCTCATTTTTGAGATATTAAACCCCCTAATATGAATACATGGGATACAACATTTCCTAGTTAGTGAAGCCCCTTGTGACCCCATATTACCCCATAGGATCATATAGTGCCATAAGGGGTCATATGGGGTCCTAAGGGGTCACACATGTGTGACCCCTTATGACCCCTTTTAAAGTCTTAGTAGGTACAATATATCCCCTAGGATCATATAGTGTCCTAAGGGGTCATATGAGGTCCTAAGGGGACACACGTGTTAGAACATGTGTGTGACCCCTTAGGACCTCATATGACCCCTTTTACAGTCCTAGTAGGTACAACATACCCCCTAGGACACCATATGACCCCTTATGATCATATAGTGTCCTAAGGGGTCCCAAGGGGCCACACATGTGTTGACCCCTTAGGACCCCATATGAGCCCTTTTAAAGTCCTAGTAGGTACAAAATACCCTTTAGGACACTATATGACCCCATATGATCATATAATGTCCTAAGGGTGACCCTTTATGACCCCTAATGACCCCTACTGACCCCATATTGCCCCGTAGGATCATATTGTGCCATAAGGGGTCATATGGTGTCATTGGGGGTCATATGGGGTCCTAAGGAGCCACACATGGGTATGTACAAGATCATGAGTGGCCAAAAATTGACGATATGAAAAAAATTGCCTTCTCCACTTGCCTAAAAACATGAAAAATCTATGTTGACCTTTTTTCTTGGCTTGGATGTCAGTACATCTGGCCATGGCAAAAACCCAACCAAATCGGATATTCGATAATATTAGATATCCACTATAATAAAAGATTATATTAATAAAATATATATTATATTATATATGATATAATATATAATATATATGATATATGATATATGATATATGATATATGATATATGATATATGATATATGATATAATATATAATATATATTATATTATATTATATTATATTATATTTTATTATATATGATATAATATATAATATAATATATATTATATTATATATTATATATGAATAATATGTAATATAATATGATATATTAAATATTATTTATTATATTGATATATTATATATAATATATTATATATTATATATTAAACGTGTGGCATAAAACCCACTGTAACAGCCCGTGGGTCATTTTTTACCCACGGGCTGTGCGAAAGGATTGAAATCCGATATCGAATTTTAGTGGATATCTGATTTGGGGGCAATTTTTTTGTCAATTTGTCATCTGAGGTATGATTTTATTGCACTTTTGTTGTTTTTTATCAATTTTTCCGTATTTTTTATTTGTTTGTTTTTTTAATAGAAATTAGGTTTTTCATTTGAAATACATTGTTCTTTCAAATTTGTTGATTAAATTCAAATTTTTGAATTCAATCAGGTTAAATGGGGGATAACAATGATAATCTTGAACAACCACAACCAACAAACCCTTTGTTAGCAAACCCTCCATTACCAAACCCCCCCTCAATTCAAGATTTAATTGGTCAAAATTTGAACCAATTGAGGGGCATTGCAAATATTTATAATAGAATCCCTCATCTAGCCTCAATGTTAGAACCTCTTAATGCCATAATAAACAATGTACAAACTATCACCGTGGAGCACAATGTCACTCTTTTGTGGCGGAATTCCATGAGGGCTAGATATGTAGATGGATTGACTTATGATCAGGTCAAGGAGCTTGAGATATCAAAAGTTTATATTGCCACATTGCTCATCAATCCCCGCACTAGACAACCCATAGATGTGAAAAAATCAAATGGTGTCAAAACAATGATATTGTGAATAAATTTTGGGATCATTGGTGGATGGTTTTTTATAGACCACCCAACAACAATTTTGGTGTCCCATTAAATTTTAAATTTTATTAAAAAATTATATGTTGAGTTTGTTTTGGGCAAGCATGTCAACTACTTAACATCAAACCTTTCCAAGGTGTGGGTTTAGGTATGCCTCAAGATAGACCTGGGGCAATTCAAGTATTATAGGGCCCATATGTTCCCCCTCCTCTCGTTGATACCCCACCTCCAGTACAACATCTAAATATCATTGTCGAGGTAGCGTCATGGACTATATTGGCTATTCACTCTTTGAGTAGCCTTTTAGTTTCTCGAGATGGGGCATTGGCTTAGCCTTTTAGTAGTACTATTGATGGATCTAGTGGCACTGACACGTCCTCTTCAGCTCCACATATTTGTGTGTCGCATACTTGTGCTATGTGTGGGCAACTATGCTTAGGTCCTATTGGAGAACATGTTGATCCTCTTGCGGACACTATTGATTATGAGGTGCATGATATTCCTGATGCACCAAATGTGATGATAGGGACTGGAGGATACCTTGGAGAGTCCTCACATGCTAGAGGCAAGGAGGTACCTTCATCATACACTGACGATTTAGTGGTAAGACTTGTAATTTCATAATGCATTTTATTTTAAATGAATATTTATAAGAGATAGTATTAAGTACTAGTGTTTATATAGATGGTCTATTTAATAGTTGATGACTAGGGAGGAGTTAGCACGGGTCCATGATGGCACTTCGACGGCCATTTCATTTGGCCTTGACAATTATATGGTACATATATTATTGCACCTAGTCGTTTACATTTTTTTATTGTACATGCATTCTCGTCATTTAAATTGTCATTAATTAAATTATATAGTAACTTGCATGTTTATCTTATTTAACTCTTGTAGGACACAAGTAGTGTGAGTGTAGTGCCATGTGATTTGGGCTCTAGTAGTGCAATCAAAGACAAGGGAAAGGTAATTGAATGCAAACATGATTGAATTAAGAGTTTAAATAACTTATAATGATTATACATGTCTACATAGATTGATGGTTTCACATACTTGTTGTCTTTATGTATAGAGAATGGTTGGGCTTCACATCCTTGTTGACTACACCCAATATACCTAAAGAAGAGCAAGAGATGCCTCAGGTACATGTGTTTATTTTATTTTGTGTTTGGTAGATATAATTCATTCCTATCATCGACAATTATATGCTAACTTGTATCAATGTTATGTTTGTGAACATATGTAGGTTGTCTACGAAAATGTTGATGACATACCTACTCTACCAAAGACATATTCCAAGACTCCTCCCAAGATGAAGAGAAAACATGGAGATGAGGTAATCAAGAATTCAATTTTAGAGTTAAATTATAGTTCAATGTATATTGATTTTTATGTTAACTTTTCAAATGTAAATTATATAATATAACTAGTCTCAATTATGGTTTGATTTTTCTTGTGTAGGATCCTTCAGAGATGACCAGTGTTGCAAAGAGGATCAATTTTGATGATCCTGTATGTATGGTGAAAATGGATAACAACAATATTGAAAGACTAAATAGATTCAACCACAAAACCCTAGCCTAACAACAACAAAAATCCACCATAACATATGAAGATTACCTAAGACAATGCAAATCAAATGAAATCACAAACATTATACCATCACATGTCCAATAGGGTTTGAATCTCCATTCTTCCTATCTCCACTGATCTTGCTTGATATATTTGCTCTCAAATTTTATGTGTGCACAAGAGCTCAACAAAGAACGGAAATGTGGTTGCAAGTAGGATCGCATATGAAAATCCAAATGCTAGGATGCTTGATTAGAATGTCTATGTCCAGGGTTGAATAGATGGATTTGGGTTTGATAATGAAAGAAGCATCTCCTTATATAGAAGACACTATAAGAAATGGAGGGATAAGATTGAGAGGTGTAAAAGATAAATGGTCGGCTATGATTAGAGGGTAGGTATAGGAAATAATAAAATAATGAGAGGGTAGGTATTGTATGAATTAAGAGATGAATGACATGTGTCATGGGTAGAAAAGGTTAATGAATTAATTAAATAAATAAAGATTCATTTAATTAATAGAAGAAGTGGGATAATTAAATAAATAAAAATATTTATTTAATTTGGGAAAAGGGTAATTTAAATAAATAAAAGTATTTATTTAAATGAGAAATAAGGCTAGAAGAGGATAAATGAATTAATTAAATAAATAAAGATTTATTTAATTAATAGAAGAATTAGGATTAAAATAATTAAATAAATAAAGTATTTATTTAATTAGGCTGGACAATTTTAGGTGTCTACATTTTGCCCCTCTTTGAGACAATGCAGCTTGTCGCATTGTTTCAAAGAAGATAAGATGAACTGATACAAAGTTGCCCCAAGATGGGAATGATATGCCCCCTCGAGAGATTGGATGAAAATGTCTGGAAAGATCGCAGACAATCTCTCGATAAGAAAGAAAGGCTAGAAAGGGCTGACCGGATAGAGTGACAAAGTCACGGGATAAAGAAGACTGATTGGGGAAACGAGGGCTAGGGTAGTCTATAAGATAGACCACGAGGGAAAAACATCCTCATTGTCATTCACACATCCAAGAGATCAGAGTGAAGAGAGAGAATAGAGTAGCAAAAGTTAGCAGTGATGGCATTGGTGCATAGATTCAATCGTGTTCGCCTATTTCAGAGGCCAGTAGATGCAGGAGAGACAGTGAGTACCGCAAAACCTCCTTGTACTTTGTCACAATAAATGTTGTCATTAATGCATGTTAGGTAGCACAATAAATGCATTCTAGAATATGTCAAACAAGGTCAAAAAATGCTAAGGCGCGTCTATGTTGGTGCCGGGCGCGTCTAGGTTAGCTAGGTGTGTCTATGTTTGTGCCAAGCGCGTCTATGAATGAAAAGACATCTATGTCAAATGAGAGCGTGTCTATGTTGTGCAAGCACGTTTGTGCTATGTGGGCATGTCTGTGCAGAGCAGGCACGTCTGTGCAAAGCATAGGCACGTCTGTGTATTTTAGGTGCATCTGTGCAGAGCAGGCACGTTTGTGTAATATGTAAGTGTGTTTAAGTCATGAAGGTGCATTTATGTCTTCAAGGCCGAATCGGCAGTTCTGTGATGAACATACACTGTCGATTGGATAAGCTACTGAGAGGATACACTCAAGCAGGTCCTCTAGGGAAGACTAGGATAGCAGATAGGGTTGGGATTGACAATTCTATGATAGAACATACATTGCCAATTAGGAAACTACTCAAGAGGATACACTCAAGTAGAGGCCCTAGGATAGGATAGATCGAGGCACTTTGTGATGAACAGTGAGTACCAAAACATAGTACTTTGTGATGAATAGGGAGTACTAAAAAGAGCAGCACTTTGTGATGAATAGGGAGTGCAAATATGAGCAGCACTTTGTGATGAACAGGGAGTGCAAAACATGTAGTACTTTGTGATGAACAGGGAGTACCACTAGGATAAACAACAACACTTTGTGATGAACAGTGAGTGTCACTAGGATAGAGTATCATAAGCACTTAGGATAATAAGCAACATTTTGTGATGAATAGGGAATGCCACTTTAACTGACATAGCTGATTTGTTTGACTGCAGGAGTACCTACCTATATTGGAGTCATGGGAGAGATTCCCATCGACTTAGAGTTTACGACTGGAGCTGACTTTTAAGGACAAAGTAGCTATTGAGGTTATGGGTTTGTGATTCATTCTATATGTGCCTGAGTTTTGAGTGAACATGGGGTTGCTGACTGCGCTAGCTAAGAGATGGCACTCAGAGACTTGCACTTTCCATTTGCCGATGGGTGATATGACAGTCACCTTAGAGGATGTATATAGGATATTGTGGATACCAATCGATGGGGAGTTGATACCCTATGATCGAGATGGGGACAGGGATGCCCTAAGATGAGTGTTTCAGGATCCTGGACTGGAGATGAGGGTAGGACATGTGGCATGGGATACCATGACACAGACAAGACTGGCACTACCATCAATACTGGCAGGAGTGATCAGTGGGTTCATGTGTCCAGATAGGGCGACACGAGGGTTGGTTATGGGTTGGGGGAGCACCTTGGAGACACTGGTGACACAGCATACCAGATATGCCTGGGAATCGTACGTGCTGGCACATTTATATTATGAGCTCCATCAGTTTGTATACCATGGATCTCTAGGATTGGGTTGCAGAGTGACATTATTACAAGTATGGGCTTATGAGCATCTGTCGATGACCCAAATGATACATTTCAGAGGTAGGGGCCATGGGCGCAGTTTTATTCACTTATATGACATGATTACCTCGTAGTCGCGGATCAGGAGACTGGAGCACTAGCGCAGGATCATTGATGAGATTGACACTGTGGTATGGAGGCCATACCAAGAGTGCGAGGAGTGGGAAGATGACACAGTGGAGCTCCATACATCTTCAGGAGTAGGTATTTGATTGGGCGGATGTCCTATGTACTGGAGAGGCAGTTGGTTGACAGGGTTTGCAGGCAGTTCAGGAGGATTTAGCAGATGCAATGGGGTTTCGAGATGTATGCTCGGACAGTGAGGGATCAGGCACACTTCGAGCCATTATTGTCATATGATCAGGTAGTGATGCAGCTGGTAGAGATGATTCACTTGCCTTGGGATATGTGGCCAGAGATAGAGGATGCAGGGATGGATGCAAAGTATACTGCATATTGGGCTGAGCATCTATTTCCTCGACTGACAGATCTAGGGGAGCAGATAGATGGAGATGGCGGGGGGGATGAGGATGATGATGGAGATGGTGGGGTTAGAGGTCAGCGGAGGAGGTGGGGTGTGATAGGGGAGAGGAGAGTGGCTCTACAGAGAGAGGGTGGAGAGGAGAGACAAGCTCTGGTGGTGAGAGGCCAAGGTGGATTACCTTTATAGGTGTCAGCAGCACAGGGTCCCAGACAGGTACAGGGACAGGGAAAAGGATGAGGACAGGGGCAGGGGCAACCACAGGAGCAGCCACAGGTACAAAGGGGAGAGGAGGAGGATGAGCTATTGGAGTTGAGGGAGATCTGCTAGGGACAGGTAGATGAGATCCAAGATCTCATGCGGGAGAGGGATAGGCTCAGGAGACAGCTAAGGGACACAGAGTGGGAGAGGGATCAGGCCATCTAGTGCTATATAGAGGTTGAGACAACACTGAGGGCAGGGAGGGGCAGTAGAGGACACAGGAGCTGGTTATGCTTATGTTCTACGAGCTGGGGAGGAGATAGGCTACTGGAGAGACCTATACTATGGGGTTGTGCCACCAAAGAAGCAGGCCAGGAGCTTCCATAGACCATCGCAGATAGCGATGACCACTGGAGGGAGGGATAGGAGACAGGTGTCCAGCAATGGGGTTATGGGTCCTCCACCACTACCAAATAGAGGGGGTAGGAGAGATGATCCTGGGGCAGGTCCATCAAGGCCAGGTGACTCCAAGGGAGGGAGTTCATCATAGCCTTAGAGGACTCCCTATGTATCAGTTTTGTACCATTCTGTATTATGATGTAGACACCTTCGGGTGATTTTGTAGCCATATGATTTTGACATCATTGTATCATGACACTTATGATTTTGATATATATATGAGATGATTCATCCTTGTGGAAGCTATATGCATGTGTACCTATGTGATGCTTCTATGTGATGCTTATGATATGTTTTATGATGATGATTATGATATGGATGCAAATATGTACATGAGGAAATGCAATATTTTTGTTCTTTTATGTTTTTTAATATGTTATGTATGATGCAAATGTGAATGTATGAAATGTAGATGAATATAATGAGAATGTAGAATGTGCTAACATGTGTTGTGTGTAGGATGTGATGCAATTGTGATATCTATATGTATGTGTGAAATGCTTAATATGTGGTAATGCAGGTGCAACTACATGAAATGCAAATATTTTTGGTGTGTCATTATACTCAATCGTGTGATAGCAGGCTACATAAACTCAAGAAGGACTATGGAAGTCAATCAAGAAAGGGGGATGGAAGATAGAAGATATGAAAGTGAAAGAGCTTCATGTGCATTATCATCATTGAGCTTTATTATGGCAAGTAGGTTATGACAATCGAGGCATATGTTCGACCCAGAAAGTTATTGTACCTATTTGCATGGAGATAAGACAGTCTCAAACAAGGAATACCCCAGTTCATACTAGACTCACGGTGTTCTCATATCCTTGGACAAGTCATAGCATTACTAAGAGACAATCCACAAATAGCAAAAGAAAAATAGGTGACAATACCCCATCCTCGCCTTTCTAGTCAAAGACATCCTGGAGATAAAATCTCTAGTCAGAGACATCCTAGAAAAGATAAAAGACATGTCACCAAAAGATAAAATTAAAATAAAACTAAGACTCAACACCAACATCCACTGTAGTTCTCAAGTTTAGTGTCTCTTGTCACTTGTATAAGTCTTTTTGATTGTGGTCACAATGTTTACTTTCACAAACGGATAGATAGCACTGAACCATAATGTTGTCTGAGTGTGTTGAAAGATTTGATTTGTTGAAGCCCATTGTTGTTGTTGTGTCTCATCTGAAACTGACTGAATCCATGCAACTGATACTTTATTGCGGATTGGCGATGCGAATGTTGCTTTATTGTGGATTGTGCACAGATAGACTGAATAAAACTGGAAGAAACTATGCTCCTCAAAATGTGTGATGCGCTCAATTCCACACCCATCACTAGATGTAGGATTTGCCTTAGCCACAAATAGGAGCTGATTTATTATGAATGGAAAGGGGTGAAAAGGAATGTTCATTATGAATGGCTAACCAATCTTAAGTAGATCAATAACAAGCCATGATGGGAATGGGTAAGTTTGTTATGAATGAATATGTCGTGAGTGTGTGCAAAGTGAAAGGATGAGATGGAATCCTGAAGGAGGGAGGAGCAATGTCTCTACGCATGGCGCTGGTAACCTAGTTTTCACCATGGTACTTGCCTAGGGTGCCACCGAAGTGGTTTTCACTGTTCGACGAGATGTTTTTCTGTTTTTCAATTTTTTTTGTGTTACAAGGCGCTTGTTTGCCAGGTTTTCACTAGGTAACGATTTTTTAATTTTTATGATTTTTTTTTTGATTTTTTTTTTTGTATTTTTTATTTTTTTAATTTTTTTTATATTTTTGAATTAGGATACTCTGAATATCTATGTGTAAAACCTGCAAAGGTGCATGTTGTTGATAGGATCCTCCAAAGGTTCACCCTCTATGGTTGAGAGCTGATATGCACCAGATCCATATGCTGTTGTGATGATGTAAGGACCAAGCCAGTTTGGTTCGAACTTGCCCTTCTTCTCTCTGTCTTGCTGATTTTTAGGATTTTCTCTGAGAACTAAGTCCCCTACCTCAAATGTGTGAGGCTTGACTTTATGATTATAGTTGCGACTCATTCATTGTTGATAAGCCTTGAGATTATTAAAAGCAGTTTGTCTTTGTTCATCCAATAGTTCAAGTTCTTGTAAGCAAGAGACCCTGTAGTCTTTGTCACTGAGAATGTTTTGCAAGGACACTTGTAAAGAGTGTAACTCAACCTCAATAGGCAAGATAGCTTCAACATCGTAGACAAGTGAATAGGGTGTAGCTCCTGTAGGTGTGTGAACACTTGTGCGGTAAGCCCAAAGTGCGGGATTAAGTTGGATATGCCAATTGTTGCCAGCATCGTCGATTGTCTTTTTTAGGATTTTAAGGATGGTTTTATTAGATGCCTCAGCTTGACCATTACCTTGGGGGTAATAAGGTGTGGAAAAATGATGGGTAATATGGAAGCGGTCACAGAGTTCATGAACTGATTTTTGAAGGGACACCCGTTATCGGTGATGATGGAAACAGGAACGTCATATCAACAAATGATATAGTTGAGAATGAATGTAGCAATTTGTTTTCCAGTGACTTGTGTAAGAGGCACCGCTTCGATCCATTTTGTGAAATACTCTGTGGCAGTGATGATGAATTTATTACCATTGGAGGAAGGAGGGTGAATCTTTCCTATGAGATCGAGTCCCCATTGACAAAAGGGCCAAGGAGTCACAATTGGTTGAAGTTCTTGCACTGGTGCATGAATGAGGTCTCCATGAATTTGACACTGCTTACATTTCTTGACAAATGGATATGAGTCTTTTTCCATATTGGGCCAGTAATATCCAATTTGAATGAGTTTATTGGCTAAGGTGGGACCACTAGAATGTGGACCACATATCCCTTCATGAACTTCACGTAACGCAATCTGAGTTTCATCCCTTTCTAAACATCTAAGAAGAGTGCCATCTAGACCTCGATGATATAGGATATCAGCTAAAATAACGTATCGAGAAGATTGGCGAATGAAAGTCCGACGTTGGTTATTGGATAGGTCAGGAGAAAGGGTATTGTCATGAAGGTATGTGAAAATGGAACCATATAACTGGGACTCAAGACCGACAACACATATCATCTTAGTAGGAGTGATCTCATACGAGGGAACCAAAAGGTTATCCACCAAGAACTCATAGCGGGTCTCATTCTGTGGTAGATTGATTAGTGAAGCAATTGTAGCCATGGCATCCGCGGCTTGATTCTGCTCTCTTGGTATCTGCTCAAAGTCTAACTTCATGAAATGTTGTTTCAGATCATCCACCATTCTTTTATAAGGCATTAATTTCTCATCCTTTGTTTGGTAGTCATTAGTTGCTTAACGAATTACAAGTTGAGAATCCCCAAAAACATGAAGTTCCTGGATCTTCCACTGAACTGCAATCTGTAATCCAGTTGTTAATGCTTCATATTCCCCTATGTTATTAGTGTAGGGAAATGATAATCGATATGATTTTGGTATGGAATCCCCTTGAGGAGTTATGAAGAGGATGCCAGCTCCTGCCCCATGCTGTGTGTATGAGCCGTCAAAGTATAGTTGCCAAGGCTTTGCATGTGACACTGTCAAGATGGATTCATCTGGAAATTCTGAAGTTAGAGGAACATCATCTATCATGGGAGCATCTGCTAACTGATCCGCTATAGCTTGTCCTTTTATTACTTTTCTATCCACATACTCAATGTCAAATTCACTCAGCAGCATCACCCATTTGGCTAGTCGACCAGTAAGTGTTGCTTTATTGAGAAGGTATTTCAATGGATCGATCCTTGTGACCAACTTAGTTTTATGAGTTAGCATGTAGTGTCATAATTTCTATGAAGAAAAGACCACAGTGAGAGACACACACTCAATTGGTGTGTAGTTTAGCAAATATCCCACTAATGTACGACTGATATAATAAACTGCCTTTTCTTTGCCCTCAGCCACCTGTTGTGCTAAGAGTGCCCCCAGTGCTATTGAAGTAGCTAATATGTATAGTAATAGAGGTTGATCTGGAACTGGTGGCATCAAAACTGGCGGATTCAGAAGATAATCTTTGAGTATCTGGAAAGCCTGTTGATAGTTATCATCCCATTTGAATTTGATGTTTTTGTATAGCAAGTGCTGAAAAGGATTACATTTATCTACAAGTTGTGCTATGAATCTTTGTATGGACTGGAGTCTCCCTTGCAAAGATCAAAGTTGATTGATATTTCTTGGTGGTTGCATCTCTAGGATGGCCTTGACTTTTGCTGGATCGGCTTCGATTCCTCTTTTTGAGACAATGAATCCCAAGAGCTTCCCAAAGGCTACTCCAAAGACACATTTCTTGGGGTTTAATCTTACTTTATATTTTTCCAATCGATCAAAAATGACTGAAAGTATGTCCAAATGTGTATCTCTATCTATTGATTTTCCCAAGAGGTCATCAACATAATCTTCCACAGTAACGTGCATGAGATCATGAAAGATAGTAGTCATGGCTCTTTGATATGTAGCGCCTGTATTCTTTAGCCCAAAGGGCATGACATTCCAGCAGAAAGTTCCCCAAGGACAAGTGAATGTTGTTTTGCGATGATCCTCGGATGCAATTTTTATTTGATTATAACCAGAGAATCCATCCATCAAAGATAACATCGCATGACCTGCTGTGAGATCTACAATCAAGTCAATATTTGGTAATGGAAAGTCATCCTTTGGACAAGCTTTGTTGATGTCTCTGAAGTCTGTACATATTTTGATGCTACGATCTGGTTTACTGACAGGCACTAAGTTGGAGATCCATTCAGGATAATCAATTGGGCGTATGAATCCGACATCCAACAATTTTTCAAGCTCTGCTTTGACTAATAATGCCACTTGTGGATGCATCTTTCTTAATTTTTGTTTCACTGGTTTTGCCCCCGGTTTAACTGTCAAATGATACATTACCAAATCCGGATCCAATCCAGGCATGTCAGCATATGACCATGCAAAATTGATTTGTCGCTCTGTGAAGAAACATATGAACTTTGATCTTTCTGTCTCTATCAGAGATTGAGCCAGGAATATGTTATGTGGACTTTCTTCTGTACCAATGTTTGTTTTGATGGTCTCCTCTACCAACATAGATGATTTTTCCTCATATGATGCTGGGAGAATGTCGAGTCTTCCATCCTCAGGTGCCTCAGAGAGGTTTTTGCCCTCAGATACATCCTTTCTTTTTACTTTTTTGGGATCAGATAGTGCCACAACGTGGTTTTCACCATAAGACCCTTGATTTGTTTTTATTTTTATATTTTTGTGACTGGAACGCTTGACACCCTCACCAAAATATGCCATGCTGTTGAGTTCTATAGTGTATCCTGCTTTACGGTCCCCAGAGGGAAGATCATCTCATATGCCTAGATAGTCAATAAAGGCTTCATCATTTTGGAATGTGTCGAACTGTGCAGGTCCTGCATGGTCCCAGTCAATAAGTTGTAGGTGAGCAAGGGGAAGGCCTTTGATGTCTTCAAAGTTAGAGGGGCTAAGGGTGAAGATGCAGTTATACTCAGGTATGGTGAGGTAGTTATCAAGGTCATCATTGGCACTCTCCTCATCTGTCTCAATCATGAATGAATCCAAATTGTCATCACTAGTAGTGCATTCTGGGATAGGTGTTCTCAGTCTTCGTGATTTCAACCTAGAATCTAGAGGCAAGGACTGTGTGGGATCCTTAGGGATTGTTTTTTGACCAACTTTGAATTTTCTATAAAATTCCTCTTCTTCTATGGGTTCACCTGGTTCTCTGAATGTCTTGGTGAATTCATAGTCACTGGAGGATTTGTCTGAATCCCATTCCCATTCATTGGAGTCTGTGGAATAGTGATTCTCTTGTTGAATTTTGGCAGCTTTGATTTGTAATGCTTCTCCTGTCTTTTGAGTTTTTACCTTGGAAGTCATGAAACCAAGTCCTTTCGAGCGTTCCTTTTTTAAAGTCAATTCAGGTTGTAAAGGTTCAATGATGCCTTCCTTTCTCAAGCCAAGAGGACTTTTGCCATCATACCCAAATTTTTGTAGGATCTTTAACCCTTTGCCATATTTCTCACATGGTATGTTGATGTGATCTTGTGTATCATTTTCAGGGTCTTTGTAAAGCATTTTGTATAAGTCTTCTTCTTCCATTTCACCCCACTTTTGGAAGATTGTAGGATCCCATTTGAGTGTAATGATAGAGACCCGCTTAGTAGGATGTGGTCATCCATATTCTTTTGGTGAACTCACAACTTGTTGTAAACACATGGTTTGATTCAAAGTGTATTCACCCATGCCCTTATCCTAGAATTTCCCTTTAAGCTCACCTTGTTTTGATGTTGAAGGTTATAATGATTTAGGATCAATGTATGTAGCAGAAGGAACAACTTCCCTATTACTTGGAATGATCGTCTCAGTTTTTGGTCTCAAGTTATTGCAGTATATGAATGGATTAGGATCACCATTAACTATTATTTCAACTCCATTGTGAGGAAACTTAATGCATTGGTGATATGTAGATGGGACTGCCCTCATTTCATGAATCCAAGGATGTCCTAGTAATATATTGTATGTGAGATCCAGGTCTAGGACTTGACAAACCACATCCTTTGTAACTAGCCCAACTCTGAGAGGCAAGGTGACTGTGCCTTTGGATGAACGATCTTCATCATCATATGCCTTGATGGTAATTTTGTTTATAGAATTCATAGCTTTATCTGAATATCCTAATTGTTTAATAGTGCTCAATGTACAAATGTTTAGACCTGCTCCTCCATCTATCAGGACTCATTTTATTTGATGTTTGTGTATGAAGGCTTCAATGTGTAATGGTGCATTATGTGGTTGACTTACAAAGGCGTCATCAGGTTCTGTGAATGTAAGGGAGTGTGGAATGGAAAGATATCCCACCATGGCTTGAAATTGGTCCCCATTCAGATTAGTAGGGATAGTAGTATCTCTCAAGATTTTGTCAAGAATAGCTGTATGTACAGGGGATATGCGTAAGAGCTCAAGGATTGAGATAAGCGCGGGTGTCCTCCCCAACTATTCTACAAGGTCATACTCAGGTTTGGTTGATGAGGAAGGAGTGTTTTTAGCTAGAGAACCTTGCAAAGTGAATTTACCTCGGCGAGTTGTATCATTACATTCAAAGGTAGGTTCGAAAGAAGATCCAATGCCTTTTAGGACAATCTTAGGTCTATGGGTAGAATTCTCGAGCATTTTATCCTTGATGATAATGGTAGAGACATAATTGTCCATTGAAATGTGATTGATAGTTGAATCATAGTTATAGGATGCTCTGGTATAGTTGGTTTGGTCATCTGTGGCTTTAGCTTTTCCCTTGTCATGTTTTGGAAATGGTTATTTAAACATTTCATGTTCTTGATTGGATGAGTGTCCTTCAATCTCAATGTCACCTCTATCAATAAGATCTTGTATGATGTTCTTCAGTCGGTGACAATTTCCTATTTTATGTCCCTTTCTTTTATGAAATTCACAATATTCATCATCATTCCACCAATTTGGTTTGACCTTTGGCTCATATGGAGGTAGATCTGGAATTGTGATTATCTTGTTTGCCACTAGCTTTTTGAAAACTGACTCTAGTGGTTCTCCCAATGGGGTGTACTTCCTTCATGATTTGGAAGTTGCTTGAGTATTCACTTGATTGTTTATAGAGCTTGATCCCGAGAAAACAATTTTGGGTCATACTGTATTGGCATCTACAACACCATCATTGACTGTCTTCTTGTTTTTATTCCAAAATCTTGGCTTGTCTTTTCCTTTAAAGTCCTCTTTGTTTTCTTTGAATATTTTGATGACTCCTTGTTCAATTAGGACCTTCTTTGTTGCTAAGCCTTTTTCAATAACGTCCTTGAAGGTGGACAAACAAGCTTTTCTTAAGTCATAACCAATGTCTTTGTTAACATTCTGAGTGAACATCTCTACCATTTGTTTTTGTGGAGTTTCACAAGAGCATCTGTTGGCTAGATTCCTCCATCTTAGTAAAAATGACGAAAAAGATTCTCTATCCTTTTGTTTGGTGTTACACAAAGTAGTAACTGATATATCTATATCTATGTTGTATGAAAAATGTTGGATAAATGTCTCTGCTAAGTCACCCCATGACTTAATTCTAGGTGGAAGTTGGGAGAACCATTCCATAGCTTGATCACCTAAGTTCTGTGGGAATAATCTCATCAAAGATGTCTCTTCTACTGCTACCTCAATGCAAGCTGTGAAAAAATATCTTATGTGTGCCTTAGGATCCCCTTTTCCTCTATACTTATCAAACTTAGGCATCACAAAGTGTGTAGGAAATGAAGGCATTGGAATGCTTTTGTCAAATGGATAGGGACATATGTCTCTCATTGTGTAAGTTGGCTTCGGTGTATTTATGTCCTCCATTTTCTTTTGTAAATCCTTGATTTGTTGTTCCAAATTGTTCTTGGGTGGAGACCGACTTCTTGGACCGTACCCCATGCCTGAACCACTAGGTGGAGGAGGAGCATGTTGCATATATGGATGATATTGGTCATACACATGTTCATATGGAGGAGGTCTATAATGATGTTGCATATATGGACCAGTTGGTATAGAGTCATGGTGAGGAATGGAATATTTGCTTTGTCCATGTATACCATACTCTACAGGCATGTCATGAGTTTGTTCTAATGTGTTTCCCCCAAATTTGATGCGGGGTTTCCTTGTGTCCAAATTTTGAACATGCCTTTGGATATCCAATTGCTTTGGTGGTTGGTCCTTAGCATTTGCATGTGATTGAGTATATTTTTCTGCATAAGACTTCCATAATGGTCTGCGAAGGTTAGTTTCATATGCTTGACCATGTGTGTATGGGACCTCTGGTTTTTGAAACAAAGATGATGGTGATTTAGGCACCATATGTGGTCCTCTATTGTCTCCACTATTAGGCCTCATTTTATCCATGTTGGGGTGAGGTTGTTGCAAAGGTCGCTTTTCCATTATTTGAGACATGTCAAAATCATGAGGGATCTTGGCTCCATTTTGTGCCATCACTTGTAAGAAATATTGTCTATCTCTCCTCATTATTTCCTCAACCAATCGATTGAAATGGGAATCCATAATGGAGTCTTCCACTTCTGCTGAATGTGCTGAAATGTTGTCCATATTGTCATTGTGTGTATCATTTTTGTTTATAGTGTCCATGTTCTCAACATTTGGAATATTTCTATAGGCATCCATGTCAAGTAATGTAGTGTGATCAGAATTGAAAAAGACATCATTTTCATACTCATAGGCACTCATGTTTGCGGACTCATGAGCCTCTTTAGCTTCTCTCCTACATTTTTTGGAACGGGTTTCAACCATGAACTAGGTATTGACCAAGATGTGTGTGAAACTAGATGAAAATGGGAAGAGTATGGAAGACCAAGAGTTGGATGAAATGTAAATGAATCTGAGGTTTACTTGCAATGTCCAAAGTATAAGACCAAGTATGTATGTAGTAGAGTAGGTGTGGTTTCCAAAGAGATGATAGTTTCTCTTGATGAGGTAAGTTGACCTTGACTCTAACTAGGACCAAATGAGACCCAAAGGTGATAGACCTTGATGAGGGACCACTTAGCAAAATGTTGTTGTATGTATTGTGTTGACAAAGAAAGATGAGGACAAGCAAGTGACCTTTTGACTCAAGTTTAGACAAATGTGAATGTAATGTAAGGTATAAAGCAATGATGGACTTTGTGAGACCCAAAAATAGGTTGAATGCTAGATGAAAACCCAGAGACATAACCTAGGAAGCTTAAGAATGCTGAAACTGATTTCTCTTGTTTGTTGAACTGTAAATTTTTCCAATTTGTGAAGTTGTTTTGTTGTGACCCAATCTGAAATTTTGACTGTATTTCCGTGACAAGAGGACACAATGTTAATGAAGACACAATGTTTGCAAGTGTTTAGACTCAAAAATGACTCAAAGAAAAGTGTGTTGTTTGATGTAAAATTGTTTTCCATACACTTGAAGACATAAAAGACACAATGTTTTGATGTTTGGTCTTGAATGTTTGATTGTTCAAAATAAGACAAGCACAATTCTTATGGTTGGCCAGGACAATAGTTATTGATCCCACATGGGGTTTCCCCCGAGGCTATGCTATTCAGAGCGGATACTTAGATACTTGACCCCACTGGCTCCACCCTCGGCACTCACTTCTCGGGGTAGCCAAGCATCAGTCCCCACGAAAACTCCTCGTGGTTAACTTTGTATCTCTACTAAGAACCGTATGTGTGTGGGCCGCTCCAGAAGTTTGACCTCCTGCCCCAACAACTAGAAGGATTTTGGCTTCTAAAACAAAAATGTGCTAGTAAGGGCATCCGCTCGTGTGGCCATAGATGCGGCACTTTTAGCTCTATAAATATAGAAGGCTCCCAGCCAGTAGGGGTTACACCCTACAAATGATCAAATAAATTTGATCAAATGGGTTTATGGGGAGACATAATATCGGTATGAACTAATCAGCACACGTTATCCATAGTTTTCACCATGAATACAGTTGTTTATAGTGGTTCAAAAGAGGTGGGTTTTCCTCGCTACCACTTGGGTCATTCTCTCCTCACTAGTAGTCCTAATGACCACACAAGGAGACAAGCCCTCTAAAGATGAAACAAAAAGAGCCTATTGCCTGAGACGCAAAGGACACTGGTTCAATTTTAGTGCACCAATTGAAGTGTTTGCTAATCTATGAAAACAAGGCACACAATGAAAGATCAAAAACCCTTGCCAAGGTCCTGCAACAAAGATCTATTAGTAGTTTGGATTGTTTCAAATGATCACCCCTTCCTGCAAGCACACAAGTTAAGTAAATTTTTAGATCCAAAAGACTTTGTGAAATAGGAGCCTTCAACAAAATGATTTTGCTTTCAAAACAAGCTGCACCAATTTCGTTAGATCTAAAGATGTTAGCCTAATATAAACCAGATTTTAAATGCAAATGTCGAAAAACTGAATCAAAGAAGTCAAAATGCAACAACTGAACACAGACGCGGTTCTAAGTAACACAAATGCTATATAAATGCGCAGATGCGGCTAGATCTGACATAGACGCGGTTCCTGAACACAGACATGTCTGGAGACCTCACAAGCACAAATAGGGAACACAGACGCATTTCCTGAAATCTGCAAAAGAAAAATAAAATGTTGTCGAAGGCACAGACGCGATTCCAGATGTCACAGACGTGGCAGAAAATCAAAAATGAGATCCAAATGTACACAGACGTGAAAATATCAAAATGTTGTCGGAAATGTCAGATCTGCAACTTAAAAACACAAAATCTGCAAGAAAAGATGTTAAATGCAAAAGGGACAAGAGTCCCACTGGACGTGCCAAAATGTATATGATGAAAATGGATAACAACAATATTGAAAGACTAAATAGATTCAACCACAAAACCCTAGCCTAACAACAACAAAGATCCACCATAACATATGAAGATTACCTAAGACAATGCAAATCAAATGAAATCACAAAGATTATACTATCACATGTCCAATAGGATTTGAATCTCCATTCTTCCTATCTCCATTGATCTTGCTTGATATATTTGCTCTTAGATTTTATGTGTGCACAAGAGCTCAATAAAGAACGAAAATGTGGTTGCAAGTAGGATCGCATATGAAAGTCCAAATGCTAGGATGCTTGATTAGAATGTCTATGTCTAAGGCTAAATAGATGGATTCGGGTTTGATAATGAAAGAAGCATCTCCTTATATAGAAGACACTATAAGAAATGGAGAGATAAGATTAAGAGGTGTAAAAGATAAATGGTCAGCTATGATTAGAGTGTAGGTATAGGAAATAATAAAATAATGAGAGGGTAGGTAGTATATGAATTAAGAGATGAATGGCATGTGTCATGGGTAGAAAAGGTTAATGAATTAATTAAATAAATAAAGATTCATTTAATTGATAGAAGAAGTGGGATAATTAAATAAATAAAAGTATTTATTTAATTTGGGAAAAGGGTAATTTAAATAAATAAAAGTATCTATTTAAATGAGAAATAAGGCTAGAAGAGGATAAATGAATTAATTAAATAAATAAAGATTTATTTAATTAATAGAAGAATTAGGCTTAAAATAATTAAATAAATAAAGTATTTATTTAATTAGGCTGGACAATTTTAAGTGTTTACAGATCCATCAGTAGTTTATGATGTTATAGAACATTTCGAGATACTTACATGTCTAGTTGGCATGTATATTTTGTATATGGACATATATTTACATATATCGACATACATTTTTTTTGAGCTAGTGTTTATGCCATTTTTACAGTATATGGACATACACTTGTAATTGTAGACGTATAAAATGACCATTTCTAAATGAATATTTTATGTTCATTTCTATATTTAATTAAATTATCCACATTCTTCTATTTTATTAAGTAAATTACTCAATTTATTTAAATAAAATTCACTATACCCATTTAATGAATAAATCATTTTATTCAATTAAACCCCCCTATCCACTTTTAATTAAATTCAAATTTAATTAAATAGTTATCCTAAATTGAATAAATCTAATTTATTTAATTTCCCCAAATTGCAACCAAATTGAATTAAATTACTTTATTTCAATTAAATCCTATTATCCCTCCATCCACTTGCAAAATCCTAAACCCCTTTCTAATCCCTTCTAGAATCTTCTAATCGCTTCTAATTAACCTAACCTCTCCTCTAAACTTTGTCACATCCCTAAACAAAGGGAAGTCACTTCTCAAAACCTCAAAGTCTTTGATAACCATTAAAGGCTTTCAACCTTCAACCACTTAATTCCTCAAAGTCTTTGATAACCATTAAAGGCTTCCAACCTTCAACCACTTAATCCCTCAAAGTCTCCAATAACCATTAATGGTTAAATCAAACCCTCTTACATGGTTAAAGAATTTGTTTTGACTCAACCTTTATCCAACCCAAGGGTTTCATCAAGCATTTAATGCTTTGACCATGATTATCTCTTAATCATTTGCACAAAGGTTTATCCTTGGATTAACTCTTAATCCAGTGGGTAAGCCTAACTTAAAGCTTGACCCTTACCTTCTAGATAACCCTAAGGTCTTCTCAGGCATTTAATGCCTCCAACCCCTTCTCTCAACCCAACCCTATGTTGACACTTGTCACCATTTCATTGGTGCAAATCGCAAACATGGATCCCCAACTTTCAAACTCAACCCTTGATCAACTCTTTCAATCCTGACCATCCATTGCCCTGTTTTTGCTATAAATAGAGCTCTCATTCCTCCATTGAATCATCCTTCAAATTTGTAGTATCACACTTATGCTCAAATACATTTAAGCTCTCATATATCATTTTATGCTCATCATTTAGCCTCTCTTTAGAATAGAAATTAGTCTAAATATGCATGTTTAGAATACTTTCTTTATCATTTAGCTCAATCATAGACTAAATATATCATGTTAGGATAGTACTCATACTAACCTTTTCATCTTATCATCTAGTTTATTGCATTTCTAGAATCATACATAGCTTAACATACCTTTCATTCTAAAATCTATCAAAACATCCCTCGTTCTTGCATTTGCCATCCCTAAACCATTTTGCTCAGTGATCTGAGAGCAAAAACATTGGTTTGAGGGACATTGTGAGATAGAAAACCATGGGACCCACCTTGGGAAGCTGAGTAATACTATGTTACTCCCTAGCTTGCACCAAGAAGTCCTGTGTGTGTGTGTGGACAAGTCATTTAGCAATATTTTCACATATTGAGTTTTATCAGTCCACTTTTCCCGCATATAGTAATTATTCGACATCTTGATATATAGAAGTTGAGATTTGATATAACTTGTTCCTCATGTGCATGGTGTCATTATTTTTAACTTTAATCTTCAATCCAATAATTAACAATGGTTAAACAATGAGCAATACAATGTTGTTTGTATAATCTTGAGATTCTATATAATTTGTTCCATCTAAATCTTAAATGTTAATTTTGGTTGCCTTTGGCAAATTCACAAAATTTAATGACCATATTGGTATTGTATTAATCATAACATGAATTCTTAGTAATGACAAATGAAAATTACTAAAGCATCTTCTACAGCAAAATGCAATTTTTGCATAATCGATTGGTTACATTTAGCAACAATCCCCCATCATTAAAGCCATCTTAGTAGGGAGATACTCTGAAGAGGTCCATTTCCACACGTTACCCATTAAATTTAATGCCTGAATATATGAACTCTAAATATAAACTTGTTTTGATTGTCATTCAGCTACTGAAAGATACAAATTTTACCTTCCTTTCTTTTACTATCACGTGCAAAATATCTCCACCCCCCACTAAATGTAGGCATATTGTGCTTCATAATGCATTGTAATATTGGTTCCAACATGTCTAGTTAGGCATTCTTATCCTAGGCATAATCTTGTTTTGCCCCTTCAATCAGTCGAACGCTCAGGGCCATACCCTACTGGCATCGTCCCTTGAGTGCCCTAAGTGCGAAAAATTATCAAAATTTGGCAAGTTGCATCTTGGAGTCTGTGGCACCTACGAATGATCCATTTGAACCTACATGGTCATGTGAGGGCTTCCTACAATAGACTGTCTCATTTTTTCAATATTCGGAGTAGTTTTCATAGGGCAGTGATTTTTCACTTGACAAAAAAATCATTAGTTTCATTCAATGAAAAGTTGTCACAGAGCCAATTTCTCATTTTTCTCATCATGGGCGTGAACCATTGATTCCAACACGTTTGATTAGGCATTCTTACTCTAGTAATGCTCTTGTTTTCCCCCCACTCGATTGAACACTCAAGGCCATACCCTACCGGTGTCATCCCTTGAACGCCCTAATTGTGAAAAGTTGTCAAAATTTGACATGTTGTATCTTGAAATCTGTGGCACCTATGATTCATCCATTTGAACCTACATGGTCATGTGAGGGATGCCTACAATTGTTTGTCTCGATTTTTCAATATTTGAAGCAATTTCCATAGGGAAAAGATTTTTCACTTGACGAAAAAATCATCAGTTTCATTCAATGAAAAGTTGCCACAGAGCCAATTTTTTTGTTCTGCTTGTTGTGGGCATGAACCATCAGTTCCAACATGTTTGGTTAGGCATTCTTACCCTATAAATTCTCCTATTTTTCCCCCACACTCGGTCGAACGCTCAGGGCCATACCCTACCAGTGTCATCCCTTGAGCGTCCTATGCAAAAAATTTCAAAATTTGATAGGTTGTATCTTGAAATATATGGGACCTACAGATGATCCATTTGAACCTACAAGGTCACATGAGGGCTGCCTACAATAGTCTATCTTATTTTTTCAATATTCAGAGCCATTTTTCGTAGGGCAACTATTTTTCACCTGACAAAAAAATCATCAGTTTCATTCAATGAAAAGTTGCTATGGAGCCCAATTCTCGTTCTTCTCATCGTGGGTGTGAAGATATCTAAAATCTTCTCCTTTTAGGTACAAATTCAAGTCTTACTTCATTATCCAACACTTTTTCCCTCAAGAAGTGGTACCGAATAGATATGTGCTTAGTTCTAGAATGTTGTATTGGATTCTTTGAGATATTTATTGCAATGCTATTGTCACACTTGATTGAGGTAGGGTCATAAAAAATTACACCAATTTCCTTTGAAGTCTACTTCATCCACAAAATTGTGTGCAACATGAAGATGTAGTATATTTTGCTTCAGCTATAGATAGAGACACAGAATCCTGCTTCTTACTCGACCAAGCAACTAACTAAGAGCCAATAAAGAATGCTCCAAAACTTGTACTTTTCCTATCATCAACACTTTCAGCCCAGTCTGCATCTGTATAAGCTATCAACATAAAATCTGAATTCTTGGGATACCACAAACCAAACTCTTATGTGCCTTTCAGATATTTGAAGATCTTTTTTACTGCCACAACATGTGATTCTTTTGGTTCTTATTGAAATCTGGTTGTCAAACATACTGCATACATCATATCCATTCTAGTAGCCGTCAAATATAACAGTCTTCCAATCATTGACCTATACTGACTTGCATCTTCCTTAGGAGATTTATCATCTTTCGTTAACTTGCATCTAGTAGTCATAGGTGTACACATCGGTTTGAAGTTCTCCAACCCAAACTTCTTTAACAACTCTTTGATGTACTTTGACTAAGAAATGAAAATTCCTTTATCATTATAATTAACTTGCAAACCAAGGAAGAAATTTAACTCACCAATCATGGACATCTCAAAATCCTTTTGTATATCATTATCAAACCCTTTGCACATACCTTCATTACCTCTAAAGATTATATCATCAACATTTACTACAAAAATTAGGATTTTACCTGAATCGGTCTTGAAATATAAATTTCTATTAGCTGAACCTTTCTGAAATCCTTGATCAATCAGGTACTTGTCTAGCCTTCCATACCAACCTATAGAGGCTTGTTTCAGTCCATACAGGGCCTTCTTTAATCTGAAAACAATGTTTGGATCGTATTTCAACCTGAAACCTTTTGGTTGCTCAATATAAACTTCTTCTTTCAATTCTACATTCAATAATGTTGATTCACATCCATCTGATAAACCTACAAATTCTTAAATATTGTAAATCCCAACAACATCCTGATTGCCTACATCCGAGCAACCGAGGCATAAGTTTCATCGAAATCAATGCCTTCGATATGAGTATAATCTTTGCAAACTAGCCTTGCTTTGTTTCTTACAACCTTTCCATCTTCATCTAGTTTGTTCTAGAATACCCACTTAGTTCCAATCACATTCTTATCTTTTGGTTTATTAACTAATTCCCATGTCTAATTTTTCTCAATCTGATCTAGCTCTTCTTTCATTGCTTTCATCCAATTTTGATTATTACAAGCTTCTTCTACAGTCTTTGACTCAAATTCAAACAGTAAACATAGCAAAATGTGTTCTTAAGTTGCTTTGCTTCTTGTGATGATACCTTTACTCTTATCTTCAATAATCTGATCTTCAAAATGATTCTTTTGAACATGTCTTGGGGTCTTGGATGTAGATGCCATAGCATCTTGAGCATTATTTTCTTCATTTTTTATTTGCTCTTCCTTTTTCCTATCATTGGACTCATCAAATTCATATCCTACCAATATCTCAAAGTCTTTTGAAGTACTTTCATTAACTTTCACATTTTCACTTTCAACAATCTTATTCATCCTCCTGTTGTAACATCGGTATGTATTTCTCTTTGTTTAATAGCCTAATAATATGCCTTCATCTTCTCTGTTGTCGAACTTTCCAAGATTATCCTCATCTCTCCAGATATAGCACTTGCTTCCAAATACTTTGAAATATTTCACTGTCGAATTTCTACCATACCAAAGTTCATAGAATGTCTTCTCATATGTCTTCTGTTACAAAATTTTGTTAAGAGTGGCATGAATTGCCTTTCTCCAGTAGACTTCTAGTAATTCTTC
This sequence comes from Cryptomeria japonica, assembly GCF_030272615.1. Classification (NCBI taxonomy): domain Eukaryota; kingdom Viridiplantae; phylum Streptophyta; class Pinopsida; order Cupressales; family Cupressaceae; genus Cryptomeria; species Cryptomeria japonica. Next base: position 256,770,499 of record NC_081409.1, on the reverse strand, counting down.
TGCTTTCATTATAGTTCTAGCTACCTTTTGTATAGTTTGGTTCATCCTTTCTACTACACCATTCTGTTGTGGTGGCCAGGGGAAGATAATTGTCTTCTAATGCCATGTTTCTCACAGAAATCATTAAACTCATCAAAAATAAATTCTCCTTCTCTATCAAACCATAAACACTTGATTTTCCTATCAACTTCATTCTCAACTTTTGCCTTGAATATCTTGAATTTCTCCAATGCCTCAGACTTCTCTCTTAAAAATGCAACCCAAGTCATTATAGAATAATCATCAATCAATAACATGAAATACCTCTCACCTTACAAGCTCCTTGTTCTAGTTGAACCACATAGATCTATGTACCAAATCTAGTGATCTGATTGATGAATACTCTTTTCCTCTAAATGTGCTCTTTGTTTGTTTTCCTACATGAAATTCCTTGTAGATGTTGTTATCTGGTTTTGTCAATCTCGATAAAACTCTCACTACACTCCTTGAAATGATTTGTACTATATTATCAAAGTTGATATGACACATCCTCTAGTTTCATATCCATCTATCATCAAGTTGAGATAATAAACAGTGTCTTGTAGCTCCTTCCAGATGATACATATTTACATTTGTCCTTCTTCCAACTGCAATAACCATTTTGGACTACTTTTGGATCTCAAATCCATTATCCCGAAAGACAACATTATATCCATTTTCGCACATCTGTCCAGCACAAAAAAAATTATGATATAAACCCTTCACATAGTATACATTGTCATTTTTATGCTTTCCATCAAAAGTAATTAAACTAATCCCAACAATTTATGTTGTTTGATCATCTTTGAGCCTAACAGAACCTCCATCATATTTTTCAAGTTTTATAAACTTACTCTTATCACTAGTCATATGATTTGAGCATCCACTATCAATCAGACATTCATTCTTATCTATTCTATCATGAAATGTAGTAGCAACAGTCTTAGATATATCAAACCTAGGTGTATCCTTTTCTATCAAAAACAAACAGTCACCTTCTTCATAATCCGATTCATCATCTAAAATGTCAGCATCATCCTTAACATAAGAGGCTTTCTTATTGAAATTTCCTTTGCTTTCCCTTTACTTTTGTCTTGTTCCCTTTTCTGGACATCTAATAGCTATATTACCAATCTTTCCACATCTAAAACATTTAAAGGGTAACATACCTTTGTACTTGTCAGTTCTTTTCTTCAATTTCCTCACAAAATTTGCTTCCATCTCATCTGGGCTATCGTCATCATATGGACCATCTCCAGATTCTTTGAGTGTTGTCTCTGATTTTGTCTTTGTCATTTCCAAACTTTCTCACTTCAAATGCAGTCAGGGTACCAAATAGCTACTCTCTAGTGAACTTCTTCAGATCATAGGTTTCTTCAATAGCTAAGATCTTATCACTATAACTCATCAATAGAGTCATCAAGATTTTATCAATTACATCTTCATCATTCAAAGTGCCTCTGATTTCTCTGATTTCATTCATTGCACTGCCAACCTTCTCAAAGTAGCTTACTATATCTTCTCCTTCTTTGATCTTCAAGTTTTCATACCTTTGCTTAGTTGTTAGCCTCTTTGTCAACTTAACTCTCTCATTTTCTTCATAGATATATTTTATCTTCTGCCAAACCTCATAAGCAATATTAAAATAATTAACTTTTATTAATTCAATTTTTGATAATGCACTAAAGATAGCATACCTTGCCTTTTCATTTTCTTCATAGGCCTGAATCTAATTCGGAGTAGTAAGACCATTCATTGGTTGAACATACTTAGTCTCCACTACCTTCCAAGTGTTGTAACCCATATAAATCAAATAACCTATCATCTTTACTTTCCAAAAACTATAATCAAATCCTTTAAAAATAGGAATAGATAATTTGTGTGCCATCAGATCAGGATCTACCTCAAGCGGTTAAGCTCTATATCAAGGAACCAAAGATTTGATACCAATTGTTGAATATCTGGGTAACTAAGAAGGGGGGGTGAATCAATAGATAATTAAAATCTTCTTTAAAACTTTATTCACAAATCTGGAACAACTACCAGAATTAATCAAGACATATAAAACATGAAAGCATAGATCAAACACAAAGAACACCAAAATTTACATGGAAAACCCAAGAAGGTTAAAACCATGGAGAATGATAATTCTCAATATAAAAACACTAATTAAGGTGATACCGATTAAGGTGACACTGGTTAAGGTGATTTTTACAAAGGATGGCTCACTGCCAAAAATGCTCACTACAAGAGGGCTCACTTGCCAGAAAGGCTCACTGTCAGAGGACTCACTACCCAGAAAGGCTCATTGTTGAAGAAAGAAAGATAGAACAAAAAATCCACCACTAAAACAAAATCTACACTATCAGAACTACTTCCAATAACTATCTACAACACACTTCACAATAACAACTAGATTCTTTCAATTTCACATATCTTCTGCACAATTAGCCATTTACAAAATTGCCACACTAACTCATCTAGATCATACACATACATATATTGTCTCCATAAAAACATAATCTTCCAAGTCAGCCAAGACAGAGATCTAAAATAGTTCAATACTAAACATTTTGGTGGTGGGAAGGAATGAGAAGTAGACCGCATCACAACATTTCTCATCGAACATATCAACGTGTTACATGCATCGCCAATGTCAGACCCAAAGAATTATCCACATGCTATACAATAACCTCAACTTCTGAATCAACACCTCAACTTCCAGTCAAACTAGACACAAAAATAGCACTAAGTAACATCAATAAAACATCTTTCGAGAAGCCAAATCTTCTGAGAAATCATTAAACAACCATCAACATCACATACATACCAAGCTTCCATTGTTGCTCAATATACCACATTTGGACCTAACTGAACTGTAGAATTTGACATCAAAGACAACATATAACATAATGCTAAAAATTCATTCTTCATCCATTTATCCCTTTGACCCTTCAAAATATCACAAAAATCTTCTCCCACTAATTGCTACTTCTATTCCTGAATTTTCATCACAACAAGAGGATATTTTATGCAAACTCCTTAGAACTAATTTAATTACTCTACCTTTGAAAAAACAAACAAAGAATTGTAAGAAACATCTTGACAATCTTTCTTTTTGCAAGTATCATCAAATACATGGTCATTCTACAAATGATTTTCATGACTTGGGGTATTGAATTCAATAACTTATTAAATCTCATATCATTCAAATATTAAATGATGATGGGAAGACCTCTCATCTTATTTCTCCCTCATAACATATGCTTGCCTTCTCATGTTTCTCCTCACACTATGACACTAGTAGTTAACTTAATTGGGGGCTCTTTGTCATAAGAGGTGATGGTTTTTCAATAACAATCATTTTGGGGCAATAACATAATTCATTATTTCCTCTATGCTTGGGGGACAAGAATATTATCTTATCTTTTCTCTCTATCTAAGTTTTCACTATTCCCTTTATGGGTTGCATTTTTTCATGCCTTGATGTCCTTTCTTTCTTGAAATGGGACATCTATTATGAACAATCTCTCCTTAGGGGGGTGTGTGATACTTTATCTTAATATTTCCTTCTTTGAAGATTATCTCGTCTTTAGAGTTGCATTTTTCATATCTTGAGGTCTTTTCTTGCATTGAATATTCCTTCATGTGAGTACATGTGTGTTCCTTGTTTAGGACCTTTATTTGATTGAAATAGTGCATTTACTTATGTATAATCTATCCTTAAAGGTTGTGTAATTCTTCTCATTGTCTCTACACTTGGGGGGCATTTATCTTTCCTATCCTTTCTAAGGATCCACTTTCCCAATGTTGAGGGGTGTTTGCTTATGATTTGATGTTATTCTTTGTGTGAAGTTATTGTTTTCTCAAGGATTCTCTCTTATGCAAGAGGTGTGTATCATTGACTACAACCTCTTTTTCACTTGGTAATGTATATCTATTATAAATAAATCCCTTACTTTGGATCAAAAATGTTTCATCCTTCGCCAAGAATCCCTTTACCTAGTAATAGAAGGAAGGTAGGCATTCTTGTTCTTCTTCCCTTCTTTTGGTAGAAGATGTTGTGTTTGTTCAAATATCTCCTCTTGTAGGTAGATGTATTTTGAGAAAATATATCTTCTCCTCCAAGGATCCTCTTTACACTTCTTGCAAGATATCTCTTTTTCAACTATCTTATCCTTGCTTGTAAGAGTATTTCCTCTGTAGCTTGGATATATGAACATTGTTGCTTAAAAGGATGTATCCTTGGTGTTGAAGGTGGGTATCCTTGTTTATATCTTCCTTAAGACATCAACATAGGGCTATGTTGACATCTTAAGGGGGCACAAAGCATATCACCCTCTTTGTACCATATTTATACTATTTTTTTGCATGTTTTGAATGGGGTGTTCATTCTCGAAATCAAGGCAAAAAAACTTACACGAGATGCTTCATGCCCAAAACTAGACACGACATTTATATATGTCTTAAACGGGGTGCAAATTCTTGAAACTAGAGTAAACAAACTCTTACATGAGATGTCCTTGAATCCAGACATATATTTGTCTTACATGGGGTTATACATTCTTGAAACCAGAGAAAACAAACTCTTACATGAGATGTTCCTAATACCAAACACACATTCAAGCATTTTCATTTCAAATGTTACATAAGTTTTTTCATTCTCGAAACTAGATAAAATAAACTCTTGTACAGGATAATTAATACCTGAAACCAGACAATTGCACAAACAGCAGGATGAGTGGAACTAGAAAAATACAACTAGATTATTCCTACTCTCCTCCCCAACATACATAACCTAGAGAAACACAACTAGAATTTGTACCCATGTCTTCTCTCACTCTTATTTTCATGGATCACCTACAAAAACACAACTAGAATGTGTATCTGTGTCTTCTCTCTTTTCTTCTCCTCATGAGCTCATAGCTTTGCTATTTGTAGTTCATGGATGATGCATTCTCTTTATCTTTTTATGTGATCACTTGTGTCCTTGTGATGGCCTTTTCAAGAATGATATTAGTGGTTGAGATATTTTGGTTATCAAGGTCTATTCAGCTAGTTGACTTGAGGTTTTGTTTTGGTTTTAGCTTTTTTTTGTTGTGGATCTTTTTACCTTTTGTCTTTGTTGGTCTTTTTATTTTTGTCATGTTTTGCATTCCCTTGCATGTGATTGAATGAGTTTAGATCCTAAGATTGGGGAATTGGTTCCTCTTAATTAGTGATGTCTTATCTCTTTGTGATTGCACTCCTAATTGATCCTCTCTTTCATTTTTCATCTTCCATCTACTTCACCGTGAATATTTTGAAAGGCTCATACTCCTGTTAAAATGAGGGCTAAATGTAGCATCATAAATTGTCATTGATCCAATTTACACCTCATGTTTGTGCCCCTACTTTAGTGTGTCCTATCCTCATCTCCTTTTTGTGTCCATTTGTGCCTATTCTCTAGCTTTGAGGCCATGAACTTTTGGCATATGATGAACCGGTATGATAATATGATAATAATATATGTTGTCATTGATGTCAATAAGTATAGATCAACCAATATGAAGATTGGAAGAAGTTGTTATTGATGATCTTGTTGGAGAATTGACATGAAGAGATGTAGTGAACCGGTGTCAGGGTTTCACTAAGTCTGACTACTGGTTGGTAGTCTAAGCTATAGGGTTTCCAGTTTGGAAATCTAGCTTGTGCAATGTAACCGATGATATTTTGTGATGAGTTAGCTAAGAAATAAGGATGAGATTGAGATTCCACATTTTTTTTTGCACGTGAAAGAATTTCCTTGAGGATCTTGCATATGAAGATTGACTGCATTAAATGTCTACCCCACGAATGAACATTCTTCTTAGCGATATGAGAAGAAAGCGTGATGGGTTACTTATTTCTATGTGCAATGAAGAATGGACGATGCAGAATGAATTGTGGTCTATTTGAGATTGTTTCACTCTATGTAATGTGTTTGGACGGTCAGGATTGTACCACTTGTAATTGTAAACCTAAGATGCTTAGGGTTTAGGATTTGTGTTACCGACCTAATTATTGTCTATAAGTTTGATGATGTTTGTTATTGTAAGTTGTTGGCAAAAGAATGTGTGTATCTGAGTGATGAGATACTTGCCAAACCAGTGACAAAAAACTATAGAGTGTGATTGCAGAGTAGAGGAACTAAAAAGGATCTGCATTAGCATATAGTGTTGTTATCAGATCATAGTTTTACCTATTGTCTTCTAACCATTTCAACAAAAGGAAAATCCCTTTGTCGGGTAGCTTTAACAGGCTTATTGTAAAACCTCTAACCAAGTGACTCAAGTTCATTGAGTTCTTTAAATCCTCTAACAAGGTAACCTTTAACAAGGTTTCAACATTTAAGAGGGTATACATCCATCCCTTAATCGAGTGATCTTTAACAGGATCAGTTTCTAGCAGAAACTTATTATAAAGTCTTTAACCGGACGAGGCTCCTAATAGAGAGAGCTTCAAAAGAGTTCAAAACAATCTTGTGGGTATTTATCCCCACCGGGATTTTCCCATTTGGGTTTCCACATGAAGAATCTGTGTGTCATGAGTTGTGCATTTTTTATGTGATGATTAAGTATTCTTTGTTTATTAGATTATGCATGCAGAGCTAATGGTTATGGTATTACTGATACACCACATGCATATGTTTATGGGTGAAGTAGTTATCAAGTATTGAATGTATTTGAAGTGTTCATTTTTACCAGTTTATGTTGTCTGAAGTCTTATTGTGTTTAACCGGTATTGCCATGGTTAAGTTCAATAGTGAAGACAATCGGTTAGCATTGTTTTAACTAGATAAGTTGCTGAGAAATTTTTGTGTGTATGATTCACCCCCCCCCCCTCTCAGTACCACTTAGGGTATTTGTTGTTCATCGTTATTTATCAATTGGTATCAGAGCAACTCCAGGTCCTCGATGATATAAGCTTAACCGCTTGAGGTAAAAGATTTCGCCTTAATGATGAAGAGAGAAGGTCCTAAGTTCAATAGAGATAACTTTAAAATATGGAAGGATAGAATGAAGATCTATATCAAGATTTTGGGTGCTCAACACTAGAGGTATGTTGAGAATGTCTATGTAATCCCCACTGGAACTTTAACCGATGATCAGAAAAGAGAGATTCAAGAAAATGGGCAAGTCATGGAAGCCCTTATCAGCAGTTTATCTGATATTGAGTTCATTGATGTACAAGATAAGGACACTCATAAGGATGTATGGGACACATTGGGAAGTATTTATGGAGGTGATGAGCATGTCAAGCAAGCTAAGGAAGAGATTCTTAGAGTAAAATTTGAAAACATGAGGATGGTTGAAGGTGAGACCATTCAGCAATATGGCATAAGGATCAAGACTGTTGTTGGAGATGTCAAGAGCACTAGTGGAACAATTGATGATGTCAGTAAATTTTTGAGATCATTGTTACCGGTGTATGCAATCAGAGTTGTTGCTATTCATGAACTAAGGTCTATTGACAAAACCAAGGTATCCTTAGAATCTATCATTGCAAAATTGACTGCATATGAGTTGAATAGCTATGATGGCAGTGTTCAGAAAACTGAGTCACCTTTTAGAGCATCTGTTGCACCAACCAAAAAACGAAAAGAAGTAAGTACCAGTTATGAATCCATGCAAAGGAGAGCTATGGATGATTAAGATATTATGATGGAGTTTGAAGCTCTTCTTGCCAAGAGACTTCCAAAAGGCGCTAGAAAATACAAAGGTAAGCTTCCTTTTAAATTGTTTTTCTTGCAATAAGATAGGACATATAACTATTAACTATCCTAACAATGACAATAAGGATAAACCAGAGAGGTTTAGAAAGTATAAAGGAGGAAATAGAAGAAATTGTCTTGTTGTAGTGGATGAAGGTGTTAGTGATGAAGAATCTAAGGATGAAGAAAATGAGGACATACTGTTTGTAGCTGTAAAGGAAGAAGTGTCTGACAAGAAAGCACTTGTCTCTTGCATTGACAACTCTAATGAATGGATTATTGATAGTGGTTGTTCTCGTGACATGATTGGTGATAGGAGAAAGATTCTATCTCTAGAAGAATATTATGGAGGTGTTATTAGATTTGGCAACGATGCACCATGCTTGGCAAAAGGAAAAGGATCCATCTCACTGAATGGAAAGAGTAGTGTTGATGATGTCTACCGGGTAGAAGGTCTTAAGCATAACCTGTTGAGTGTTTCTCATCTAAATGATAAAGGACTCATTCTGGAGTTGAAAGGTGGAGTCTGTAGTATAATTGGAAAAAGTGGTGAACTTATTGCCACTGGTATGCAAACCAGAGGTAACTTGTTTCAGTTGAATGCCAAGATAAGTCGGTGTTTGATGGCGAAGTTTGATGACAGTTGGATATGGCATAGGAGATTTTGTCATATGAACTTTGATAATATTGTAAAGGCTAGTAAGATCAAGGCAATAAGAGAATTGCCTTTGCTAAAGAAACCAGAGAATTCTTTGTGGAGAGAAAGTCAACTTGGGAAGATGTCTTCCTCAACTTTCAAAGGTAAGCCTTTTTCAGTAGAAAAAATACTTGATCTTATGCATACTGATTTGTGTGGTCCTATTAAAACTAGAAGTATTCAGGGAGATAGGTATTTCATTATTCTTACTAATGACTTCTCAAGAATGATGTGGGACACATTCTTGAAAGACAATTCTAAGGCGTTTGGAAAGTTCAAAGCCTTTAGAGTATTAGTAGAGAAGGAAATTGGTCAAAAGATAAAATGCCTAAGAACTGATCAAGGAGGTGAATTCACTTCTAATGAATTCAACAAGTACTGTGAAGATAGAGGTATCAAGAGGTAGTTGTTTGTCCCAAGGACAACACAACAGAATGGCATAGCAAAAAGGAATAACAGGACTGTAGTTGAAGTGGCCAAAAAAATGTTGATCCAAGGAAAGGTTTCTCACACTTTTTGGAGAGAAGTGGTGAGCACTGCAGTCTATACTATGAATCGGGTACTCATTAGGAAAGGTAGAGTTAAATCCCCTTATGAGTATTGGACTGGGAAGACTCCCACTATAAGTTATTTTAAAGTATTTGGCAGTAAGTGTTACATCGAGAGACGTGAGCATCTGACCAAGTTTGATGCTAAAGGTGATGAAGGAATATTTTTGGGATATTCCACTAAGAGTAAAACTCTCAAGTGATACAACAATAGAACACAAAAAATTGTTGAGATTATCAATGTCAGGGTTGATGAATCCCCTGAGGAACCTGAGGAAACCTACAGCGAGAAAGTGGAAGATGAATTGGGTATAGCCTTCTGAGAACCGGTTAAGAAAGAAACAGGTAAAGATCTCAGTGTTCTTGTACCAGTAGAAACTGCAATAGGTGAAGAAGAAGAGGAAAAGCTAGCAGAACTAGCTAGAGTCATTCCTAGATATGTGAAAATACATCATGATCTAAAGCAGATCATAGGAGATAAAGATGCATAGATACTCACAAGAAAAAAGGTGAAAGAAAACTCATGCATGGTTTCTAAATTAAAGCCCAAGACTTCTAGAGAAGCACTTATAGATGAAGACTGGATTAAGGCAATGGGAGAGGAGCTAGACCAAATAGAAAAGAATGCAACATGGTCTTTGGTACCCAGACCAGAACACAAGAATGGCATAGGTACCAAATGGGACTTCAGGAATAAGCTAAATGAAGAAGGCATAGTTGTGAGGAAGAAGGCAAGACTTGTATGCAAAGGATATGCTCAGGAAGAGAGAGAAGACTATGGAGAAACCTTTGCTCCTGTGGCTAGACTGGAAGGTGTCTGAATGCTACTTGCATTTATAGCATTCAAGGGATTTAAGGTATACCAGATGGATGTGAAGTTTGCATTCTTAAATGGAATCCTAGAAGAGGAAGTGTATATTGAGCAACCAGATGGGTTTACCTTATTAGAAGATAATAACATGGTGTGTAGATTAGACAAAGCCCTGTATGGATTGAAACAAGCACCTAGGGCATTGTATGACCGGTTACACTCTCATCTTGTGAAAATAGGATTTCAGAGAACAAGTGAGGATAGCAACATCTACCTGAAATCTAAAGGTGATCTTTTTCTGATCTATGAAGTATTTGTAGATGACATAATCTTTGGAGAAGATGATGAAATGAGCCATGCATCTACAGATGAAATGAAGAAAGAGTTTGAGATATCTCTGATTGGAGAGATAAATTTCTTCATTGGTTTATAGATTTAGCAAATGAAAGAGGGTATCTTTATTACCCACTCCAAGTATGTCAAAGAGGTATTCAAGACCTTCGGCATGGAGGATAGCAAATCGGTTGGTACACCGATGGTGACCGGCTGTAAACTGACTAAGGAAGATGATTCGGCGTTAGTGAATGAGAAGGAGTATCGGTCAATGATTGGTAAGCTGCACTATGTGGTGCACAGCATACCAGATATTGCTCATGCAGTGGGCATAGTAGCTCGTTTTCAGAAAAGTCCATGAGAATCCCACTTGGTAGCAGTCAAAAGGATTCTTAGATACCTGAAAGGGACTGTTGACTATGGATTGTGGTATCCATATAATGGTGATTTTAATCTCAAGGTATTTACCGATGCAGATTGGGTAGGTAATATGGATGACCGGAAGAGCACAACCAGTGGAGCGTTCTTTTTTGGTGGAAGACTAGTCTCCTGGACAAGCAAGAAGCAGAGTTGTATTTCTTAGTCTATAGCTGAAGTAGAGTATGTGGCAGCATTTATGAACTGCTCTCAGGCAATCTGGATGAATCATGTATTCGATGGCTTCAAAGTACCTATATCTGAACCGGTGAGTATATTTTGTGACAATACTAGTGCAATCAATATTTCCAAGAATCTGGTATTGCATGCTAGAACTAAGCACATTGAGCTCAAGTATCATTTCTTGAGAGAGAAGGTTCAGAACAGAGAAGTTGTATTACAACATGTTTCTAGTAAGGAGTAGCTAGTAGACATATTCACTAAGCCCTTACCGAAGACTACATTTACCTATTTGAGAGGTGAATTAGGGGTTTTGCCCCTTCATAAAGTAAACTAAAGATGTGTGCTTCACATCAGTCAGGTATTACAGTGACAAATATTTTAAGATTGATGTGTTGAAGGATGCTACTCCTTAGGGAGAGCAGCATAGTGGAGTATGGGAGCTTGTGCCTCCACTTTGGCATTGTTGTCAAAGGGGGAGAAGATATATGATAGGGGAGAAGATATCTGATGAAGATATTTTAGGTGCACTGGTCTATGATGTTTTTAGTTGCAATGCTACACTGAGTATTGCCATCAATGCCAAAGGGGGAGATTGTTGGCATATGATGAACTGGTATGATAATATATTAATAATATATGTTCTCATTGATGTCAATAAGTATAGGTCAACCGGTATGAAGACTGGAAGAATTTTTTATTGATGATCAAGTTGGAGAACTGGTATGAAGAGATGTAGTGAACTGGTGTCAAGGTTTCACTAAGTGTGACTACCGGTTGGTAGTCTCGGGTCTAGGGTTTCTGGTTTGGCAATCTAGCTTGTGCGATGCAACCGATGATATTCTGTGATGAGTTGGCTAAGAAATAAGGATGAGATTGAGATGCCACATCACTTTTGTGCATGTCAAAGGATTTCCTTGAGGATCTTGCATATGAAGATCGACTACATTAAATGTCTACCTCGCGAATGAACATTCTTCTTAGTGGTATGAGAAGAAAGCGTGATGGGTTACTGATTTCTATGTGTGGTGAAGAATGGACGACGCAGAATGATTTGTGATCTATTTGAGATTGTTTCATTCTATGTAATGTGTTTGGACAGTCAAGATTGGACCACTTGTAATTGTAAACTGAAGATACTTAGGGCTTAGGGTTTGTGTTACTGACCTAATTATAGTCTATAAGGTCGATGATGTTTGTTATTGTGAGTTGTTGGCTAACGAATGTGTGTATCTGAGTGATGAGATACTTGCCAGACCAGTGAGAGAAAACTATAGAGTGTGATTGCAAAGTAGAGGAACTAAAAAGGATCTCCCTTAGCATATAGTGTTGTTATCAGATCAGAGTTTTACCTATTGTCTTCTAACCATTTCAACAGAAGGAAAATCCCTTTGCCGGGTAGCTTTAACAGGCTTATTATAAAACCTCTAACCAGGTGACTCAAGTTCATTGAGTTCTTTAAATTTTCTAGCAAGGTAACCTTTAACAGGGTTTCAACATTTAACAGGGTATATAGCCATCCCTTAACCGAGTGATCTTTAACAGGATCGGTTTCTAACATAACCTTATTGTAAAGTCTTTAACCGGACTAGGCTTCTAACAAAGCGAGCTTCAAAAGAGTTCAAAACAAGCTTGTGGGTATTCATCCCCACTGTGGTTTTTCCCATTTGGGTTTCCACATGAAAAATCTGTGTGTCATGAGTTGTGCATTTTTCATGTGATGATTAAGTATTCTTTGTTAAGGTGATTATGCATGCAGAGCTAACGGTTATGGTATTACTGATATGCCACATGCATATGTTTATGGGTGAAGTAGCTATCAAGTATTGAATGTATTTGAAGTGTTTATTTTTACCGGTTTATGTTGTCTAAAGTCTTATTGTGCTTAACTGGTATTGCCATGGTCAAGTTCAATAATGAAGACAACTGGTTAGCATTGTTTTAACTTGATAAGTTGCTGACAAATTTTTGTATGTATTGATTCACCCCCCTCCCTCTTAGTACCAGTTAGGGTATTTGTTGTTCATCATTATTTATCAATTGGTATTAGAGCAACTCTAGGTCCTCGGTGATATAAGCTTAACCGCTTGAGGTAAAAGATCTTGCCTTGATGATGAAGAGGGAAGGTCCTAAGTTAAATAGAGATAACTTCAAAATATGGAAGGACAGAAGGAAGATCTGTATCAAGAGTTTTGGTGCTCAACACTGGAGCTATGTTGAGAATGTCTATGTAATCCCCACTGGCACTTTAAGCAATGATCACAAAAGAGAGATTCAAGAAAATGGGCAAGTCATTGAAACCCTTATCAGTAGTTTGTCTGATATTGAGTTCATTGATGTACAAGATAAGGACACTCCTAAGGATGTATGGGACACATTAGAAACTATTTATGACGGTGATGAGCATGTCAAGCAAGCTAAGGAAGAGAGCCTTAGAGTAAAATTTGAAGACATGGGTATGGTTGAAGGTGAGACCATTCAGAAATATGGCATAAGAATCATGACTATTGTTGGAGATATCAAGAGAACTGGTGGAACAATTGATGATGCACCACCGTTGTCAGTAAATTTTTGAGATCATTGTTACTGGTGTATGCAATCAGAGTTGTTTCTATTCATGAACTAAGGTCTATTGACAAAACCAAGGTATCCTTAGACTCTATCATTGCAAAATTGATTGCATATGAGTTGAATAGCTATGATGGCAGTGTTCAGAACACTGAGTCACCTTTTAGAGCATCTGTTGCACCAACCAGAAAAGGAAAAGAAGTAAGTACCAGTTATGAATCCATGCATAGGAGAGCTATGGATGATGAAGAGATTATGATGGAGTTTGAATCTCTTCTTTCCAAGAGACTTCCAAAAGGCATTGGAAAATACAAAGGTAAGCTTCCTTTAAAATGTTTTTACTGCAATAAGATAGGACATATAACTGTTAACTGTCCTAACAATGACAATAAGGATAAACCAGAGAGGTTTAGAAAGTATAAAGGAGGAAATAGAAGAAATTGTCTTTTTGCAGTGGATGAAGGTGTTACTGATGAAAAATTTGAGGATGAAGAGAATGAGGACATACTGTTTGTAGCTGTAAAGGAAGAAGTGTCTGACAACAAAGCACTTGTCTCTCGCATTGACAACTCTAATGAATGGATTATTGATAGTGGTTGTTCTCATCACATGACTGGTGATCGGAGAAAGTTTTTGTCTCTAGAAGAATATGATGGAGGTGTTGTCAGATTTGGCAACGATGCACCATGCTTAGTAAAAGGAAAAGGATCCATCTCACTGAATGGAAAGAGTAGTGTTGATGATGTCGACTGGGTAGAAGGTCTTAAGCATAACCTGTTGAGTGTTTCTCATCTAAATGATAAAGGACTCATTCTGGAGTTCAAAGGTGGAGTCTACAGTATAATTGGAAAAAGTGGTGAACTTATTGCCACTGGTAAGAAGACCAGATGTAACTTGTTTCAATTGAATGCCAAGATAAGTCGGTGTCTGATGGCGAAGTTTGATGATAGTTGGATATGGCATAGGAGACTTTGTCATATGAACTTTGATAATATTGTAAAGGCTAGTAAGATCAAGGAAGTAAGAGGATTGTCTTTGCTAAACAAACTAGAGAATTCTTTGTGCAAAGAATGTCAACTTGGGAAGATGTCTTCCTCAACTTTCAAAGGTAAGTCTTTTTCAACACAAAACTTACCTGATCTTGTGCATACTGATTTGTGTGGTCCTATGAAAACTAGAAGTATTTAGGGAGATAGGTATTTCATGATTCTTACTATTGACTGCTCAAGAATGATGTAGGTCACATTCTTGAAAGACAAGTCTGAGGAATTTGGAAAGTTCAAAGCCTTTAGAGCATTAGTAGAGAAGGAAATTGGTCAAAAGATAAAATGCCTATGAACTGATCAAGGAGGTGAATTCACTTCTGATGAATTCAACAAGTACTTTGAAGATAGCGGTATCAAGAGGTAGTTGTATGCCCCAAGGACACCACAACAGAATGGCATAATAGAAAGCAATAACAAGACTGTAGTTGAAGTGGCCAGAACAATGTTGATCCAAGGAAAGGTTGCCCAAACTTTTTGGAGAGAAGCGATGAGCACTGCAGTCTATACTATGAACCGGGTACTCATCAAGAAAGGTAGAGTTAAAACCCCTTATGAGTATTGGACTGGGAATACTCCCACTATAATTTATTTTAAAGTATTTCGTAGTAAGTGTTACATCAAGAGAGGTGAGCATCTGAGCAAGTTTGATGCTAAATGTGATGAAGGAATATTTTTGGGATATTCCACTAAGAGTAAAGCTCTCAAGTGCTACAACAATAGAACACAGAAAATAGTTGAGAGTATCAATGTCAGGGTTGATGAATCCCCTAAGGAACCTGAGGAAACCTGCAGCGAGAAAGTGGAAGATGAACCAGGTATAGCTTTCTGGGAATCGGTTAAGAAAGAAACAAGTAAAGATCTCAGTGTTCCTGTACTGGTAGAAACTGCAATAAGTGAAGAAGAAGAGGAAAAGCTAGCAAAACTAGCTAGAGTCATTCCTAGATATGTGAAAATACATCATGATCTGAAGCAGATCATAGGAGATAAAGATGCGGGGATACTCACAAGAAGAAAGGTGAAAGAAAACTCATGCATGATTTCTGAATTGGAGCCCAAGACTTCTAGAGAAGCACTTACAGATGAAGACTGGATTAAGGCAATGGGAGAGGAGCTAGACCAGATAGAAAAGAATGCAACATGGTCTTTGGTACCTAGACCAAAACACAAGAATGTCATAGGTACCAAATGGGTCTTCAAGAATAAGCTAAATGAAGAAGGCACAGTTGTGAGGAACAAGCCAAGACTTGTATGCAAGGGATATGCTCAGGAAGACAGAGATGACTATGGAGAAACCTTTGCTCCTGTGGCTAGACCAAAAGGTGTCTGAATGCTACTTGCATTTGCAGCATTCAAGGGATTTAAGGTATACCAGATGGATGTGAAGTCTTCATTCTTAACTAGAATCCTAGAAGAGGAAGTGTATATTGAGCAACCGGATGGGTTTTCCTTATTAGAAGATAATAACATGGTGTGTAGATTACACAAAGCCCTGTATGGATTGAAACAAGCACCTAGGGCATGGTATGAATAGTTACACTCTCATCTTGTGAAAATAGGATTTCAGAGAACAAGTGAGGATAGCAACATCTACCTGAAATCTGAAGGTGATTAGATTCTGATCTGTGAAGTATTTGTAGATGACATAATCTTTGGAGGAGATGATGAAATGAGCCATGCATTTGGAGATGAAATGAAGAAAGAGTTTGAGATGTCTCTGATTGTTGAGATAAATTTCTTCATTGGTTTACAGATTCAGCAAATGAAAGAGGGTATCTTTATTACCAAGTCCAAGTATGTCAAAGAGGTATTCAAGACCTTTGGCATGGAGGAGATCAAACTGGTTGGTACACCAATGGTGACCGGCTATAAATTGACTAAGGAAGATGATTCAGTGTTAGTGAATGAGAAGGAGTACCGGTCAATGATCGGTAAGTTGCACTATGTACTGCACAGCAGACTAGATATTGCTCATGCAGTGGGCATAGTAGCTCATTTTTAGAAAAGTCCAAGAGAATCCCACTTGGTAGTAGTCAAGAGGATTCTTAGATGCCTGAAAGGGATTGTTGACTATGGATTGTGGTATCCATATAATGGTGATTTTAATCTCAAGGTATTTACCGATGTAGATTGGGAAGGTAATGTGGATGACCGGAAGCGCACAACCAGTGGAGCATTCTTTCTTGGTGGAAGAGTACTCTCCTGGACAAGCAAGAAGAAAAGTTGTATTTCTCAGTCTATAGCTAAAGTGGAGTATGTGGCAGCATTTATGAACTGCACTCAGGCAATCTGGATGAAACATGTATTGGATGGTTTCAAAGTACCTATATCTGAACCGGTGAGTATATTTTGTGACAATACTAGTGCAATCAATATTTCCAAGAATCCGGTATTGCATGCTAGAACCAAGCACATTGAGCTCAAGTATCATTTCTTGAGAGAGAAGGTTCAAAACAGAGAAGTCATATTACAATATGTTTCCAGTAAGGAGCAACTAGCAGACATATTCACTAAGCCCTTACCGAAGACTACATTTACCTATTTGAGAGGTGAATTAGGGGTTTTGCCCCTTCATGAAGTAAACTAAAGATGTGTTCTCCACATCAGTCAGCTATTACAGTGACAAATGTTTTAGGATTGATGTGTTGAAGGATGCTACTTCTTAAGGGGAGCAGCATAGTGGAGTATGGGAGCTTGTGCCTCCACTTTGGCATTGTTGTCAAAGGGGGAGAAAATATATTATACGGGAGAAGATATCTGATGAATATATTTTAGATGCACTAGTCTATAATATTTTTAGTTGCAATGCTACACTAAGTATTGCCATCAATGCCAAAGGGAGAGATTGTTGGCATATGATGAACTGGTATGATAATATATTAATAATATATGTTGTCATTGATGTCAATAAGTATAGGTCAACCGGTATGAAGATTGGAAGAAGTTGTTATTGATGATCAAGTTGGAGAACTGGTATGAAGAGATTTAGTGAACCGATGTTAGGGTCTCACTAAGTGTGACTACCGGTTGGTAGTCTCAGGTCTAGGGTTTCCGGTTTGGCAATCTAGATTGTGTGATGTAACTGATGATATTATGTGATGAGTTAGCTAAGAAATAAGGATGAGATCGAGATGCCTCGTCAGTTTTGTGCACGTGAAAGGATTTCCTTGATGATCTTGCATATGAAGATCAACTTCATTAAATGTCTACCTCGGGAATGAACATTCTTCTTAGTGGTATGAGAAGAAAGTGTGATGGGTTACTGATTTCTATGTGCGGTGAATAATGGACGATGCAGAATGACTTGTCATCTATTTGAGAATGTTTCATTCTATGTAATGTGTTTGGACGGTCAGGATTGGACCGCTTGTAATTGTAAACCTAAGATGCTTAAGGTTTAGGGTTTGTGTTACCAACCTAATTCTTGTCTATAATATTGATGACGTTTGTTATTGTGAGTTGTTGGCAAAAGAATGTGTGTATCTAAGTGATGAGATACTTGTCAGACCAGTGAGAGAAAAATGTAGAGTGTGATTGCAGAGTAGAGGAACTAAAAAGTATCTTCCTTAGCATATAGTTTTGTTATCAGATCAGAGTTTTACCTGTTGTCTTCTAACTATTTCAACAGAAGTAAAATCCCTTTGTCGGGTAGCTTTAACAGGCTTATTGTAAAACCTCTAACTAGGGGACTCAAGTTCATTGAGTTCTTTAAATCCTCTAGCAAGGTAACCTTTAACAGGGTTTCAACCTTTAACAAGGTATATAGCCATCCCTTAACCGGGTGATCTTTAACATAATCGGTTTCTAGAAGAACCTTATTGTAAAGTCTTTAACTGGACTAGGCTCCTAACAGAGCAAGCTTCAAAAGAGTTCAAAACAAGCTTGTGGGTATTCATCCCCACCGTGGTTTTTCACATTTGGGTTTCCACGTGAAAAAATTGTGTGTCATGAGTTGTGCATTTTTTATGTGATGATTAAGTATTATTTGTTTAGGTGATTATGCATGCAGAGCTAATGGTTATGGTATTACTGATACACCAGATACATATGTTTATGGGTGAAGTAGTTATCAAGTATTGAATGTATTAGAAGTGTTCAGTTTTATCGCTTTATGTTGTCTAAAGTCTTACTGTGTTTAACTGGTATTGTCATGGTTAAGTTCAATAATGAAGACAACCGGTTAGCATTGTTTTAACTTGATAAGTTGCTGAGAAATTTTTGTATGTACTGATTCACCCCCCCCGCTCCCCTCTCAGTACCAGTTAGGGTATTTGTTGTTCATCATTATTCATCATGAACAACCTTTTGTGGGTCCTGGAGAGTACCCTGGTTTGGACCATGGTGCCTTAAAATTCCATAGCCTTGCTTAATCAAGCCCCAATTTAAAATGGGGTAGGGGCTAATCTGAACAATAAGTTTGATCTTTGTTTCTTCGCATGACGATTGGAGGTCAGCCTAATTGATAATTTAATTTAGAACCCCCTATATAAAGACATTTTATCAACCTAATTTAATCTAAGAAATATAAGTCTATAGCCACATCTAACCTAAAGTATTCATGCATCTGTGAAGCATTTATCAAGCATTTCTCATAGATCTTGAAGGTTGCATATTCATCATTCAACCATTGTGTAGCAAAATTACTTCAATCTTATGCAAGCATGTGTGTGTGATTGAGGTTTTTTGTTTGTCATGCCATTTCATAAAATATATGTGATTACATTGAAAGAGAAAAGCATCATCATCATCAATTGCATGTCTAAGGTATATCTATCCAGTATTTATTTCAATATTTGCATTATTTCATTAAAGGTTAATTCATAAACCAAGGTTTGACTTAGGAAAACCCCTATTCCCAACAATCTCCCATTTTTTGTGTGTGTAGGAAATAGGTACAGATTTGCATTCACGAGGATCGACATAATTCATAGATACGAACAAGTTCAGCTTTTGAAGGTGACAAATTTAGGAGACCATGGTGAATTGATACTACCAAGTCTCAAAAAATCAAGCCAAACTTATAGGAACATATCCAAAACATCTTTTTATGCCTAGATCTAGGTTGGTGTCTTCATACAATGACTATATCTCATTGTTTTTGCCCGATATCTTCAATAATCACCTATTTTACCCTAATTTCAGCATTTTCACAATTCAACTTAGAAAGAGGAACCAAACCCTAACCAAGTAAACCTAATCACAATTTTAGACTTTTTCCCATTGGGATTAAGCCTAGATCAATTAGGTCCATCCCTCTTTCAATGTGGTGGTCTCTCAAGTAAAATTAGTGGTTTTGTTACCTTAATTGGTGAAACCCTAATTTTCACCATTATAGGGTGCTTCAAACATATTGCTTGCTCATTTTACAAATTATTCTATTGACTAAAAATAATCATTATGTTAATATTGTTGTTGTGGGACATGTTGACTTGGGTGCAAGATTTCTATCTAATATTCTTTGCACTCCTAAGATTACCCATAATCTTCTTTCAATTTATCAGATTACAAAGACAGACAACACATTTGATTTCACGTCCAATTTGGTTTTTATTCATTAATAAATAGGAGAGCTTTTTGCACTAGGTAGGGTCTATCATTAGTCTAAGGTGTATACTTTTTCCCACTTCTATCCTAACTATGACCCTTATGTTCCTAGAGATATTTCTTCTAATGTGGGCAATAATTTTGTGCCTATTTATATTTGATATGCTTTTGAAATTTATCATATATGACATATCTAATCATTAATGCATTGATATAAAAATGGCTAATACCACTAAACTCTTCCAACGTTTTCACCTTTTTTTCTAAAAACTTTATGGATTCCAAAGGATAGATGGGGACAATAATGTTAGAATAATATATCTAATTTTATAATGATTTGATAGTAAATGGAAAGACAATATTGCAAGACTATTTGAAACAGAATGAGAAATAAATTGTTAAAATTAAATGAACCAAAAAACTTCTAGAGAAAAATTATGTATAGTTCATTTGCTTTGGATTTTCTTCCCTCCTTCCCACCACAAATTTGATTTCTTTTATCTCCCACCTTGGTATCTTCCCTCCTTTATCCTTTCACATTCCACCACATTCTTCCCTTCACTTTTCCTTACCTCACCCAGTCCTTTCTCCCAAAATTTCCTTAGGGATTGTTCTATCTTCCATTTATTTATGCCTCCCCTTTCTACCATCACATTCCTCTTGTTTCTTTCTTCTCATCTCTTGCTTTACTATCCCTTATTTTTTACCTATCTCATTCCTTTCCATTTCATATTCATCTCCCATGTTGCAATCCTTTTTTGGTTCCCTTTAGCCTTGTTGACACCCCATTTTGATTGTCATTTCTATGCAATTTAAGTCCCCTTATGCATGTTTTCCTTGTTTACCTTGGCATAGATAGCAAAATTAAGATAGTTCCAAATAAGTATCTCTTGGTCAAGGTTTGCATAAGTGTTGTTATCTATCATCCTTACATGCCTGTAATGTTGTTCAATGTTGCAAAAGTCCCAAAAAAAATCTAACTATTGAGGTTGCATGCTAAAATATCTAAGTTTTTGTAAGTTTGAAAACTTTTGAAATTTGTCTTCCAATCATGTTTTTCTTCCCAAGTTCAATTTTCCCTTTATCTTTTTGGTTTTTCAAACTTAATGATGCAACCATAACCGGTAAAATTGATCAGCTTATGCAGCAAGAGTAACACAACGAAAGAAACAAGAAAACATAGCAAGATTACATAAACAGATCATATTATTGTCTTAGAACCTACGGCAACCAACCAGTTATCATCATACAATCATCATAGAACATCCGGTAGTCAATCGGTTACATGTAGGCTACAAGCCACATACAATCCAATCGGTTCTCTCAGAGTCAACCAGATCACTAAACACGAATCTAAACCCTTATTCTAATTTCTACCTCCTTTGTCTTACAAATGATTACATAATACCCTATATATACCCTTCATAACATATACGGGTTGGCCACAAAAGATTACATTTACCAATGAAGGAAAATGAAACATGTAACTAGGTCGACCCTAAGAATGAAAGAAAATATTCCAAAAAATAACAACCAAGAAGTGTGGATCAGTAAGAAGGTCGGCCACATGCCAAAGAACATCAAACAAGACCCTAATTAAATCCACATGCCAAGAAATGCTCTGGTAATTAAGGAAGACTAACCGGTAAGCACAAGAACAGTCCCGAAACCCAAAAATAGTCAAACTAGGAGTGATAACTAGCCAGAAAAGAATCCAAATGGACAAAAATCTAGAATTAAGCACATGAACCAGCCTGGAAACCAAAAATAGGATTTGCAATGAAAAACAAGCAACTTCCAGTATCTACTGGTAGGAACACGTAAAATTGCACACTAAACTGCACAAGAACTTAAACTGAAAAGAAATATTTTTGGTTGATGCAAGATTGCTCAAAGATCAGGGATGCTCCTACATCAAACACCCCAAGTAGAAAGAGATGTTCCATGAGAGGCAAATTATAAACATCTAAAAGGATTTGGGATAAATACCCCATGCTCATTTATGATCCAAACATCTTCTTTATCTGCAAACCTCTTCTTTAGCTCCTCCGGGATCTCAACCGGATTCTCTAACCCCTAACTCTCCTTGTTTCTCTTCCTTTTCTTTAGATCTGCACATTGTCTCTTCTTAATTCTCTCTTTCTTCTGCAACTTTGATTTTTTTATGCCATGAGATCTCATCCGATTTGCCATTATAGGCTTTATGTCATCCGGTTCTATCTGTCTATTAGGATTCTCTATCAAATCCTTCTATAAACTCATGCCATCTTCTGGTATAACCTCTGCAACCGGTTTATCAGTACTGCAAATTTTCTCAAGACTCAAATTCCTCACCTCCTTCTCTTTCTCCCTCAAATAAGTCAATGTGAATTTCTGCCCATCTTTCTCAATAGTGATTAGGTTTCTTCTACAGTCATAAATAGCTCCTCTACCAAACTACCAAGGTCTTCCCAATAAGACATGACAAGCACTCATAGATACAACATCACACAAGACCGTATCCCTAAAAGGCCCAATATTAAAACTCACCAAACATTGTTCCTTTACTTCTATCTTTTGATCATCTTGTAACCAACTTACCTTGTAAGGACAAGGATGCTCAAGCCTCTTCAACCCAAGCTTCACTACCATCTCTTTAGATACCAAATTATTAGTACTTCCACTATCCACAATAACCTTGCAACACTTACCACTTGAATTGCACACAGTCTGGAAAAGACTCTTTCTCTGAGTAGATCCGATATCTTCACTGCTCTACTCCATCATGACTCTTCAGAACATAAGGGATTCTCCTTGCTCTGATGTGCAGTCAGTTCCGATAACTTCACCTTCTGGTTCCTCATTTGCCATAGAAATTCATGCCATTCCCTACTTACATTCATAAAATCTATGTCTGGTTTCCCCACACTTGAAACATTAGCCGGGGAATTCTCTATCGGTACTGCCACTGCCTTTCCTCTGAGTTCTTTATTCCGGTTCTTTACTCCACTTAGGTTTTGATTCTTCTTCAACATTTTACTTATATGTACTCATCTGCCCCTTGAATCTCTCCTTCCCTCTAGGGTTATTTGGTTGTCTTCTTCTCACCTTCTCCTCAGCCTTCAAATCATACTGGTAAGCTTCTTCAATTGTGGAAACCCTCAACATACTCATCTCATCCTGAATGTTAAATGCAAGTCCATTTATGTATCTTGCCACCTTTTCTCTATCCATCTCTCTTTGTCCAGATCTAATCATCACCTTGTAGAATTCCTCAATGTACTCTTTCACAGTCATGTTTCTCTGTTTCAGGTTCTGCAACTTCTTGAACAATTCCAACTCATAGTCTCCTGATATGAACTTGGCCTTCAATCTTGCAACCATCTGTCTCCACCGAGTGATCTTCATTTCACCATTCTCCACTCTGTCTTTTTGCAATTATTTCCACCATAAGGCAGCATGCCCTTTCAACTTAGTCTGTGCCAACCAGACTCTCTGTGGGTCCTTGACATCCTCAAACTCAAATTAATCCTTCAACTCTCTGATCCAATCAATCAAATCCTCCAGGTTCAGCGTTCCAGAAAAGTTTGAAACTTCCACTTTATGAACTTTACTCGCTTGCACCACTACTCTCAAGAATATTTCCTCTCTTCCATCTTCTGGTCCTTCATCCTCTTCCGTTTCAAGATCTTCACCAAATTCTTCATACTCATCCTTAGATTCAGGGTTCCTCTACAAACAAGCTAATGCATTCTGGATTTTGTTTCTCACCTCATTCTTGATGTCTTCCATCATCTACTCTACCCTTTGGGGATTTTTCCTTCTAGGCGACATCTCCTCTTCCACTCCAGTGAACTACCTCAACTCGATGATCTGACTACCGGTTTCAATTGCCTCTCCTCGGTGATCTATTGAACACATGTGCAGCCTACCTCCAATCGGTGATCTATCCACCCAAAGGAATGCCTCACAGTTCACAAATAAATCTTCCACTAACCGGTTCATAACCAACTCTGATACCAATTAATACATCCATAACTGATAAACCCCTCAAAAGAGAATTGACCGACTTATGCAAGAAGAGTAACACAACGAAAGAAACAAGAAAACATAGCAAGATTATAGAAATAGATCACATTATTGTCTTAGAACCTCCGGCAACCAACCGATTATCATCATACAATCATCATACAACATCTGGTAGTCAATCTGTTACATGCAGGCTGCAAACCGGATACAATCCAATTGGTTCTCTCAAAGTCAACCGAATCACTAAACACGAGTTCCTAAACCCTCATTTTGATTTCTACCTCCTTTGTCTTACAAATGATTACATAATACCCTATATATACCCTTTGGAACATATCCAGGTTGGCCACAAAATATTACATTTACCAATGCAGGAAAATAAAATGTGTAACTAGGTCAACCCTAAGAATGAAAGAAATTCTTCTAGAAAATAACAACCCAGAAGTGCAGATCAGCAGGAAGTTCGACCACATGCCAAACAATAGTGAACAAGACCCAAAATAGATCCATACACAAAGAAACGCTCTGGTAATGAAGGAAGACTAACCAGTAAGCACAAGAACTATCCCAGAACCCATAAACAGTCAAACCGGGAGCAATAACTAGCCGGAAAAGAATCCAAATGGATTGAAAATCTGGAGTTAAGCACATGAACTAGCCTAGAAACCGAAAATAAGATCTGCAATGAAAAGCAAGAAACTACCGGTATCTACCGGTAGGAACACAGAAAACTGCACATTGAATTGCACAAGAACTTAAACTGAAAGGAAATATTTTTGGTTGATGCAAGATTGCTCAAAGATCGGGGATGCTCCTACATCACTTAATCAACCCTACAATCCAGCTTCATGTTCCTTATACTCATCCCTTTCTCTTGTCAAGCAAATAGGTTTCCTTTTCCTAGTATGTTTTCCTTCTAAACCCCAATTCCTTGACTCCCAACCATTTATACTAACTTACCTTTTTTTAAATTCAAACATGTGACCTTTCACCTTCTTAGGTATCTATTATAAGGTATACCCAAACTATGATCCCTAACACTCAAAGATTTGTTACATCTTCAAGATCTTGTGTTCAAACTTCCCTTTCTTTACAAACCTTATGAAATGATTTCCTTTTCATATTTTGAAACTTGTAATCCCTAACTCCCTAATAGTGGTATGAGAAACAAGTCACCCTCAACCTCTAAACTCTAAAACTCACACCTTTTTCATTGTTTCTCCCACCTACCTCCCTACATGTCCTAGTTTACCATTAATGAATTGATATGGCTCAACAACCACTCTAGATTTTTTATCCCACTTGAAAACTATTTTTTACTATATACGCATGGATTATTATGTTTTTTCATTAATAAAAAAGTTAAAAGATCACCAAAATGTAATTAATGTAGTGGATCAAGTTTGATAGCTATTCTAATCATTTTTTCAAGCTCTTTAATAGTCAACACGTCAATATAAAACATTTTATTATCAATTGTATTATTCCCCATGCTCCCTTGGTACACTTATGCATATCTTACAACACATTTTTTAATGCATTTTATAGAGAAAGTATACCTAATAGGTATGGGTGTTATCTATGGCATGCCAATGGACATGTTTGTAGGTTTTGATCATGTTTGTGTGTTCTCTCCTATGGGATGTGATTTTGTTGGTGGTACTTAAGCTTGAAATGTATTACTGGGAAAGAGGAAGAAATAAAAAACAATAGAGGAACATAGTAGAGATAAAACTTGCATAACAGAACCCTAGGGTCTATAGTTCTCTCAATATAAGTATAACATTTTAATGCTATAACAATCCAGGTTTATCCTGAACTTGTAATAAATATTTCCAACCTTTGGAGAGTGGATTATTAAGGAAAAATATAATTTTTATTCATATGCATCATGTATATATCATGCTTTTTTGAATTTGTTTATATTTAATTGGTCAATTTGATGACTATAAAAACTTTATAATTTTTTTGAATGTATCTTGTTAGAATAATAAAGGAAATGGATAGGTATGATCATAGATTATTGAGAAAGCTCATTTGATATTTAGTAAATATTTATTATTATTTTTTAAATGTATGTGTAGAGCCTATCTTTCTTGTGGATTTGTAAAGAAATGGTCTTTTGTGATATCTTAATTAAGGTATCGCCTTTGGTTATAGTCATTATATAGAATAAAGGTATTGGTCTACTGTTGCCCTTATTTCCCCACCATCATAACACACCAAAATAAGATAAAATTAAATATTATTTTAATAAGTTTTAACTATTTGTATTCATTGACATGTCTAAATATGTATGATAAAGCAAGGGATTATTATAAAATTGTCATATAGATTCATATGATAGATTACCTACTTCAATAAAGTGCTTGACCATAAATGTTTAGATCAGAATATAGGCACAAAGTAACAACCAAAATTGAGGTACATTATGTAAAGAGTATTGTTTGTGTCAAGGTAAGTGCTTAGTTTCTATGGTGATACCTACTATAGTGCCTTAGGGAAACCCCTTTTGTTTAGAGAACCTAGAAGTGGAGAATGTCCTACCCACCTCAACAATGGGTCCTTAGTTTCCCAAACTTGACATCTATATTATTTTGTTATTTTCTTCCCAGTTTTGACACACCTAGCACCTAGGAGATTATATAGCCTTAGATATTTGGGACCCACAACTCAAATCACCTACAATTTGGTGTCATTTTTAAAAAGAGGTGATTAGATGAAATCTTATGGTATAAGTCTATGACCTCTTCCAAGTTAAACACATTCCTTCGTTAGAATAAAATTGATGACTTTGTTATTGGGTTGAACCCAAAATTA
This sequence comes from Cryptomeria japonica, assembly GCF_030272615.1. Taxonomy (NCBI): domain Eukaryota; kingdom Viridiplantae; phylum Streptophyta; class Pinopsida; order Cupressales; family Cupressaceae; genus Cryptomeria; species Cryptomeria japonica. The sequence goes on along the minus strand of NC_081409.1, from coordinate 256,743,780 downwards.
TTTTGTTGCCTTAGAGACTGGATTTTCTTTAAGGATTTCCTCATTTTATGAGGTAGAGACTCTACTATCTTAATTTGAAGTTTTTTTTTCAAATCTATGTCTACTAGTGACAGCTACAAATATCATTCAACTTATTTTTTATAGTCAATCAAGGTACACAAATGTGTTTTGCTTTCTCTCTTGGGTTGAATTTGTTGTATAAAGATATATCTATATAGAAATAATGCAATAATATTCGAACATGTAATGTGCTTTTCAATCATGGATCATTTTAATTACTTTAATAGTACCTATTTTGAGTGCAAAAATTTTTGCACATGTAAATTTTAAAATTCTTGACCTATTGCTCATTCCTTCAATCCCTCTACACAAGAGCTTGTTAATTTGGTAAGTCATATATGCACACTTAGCCTTGGTAGTGATAAACCCAGTGATTAATTAACAAGTACCGAACATGTGATATAAGTTAGAGTTTCATGATAAACAAGGTGAGTTTATTGCTAATTTCAATGAGTTGGATGCACATTTATATGGCCCTATCCCTTACAAAAATCTATAACACCTCAAAAGATAAGATGGAAAATCAATTATGTATTTTCTTGGAATTTTTTTTTATTAATGTTATCCCACATGAGTGTGGACCTGGTCAAATTTCATGAATAGACATATATTGTGAGGCTTAATAGTACAAGCTTGTTTTCCCTTAAGAACAAACCAAAATGATTGAGCACAATGTTTGAGTTAGCCAATTTTGTCTAGTTGGCGCTTCAAATTGAAATTATATCCACCAATACTAAGGGGGATACAATTGTTACTAAGGGTCATTTTGGTAGGTCTATTATAGAAGGTAATAACAATGTTGTTGAGGATACAAGAAAGGAAGTTGAAGTGTGGTAAACTTATTTTTTATATAATATCCTTCCTTTCTTTATTGATCTTGAAGATGATGATGTTCTCACCTGTGATGTTGTAAATGAGAAAAATGAGTGTGAAGATTTGTGCGACTTAGTTTATTTTGGCTATAAAGACTTTGACATGGACAAAGTTTTAGAGCTTAGTTTAGAGTAGCTATATTTTATTAATGTTGATTGTGTTGAGGATGTATTTTTGAGCTTATTAATTAATCCCATTGATGTTGAAGATGTATGCTCTCAAGTGATCAATTTTGTCACTTTGTGAGGTGAAGATAAAGAATAAATTATTGCTCAATTTCTTAGAAGCAAGTTAGGTTGAAGAACAAAATATAGTGAGGTGATTTGAAGGTTATGAGATCTTTCACATGAAGTGCATCAAATTTTTGAAGTATTTGTTGAAGTTGATGAATTGGATTCAAACCAAGTTTTTTATTCAATCATGGATGAATTGGGCTTTTGGAAACTATATTATAGTTTTTGGATGAACTAGAGCATTCACTTGATTTGACCCAAATTGAGAATGCAATTGGATTGGGCTTATTTTAGTTTGGTGTAAATGAGGATATCTCTCTTCATGATATTTTATGTGCAAGTCAAGATATGTATCATGCTACCAACCAACTTGAATATAATTGGTATCATATGGTTGAGCATGAAGATGTCCTATATTTTCTTATTTTCATGGTTTGATTACTATCATATCCACCTCTAATATGATGATCAAACCATAAAAAAATCATCTACACACATGCATGAAATATTATTTGTTTTCACTGGGCCCTTGATCTACTAGTGAAGTTGAATGGCTCCAAATTAGCCCACCAGGGATCAAGTCTTACTGAGTGCAAAGGCTCTGATATCATAAGGGATCGGGTCAGGATCGTGCGCAAATTTGGTGAAACAGATACCCCTCAGTCCTTGGCTCTTGGCCGAAGAGGTTTCGGCCTATAGGCTCGTGCCCCTATATGTATGTAGGCCTATACACATACATACATACATACATACACACATACATTTACATACATGCATGCATGCATACATACATACATACATATATACATATATATACACACATATATACTTACATATATGTATATGTATATAGTCATGATCCCTATTGATCATGATGAAGTGTGTTGTTGTATTAGTCCTTCTTTTGTCCCTTTTTATGGTTTATTCCCAAGAATCTATAACCTCATTTTGCTTTCAAGAGACATATGTACATAATTAGATCCAATGTTGCTACCCAATTTTGACTTTTTCCTTTCTTCCTAAGTCATGCCCCCTTATGTATTTTGGCATTTTTATACCATCATAGATAACCAATTTTAGATATTTCCAAATGAGATCTCCCTTGCTCAAGTTTCACATAAGTGGTGTTCTCTACCATCCCCATGTGCCTATAATGTTATTGAATGTTGTAAAGGTCTCAAAACATATCTAAGTGTGAAGGTTGTATGCTAAAATTTTAAATGTTTGTAGTTATTCAAAAAAATTGATTTCTTCTTCCAAGCATGATGTTCCACCTAAGTTCATTTTTTCCCTTTATCTTTGTCAGGTTATCAAACTTATTCACCCCCTCATGTCATCTTCACATTCCCCACACTCTCCCTTAAATACCTTATTAAGACATTGAGTTTCCTCTTCTAGACATGATTTCCTTCCAAACCTTTATTCCTAACTTCCAACCATGAGCACTAAGTTTCCTTTGATGAAGTCATACTTTTGGTCTTTCTTCTTCCCAAGTACCTTTTAATGAGGTATGCTTGAACCCTAATCCTTGATATTACAAAGTTTTATTACTCCTTCAAGGTTATGGTTGAGACTTACCTTTAGCTACATACCTTATGGGATGAGTCCTTATTCATCCCAATCTCTAGATCCTTGACTCTTTGATAGTGGTATGAGACGAGTCAATTTTAATATTTATAGTATGAAACTCCTACCTTTTCACTATTACTCCCACCTACCTCCTTTCATGTCATGTAGTTAAGCATTAATGACCCAGTATGACCCTACATCCACTCCAAAATACTTTTATTCTCCCAAAACCAATGTTCACCTTAAAGGATGGATTCGCATATGTTTCTAGCAATAGAAGAAGGTAGAAGATGCTTAATATGTAATTAATAGAACAAGTGAAGTTTGACAAATATTCTAGTTATTTTGTAGGCTCTTTCTTAGTTGGCACATCATGCCCTGGTATGCGAATTAATATAGAATATTTGTAAATCAATGGGATTACTTATCATTCTCCTTTGGTACTCTCAAGTATATTTATCAACACAATTTCTAATACATTTGGAAAAGGAACAACATCTAATAGGTATGGGTATTCTATTCAACATGGCAATGGATGAATCTATAGTTTTTAATAATATTTGTATGTCTTCTCTTGTGGGATGCAATTTGTAGAGGTATTTGATCCCAAAATGGATTATTCAGAAAAAGGATGGAAAATGGAGAGAATAGGGGAACATAGAAAAGATAAAATATAGACAATAAAACCTTTGGATTTATAGTTCTATTAATCTAGGCATTGCATTTTAATACTGTAATGATTTAGATTTGTCTCAAACTTTTAATGAATATTCATAACCTTTCTAGAGTGAATGATTAAAGGTAAGATCTTGTTTGTGTGTATGTTGTACTTTTAAAAAATTATTTCTATTTAGTTGGTTGTCTTAACAACTATCCGTGTAAATATTTTGTAAGGTATCTTCTCAAGACTATAAAGGAAATGCATGGATATGCTCACAAATTTTTTAAGTAGACTCATTTAATATTATGTAAATATATATTATTTTTCTAAATTTATGTGTATAGCCTAGCTTGCTTGTGCATCTTGAAAGACATGGCCTTTTATAATATCTTAATTAAGGTATCACTTATGGTTATAGTTATTGCAATTTTGTATGAACTTAGAGACATTTTTTCCAACTAAATAAAGGCACTAGTCTAGTACAAATCATACTTTTCAACCATCAAAATGTGCCAAAATAAATTAATCTAAAATATTATTTTAATTGTGTTGTGACTATTTCTATTCACTCGTTGTGTCTAATTGTGTGCGACAATGCAAGGGATTATTATATAACATAGTTGTAAACATTCATATGGTAGGTTATCTACTTTAATTGTTGGAATCCAAGAACACTGAGAGGGGGGGGGTGAATCAGTGTTCTACCGATATGATCAATTTAAACCTTATTAAAACATGCATACACCAGTTCCGGTATACCAGTACATAAAGAATTGAAAGAAGTAAAGCAACCAATAAGCCAATCACATAAATGAATACCATAACACACATAATTATACGTGGAAAAACTCAAAGAGGAAAAACCACAGTGGGATTTGTGACCCACAATATCAATCCACTAGCCATATGAAGAGATATTACAAAATATAGGGGCCTACACTTGCAGGAAGGCTTACAGCCTAGAGCACATTGCTCAATCACAAAAGGAGCCTCACTGACTACATATAAATCCATACTTCAATCTGGAGAAATGATTGAACTACTAAGATAGCATCTTCTATGCTAGAATACATTTTTGATTAAGCTCTGTCTGTTCTGGTCTGAAACCCTAAACCCTTTACCGGAATACCCCTTTACAAAAATATCCTCACATACATAATCACTCTCAGATATTTCGCATCTCCTTCATTATTTCCTTCCCAATTACACATTCACAATGATATATCAAAATGATCTAATCAACTGACCTATATAACCTATACAATTTGTCATGCCTTATGTCAACTTACAAAGATAATTACAATATCAATATACATGTCGGCTAGATAACATAAATACATGAATATCAAAAACAATTGTCGATGTCGGATCCCAGAGATGTCAGCCTCCAATACCGATAACCTTATTATAAACCATGTCGGTCTGTATTGTCGGTAACCAAAGAAATCATTTCATCCTATCGGTGTCGGTGTCGGTGTCGGTGTCGGTGTCGGTGTCGGTGTCGGTGTCGGTGTCGGTGTCAGTGTCGGTGTCGGTGCCGATGTAGTGTCTGTGAAGTGCCTATCGATATACAACTGAACCAAAACATGAAGCCGGAACAAGATACCATGTTGTCATCAATGACAACATAGTGAAACCAACCAATTGAGTGTCAATTGCCAACAATCTCCCCCTTTGGCATTGATGACAACACTCATGTGAAAAATGGTCATAGTTTCATCTGTTGGTTTCATCATGAACCTGCTCCCCCTGAGTTGAATATTCATCGTTACAAAATACTCCATATCTCCATATCTCCCCCTAATGTATACAACTCCCTTTTTCTTTTTCACATCTATATCACTCCCCCTTTGACATCAATGCCATCAAAATTTCCAAAAAGAATACCAAAAATCTAAAACTGTACAATGAATATCCCAAAAATACCTTACAGAAACTTAACAAATTTGAAAATTTTCGGATATGCCTTCTCCAATAGCTCAAGATAAGTATCCCAACCAAATTTGAAAGTGTCAAAAATAGATACAAGTCCATTTAGTATATAAGCAAATGACTCTTTCTCACTTAACTCTGTCGGTGTGGGCTTACCAACCATATCCATACACTCCTTCTTATGTACACTAAGTGAATCCAACCGGGGACTCACCAAGCCTCTAAGACTTCTGGCTCTTCTTATGATTTTTTCTTTTTCCTTCTCAAGAACAGAAATTTGGGCATCCAAAACCAAAATATGGCCATCAATGGATGTAGTCAATGAATTCAATCCATCAAAAGAACTGGCTATACCTGCAACTTTCTCCTAAAATTCCTTAATCTTCTTATCCACATTAACTATAAGTACATATGTGTTACAACATACCCTGTGAATATTTGTACATTTATTTAAAGAATTGTCTATCAATTTCAACTTTTCATCAATTTTCTTCCTCTCAGACTCAATTACTTGATCAAATGTAGCTCTTTTTTCCTGTGTGAACCTCTCCAGTGCTTGCCAGTTTGAAATCTACAACAAGGATTGAAAATCTTTTGAAATGTGCTCTGTAATTGTCTTAAGCTTGTCGGATGGGCTCGCTTCTCTGTCAAACTTGCACTCCAAGACTAGTCTATGCAAAACGGTGATAAACTGATCAATAATCCCTTTATCCATAGATCCCTCCTTCATCAATTTTTGTGCTCATCTTGGTTATGTTTTTCTTTTCAACCTGTGAGGTGTCAATTGGAAACAATGATGGACCTAATATTGGTTCCCTACCGGATTCCCCTTTCTTCTCCTCCGATGGTTTATCCTTTATAGTTTCCTCACTTGCACCGGTGGCTTCGCCACTTGGTGCAGTCTTTGTAACTGCCAGTTCCTCTGTAGGAACTATAACCTCATCCTGTACATTTGTATTTGGAGGACTGGTGTCCTCAACATTAGTATCCTATACATTATCAACCTTTACACTCTTTGTATTTATCGGTATCTCAACATTTGCCTGTACATTTGTATCTACCGGGGGCTTAATTTCCACTATCTTAATGTTTTTCAAAATTGAGGGTGAAGTACCCATAATACCCTTTCCTTTTCCTTCAACCAGGACGTCTGCAACTTATCTTTCTTAGATTCCGGTGAAGTATAAAAGCCACGGTTCTCTTCAAAGAACTTAACCCATGCCTTGTTGGTCTCCTTGATTAACTCATTTACTCTTCCTAACATAAGACTAGTTATTCTATGTTTTATGTTAAAGATTTTTCTATCTGCCACCTCAAGTGTCCTATCCATTTCTTCTGGAGAAATAGAAACACAAACAAAAAACAACTCTTGAATTTTTATATGCTTGTCTTCTTGCATTGTTGATAGTCTCCTAGCATCTAACATATCATACAATTTTGTCCGTATTTGGTCTTCAATTTCTATCAAGGTTTTCTTATAAATATCCAAATATAACAATACTGCTTCCTCTATCTTTCTTTGTTCATCATCCTCTAAATGTTCATAAAAAAATGGTATATTCTTTAACATACCATCCTTAGTAATCTCATTAACTAACTCTACACAAGTTTTTGGTGGAATGATAGTTACATTACTAGATTAAATTGCCAAATCAATGTCTCCCTTCTTCTTCTTCCTTCTACCAGTACCAGATGGAGCTGAAGGTGTTACTTTTGGTGCATGCTTCTGTGCCAGTAACTTGAATGTAACTTTCCTAACCGGTTTCTTTTTAGCCTCTACCTTGGTTTCTTTTGTTTTCTTCCTTATAACCCTTTTGAAAGCCAGGGGTGTGTCATCCTCAGATGTAGACTCTATTGTAATAGACTCAATGAATACTTCTGGTTCTTTTATCTTCCTATCTTTCTCTATGACGACATCAATCAATGCTTTGATGTCCTGTGAGACCTTTTCCACAAACTTGTTTGCCTTTCCTTCCTGCTTCTCTCTCTTCTTCCGGTTGAACTCAATTTCAACCTCTTGTGTCTTCTATTTTGCAGTACCACGGGGCTTCTCAGCTTCATCAATAGGTGCATCAATCAACATTTTTGCATAAGCATCTAAAATCTGTGTATCCACTTCATAGCCTATTTCCTCAATCCAGATCTTCCAGGGTTTGACCACTTCCATGAGTGTTTCATCTTTCTTCACCATGAAGCATATGTCAGTTAAGTATTTCTCAACAATATGCTTAGGAACCCTTTCTTTATATTTCATAGCTTTCTAGAATGCCTTAAAATATCCCCATACTTTGTCATCCTTTTGACTGCCCAATGTAGCAATTGACTATTTCAATTGCCTCCCTACCGGGATATCAAATGCACATTGTCTCTTCCCAAAACCGGGAGTCTCATTCATGAAAAATAGCATTAAGTAGCCAATCAAGTTACCATACCATAAACTCCCTTTCTTTTCTCCTTTAATCTTTCCTAGGTTTATCAATAGTCCATCCATCATCCAACCACATAGATCCGATTTCTCATTTTCTCTTATCATCTTATAAGCTACGAAAATGCAGGAACTAGAAACAAAATTCTGTCGGTTTGATTGTGTTACCTTATAACTGATGACCATGCTACTGAATTTGATGTCTGTGTCGGTGATAGTGCTTATTCGCATAGATCTCCTGTCTGATGTTGCGCCAGTAATCTTGTTGACATAATCATTAGAAACCTTCTTATCTGAACGTTGCCCAACCTGTGGTAAACCAGTGATCGCTTGGATGGCCTCCTTCGTAATCTTATATGGTTTATCTAACTGGATAAACTCTCCATGTACTCTAATCAAAACATACCTAACAATTTCATCTTCAAATTCTGGAATATCCAGAATGCCGGTAAACCCTAGATCCTCAATGTGCTTGTACTTAGGCTTAATCTTTCCATAATCTCCCATAAGCTCAATCATGTACATGTTCTTGATATCGGTTGTTCCCAAATCTTCAATGTGACAATGTATGTATGCACTAACATCTTCGACATACACAACTCCTTCCGGGACACAAGGAAAAGATCTAACCGAATCTTCCAGGGTACCAACATGTAGATACCAATTGAAAATTGGCCTAGGATGGTCCTTGACCTCAAAAGCCCTATAGACTTCTTCCAATCGTCGGTGAAATCACTCAAGAAGATATCTGATCGCACTAAATCACCCTTAATCACTCTTAATCACACTGAATCACTCTAAATGCAAGATGATCAAGAATGAAGTAGATTCAACCTTATATCCTCCAATAAAAACCCTAATCTTTCATTGACATCAATGACTTCCAGTGAAAGATATTGGATCTCGAACAAAACGTATCTATGTCGGATACGCATCTCCAATGTCTAGAACATCTTCCAAACCTCTTCCCGAGGCATATGCAACATCTTCATGAATTTTTCCTACCTCTAAGGCATCTGCCTCAGTTACCAGATGAGCTACCTGTCGGTGCAGGAGCAACCTCCTCTGTCGGATAAGTAACTGGTGCACTCCCATCTGCAGATTGTTCTTCAGTCTTTCTGACCCATCTCTAAGTATGATCTTGTCGGATTTCATTAACCTTCTCTTTTCCTTTCTCATTTGATCCTCCATTACCAACCAGTGGATTTTTGCTTCTACAAAATTTAGCAATATGTCCAACCTCATTACATGCATAACATGTAACATTATTCTTTTGAATTGCTTTGCTAAAACCGGTATAATTGCTTGACCTACACTAATTAGCCATATGTCCAAATTTTCCACATGCATAACATTTTACATTCATTTTGCAATCTTCTATTTTATGACCATACTTATTGCATTTAGAACATTGACCTGGAGCAAAATTATTGTTCTGATTTGCTATATTTCTACATTGCCTAGCCATGTGACCAAATTTATTGCAAACAAAACATCTACCATTAAATTTACAAGCATTGAACTGCCTTACCGATGCCTTATGGTTTTGATCTTCATTATCAGTACCAGAACTTTGTCCTTGCTCAAATCCAAGTCCTAGAATCTTCATTCTGCCTTTGTCTCTTCAATAACTCATCTAGTTGTGCTGAACTAATCTTGAATTTTTCTTTTTACTCACTTGCAGTAGTCAAATCATCTCTCAGAATTATCATTTGTCTCTCAAGATCTTTTTCATTACTTTGGGATTGTACTAAATCAGTTCTCAACATATCATTCTCATGAACCAACCTACCACATTCTTCAAATTTGTTCTTTAGAGATAGAGAAAGATTTTCTTCCTTTTTCTTTCAGTCCTCAATCTCTTTAGACATTCTCATAGTTATATCTTGCATTTCATTTCTCATAATCATGTTCTCCTAACTCAACTTCTGATACTGTTCCTTAAGTGCATCTTTCTCTTCATCATCCTGATTTTGTAAAAGGTCCTTCCTCCTAGCTTGAACAGATGACAGCCTTTCTTGTAGGACAAGAATGAATTCCTGAGCAGAATTCAATTCATTTTGTAACTTCAAGTTCTTCATCCTTTCAACATCATAATCTTCAAGTGCCATCTCAAGTTGCTTTTCCAAACCCATATGCATGGATTCCAGATTCAGGATCCTCCTCAAGCTATTAAACTTCCTCCAAGGCACAAGGATCTTATACCAATTGTTAGAATCCAAGAACACTGAGAGGGGGGGAGGGGGGGGTGGGTGAATCAGTGTTCTACCGGTATGATCAATTTTAACCTTATTAAAACATGCATACACCAACCGGTATACCAGTACATAAAGAATTGAAAGAAGCAAAGCAACCAATAAGCCAATCACATAAATGAATACCATAACACACAGAATTATACGTGGAAAACCTCAAAGAGGAAAAACCACGGTGGGATTTGTGACCCACAATACAATCCACTAGCCATATGAAGAGATACTACAAAATATAGGGGCATGCACTTGCAGGAAGGCTTACAGCCTAGAGCACACTGCTCAATCACAAAAGGAGCCTCACTGACTACATATAAATCTAGACTTCAATCCGGAGAAATGATTGAACTACTAAGATAGCATCTTCTATACCAGAATACAGTTCTGGTTAAGCTCTGTTTGTTCCGTTCTGAAACCCTAAAACCTTTACTAGAATACCCCTTTACAAAAATATCCTCACATACATAATCACTCTCAGATATTTCACATCTCCTTCATTATTTCCTTCCCAATTACACATTCACAATGATATATCAAAATGATCTAATCAACTGACCTATATACCTATACAATTTATCATGTCTTATGTCGGCTTACAAAGATAATTACAATATCAATATACATGTTGGCTAGATAACATAAATACATGAATATCAAAACAATTGTCGATGTTGGATCCAAGAGATGTTGGCCTCCAATACTGATAACCTTATTCTAAACCATGTCGGCCTGTATTGCCGGTAACCAAAGAAACCCTTTCATCATGCCGGTGTCGATGTCAGTGCCGGTGTAGTGTCTGTGAAGTGCCTGTCAATACACAACTGAACCAAAATATGAAGCCGGGACAAGATACCATGTTGCCATCAATGACAACATAGTGAAACCAACCAATTGAGTGTCAGTTACCAACATTAATAAGGTGTGTACCTTTAAATATTACAGATCAATGCATAGACACGAATTGAGAATCAAAAAAGGGGTGCACTATGCAATGGGTATGGTTTGTGTTAGGGTAAGTATTTATTTTCTATGATGATATATATTGCAATGACTTAGAGAACCCCCTTGGTTTACTAGAGTTAGAAGTAAATGAGGTCGTATCCACCTTAATAATTGGCTCTTAGTTGCCCAACCTTGTCATAGGTTTTGTTATTTTCTTTCTAAGTTCAACACCCCTAGCACTTGGGAGGTTACACGACTTTAAGGAATTGAGACCCATAGCTTAGATCACCAACAATCCTCTCTTTGGTTCCCTTTCCTTCTTTTATTTTATTGTATTTTATTAATTTCATTTCACCCATCTTTAGCCTAACCTCTTTGTTCATGTTAAATTTTTCTCTTTAGTATTTACTTGTTCACCTACTCCTAATCATACTTGATTATAGCCCATTTCTAATCATTACTACCACTTCTTTTTGTTTCTCTATTTTATTATGTTTTTTCCTTCTCTATATTATTCTAATTTTTGTTATTATTTTTTCTTACCATTTTTCCTTAATAACCTCCCTGATTATTTTTATTTATTTTTATGTCTATTTTCTTTTATTATTATTTTCTAAAATTATTTTTCTTTAAAATGCTTCCAATCTTTTTTTATTTATTTATTTACTTATTTTCTTTTGTTGTATTATGTTTTAGACTTTATCTTAACTAATTTTTTGTTTGAGTTTTCTCATAATACTTCTTTATGTTTCTTGTTTTTTTTTTCTTTTAAGTCTTTATTTCTTTTTTAAAGGAATAAATTCTTACAATGGTGTATAATTTTTATCTTCTTTTAATGATGGAAATACAAATTTTAATTTATTATATAAATTATAGAAATATCATATCTTTCAAGATTAATTATTTTAATGAATCTATTTAAAAATTAATTTCTAATTTATTCGTGAGATTCAATAAGTTATTAAAAAATCGTTAAGAATTCATTTTAAATAAATTTAACAAAATAAAAACTATTTAAATTTTGAATCTTATGTATATAACTAATATTATATTTAATAGAATAAAATACTAATATTTGTTATTAAAAAAATCTATTCTTAAAATATAATTAGTGTCATTGCTTTTTAATTTCTTCAAACTGTATAACCGTATAAGATTATAATTTGTTATTTGTTTAACAGAAAAAATAATTGGGTTAGTTGAAAAAAGGGAAATATTTCTATTTTATTTGATGTATATTTTTCCCATCTTTTACTAGAAAGAAAGTATAGGAGACTGCTGACTCGCTGTGATTTTGCAGAGTTTTGCGAGGCAGAGAAAGAATGATTGAAATGGGAATTGGAAGTTTCTGCTCCATTTTTTTTAATTATAATTTGCCCATTTTTAATTCATATAGGTTGGAGGAGCCGTAAGAATTGGTTGCTCAGTTTGATGCGTAAGTTGTTGATTTTTTAAGATAACAGTCCGAATCGGTAGCAATACCCCTCTCAACCATTTCTGTATGTAAAATTGAATTTGAAACTGAAGGAAGAATTTCTTGCCTTCTGCCTCATAGTTTGTGGTTATATTCAAAACAAAAAGAAAGGAAGTTTTGAATGTGCCTGCCTGCCCATCTTCATATTCGCTTATTTAAGATTTATTTGTATCAACAATCAATATGGCATTGAAATATTCTGGTTTGGTCTGGATGCCTGGGAAATTATATGTTAATTCAGGGCTTTGCTGAGTTTGATGTATTGTTAAATTGGATGGCTATTTATCAGATTAGGTAAGTTGCTTGTGGGAATGCGCATGAATAAATTGCATTTCTCTATCCTTCCAAAGCACATTTCCAATGGTTTACTTGCGATTATACAATGCGAATTGTATCCACTGCTAATCTCAATTTCAGAGCATCATGTAGAGATGGTAATTTGAACAAGGTGTTGCAAAATCTGCTTACTTCATACGCCTTCCCTGTAAACTCCTCTACATTTTTTCAACTATTGAAGACCTGCATTTGCAAGGAAACCCGTTCAGATTGTAAGCAAATCCATACCCACATCAATGAAAGGGGGTTCAAGACGGTCAGACACAAACTTTTGCAAGATACTCTTATACGCATGTATGACAGGTGCGGGAGTTTAGTAGATGCGCGCGAAGTGTTTGATCAAATGACTGAACGGGACGTCATCTCATGGAATGCGATCATTGCAGCTTATCGAAGACATGGATTTCCTCGCGAGGCGTTGACACTGTTTCACCAAATGCAACAAACAGGTGTCCAACCCGATCAGTTCACTTTTGCCAGCGTACTCCCAGCTTGTGCAAAAGTAAGAGGTTTGGAAGAGGGTATGGACATTCATCAAAGCATAATTGAAAAGGGATTTCTATCGGATGCTGTGGTTGGGAATGCTCTGGTAGATATGTACGCAAAATGCGGAAGCATACACAAGGCACATGAACTGTTTGATAAATTAGTTCAAAAAAATGTGGTCTCATGGACAGCAATGGTTGTAGGATATGTACGAAATGGGTTTCATGAAAAAGCATTGGAAACCTTCAAGCAAATGCAATTGGCTTGTGTAACACCAAACTCCACAACCTTTGCCAGCATCCTCCCAGCTTGTGCCAAAATGGGTGCTTTAGAACAGGGTATGGATATTCATAAAAGGATAATGGAAAGAAAATTGTTATGGGATGTTGTAGTTGTGAATGCCCTGTTAGATATGTATGTAAAATGTGGAAGCATACACAAGGCACGTGAACTGTTTGACAAAATGTCTCAAAGAGATGTCTTCTCATGGACTACAATGATTGTAGGATATACACAAAACAATTCTGGGGAGCATGCCCTGGAAACTTTTAAACAAATGCAATTGGCAGGTGTAAAGCCAGATTTCACAATCTTTGCCAGTATCCTCCCAGCCTGTGCCCAACTAGGGCTTTTCGACCAGGGTATGGAGATCCATCAAAGCATAATGGAAAGGGAAAATTTGTCGGATGTTGTAGTTGCAAATGCTCTGTTAGATATGTATGCAAAATGTGGAAGGATTTGCAAGGCACGTCAAATGTTTGACATATTGTCTGAAAAAAATGTAGTCTCATGGAATGCCATGATTGCAGGATATGCACAAAATGGTGTTCTTGACGAGGCCTTAAAACTTTTCATAGAAATGCCTCAACGAGATGTGGTTTCATGGACTACAATGATCACGGGATACGTACAGAATGGATTTAGTGAGAAGTCCTTCGAAATTTTTAAGCAAATGCTATTGTCAGGCGTAATACCAAACTCCACAATATTTGCCAGCATCATCCCAGCCTGTACCAAATTGGGATTTCCAAAACAGGGCATGGAAATCCATCAAAAACTCGTGGAAAAGGGATTTTTTTCAGATGTTGTAGTTTCAAATGCCCTCATTGATATGTATGCAAAATGCGGAAGCATACACAAGGCACGGGAAGTATTTGATAAAATACATCAAAAAAACGTGGTCTCATGGACTACAATGATTGCAGGATATGCACAAAATGGTGTTCTTGATGAGGCCTTAAGACTTTTTGAAGAAATGCCGCAAAAAAATGTGGTCTCGTGGACTGTCATGATAGCAGGATATGCACAAAATGGATTTGTTGAGAAGGCATTGGAAACTTTCAAGCAAATGCAATTGGCAGGTGTAAAAGCAGACTCAACAACCTTTGCTAGCATCCTCCCAGCCTGTGCCAAAATGGGAGCCTTAGAACAGGGCACAGGCATTCATCAAACTATAATAGAAAGGGGGAATCCATCAGATGTTATAGTTGCAAATGCCCTAGTTGACATGTATGCAAAATGTGGAAGCACACAGAAGGCACGTGAGCTTTTTGACAAAATACCCAAAAAAAACCTGGTCTCCTGGACCACAATGATTGCCGGATATGCACAAAATAGCTCTTGCGATGATGCTCTCAAAATTTTTGAACTAATGAAGAACTCTGGAACATACCCTGACCATGTGAGCTTCATTTGTGTTTTATTAGCATGCAGCCATGCAGGTTTAGTGTCTGAGGGCTGTAAACACTTCAACAGTATGAGTGACTTTTATTGCATTGCACCTAGAATTGATCATTATGTGTGCATGGTTGACCTTCTTGGCCGTGCTGGCCATCTTGAAGAAGCTCTATACTTAATCATCAAAATGCCAATTAAACCTGTGGTGGTTGTGTGGACATGTTTACTTGGTGCCTGTAGAACACATAAGAATATAGGGTTGGGAGTGTTTGCAGCAACTCTTCTTTTTCATCTGGATCCTAAAAATGCTGCAACTTATGTTCTTCTGTCAAATATATATGCAGAAGTTGGTGGGTGGGGAGAAGTCCATATAGTAAGAAAATTGATGAAAGAAAGAGGAATTAAAAAGATACCTGGGTGTAGTTGGATTGAAGGCCATAAGATGGTACTCATTTTTTGCATAGAAGATAGATAATACACCCCGAGAGACATGAGGTCTATGTAGAGTTGAAGAATTGTCTCAGTGATGATGGCAGTACGGTTCTTTTCAAATTCAAAGACGTGTACTAAATGAGTGAGGAAGTGGATGAAACAGAATTAAGTGTTCTGCCACTGTATTTCGATTGTTAAAACACACCCCCCTGGAACAATTGCAATAATTGTCAAGAACTTTCATGTCTTTGTTGCAAGACAAACAATTGTAAGAGATGGGAATGGGTTCTATCAATACACAGCGAAGCAAAATCAGTAAGCATAAGCTTACACTAAGCAAGGTGCACAATGTCAGGCAAGCAGTGATAAAGAAGGGATCAGGTTTTATGCCCAGTTGTAAAAAGTGTTTATTCTAAAAAGCGGTGTCCTATGAAAGGTGCTGTTGCTACTATTTTTTCTGTGTGATTGGTATCGGGCAATTTATTTCTTGTAAAACTGCGATGTAAAAAATTGAGCCCTGATACCAGTAAACCAGTTAAGTATGTTGGTAGACAGTGTTAACAGTTAATTCCTATACCGGTAAAGATTAATACATGAAACATAAACACAAAGTCATCCACAACACATAACACCAATCTTTGTACGTGGAAACCTTGTAAGGAGAAAAACCACGGTGAAAAACTTTACCCACAATCAGATGATACTACTGCAGATAGTAAGTGTACATAAATGGGGTCTGCACATGCAGAAAGGCCAACAGCTTAGAGCTCATTGCTCAATCACAAAATGGGAGTCACACTGACTACTGTTGGATGGTTAAATCCAATAAGAATGTACTGCACAAAATAGCATTTTCATATGCTGGATTCAATACCAGTGTAATGTTGATATGCTTCCACAAAAACCTAGCTTCACCTTCAAATGATGTCTTCGTGTATAACTCTGCTTAATCTCGCATATACCTTCACACAATTCTTTTTCGCATTCCAAATTCGATCTTACAAATAAAATCTTACATTTATACCATAACCTAAGACCAATTTTAGTAGGTCGGCTCTACAAGATATTACAATAAAAGTATTTTACAAACAATATAATATCCGATGCAATAACCGATTAAACATGTCGACTTAATGCATTTACAACAATAATTAATCATCTCCATAGCGTGTCATACTGATCTGGAAAAGATAAACCTGTCGGTGTAACCCTAGGTAACCCTGGACCTATTTGTCGATAAAAGCAAATAGGCAAATATGAATATACCAATGATTAATTCTTCAAAACAAAGTGTCCACACGATGTCTTCGACATTACCAAGAGTCTTCCATATCATTCCAAGTGCCAGTGATCATTATATCCTGTCGGTGAACTATATACCAATAACTGTGCAATAGTTACTTGCTTGCCGGTGAATGTTGTTGGATCTCCAGAGTGCTAGTGTTTTAGTAGGTGTTGACATCAATGACAAAACCATACCAAAATACCAACAATCTT
Source organism: Cryptomeria japonica (assembly GCF_030272615.1). Classification (NCBI taxonomy): domain Eukaryota; kingdom Viridiplantae; phylum Streptophyta; class Pinopsida; order Cupressales; family Cupressaceae; genus Cryptomeria; species Cryptomeria japonica. The sequence continues at coordinate 256,726,931 of NC_081409.1, read as the reverse complement.
CCTCTTTAGCATTGATGGCAACACAAGATGGAAAAACCATCAAAGTGCCAAAACAGATATGTCAAATACCAAAAACCAACAATCTCTCCTAAACAACAATCTCTCCCCCTGGGAGCAACATGTGTTATCCAAAGTTTTTTAATACCAATCTCTCATTAAAAGATAATGTGTTTTTCCATAGATATCTCTCCCCCTTTGACATCAAATGTCAAAGTACAAAATACCAATCAATTCAATATACCAACTACTCCCCCTGAGAAGTAACTTCCTCATCAAAGACCGGAGTAAAAGATTTGTCTTTTAATTCTGCCGGTTGATGACAATCATCAACTGTCTAAGTCTCTATTGGTGGATTTGGTGTAGGTTCATTTGTCACAATTTCTATTACCGGTTCGGAGTTTATATACCTTGAAGTTCCTCTGAATTGTTCATCAATCTTTACATTTGTACTCTCAACAATTTTTTGCAATCTCTTGTTAAAACATCTATATGCCTTGCTCTTAGATGAATAACCAAGAAATATTCTTTCATTACTTCTAAGAGCAAATTTGTCAATATACTCATCTCTTCTAATATAACATTTACTTCCAAAAATTCTGAAATATTTAAGAGTAGGAGTATTACCAAACCATAGTTCATGAGGGGTCTTACCGGTTTCACCTTTGATGTGAACTTTGTTGAATGTATAGACCGTTGTGTTGACTGCTTCTCTCCAATATATATGTGGTAAATTTGCTTCAGATAACATACTTCTTGCTGCATCTAAGATAGTTTTGTTTTTCTTTTCAACAACTCCATTCTGCTGTGGTGTCTGAGGTGCTGATAGCTGTCTTCTGATTCCATTCACTTCATAGAATGTATTAAAGTCTTTAGATGTGAATTCACCTCCTTGATCTGATCTTAAACATTTGATTTTCTTACCGGTTTCATTTTCAACCATTGCTTTGAACAGTTTGAACTTTCCAAGTGCTTCTGATTTTTCACCAATCATAGACATTTCAAATTCTTGTTGCATTTTAATAGAAATTTTTTTACATAATCCATCTTCTCCTCCAAAGATTATATCATCAACGAATACTTCTATAATCAAGATGTCATCATTAACAAAGTTCATATCAAAGGTGAAACCGGTAAGACCCCTCATGAACTATGGTTTGGTAATACTCCTACTTTTAAATATTTCAGAATTTTTGGAAGTAAATGTTATATTATAAGAGATGAGTATATTGACAAATTTGATCCTAGAAGTAATGCAGGAATATTTCTTAGTTATTCATCTAAGAGCAAGGCATATAGATGTTTTAACAAGAGATTGCAGAAAATTGTTGAGAGTACAAATGTAAAGATTGATGAACAATTCAGAGGAACTTCAAGGTATATAGACTCTGAACCGGTAACAAAAATTGTGACAAATGAACCTACACCAAATCCACTGGTAGAGACTTAGACAGTTGATGATTTCATCAACCGACAGAATTGAAAGACAAAACTTTTACTCTGGTCTTTGATGAGGAAGCTACTTCTCAGGGGGAGTAGTTGGTATATTGAATTGATTGGTATTTTGTACTTTGGCATTTGATGTCAAAGGGGGAGAGATATCTATGGAAAAACACATTATCTTTTAATGAGAGATTGGTATTAAAAAACTTTGGATAACACATGTTGCTCCCAGGGGGAGAGATTGTTGTTTAGGAGAGATTGTTGGTTTTTGGTATTTGACATATCTGTTTTGGCACTTTGATGGTTTTTCCATCTTGTGTTGCCATCAATGTCAAAGGGGGAGATTGTTAGTATTTTGGTATGGTTTTGTCATTGATGTCAACACCTACTAAAACACTAGCACTCTGGAGATCCAACAACATTCATCGGCAAGCAAGTAACTATTGCACAGTTACTGGTATATAGTTCACCGACAGGATATAATAATCACCGTCACTTGGAATGATATGGAAGACTCTTGGTAATGTTGAAGACATCGTGTGGACACTTTGTTTTGAAGAATTAATCATTGGTATATTCATATTTGCATATTTGCTTTTACCGGCAAATAGGTCTAGGGTTACACCGATAGGTTTATCTTTTCTAGATCAGCATGGCACGCTATGGAGATGATTAATTATTGTTGTAAATGCATTAAGCCAACATGTTTAATCGGTTATTACATCGGATATTATATTGTTTGTAAAATATTTTTATTGTAATAACTTGTAGAGCCAACCTACTAAAATTGGTCTTAGGTTATGGTATAAATGTAAGATCTTATTTGTAAGATCGAATGTGGAATGCGAAAAAGAATTGTGTGAAGGTATATGCGAGATTAAGCAGAGCTATACACGAAGACATCATTTGAAGGTGAAGCTAGGTTTTTGTGGAAGCATATCAGCATTACACCGGTACTGAATCCAGCATATGAAGATGCTATTTTGTGCAGTACATTCTTATTGGATTTAACCATCCAACTGTAGTCAATGTGACTCCCATTTTGTGATTGAGCAGTGAGCTCTAGGCTGTTGGTCTTTCTGCATGTGCAGACCCCATTTATGTACACTTACTATCTGCAGTAGTATCATCTGATTGTGGGTAAGGTTTCCCACTGTGGTTTTTCCCCTTAGAGGGTTTCAACATACAAATATTGGTGTTATGTGTTGTGGATGACTTTGTATTTATGTTTCATACTTAACTGGTTTACCAGTATTAAGCATTAAGTTGGTTAAGTTGTTTCTGGTTTGAATTTAGTTGACAACTGATTCACCCCCCCCCCCCCCTCTCAATTGTCTCTGGGACCTAACAGAAATAACTGTTTCGTCTCCTGATATAAGGCCAGCCACATACATAGTCAGTGATATACACCACATCCCAACTTTGGTTCAAGAGAGGCTTTGGAAGATTTAATCATGTGGAGTTAAAATGCGTTGCATGGTATGTTTCCTTGGAATCCTAGATCAATCTTAAATGTTATCCTCCACAGAGAGAAGAAAAGATTTTGGGAGTTCATTAGACTCATCACAACCTTGTGGCTATGAAAATAATTTCTACATTACTAAAGACGTAAATCTGTGATTTGAGATTGAAGGACACCTTCTAGGTGGCAACAAGGTTATGAAGCAGCACAAATGGAGAGAGATTTATGTCCATTTGGTGCTTGTTGATATGGAAGCTTTATAGGAGAAATAGAATGTGACAAAAGCTCACTAGTTGGCAGATTAGTTTATAGAATGTACAATGATGTGTATATATACAGTAGGCTGTCAGCTAAACCTTCCATATACTCACAAGTGTCATGCACCTATGATGGACTTTTTCTTGTGGCTAGAGTTGTGCCACATGTAAGATATGTATGGTGCCATTTGTTTGGCATGAACATGTGGAGTAGATACTGTTATATATAAAATGCACATGGAGCCGAACTAAATGTATTGGTGTAAGTGCACAAATCATTTGCTCTTTCTTGTAGAGCAATGAACTCCATTGTGTCTAGTTCACAGTTACTTAGAACTTAACTGACATTGATTTGAAAAACCAATGGTCATGCTGAATTGTTGTGTGGTTGTGTCTAGATCACTTCACCCTTTCTTGTAGAGTAGCATCCTCATTATGTTGGGAAAACCTAGAGGTGAAAACACAAAATGAGGGACTAATTACATCCTTTCTTGTAGAGTGGCTTGGTGATGCATGTGGTTATGATGACTTGCAAATGTGAAGTTGGAAAGCTTGATGACTTGCAAATGTGAAGTTGGAAATCTCTTATGAAGGTTATGAATGGTTGAAGATCTAAAGCAATCGTACTTCTAACCAAGAACTGGTCCAAGTTTGGTGTGTGTTGGTATGGCTACAATTTGAAATCTTAATAGAATTTTTTTTCTTGCAACAAAGACATGAAAGTTCTTGACAATTTACAATTCAAATCTCTTATAATGAATATCTTTTGAATTTGCAAGACAAAAAAAATGTAACGAATATCTTATAGAATGCTTTTTCAAGTTTTCATGCATGGATCATTAATGTAAATAATGACTATGGCATGGGCAATGTTAGCATGGTTGGATCTGCACGTACCATTCTTTACTACTCACTTCCCCTACTTGTTATGATGGTTCAATTTTATGTAATTCTATCTTTCATTCAAGGTGTTGGTTCATGTTGTTTTCAATAATCTATGTGATACTCGAGGGCTTCAAACCATGCTGATCCAATTCATGGTTGGGGAAACAACATTTGTGAAACCAGAAGGGGGTCAATATTGTAATTTATATTTGTAAAGAAGTGTCTTCATGACATTTTGTATGATTTTAGAAGAATCTCTTAGTCAAAGCTAGGGTTTCTTCCTCACTACATTTGTTGGCATGAGTATAATGTTGGATTTGATAAACATGGTGGCATTCTAATGTATTACAAACCTTGTGATAGTCTTTTCCATGTTATACATGAAATTATGCAATTCTATAATGGATTGTTAAGCAAGTTTTATTGTTGATATCATAATCTTTGGTGTACATGTAAATGCATTGATTATTGTTTTGTGGTTTTGATTTGTTGTTCCTTTGATATATTGTGACTCTATTGCCCAATGAATAGACACCCTCAGAAACACTTGACCTTCCTCTCTCTCAAGCAAGTCAAAACATAAACCATTAGTTTAGCAATAAAACTAGTTGTATTCGTCCATAATCGAGTCATTATAACTAGTCAGAAGATATCCTAAGTAAACCTTGAATGAATTTATCTCATGTGGATTATATTTACACAAATTAAAATAGCTATATAAAGGTTATTGCAATCATTCTTACTTGACCTTGTGATAGCTTTTGGGGTCGAGTATGCAATTGGATTTGGATGTGTTTTTTAGTTCATTTTGTTTGATTCAAATACTTATTTAGGTATACCTCTAGGAACATCCTCTTGTCTAAGCTAAGCTCAAAATGTAAGAGACATAACCCACTCTCATTCAGTTGGTTGTCAACCCTCTATAATTTGTGGATGAACCTTAATTCTCCTATTTTGAAGACACCCCTAGCCTATATTGTTGAGCTAAGTTAAAGGATTTTTGGGCAATGATTTTGGGACCCAACATGTTTCACATGCTTGTAGTCTCAAGGAGAGCTATAAGATTTTTTTTTGTGTGCAAGTGTTGCCTAATAAAGTGTAGAGTTGTAGAAGCTATCCCTTTGTAAATATGTACCTAAGGAACAATTGAATATTCCTACATAGATTAGTAAATGTTGTTTGCACGAGTTTCTTGTTGAAGATGTCATTTTTGCATTGGTTGTAAAAGTACATATATTGTTGCTAATGTCAAATATCTATTTAGGTATACCTTTAGGAACACCCTCCTAAGTTGAGATCAAAATGTAGGAGAGGTAACCGACTCTCATTGAGTTGCACTATAACCCTCCATAATTTATGGATGACCCCTAATTCTACTATCTTGAAGGCACCCCTAGACTAGATAGTTGAGTTGAGTTTTAGAATTTTGGGGTAGTGATTGTTGGCATTAGGTTGTCATTGATGTCAACCGGTATGGAATGGTCACCGGTGAGTAAGTAGTGGTAACCGATATGGGTGAAGTAAGTAATGATATCAACCAATATGAAGGATGGAGTGTGTAAGTAGACAAAAAAGGTATGTTACCAATACACATGAAGTGCAACATCTACCGGTAAAGCAGGACCACCGGTGAGAAAGCAAAGAAGCAAAGAAGAACAGAGGGATGTGATCACCGATATACAGAGAGAAGTATAAAGCAATCGGTAAATGGACTTAGTGGATGAACTAGCATGTTTGATGGAAGGCCAAGTTGATCCACCGACAAAGGAAATGATAGCAGGTATGAAGGTCCACCTCTGAAGTTAGGTTATACCGGTAAGATGAGTTGACCAATAGTGAGTCTTGGTCGGTGAAGGATGTCAAACTGACTTTGTAGTCTGAGCATAGGTGGATGTCGACAAGGATGACAAGTGGACACCAAGTGGCGAGCACGCTAAGATTGGTGAAGTGTTCATCAACGTGATAGGCAGGTCGACATTAATGAAAAACCCGCAAATAGTGGGACAATGGCAGGATGTTGTGGCTCGAGGGAGACAAAGTGGCAAGGTGATTGAACTGACCTTGCAGGATGATCTGATCCTTGTACTCATTGGCTGAAGGAAACAGTCGAGCCATTAAAGGTGATTGAGAGAGTAATGCTGAAAACCATGTTGCAGACATGTAAAAATAGAAAATGTGCATTGGAAGGAAAGGATATGGCAGTGTTGTTTGATATGGTGCAGATCATCATTCCAGAAAAATAGATGCAATCAGATTTGATACAGATTGAGTTGGTAGAGGAAACTCCTAGCACATCATCGCTTGAATGTTGCTTTTGGAGGGAGCCCTCAAATATAAATATGTGAACTCAAGACTGAAGAGATTGATGTTGAATGAGAGTTGTGAGAGAAAAGAGAGCTTGAGCAAGAAGAGAGACTATATGTCTGAGAGTTCCTTTCATAGAGAGTTAGAGTGTGGAGTTAGCAGGATGAACCTGTGAGAGGTTCTAACCGGCAGAGACAGAGTAACCAGTGAACCATTATAGTCTTAACAGTCAAGTGTACCGGTAGAGATTGAATGATTAGAAAGGCATCCAAGTGTGGTACTGTGTAGGGTGAGGTCCTGAGAAAGAGAAGAGAGGCAAAGAGTAACCGGTAAGAAATCAAAGACAACAATCTGATAACCGATAGTAGAAGGACTAGTGAAACAGAGGAAGTTGATAACTAACAAACATCAGTTGATTAGGTGTTGCAGAACTCATTTGCAACTAGGTGCTATCATTTCATTAAAATTGTATTTCATTGTATTACACCAAGTTGGTTCTTGGTGCAGGGGTTGGTGCTCCTTGGGTTGGTGCCCTAAATCATTGTAACCTGTTGATTCATTGTGAGGCTCGATTGGAGTAGTAGATTCCAGCAACATTTCTCATCGAGGTTTTTCCCATATTGGGTTTTCCTCGTACATATGGTGTTGTGAGTTATGCATTTGTGTGTTTTCCTCTTTTGATATCCTCTCATATCTTACTGGTTTGATTGCTTAGTGTTTAGGCTATTAACCGGTACTCAAAGCTTGGTTTAAAAAGAAAAGGTTTGTAGGAACCACTAATTCACCCCCCTCATAGTGGTACATTGTGTTCAACAATTGGTATCAGAGCCTAGGTTCCCGATTGATCAAAGATTTCTCTAGCTTGGGTAGATTCTGGTCAAAGAACACAAAGGCAAGAAATGAGTCTGCCTCCTCAAAAGCCCCCATGTTTGATGGATCTAACTATGCCTTCTAGAGCAGAAGAATGGAGACCTATTTTTCCTCTCTTGGTTTTGATGTGTGGATGTCTGTCAAGAATGGGTATACTATCCTAGTGTTCCTCCCACTGATCCAGATGCTAAGAAAGAGTATGAGAACAATGCAAAGGCTAAACAGGCTATTCTAAGCGAGCTGTCAAATAATGAGTTCGTCAAGGTCATGCACTACGCATCCACCAAGGATACTTGGGATAAATTGCAGAGATTATTTGAAGGAGATGCCAAAGTCAAAGAGGCCAAACTGCAATCACTAAGAAGTCATCTTGAAGGCTTGAAGATGAAAGATGAAGAAAATATAGCAGATTACATTCACAGAGTAGATGAAACTGTGAACACCATTAGAGGACTTGGAGAAGAAATTGTTGATGAAATTATTGTCAAAAAGGTACTTAGATCTCTCACATCTAAGTATGATACTAAGGTTTCTGCCATAGAGGAAGCCAAAGATCTGAAAACCTTCACAATTGATGAGTTATTTAGCTCCTTAACTGCCTAGGAAATGAGGACAACTGGTGAAGCATCTTCAAGGAAAGAGGCAGCTTTCAGCTCCATCAAAAAGGGAAAGGAAGAGGTTGCTCAATAAGGATCCAATGAATACTTAGATGCAGAGGTAACAAACTTTGTCAGAAAGCTCAAGAGAGTTTGTGATAAGTATAAAGGAAAGTTACCACTCAAATGCTTGAACTGTGGTGAAGTTGGACACTTTTCTGCAAAGTATCCCTATAATGAAACCAGTGGAGATGAGCAAAGAAGTTTTGGAAGATCTGTTGGTAAAGACAAAGAAAGGAAAGTCTACCGGAAAGGAAGAAGAAGCTACCGGAAGAAGAACAACTTATATACCATTGAGGATGATGCCACAGATGAAGAAAGTGCATCAGAAGATGACTACCATGAGGATGAAAGAGAAGTTAATCTCTTTATGGCACTTGTTGAACCGGTTGGTGAAGATGAGGAAGAAGAAGACATTGAAGCTGAAGTGGATCTAGAAGGCGAGCTCATAAGTGCTCTTGAGGAGTTAAATAAGACAAGAAGAGAACTTAAGAAGGTCAAGCTTGTTGCAACAGAAGAACAAGGTCTCTTGAAGCAATCCCTGGATGAGTCCAATCAAGTTATCTCTGACTTGAAACTCTAGTTGGAAGAAGCCAAAAGGATATGTGAAGTTATATCCTCTGATTTGATGAAGAAGGAAAAGGAGCATCAAGACCTGGAAGAAGAAATAGTGAAGCTCATAAAGGAGCTTGAAAAGAGTAAGGATGAATTGAAAATAAGGAGAAAATATGAGGGTAGCACAAAAGCCTTGGACAAGATGTTGAGCAAACAGAAGCAATCTAAAGATACCGGTTGCTTAGGATTTGAACAAGGACAAAGTTCAAACAGTAAAGATACATCTGGTAAGGAGATACAATTCACTTCTTCAAGTGAAGGTGAAGAGAAGAAAACATTTGCAGTAAGCAAGGATACCAACAAGAAGACTTATGCAGAAGTTGTTAGAAATCGCCCCACAAACCGGCATACACAATCAATGAACCGAAGGCCACACTCAATATCTCGGAACACGGATCTTAGGAGCCAAGAAAAGGTTGATCATGAAGGGTTCACTAGAGTCAACAGCATGAAAGGAAGACCCCCAATGAGATAGATGTTTGCAGGACCAAGGAAACCAAACTGGTATGTACCAAATGTTCATTGCTATTGTTATTGATGTAACAAGTTTGGTCATAGAATTGGTGATTGTAGATTAATGAACAAGCCCCCTATTAGTTTTGCAAGTAGAAATCCATTTAATGCACTCCAGGATACGAATATTGTCCGTTATCAGTGCAATGGATTTGGTCATAGGAGTTTTGAATGTAGGAAAAGTAAACCGAAGTCCTACAATAGTTTTAAAGATTCATCTTTTACTGTAAATGTGAAATGCTATAAATGTCAAGAGTTTGGACATATTGCAAAGAATTGCAAGCACAGGAAAATCAAGCAGAAGAGGACAACCCTTGATCAGGAACCGGTAGACAAACTGAAGCATAAGATTGTAGTTGACAAGAAGAAGGAAACTCAACCGGTTTGGGTTGAGAAAAAAAAGGACAAAGCATAATCAAGTCTGATAGTGTAGACTTCCCTACATGTAGAAAGAAGAAACTTATGAGTTGTAGACGGTGGTTGTTCCAACCACATGACTGGTGATAAAAAGAAATTTATCAAGCTTGAAGATTGGAATGGTGGCTCAGTGAGGTTTGGAGATAACTCATCTATCAAGATAAAGGGGAAAGGTACTTTAAATATTAATGGCAAACTGAAAGAAAATGATGTATATTATGTGGAAAGCCTGAAGCACAATTTGTTGAGTGTGAGTCAGATGTGTGACAAAGGTTATAAATTCACCTTTGATTCTACCGGTTGCCAGATAAAGAAGAAGAGTATATGTCAGGTTGTAGCAGAAGGCAAGAGGACAAATGGAAATGTATACAATCTGAAAGAATGTTTTGAATCCCAATGCATGTTGGGACAAGTGGATGAAAGCTGGTTGTGGCACAAAAGATTAGGCCACATAAATTTTGATAATCTAGTTGCAGTAAGCAAAAAGGGTTGCGTGAGAAATATACCACCCATCATCAAACCGGTAAGCACATTTTGTGATGAATGTGTGAAAGGAAAGTAGACTAAAGTGAGCTTCAAGACAAAAGAACACAACACCTCAAGATCACTTGAACTTGAACATACAGATCTATGTGGTCCGACTAGGACAAGAGCTCTTGCCGGTGAGAGATACTTTATGCTCTTCATATATGACTATTCAAGAATGACATGGTTCACTTTCCTACAAGATAAATCACAAGTGTTTGATAGATTCAAGATATTTCGAAAGATGGTAGAAAAGGAAAGTGGATGCAAGATCAAATGCCTAAGATTCGACTGAGGTGGAGAGTTCACAGCAAATGAGTTTGAAGATTACTATGAGAGACATGGAAACAGAAGACAATACTCAGCCCCCAGGACACCACAACAAAATGGTGTGGTAGAAAGGAAGAACAAGACAATCAAGGAGATGGTCAGAACCATGTTAAATGAGGCAAGTTTTATGGATTTGTGTTGGAAGGAAGTGGTTCACACTACAGCATATACTTTGAACTAGGTTCAACTAAGAACAAACAACAAAATGACACCTTATGAGTTGTGGTATGACCGGAAACCATCAGTCAAGTACTTCAAGGTGTTTGGAAGCAAATGTTTTATCAAGAGAGACATGGATGGTTTAGGTAGTTTTGACTCCAGGAGTGATGAAGGGATCTTCCTTGGTTACTCAACTAACAGTAAAGCCTACAAATGCTACAACAAAAGACTAAGAAGAGTCATTGAGAGTGTGCATGTAAGAGTTGATGAGGATATGCATAAAGGAAGACAAGCACAAGTGAACCGGTATGATGATTTTGGTGATGAAGGTAAAGAAGCTCAGTCAGACAATGAACTGGAAGAAGCATCCAATAAGGTCCCTAACCAGTATGTGCAAAAAAACCACCTGCAAGAGCAGATTTTAGGTAATAAGAGTGATGGTGTGCAAACTAGAAGAAGACTCGCCCATAATGATGAACAAGTCAATTTCTGCCTCATAACTGAAATAGAACCTAAGACATTCAATGAGGCCAGCAAAAGTTAGAAATGGATGGATGCAATGGAAGAAGAGTTGCAGCAGATTGAGAAGAACAAGACTTGGGAATTAGTCCCTAGACTGGAAGACAAGAACATTATTGGCACCAAATGGGTCTACCGGAACAAGATTAATGAAGAAAGTAAAATTGTTAGGCATAAAGCTAGACTTGTGTGCAAGGGTTACTCTCAAGTAGAGGGCATTGATTTTGAAGAAACATTTGCACCGGTAGCTAGACTAGAAGCAATTAGGATGTTTCTAGCTTTTTCAGCCTACAAGGGTTATAAGGTATTTCAAATGGATGTAAAATATGCCTTCCTCAATGGAAATTTGGAAGAAGAAGTGTACATGGAGCAACTGGAAGGGTTTATGTTCAATGATGATGAAATTTTTGTGTGTCGGTTGAAGAAATCCCTTTATGGTTTAAAGCAGGCTCCTAGAGCATGGTATTCAAGGTTGGATAAGTACCTGAAGGAGAAAGGATTCAAAAAGGGGAGTGCTGACAACAATCTATACATCAAGGAAGATGGAAACCACATGATCATTGTGGTTGTGTATGTAGATGACATCATTTTTGGAGGCAACAAGGACACTCTTTGCAAAGATTTTGCTTATCAGATGCAATCAAAGTTTGAGATGTCAATGATTGGAGAGTTGACATACTTTCTTGGTTTGCAGATATCACAACTAGATAAGGGAATCTTCATCTCACAAACCATGTATGCAAAGGACATGCTAAAGAAGTTTCAAATGGAGAACTCCAAACCGGTGAGTACCCCCATGGTGACCGAAAGCAAATTGAGCAAGAATGATGAGTCACCGGTAGTGGATCAGACCTTGTATAGATCCATGATTATAGACTGGATATAGTGCAGGCAATATGCATGGTAGCTAGATTTCAAGCAGCACCTAAGCAATCATATATGAATGCAGTTAGCAGAATATTCAGGTACTTGCAGGGGACACTCAATTATGGAATATGGTACCCTAAACAAGGGGAATTTACCTTGGAAGCATACACAGATGTTGATTGGGCAGGCTACATTAATGACCAGAAGAGAACAAGTGGTGGTATATTCTTCCTAGGTGACCGGTTGGTCTCGTGGCATAGAAAGAAGCATGATACAATCTCCCTATCAACTACTGAAGTAGAATACGTTGTTGCTGCCACATCCTGCTCTCAAGTGCTTTGGATGAAGCAGACCCTCAAGGACATACAGGTGGATACCTCTGATCCTATTTCCATCTAGTGTGATAACTCAAGTTCCATCAACATACCAAATAACTCGGTGATGGATTCAAGGAGAAAGCACATAGCCATCAAGTATCATTTTCTCAGAGAGAAGGTTGAAGGACAGGAAGTAAAGACGGAATATGTCCCCACAGGAGAACAAGTGGCAGACATCTTCACCAAACCATTACCGGTAAGCACTTTTGAGTACTTAAGACACAAGTTGGGATTTGTTTCACCTACCTCCTGCACTTAAGTTTGTAAGGAGATATATGGTTCAAGGGGAGCTCATAGCAATATCTATATCTTGTAAACCACATGTTGATCACAGGGAGAGTTCAGGGGGAGTACCCACAGTCTAACCGGTTAAGTATGAATCAAAGGGGGAGAATAAATCGGATAATGAAGTACCCTGACCCTTTGTCATTGTGTCAAAGGGGGATAGATCTACCAATGTGGAGACTTGCAGGTGTATTGACATCAATTCCAAAGGGGGAAGATTGTTGGCATTAGGTTGTCATTGATGTCAACCGGTATGGAATGGCCAACGGTGAGTAAGTAGTGGTGACCGGTATGGGTGAAGTAAGTAATGATGTCAACCAGTATGAAGGATGGAGTGTGTAAGTAGACAGAAAAGGTATGTTACCAATACACATGAAGCACAACATCTACCGGTAAAGCAGGACCACCAGTGAGCAAGCAAAGAAGCAAAGAAGAACAGAGGGATATGATCACCGGTATACAAAGAGAAATATAAAGCAGTCAGTAAATGGACTTAGTGGATGAACCGACATGTTTGATGGAAGGCCAAGGTGATACATCGACAAATGAAATTTTAGCAGGTATGAAGGTCCACCGATGAAGTTAGGTTATACCGGTAAGGTAATTTGAACCGATAGTGAGTCTTGGTCGATGAAGGATGTCAAACTGACTTTGCAGTCTAAGCATAGGTGGATGTTGACAAGGATGACAGGTGGACACCAGGTGGCAAGCATGTAGAGATCGATGAAGTATTCATCGATGTGATAGCTGACAAGTAGGTCAACATTAATGAAAAACCCGCAAATCATGGGACGATGGTAGGATGTTGTGGCTCGAGGGAGACAGAGTGGCAAGGTGGTTGAACTAACCTTGCAGGATGATCTAATCCTTGTACTCATTGGCTGAAGGAAACAGTCGAACCATTAAAGGTGATTGACAGAGTAACATAGAAAAGCATGTTTGAGACATCTAAAAATAGAAAACGTGCATTGGAAGGAAAGGATATGGCAATGTTGTTTGATATAGTGTTGACCTTGGAGGACAATCTAATCCTTGTACTTGTTGGCTGAAGGAAAGATTTGAACCATTAAAGGTGATTGACAGAGTAACGTCGAAAAGCATGTTGCAAACATCTAAAAATAGAAAACGTGCATTAGAAGGCAAGCATATGGCAGTGTTGTTTGATATAGTGCAGATCATCATTCTAGAAAAATAGATCCAATCAGATTTGATACAGATTGAGTTGGTAGAGGAAAAACCTAGCACGCCACTGCATGAATGTTGCTTTTGGTGGGAACCCTCAAATATAAATATGTGAACTCAAGACTGAAGAGATTGATGCTGAATGAGAGTTGTGAGAGAAAAGAGATCTTGAGAAAGAAGAGAGACTATCTATCTGAGAGTTCCTTTCACAGAGACTTAGAGTGTGGAGTTAGCAGGCTGAACTAGTGACAGGTTCTAACTGGAAGAGATAGAGTAATCGGTGAACTGTTATAGTCTTAACAGTCAAGTGTACCGGTAGAGATTGAATGATTAGGAAGGCATCCAAGTGTGGTACTGTGTAGGGTGAGGTTTTGAGAAAGAGAAGAGAGGCAAAGATTAACCGGTAAGAGATCAAAGAGAGCAATCTGATAACCGGCAGTAGAAGGACTGGTGAAACAGAGGAAGTTAATAACCGGTAGACATTAGTTGATCAGGTGTTGTAGAACTCATTCGCAACTAGGTTCTATCATTGCATTAAAATTTTATTTCATTGTATTACACCAAGTTGGTTCCTTGTGTAGAGGTTGGTGCTCCTTGGGTTGGTGCCCTAAATCATTGTAACATGTTGTTTCATTATGAGGCTGGATTGGAGTAGTAGACTCCAACAACATTTCTCATCGAGGTTTTTCCCATATTGGGTTTTCCTCGTACATTTGGTGTTGTGGGTTATGCATTTGTGTGTTTTCCTCTTTTGATATCCTCTCATATTTTACTAGTTTGATTGCTTAGTGTTTAGGTTGTTAACCGGTACTCAAAGCTTGGTTTTAAAAGAAAAGGTTCTTAGGAACCACTGATTCAACCCCCTCTCAATGGTACATTGTCTTCAGCAGTGATTTTGGGACCCAACATAATGGTGTTGTTACCAAGGAATATTTTGTTGGAATAGGTTGGCGAGCTATAACTCAAGAAAGAAATGCTAGGTTGCAAACAATTGAATTCTCAATTTGAGATTCAAACTTAGAATCTTATTCCAATTTTGAAGTGATAATATGCTCAAATTCGGTCCTCTTTCAAAGGTGGTAACTTTGCTATCAAATTGTAAAACAATCACTTCTTATTTTGCAAATGTTAGCATAGATTTTTTGAGGTTTCTAGTTAGAAGGATAACTTGTATGGGTTGCAATATTTTCTAGGTATTATTTTTACCCTCATACTCTATTACATTGTGCAGTCACATAAATCTGTCCATTTTAATTAAATAAATATTTACTATTTATTTGATTAATAAATCCACTACCCAACAGTTAATTAAATTAACATTAAATTAATTCATCTTCAATCTTTCTCCTATAAATTAAATAAATTATTCAATTTATTTCAATTAATTCATCAAACCAAATTCACAATCAATTAAATGAATAAATCCTATTTATTTAATTTAATCCCCTTTCCTCTTTTAAATAAATAAATAAAACATTTATTTAAATCATTTAATCCCCCCACTTGCATTCTCCTACAAATGCAAGTTGCAACCACAAGTTGAAATAAATTAATTTTATTTTAATTTAAATCCTATTTTCCCTCACTCACCAAATCCACTTGCAATCATAAATCCCCTTCTAAACCCTTCTAACCACTTTCTAATAATTCCTAATTAGCCTAATCTATTTCCTAAATATTGTCACATTCCAAAGCAACTTGAAGTCACTTCTCAAAGACTCCAAAGTCTTTGAAAAATATTTAATATTTTATGTGTTCAACAAGCTAACCCCTAAAGTCTTCCAAACCACTAATGGCTCTTACATGACCGTTAATGGCTCTTACATAACCATTTATGGTTAAATCCACTCGCTCCCATGGTGAGAGACTTTACCTCTAACTCAACCCTCATTTAACCCATGGGTATCTTCAAGCATTTATTGCTTTGACCATGGTTATCCTCACTAACTCTTGCACAAGAATTTATCCATTGGATAAAGATATTATTTATTGGATAATGCCTTTATTCATTCAAATCAACATTAACCTTACCTCCCAAGTTAACCTTGAAGTCATGTCAAGCATTTAATGCTTATTCCCTCCCCTCTCAACCCATCTCTTGTTGACATTTGTCATCCTAGGATTGGGTTGAAAGCCCTCACATGGATCACAAACCCATCAATCCTGACCCTTGTTGAGATTAACCAATCTCAACCATCCATTGCTCCATTTTACTTATAAATAGAGCTCACATTCCTCATTTTCAAATCCTCAAGCATCCTCAAGCATTCTCAAGCACATCTATAATCCTGAAAAACTTATATGCATTTAACCTATAGTCAAATTTAGAGAGCATTTAGCATAAGCATTTACATTTACTCTTTTGGACTAAAATCAACACTAGATTAGATAATATCTCATTTTTAGCTTGTTCATGTTTGCATTTTCATGAGATTTTATTCACAATCTTGAACGTCCATAAGACATCCAAAAAATAGTGCAAAAAGCTACTGAGAGCTACACTCATTTGGGAACTTGGAGAGGAGAGGAACAAGAGAGGAGCCACTATGAATGTTTTGGTCAGTATTTGGAGGGGTTTAGTTTACCTATTTTGTCTTTGCATGCTTTCCATTTCTTATTTAGTATCTCTCTTGATATGTTTGATTAGGCTATTGTTTAAATTGTGATTTCTAACACTAACACCTGGTTTTGTTGCTTGTTGTTTGTGTTCGACTTTACATTGTCCTAACAATCTCCTTTTTGCAGAGCATCATTTGGTGAACCCGACGTGAATCGAACATGCAACCTCCCGATATCACTTTTTCAAAAACTACTAACATTTTTCCATGTTTTAATTGGCACACAAGTCGTGCTTTAGTGCTTTCATTCACGCTTTAGCACCTTCAAAACTGGACACTTTAGAGCTATTGTTCCTAATAATAGCGTAGTTGTTTCTAATCTAGCGCTATTGTCCATCTTTTAGCGCTATTAACCCTTAAATAACGCTATCGTATCTTCTTTTAGCGCTTTTGACTCTCTGTTTGACAGAATTAATTCTGTCTAACAGAGTTCTTTTAGTGCTTTTGACTCTCTGTTTGACAGAATTAATTCTGTCTAACAGAGTTCTTTTAGTGCTTTTGTCTCTTTTTGTGGCGCGTTTGCATTTTTTTTAGCGCTTTAGTGCTTTCGTGTTAAATAGCGCTTCTATTTTCACACAAAGTAGCGCTATTGTAATAGAGAGTTGTAATTTTTTTTTCCTTGTAACTAAAAAACAAAAAAAAATTAGGCTTGTGGAAGCCCACCAAAAATTATGATTTTACTAACTGTTTACTTTTTGTGTAGGTTTTTGGACTAACCCCCTTTGCAGGATTTTTCAAAAAGTTAGATTAGGAAAATGAGTTTGTTTTTTTGCTAAACTTTGTCTTTAAAGTTGGGCTTAAAATAAATTCACTTTCTATTATAGCTTAAAGGAATTTACTTCACTTCAATTTGGGTTTTAAAATTAAACACACTTTTCAGTTTAGAGCTCTAAAAAGAACATCATTTTGGCAAACTAAAAAGAACCACAAACTCAAAACCCAACAAATTTGATTTTTTGCAAGTTAAGATTCATTTTATTTTGGGTTTTAAAACAAGGCAACACAAATTTCATTTCTTGCATCGACTTAAAGAAATCACAATCAACACTGCATTTGTGCAAGTTAAAAAGAACCCTCAATTTGTCAAAGTTTTCAAAGTTCAAAGCGATTTTACTTCAAGCAAAAATGTGTTCTCAATTCAGTTGACCAGGATTTCAAATTCCTAGACTACAAAACATTTTACCTTTGAAAGTTAAAAACAACATCATTTTTGTTGGAGCAACATCTCCAAATGGTTAGATCGCATTGCAATGAAAATCAGTTAAAAAGAACAAGTGTTTTTGGTGATTGGCACACTTGTGCAAAGTTTGTCGAGTGGTCCTACTTCTAACACACACTATCCTCTTCCTTAGCTTTCATGGTCCTAGGTGCAAGAGAAAAGTGTTAGTAACACTCAAAATTTTATCTTTTTAAAAGAGGTTTGCCAAGAGACACATCACTCTTGGGAACGACCTCACGCGGTAAATCCCTTGAGCCGCTATAGAAATCAGGTGTGAGCGAAAGCTGTAGCCTTGGATATAGTTGTTCCTACAGTGTAACTTGCCGAAAGGACATATGGGTCCCACCACAAGTTACAAGTTTCTTAAGTGAGTCACTGCAGAATGAACTTATGTCCAAAAACATCAAAAATTACTAGACACCTTTTTATATAGAAACCCACCCGTTCTATTGATTGAGAATATTTGTGATAAATTCAGTGTAAGAGCATAGATGGTTTTTCTCCCAAGATACTCACCATACATATTTCCTTGAGTAGAAACAGGGCTTTTTGAAAGGCTACTTGTAACTTGATAAAAGTGGTGACTCCCCCATCATATAGGGATCATCTATCTATTATGTTCGTGCAAGACTTAGTATATCACATCCTTACCTTCTACGACGAGATTCATAAGGTATGTAGTACCAAAGTTGAAGAAATATCAAGATGTGGGCTGAAATTATCGCAACTGGCCATTTGACCTTAGGGATAAAGTGTGTTTGAAGTGTCTTCATTTTGTGTCAAACCAGTGATAAATTGAACTGACTTCAGGCTTTTGGAAAAACATACACAAAAACATTTGGAAAAGGGGTCAAAAAGTTCAAAGATTGGGGTGATTTAGACCCACACCTTATTTGTGTCTTTTGAGGCAACATTATTGTGTTTGTGTGCTTGCTCTATTTTCTTGTCAAGGAAAATCAAAACCAACTCAAAAACAAGTATTCATCCAACACCAATTTTCAAAACCAAACATTTGGCAAAAAAATCAAAACAAAGTGCAAACAAGATATCAAACTATATGACCATCCTTCACATTTGGAGAAGGAAGAATCTTCATCAACCTATCAATCTGAAGAAAAGACCATTGAGCTCAAAGGCTTTCATCAAAAGAAGGAGATTTTTCTATCTCAATAGACAAATTTTTGTCACATAGAGCCTTCTTGTGTCACATGCGTCTATATCTTCAAGGAAAATCCAACAAGTTTGATCAAGAGTCTTTGAATCACAGAGCTTTTACTCAATATAGAGCTTTGAGTTATCATAAAAACAAAAGAGGCAAAATCAACCCTGCCTTCTTTCCAGACATTTGCATCACATATAACATAGCTCGAGAAGAACTACCAACCCCTGAGAGAGAAGAGGAAGAATTTGTCCCCTTTGTAACACAAATTTTGTATTGAAGTTAACATTTCATCCATTCTCACAAACATACATCATCAATCCATTCCAACTCTCGAAACATAAAGAGGTCTTATCCTAAGTTCTTTTCAGATATTGCTTGAATCAAAATAACACATCACTCTTTAGAGTGTCTCTACATCTAGGATAAATTCATCCTAAGAGGCATTTTCTACGCAGGTTAAAACTAGTCTATGGGTGCATCCTCTCATTACTAGGTAGCTTGGTCTATAACACATCTCAGACTTTGCTATACCTTATCATCTAAAACATTGTCAACAAACACAACAACCAATTCTTAGAAGGACTTTGGTATCATCAACCTTTAGTGTTAGAGATCCATATGCTAAACACTTCACCAAACATTTATCTCTTATTCCATCACCAACTCATAATCATTTTCACCAAACTTCAACAACAACTTTCAAACAAAATGGCTCAAACCAGATCAAGGACTAGACAACTAGAGATCGAGGAGGAAGAGGAGGACAATCTCAATGAATTCCAAGAAGCCCTTGGAGGAAACGCCAATGATGAAAATCCTAGTACTCCCACTCTTGAAGAAATAGAAAGGGCACAACACAACCCCCTCTTCAATCAAATTTTCGATGAAATCCTCAAAACAACGCTGATGCTCACTTTTTGAGACTTGCCCAAGAGGGAGCCAAACTACCCTCTGATTTTGATACTGCACAATTACGGAAAGCATCAAAACACCATAGTCATAATGAGGGTGGAAGAGGTCGAGATAACTTCAGATATGACCTTCATCAAGGAAATCCCCCACCTCCTCCTCCTCCTAATGCCATTTACATGTTGAGGCAACAAGTCAAGAATCTAGCCCAACAACTCCACAGTGGTGTGAAAACTACCCAGTTTTCACTTAATGATATTTGTCCCTATCCCTTTGATAGGAATCTACATATTCCACCTTTTCCATGAGGGTTTGAAACACCTAAGCTCAAAAAGTATCGGGGAAAAAGAGACCCTCGAGATCATGTCAGGGAATTTCACTCAGCTTGCCTAGAAGTGGCATATGAAGACACATATCTAATGCGCTTCTTTCCTCAGAGTTTGGGAGGGACAACCATGCAATGGTTTTCTAGAGTAATGGGCGACATTAGGACATTCGAGAAACTTATCCAAAAGTTCATCGCACATTACTCACACAACATAAAACATGACGTTACCTTGGCAAATTTATGTAATACCAAACAAAAACCAGGGGAGCTATTTTCAACTTTCCCGCAACGATGGAGACAAATGTCTGGCAGACGTTCTCTTCAGCTACCTGAATGAGAGCTAGTGGAAATATTTATTTCCAACTTGAAAAAATAAATGGAATTCCATCTAGACATGAAAGGCATAGAGTCCTTTAATGACATGATCACCCGGGGATTAAAATGCGAATGGGCCCTCACCAAAAAGGGGTTTATCAAGATATATAATGAACCAAAAGATGGCCCTCGCCTGCGCTTTAACAATGATAAACCCAACCTCTAGAATAAAAATAAAAACATCATCAATGATGGAGTTGTAGATGCAAGGACTATAAAGAATGCACAACCTGTGGTCCGATTTGCGGGGCAAAATCCCCCTCTTAAGAACAACACAATTTCTCCTCCGCAAAATCAAGGACGCAATGCACTGCAAGAGGAACCAAGACAATGACAACAAAATTATAAGCCAAAATGTATATACACTCCCTTAGGGGAACCTATTGAAACAGTGCTATGTCAATTGGTCTCTTCAAATCTGGTGACCTTACCAAAGACATCTAGTTATGAACCTCAGGTCAAACCTCCATGGTGGAGGGATAATGAACATTGTGAATTCCATCAAGGGAAAGGGCATAAAACAAGTAAGGGTCATAGATTGAAAGATCTTGTTCAGGATCTTATTGACCAAGAAGAGATTCAAATTGAAGGACAGGACCCAAAAACATCAAATAATGATCATCACATGTTTAAGAATGCGCTTCCATCACAAGATCAAAGGAGTCCTTCCACTTCAGAGTGAAACACAGATATAGCTAATTATACGCGAGCCACCTATAATTACACTGTGAATCACCTATATGATGCCGATGAACAAATTGCAACCATTACCATCAAAGATCCAAGCCCTACCTGCAATATTGTTACACATCGTAGAAATATCACCATTAAAGAAGCTCCACAAGGCATAACCTCCATCCCAAAGAAGTACAACCTTGTGGAACAATTAGATAAGACGCCCACACTTATATCCATCTTAGAGCTTTTGCGCCTATCCCCATCTCATAAAACAATCTTGGATCAATCTCTCCAAGAGGCGTTAGTCCCTGCCAATCTAAATACAGATCAATTTCAAGCTATGGTTGGTAATCTAAGGTCATCACCATGTCTCACTTTCTCTGAAAGCGACAATACATCCTTCCAACAACCTCATAACGCCTCACTCCATATTGAAGGATTTATCAACAACCATAGGATCAAGCGAGTCTTGATCGACAATGGAGCAGGCCTAAATATCTATACATTACAATTGGTCACATCACTAGGATATGTAGTTGAATCAGTGGACCCCCACAAAAAGATAACCATAAAAGCCTATGATGATGCAGAGTGTTCGTCAAAAGAAGCAGTTGTGTTACCAATCCGAGTGGTCCTAGTGGTGAAGAACATCATATGTAAAGTTCTGGACCTTCCTCTATCATATAATTTATTTTAAGGAAGACCTTGGATACACACCATGCAAGCCATTCCATCCACCTATCACCAGTGTATCAAGTTCCCTCATAACAGTGTATAAATTACAATCCTGGGCGATGCAAATCCATTTGCATATTGTAACAATATCAACCATCAGCCAGAGATTACTGTTCCCAACAACAGATAAGCTATCCCATCCACCTCATATGTAAGTCCAGCCTCTCTTTCCAGTTCAAACACCACTATACCAAAGCAAGAGAAACTTAAAATGAAAATGGCAGAGGAAGGTCCTGGGGAGTACAATCTAAGCCAACTCTTTTGTGTTGGGAAACTAACCATTTCCCCTAGAACTTATGGTAAGCCTCAAAGGTTACTTCAGACACCACTGGCCAGGCCAACATGCACTTTGGCACCTTTTATCCTTGGAAAGAGTCAGGAAGAGGAGACCAGAGATGAGGACTTAGCAGAATGGATCTATAAAGACCCTATCACCACGCAAATCCCACAAGCTAAGCTTCCCACATATCAATATGACAAAGGCCTTACCATTATGCAAAGAATGGGTTATGATGGTCAGAGTGCTTTGGGACCTCACAAGAAAAGATGACACGAACCATTGCAACCTAAATTAAAGCCTAAAGATAACACTAGATTAGGCTTTCAAAAGGATACTCTTCCTAAGCTCAGATTCAAAGGGAAACCTATCAAATCTCTATATCAGCCTAATACTCTAAAGAGACCACCCTTGATTATATCAGCAGCACCAAGAACCACACCAACTGCCCCAATAAGGCTAAGAATCCCAGCAATACCATCCACAACACCAATCATCCCACCAATCACAACAACAACCTCATCAACAACAGCAACCGCATCAACAACACCATTATCAATATCAGAACCCCCAGCAGTATCGACAACACTGATAATTCCATCAGAAACAATAGATTCAATAATATCGATACTCCCAGTATCAGATTCACTGATCCCAATAATCCTCCCCGCAACAACAACCATTCCATCTCCAAAGGTACATCAACCGATCACACCTGTAGTATTTAACTCAAAGGATATCCCAGTTTGGTATAGTAATCGGATGTTGGAAAGTGACTCAGAGAATGACTCACATGAGTGGGAATTTGATTCCGTGCAGCTCAATACTTCAGATGAGGAAGACACATCACCACCTCCACCTCACAAAGAAATCCCTGTTTATGGAGAAGCACAGATAAAAAACTCTTGGGTTCTTGAACAAGAAACACCTTCCGCAGACCCTATGTCACATCCTATGCCTGACTCTAATAGGGATAGTACAATCAATGACCTTCACCAAAACGTCTTAACCCTCACTAACACATCTTATGAGCTTAACCTGATCGATGAGGTAATGCCCATTATCCATCCTGAACTCATCGAATGGAACCAACCTAATCCCCCATACCTTGGCCAATTCCAAAACGATGAGGCAATCATTAACTTTTTAGAACTACAGGATACCATAGCAAATGGGGATCACAAAGATGGATTCACCATTGAACTTAATAGTGCAGCATACTTTGGGGCGGATGCCAAACCTTTCAGCTACAAAAATATTACAATAAAATATGGATCTTGTAGTGAAAACCACACTATGGCACTGTTTGATCCCAAAAAAGTGAAAAGAAAGAGCGTATCCAACGGTGAAAACCTCTTTGAGGTGCCTATGGATGAAAGGTTTGACATTCTCCCTTCTAGTACAAATTAGGAATGATCAACGATCCTTATTGAGGAAACAAAAGAATTCAACGTGGGGACTCCTAAAAATCCTCACCACATACATCTGGCATCTCTTTTAACTCCAAAGGAACAACCTAAATTTGTAGAATTCTTCCAGAAGCGTCAGATCAACTTTGCATGGTCATATGCAGACATGCCTGGTCTAGATCCTAATTTAGTCATGCATCACCTCACCATAGAAGAAGGAGCTAAGCCTGTCAAACAGAAGCTTCGCAAGATGCACCCCCAGATTGCGGTACTAGTCAAAGCAGAACTTAAGAAACTCCCAGATGTTGGTTTTATTAGACCAATTGATTATGCAGATTGGATATCCAAAATTGTACCTATCGGAAAACCAAATGGGGGAATCTGTATTTGTACTGACTTCAAAGATATAAATAAAGCATGTCCTAAAGATGACTTCCCCCTACCAAACATTGACATGATCGTGGACCTAACAGCAGAACATGTCATGCTTTCTCTCATGGATGGCTTTTCCGGGTACAATCAGATAAAGATCACACCAGAGGATCAACATAAGACTGCCTTCACATGTCCATGGGGAACATACTATTGGAATGTAATGCCTTTTGGTCTAAAGAATGCAAAGGGGACCTATCAAAGAGCCATGAAAACCATCTTTCATGAAATCATGCATACCATAATGGAGGATTATGTTGATGACTTACTAGCAAAGTCATTAACAAGAGAAAGTCATTTAGCAATATTAGAGAAAATCTTTGATAGACTAGAACAATATCATGTTTGACTCAACCCAAAGATATGTGTCTTTGGAGTAACCTCAGGGAAGCTTCTAGGATACATTGTCTCAAGCAAAGACATTGAGGTCGACCCAGCAAAGGCCAAAACAATCATGGACATCCCACCTTCAAAGAACATCAGTCAGCTAAGGATATTACAAGGGCGGCTTCAATCCATCCGAAGATTCATTGCACAACTAGCAAATAAGTGACATCCTTTTACACATCTGTTACACAAAAACATCCGCTTTCAATGGGATGTCAAATGCCAACAAGCATTCCAGATGCTTTAGGACTATCTCATGAATACACTATTGTTGATCCCGCCAGATCCAAGTAGACCTTTGTTGCTCTATATTTCAGCAGCAAATATGGCATTAGGAGTATTGTTGGCACAACACAATGCAGAAGGGAAAGAGTGTGTTGTTTACTACATCTCTCGCACACTAGTCGGCTATGAACTCAATTACACACCTATTGAGTGAGCTTGCCTAGCAGTAATCTTGGCGGCCACTAAACTGAGGCACTACCTGTTAACACATAAATTACAACTCATTGCAAATATCGATCCACTAAAGTACTTACTCAACAAAGCAGCATTGACAAGTCGCTTGGCCAAATGGGTGATGATTCTAAGTGAATTTTACATTGAGTATGTGGATCATAAGGCTATCAAGGGGCAATTTATTGCCGATCAGTTGGCTGATGCACCTCTCATAGGCGATCATCCTCTTATTTCCAATTTTCCAGATGAAGAGATATTCATGATCACAGCAGCACAACCATGGAAACTATACTTTGACGGTTCATATACTAGGCATGGCTCAAGGGTAGGCATTCTGTTTATCACACCTCAAGGTGACAACATCCCGAAGTCTTACAGGCTAACTTTTCCATGTACAAACAACATAGAAGAATATGAGGCCTTGATCACAAGACTTAGACTAGCCATACAATGGAAACTGAAAGAGCTACAGATATATGGCGACTCCCAACTGGTCATCCGACAAGTCACAGACGAATATCAAACCAAGGATGATAAACTCATGCCGTACAAGCAAATGGTGGACAGTTTAAAAGCATAATTTATGACTATCACCTTTGAGAAAATACCCAAAGATTAGAATCAAGTTGCTGACGCTATGGCTACCATTGCATCTCTCCTAGATCTTCCACAAAATTCCACACGTTATGAGTTCTTGGTAGAATAGCTTTGGATTCTCGCTTAGGATATCCCTGAATCCGAGATGATATGTTGCCTTATCGGTTCTGAATCCCCATGCTACAGTGAGTTCTACACCTACCTCCGCGATCACACACTTCCTCCTAACCAATCAAATAACCAATGTAAAAGCTTCATTCGCCAAACTGCTCCATATACCATCATTGTTGAAACCCTATACCAACACAATCTTGATGGTACTCTCCTTCGATGTATGGAACAAGATGAGATAACAAAGGCCTTGGAAGAGGTACATGAAGGAATTTGTGGGACTCACTCAAGTAGTCCTTCCTTAGCAAAGAAGATCATGCGCACTAGATACTATTGACCGTCCATGGAAAAAGACTCCTACTATTTTGTTCAAAAATGCAAGAAATGCCAAGTTCATGGAGACTTGATACATGCACCAGCACAGGAATTGCAACCAATCACAACACCATGGCCCTTTTGTCAATGGGGACTTGACCTTGTGGGTAAATTCATCCATCTTCATCCAACGAGCACAAATTCATTATTACCGCCACCGAATACTTCACAAAGTGGATCGAAGTTGTTCCACTTACCCAAGTCACCAGCAAGAAGATCGCCTCATTCATCCTTAATTACATCATCTGCCAGTATGGTGTACCCATGTCCATCTGTTAGGGTTCCCATAGATACTGAGAGGGGGGGGGGGTGAATCAGTATCTGACCGGTAATGAAATTTTCTTGAAACTGAATATGCAGAACATAAAGTAATAGTATACTGGTATGCAAGAATTAATGTAAATAACAGAATCAAAAACATCCACATGAAAAGATCACCATAACACAAGATGTTTAACGAGGAAACTCGACGTGGGAAAAACCTTAGTGGGATTTGTGACCCACAATATTCACTTACTAGCCAATAAGAGAATATTACTTACAATAGGGGCCTGCACATGCAGGAAGGCCAACTACCTAGAGCTCACTACTCAATAAGAAGTCACACTGACTTACAATGAGGATTTACACAAATCCAATATTTTGTACTGCTTTACAATAGCATCTTCAATGCCAGATTCAGTACCGGTTCTTGCTCTGTTCTTTACATATACCCTTGACCTACAATTCGCACATTAGGTCTGCCTTATAATTTATTTTATGCTTTCTATTCATATCCTACAAATGTCTACAATGATCTCTTTTATATACAAGAGTCATTTTACAATTTGCCAAGTCGGCTTACAATAATAAACAAAATATTACATATCAAAAATCTTGTCGGCCTCAGTGCCGGTATACATGTTCTTTTCTATGCCGGTGTACATCTTCTGTGCCGGTGTCGGTGTAGATTGATCTTGCTGATGTCGGTGCACTATCTTGTTTGAGTAATGCTTTGCTGGTATAATGTCTTGCCAGTGCCATAGGATTGCAAGGTTGCCATCAATGACAAAACCTTCAATCACACACAATGTCTCATTGGAGTGTCCATATGCCAACAATCTCCCCCTTTGGCATTGATGGCAACACTCATGAGAAATTTCAAAAGGATATCCAAAAATGTTACCAAAAATGTGAGAGCTCCCCCTGAGCATGTGATCCCTGTGTTTTGAATTTTCTCATCTACTACTCCCCCTTTGGCATCAATGACAAAGGTTAGTAGATTTTGTAGTTGTACCAATTCATAACCTCAACCTTGTAGTTGGGTAGTTATTATCTGAAGAATATCTCCCAAAATTAAGTTTATGCCATCCATAAACTTCTTGCTCTCCTTTATTGCTATCGCAGTTCTGTATACTATACCAGTGAGATGCTGCAAGTGCTCTACCGATGTTTTGCTACCCTATGTTAGTGCCTCTGAGATTTCCTTCCGCAAAGATGTTAAATAGTCCAATCTTGGACTTAGTTTAGATCTCAAGAATTTTGCCTTGTTTATTATTTTCTCTTTCTCTCTTTCTAATTTGAGCAATTCTTCCTCAAAATTTGTTATCTTTTCCTCAAAAACTGATAATGTATCAGGTGAGTTAACAAAATTATCAGCAGGTTTATTGATCTCTTCCTGTACCTTGCTCATCTTTTTGTCTACATCTATGGTCAAAAAGTTTATCTTACAGGTGTCTTTGTACAAAGTTTTGTACTCTTTCAATAAATTGCACAGTTCCGATAGAAGTGTGTCAAATTCCCTGTTACACTTCTTTATTCCTTCCTCAAAGAATTTTTGTTTCTCTTTTTCTACACTTTCCTTTACAGTTTCTACCTTTGTTTACTCAAAATTTCCAGAAATATATTTACAAAGTGTATCCAACTGGCCTAAAGAATCTTTGTTGGCTATATTACAATTGGGAGATATTGATTTCAAAACTGGAATTGAATCATCTATCGCTTTATAAGCTTGTGAGCTATAATCAGTTATTTTCTTGATAGATACGAGCAATACCTCTGTTACATTTGATGGTGACCCAACAAACTGAGTGCCGGTGGAAGTGACCATGCTAGTATTGACCTCTGGTAGGTCTGTTTGAGTCTCCATCTCTTTAAGCACTGGTTTTCCTGCATCATTTCTTACCGGTGGCATCTGTTCTAGAGCCTTTAGCTCTATTGGTTTCTCTGTTTGTGTTCCAGATTCCATCTTTTTCTCTGAATCTGCTGCTGGTTGCTCTTTGTTTCCTGTTGCCGGTTGCTCTTTGTTTTCTAATTTATCTGTTGTATCCTTATCTACCACTATGTTGATTTTTTGAGTATCAACATTCACAGTATATAGGACTTCAGGATGAGGATTATTATCCTCTGTGTCCATACTCTCAACTGCCGGTTGATCTTCTGCAGTTGTTGTTTTTACCGGTGGAGTATTTAAAGGAGGTGGGGGTAAGTTGTCTCTAATCTTGATACTTGGTGGTCCACCAACTTTACCTTTCCCTTTGTCCTTTTGATATACCAGAATGGGCTTCGGATTCCTATATTCTTCTTGTTTTTCTTTTTCAACAAAGAATGTATCCCAACCATCTTCTATTTCCTTTGAAACTTCAGTAACTCTACCTGCCATTAGTGATATTTGCCGGTGTGCAGTGGAAAAAACTGTCCGGTTGGCCTGAGCTATCAGATCATCAATTTCCTTAGGTGAGTTGATCAGGTATACTGCAAGTAATTTTTCTATTTTAATTTTCTTATCCAACTCAACTATTCCTTGCCTTCTGGCCTCAAGTCTTTTATATAATTCATCAGGAATTTCATTAAGGACTTGCATCAAAAACTTTTTATACATGTCCATGTGTAATATAACACTCTCCTCGACTTGTCCTTTCTCATCATCTAACAGGGTGTCATAGATTTTCCCTATGTTTTTCAATTTACCTTCCTCTGTGATCTCATTCAGTAATATGTCAAGAGGGGCCAAGTCAGTGTTTGTCTTCTTCTTCTTTTTGGGGGTCAGCTTTTTCTTAGATGTGGCTTTCTTGACCGGAGACCTCACAGCTTGTTGCTTCTGTCTTGTCCTTCTAGGTGAAGGAGTGGTTACCGGTGAGGGGTCTCTTTTCCTAACAACTCTTTTGAAAGTTGCTGGCATATCTCCTTCTGAGGAAGTATCTACCGGTGATAGATGAGTTTCAAGTTGTTGGGCTGCCAACTCTTCTTCTGTTATGCTGGTTTTCTTTAATACATCTTCCTTTATGGCTTTTACTTTTCTAGTTCCTTTTCTCACAAATGCCTCAGCCTTTTTCACTCTCTTTTTAGATTGAATTTGACTTTCGATGGTCTCAGCAATACCAAATACTTCTTCCTTTGGTTCATTGGGGGCTTCCAGAAGTGCTTTGGCATAAGTTTCCACTATGTGGTCATCTGTTTCATACCCCATCTCTGTTACCCAGACTGTCCTTGGGATGACTGCTTCCATCCAGATCTCATCCTTTTTTATTACAAAACATATATCATCCTTGTATTTGTTGACAATTTCTTCTAATAGTCTAATTCTTTTATTCATTCTGACTTTTAGTGCTTGAAATTACTCATTGATATTATTTTCTCTGTTTTCACCCATGTTGTTGAATAAGTCAGACAATTTTTTTCCTATCGGTATGTCGAATCCAAAATCCTTGTTGCCTATACCGGGAGCCTGTTTGGTTATATGTAGCATTAAGCATACAAGTAAGTTTCCAAATCTAAAGGTTCCTTTCTTATCCTTCTTGATTTTTGCTAAATTGTCAATTAACTCATCTTTTAACCATTCACAGATATCAATTTTCACATTGTCCTTAACCATGTCATAAGCACTGTTTATGCATAAACTGGAAACTGAGTTAAGCCTATTAGCATGAGTTGCTTTGTAACCTAGAATCATGCTAAAAAATCTAACATTTGTATGGATCACATCATTAACCCTCAATGATCTCTTGTCGGATGTTGCACCAGTTAATTTTGTTACCAAGTCATTGGAGACCTTCTTGGTTTTGTCGGGTCTGTTACCGGTGGAAGGTAACCCTATTACTGCTTTCACAGCTTCCTTTGTAATTTTATGCACTGAGTCAAGCCAAAAGAATGAACCATGTACCCTACTCAGAACTATCCTAACCACTTCCTTGGGAAATTCAGGAATGCAGAGGATTTCAGGGAATCCTAGGGTTTCAACAATTTTATGTTCAGGTTTCACATTCCCGGAGTTGTCACATATAACAAACTTATACATGTTTTTGATTTCTTCATCACCTAATTCCTCTATGTTGCAATGAATATACATTCTAGGGTCTTCTGCATAAACAACACCTTTTGGAATTTTTGAAAAAGCACCTGTGTTGTCATCTTTCTTAGCTACCTCGGGAACTAGCTGAAACACGGGCCTAGGTCATTTTATAACCTTGACTACTGTAGGGTTTGCTATGAATTCAGGTGCAGAGGAGGATGCCATGATGATAAATACCTTTTTCTGCCTTTGGATGGATTGATTGCTGAAGTGCTTTGCCTCTTTGCTCGGAATGCCTTAGCTCAAAAATCTTCACGCTCTCTGAAAGTTTGAATTCACGGTGAAATGAAATGGAGCCAAAAACCTTATTTTATAAAGTCTTTTCTGCTACCTACCACATTAATTGCTTGCTGGTAATGTATTAGCTCAACTTTATTTGCCAGTAATGAAAGATTTTCAACTTTTTTTTTAACCGAGGGAATAATAGCACATGTGTCATTTGATTGCCAAACCCTCAAGATAATTTTCTTCAATTTGATGAAGAACATCCTGCCGGTGGAGCATTGCTCTATCCTGCCGGTGAAGCATCATATTGTCCTACCGATGAAGCATTTGTTGGTTCTACCAATGGAGGAGTAACCCCAATATTTAGATCACCTTTTCTAATCCATTGCTTTGAAAATTATTGCTTAACCTCTTCAACCTTTTCTTTACCTTTCAAGCTAGTACTTCTGTTATCTACCGGTGTACCTTTACTTCTACAAAATTTAGCAATATGACCAATCTTGTTACAGGCATAACAAGTTACATTATTTTTCTGAATAGCTTTCCCATAACCTATGTCGGTTTGTGTTCTGCATTTATTTGATAAATGACCAAATCTTCCACAAACATAACATCTTACATTCATTCTGCAATTTTTAGAGTTATGACCAATTTTGTTGCATTTGGTGCATTGACCGGTGGGAGGATTGATGTTTTGATAATTCCTAGATCTACATTCATTCGCCCTATGACCATATTTATTATAGTTAAAGCATTTTCCATTGAATTTGTAAGTATTAGAAGGTCTTACCGGTTTGCTATGATCTTGGGTATTTGCAGTACCGGAGCTTTCTCCAACTTCAAATCCAATTCCAGAAGTGTCACCTTTGGGTTTTTGATTCTTCAATAAGGTACCAAGTTCTTTTGAGCTTTTCTTGAATTTTTCTTTGTGTTGATTTGTAGTTTCCAATTCCCTTTCCAAGATTTCTTTTTGTCTCATTAGTTCATTTGATTCATTCTGAGTATGCATCAGATCTGTCTTCAACATGTCATTTTCATAGCTAAGTCTTGTGTTCTTATTTGCTGCATCACTTAGTCTTCTGGTCAATTCTTCTTCATTCTTCTTTCTGTCCTCAATCTCTTTGCAAAATCTCATAGTCATATCCTACATTTCATTTTTTGTTGTCATGATCTCTTGTTTCAATTTTCTTATCATATCATTTAGTGATTCCTTTTCATCATTCTCATTTTGTAATTTTTCACAAAGTTCTCTTCTCTTGTTTCTTTAACAGTAAGATTTTCTTGAAGTGTCTGAATAATGTCCTGAGCTGCTTTTAAATCATCTTCTAATTTGATATTTTTCAACTTCTCTGCATCATAGTCAGTAAGAGCTCCTTCAAGTTGCTTCATCAGATTTTCCATCTTTACCGGTGTCAAGATCTTCCTCAAGTTGTTGGGCTTCTGAAAATAGAGGACCGGGCTTTGATACCAATTGTTAGGGTTCCCACAAATACTGAGAGGGGGGGGGGGGTGAATCAGTATCTGACCGGTAATGAAATTTTCTTGAAACTGAATATGCAAAACATAAAGTAAAAGTATACCGGTATGCAAGAATTAATGTAAATAACAGAATCAAAAACATCCACATGAAAAGAACACCATAACACAAGATGTTTAACGAGGAAACCCGGTGTGGGAAAAACCTCGGTGGGATTTGTGACCCACAATATTCACTTACTGGCCAATAAGAGAATATTACTTACAATAGGGGCCTACACATGCAGGAAGGCCAACTGCCTAGAGCTCACTGCTCAATAAGAAGTCACACTGACTTGCAATGAGGATTTACACAAATCCAATATTCTGTACTGCTTTACAATAGCATCTTCAATGCCAGATTCAGTACCGGTTCTTGCTTTGTTCTTTACATATACCCTTGACCTACAATTCACACATTAGGTCTGCCTTATAATTTATTTTATGCTTTCTATTCATATCCTACAAATGTCTACAATGATCTCTTTTATATACAAGAGTCATTTTACAATTTGCCAAGTCGGCTTACAATAATAAACAAAATATTACATATCAAAAATCCTGTCGGCCTCAATGCCAGTATACATGTTCTTTTCTGTGTCGGTGTACATCTTCTGTGTCGATGCCAGTGTAGATTGATCTTGCTGATGCCAATGCACTATCTTGTTTGAGTAATGCTTTGCCGGTATAATGTCTTGTCGGTGCCATAGGATTGCAAGGTTACCATCAATGTCAAAACCTTCAATCACACACAATGTCTCATTGCAGTGTCCATATGCCAACACCATCATCACTGATAATAGGCTTCCTTTCAAAAATCAGGATGTCCATGAACTTTGTGAGAAGTTTCACATCCAACACCGCTTTTCCACTCCCTATTACCCACAAGGAAATGGTTAGGCCGAAGCATCAAACAAAAACATATTAAGAATCCTCAAGAATACAATCAATGATGTCGACTGTGATTGGCACATTCAATTAAATCCAGCACTATGGGCATATCAAACTAGCATTTGAACCCCTACAGGCGCAACTCCCTACTCACTGGTCTATGACATAGAAGCCATCCTTTCTATTGAGGTTGAGATACTATCTCTACGGGTTTCCTTGTATAATCTGATAGATGACGAAGCATATCGAGTCTCCCGTCTTCAAGACTTGGAACTACTTGATGAAAGGCAACAAGCTGCATACAACCACCTCAAGGCCTATCAGTAGCGAATGAGAAAAATATATAATCATCGGGTTAGACCTCATGCATTTGAGGTAGGTGATCTTGTTCTTAGAGAGAATCCTCGTAACCAACCAAACTGAGAACATCAGGGAAAGTTTGAATCAAACTAGCTAGGTCCATATGTTATCACTGTTGTATTTGGGTCTGGGGCATATGAGTTGGATACTTTGGAAGGAGAACCACTAGCAGATCCGATCAACAACATGCACCTCAAATGGTTTCATACATAAGTTGTACACAGCATCAGGCTCCAATACATATCAGAAAGAACACCAAAAACATTTAGATAAATGTCCTGAAGAAAATACAAAAAAATCAAAAAAATCAAAAGAAAAATCATGCATTCAAATGGTGAACAACCACTCCGGTGGCACCTTGGGTAAGTACGATGGTGAAAACCTGGCAAACAAGCACCACTCATAAAGGCTATGTATCCATTATCTTTTAGACTTGTTGCGATCACATTCATTACATCCACTCACCCATCCAACAAACCATGGCTTGTTATTGATCTGCAATCAAGGATAGTACTTCATGCGTCTTGCATCCCACTTTTTTTCATATTCATGTCTAAACTGGGGGCAATGCCCTTAACCTATTGATGGAAGTGGATTCTGCATTACTTGTGATTCATTGAGTTCTTCATTCAAAACTGTCTCACAAAATCCAAAAACATTCAAAACTACCTCACAAATCAAAACTGTCTCACAAAATCCAAAAACATTCAAAACAACTCACAAAATCCAAAAACATCATAAAACATCAAAAATCGACCAAAAACATGGCAACACATAAATATCCGTTGTACATACGCATCGTAACAAACATCAAACAAACATTTTGAACTACTCAAGCAATGATCACTTTTCAAATCAACCAAACAATCAACATCAACACACAACTGTCTTAACAAGGATGCATCCTTCCTTACCAAAACAAAGACAAGATAACATTTTCTTTGGCAAGAAAATTCTGTTTAAGCTATCAAGTACTTGGTCAGATTGATAAAATTATTTATTTATATCAGGTTCCTATGCTACTCTGGGATATCCACAAGTGAATAGAGTAGTCGGGATGGTTCCTAATTATTGTTTTGTTTATCGTCTGCAAATTGTTCCAATGAAGTTCTGGGGCATGTACTAATGGTGTCTACGTGAGAAGTTCACTAGGCTACGTGATCATATGCAAAAATATAGTCATAGATCACTATGGCTTACTGACTACAGCGTATACCTCGACCATCTGCACAAGAACCAGAATGGAGGGTCCATATTCTTTATCTATGCTGCTTTCTTATAGGTACAATGCTCCAAACTTGGTTCCTACTGCCTCGTCCAATATTGATACTACCACTATTCAATGATAAAAAATAAAGCACTATAGATCGTCATTCCATCTCATCTATATATATTGCATTCCGTTGCATTTCACCCATCCATACATCCATATAGATGCATATCATGCATACATAGTCATAAGAATGCATACTCTATTTTACTCATCTTCTTCCATAGGACTCAGTCCTAGGTCCTCCATATCTTCTATCTAACACTAAATCCCCTCCTCACCCTCCCTATCTAGGTCATCATCATAAATTCCTTCATTGTATCCCATCAACCCAATCAAGCCATGTTCATCACCATCCATCTCTAAAAGGAGGGACTATGTTTCCCATCCTAAGTCATCCTATAATCAAGCCAATTACTCTGTCTACACAAGTACATCAACTCACACACACCTAGGCTATCAACATTTACTTTGATCAAGTATCTTTGGGTTTCAATATGTAATTGATTATGGAAAACCTAGACTACAACAGGCATTTATCACAATGACCTAGTCACAACAAGGCTGCTATGATTCACCACAACCATCCATCACAACGCAAACACTATCAATTGATCAACCAATCAAACACAATCCAAATGGATAATTACATCAATTGTTTAAGTCTCAGCGAGTATTTTGCTTCATATACCTTGAATTCATTGGACAATTACATCAATTGTCTAAGTCACCAACAGGTCACTTTGATTCACTTACTCAAACTTTATCTTGTTCAAGCAAATAACTGACATCAACTATCATGCTTTGACTCGACCGGGGCAATTAAACCAATTGCACCAAATTTTTCAACCAATTTAAATCAATTGTATAGCATCAATCAAAAGCACACACCACATTTGCACTATATCTCTTGCCTAACCTAAAGGTACTCACTGGCTTGTTGTTTCTCCGTTTCACTCTGATTTCTTCTATTCTTTCACCATTATTGCTAATTTCTTCTATTCTACCTCCCCTCCACTTATTCTCGTTCTTTTTCGAGAGATCGCCCGATTTTTCAAAAAAAATTGGCCCATCTCTCAAGGGGGCATACCATCCATTAAATTAACATTTATGGGGCATATTTCTTCACACCTATTTTTCTTTCTTTGAAATGACGCGATAAACTGCACCATCTCAAAGAGGGACAAATGTCATCACATAAATTTGTTAATTTTAATTAAATGAATATTTACTATTTATTTGATTAATAAATCCACTAGCCAACAATTAATTAAATTAACATTTAGTTAATTCATCTTCAAACATTCTCCTATTAATTAAATAAATTATTCAATTTATTTCAATTAATTCATTAAACCAAATTCACAATCAATTAAATGAATAAATCCTATTTATTTAATTTAACCCACTTTCCTCTTTTAAATAAATAAATAAAACATTTATTTAAATCATTTAATCCCCCCCACTTGCATTCTCCTACAAATGCAAGTTGCAACCACAAGTTGAAATAAATTTATTTTATTTTAATTTAAATCCTATTTTCCCTCACCCACCAAATCCACTTGCTATCCTAAATCGCCTTCTAGACCCTTCTAACCACTTTCTAATCATTCCTAATTAGCCTAATCCATTTCCTAAATATTGTCACATTCCTAAGCAACTTGAAGTCACTTCTCAAAGACTCCAAAGTCTTTGAAAAATAGTTAATGCTTCATGTGTTCAACAAGCTAACCCCTAAAGTCTTCCAAACCACTAATGGCTCTTACATGACCATTAATGGCTCTTACATAACCATTTATGGCTAAATCCACTTGCTCCCAAGGTTAGGGACTTTACCTCTAACTCAACCCTCATTTAACCCATGGGTCTCTTTAAGCATTTATTGCTTTGACCATGGTTATCCTCACTAACTCTTGTACAATAGTTTATCCATTGGATAAAGACATTATTTATTGGATAATGGATTTATTCATTCAACTCAACATTAACCTTACCTCCCAAGTTAACCTTCAAGTCATGTCAAGAATTTAATGCTTATTCCCTCCCCTCTCAACCAATCTCTTGTTGACATTTGTCATCCTGGGATTGGGTTGAAAGCCCTCACATGGATCACAAACCCATCAATCCTGACCCTTGTTGAGATTACTCAATCTCAATCATCCATTGCTCCATTTTACCTATAAATAGAGCTCACATTCCTCATTTTCAAATCCTCAGGAATCCTCAAGCATTCTCAAGCACATCTATAATTCTAAAAAAATTGTATGCATTTAACCTATAGTGAAATTTAGAGAGCATTTAGAATAAGCATTTACATTTACTCTTTTGGACTAAAATCAACACTAGATTAGATAATATCTCATTTTTAGCTTGTTCATGTTTTCATTTTCATGATCTTTTATTCACAATCTTGAACCTCCATAAGACATCCAAAAAATAGTGCAAAAGGCTATTGGGAGCTACACTCATTTGGGAACTTGGAGAGGAGAGGAAAAAGGGAGGAGCCACTATGAATGTTTTGGTCAACATTTGGAGGAGTTTAGTTTACCTATTTTGTCTTTGCATGCTTTCCATTTCTTATTTAGTATCTCTCTTGATATGCTTGATTAGGCTATTGTTTAAATTGTGATTTCTAACACTAACACCTGATTTTGTTGCTTGTTGTTTGTGTTCAACTTTACATTGTCCTAACAATCTCCTTTTTGCAAAGCATCATAGTGTACTCTGAAAAAATGGTAATCTAAAAAAGTTGTGATAATTGATACCAAGGGGAGAAATTCCTCATTGAACTATATATGAAAATGGAGTGTAGCTACAACATTTTTCCTACTTAGATATTAATGTTTAAAGGCAACATAAGTCAAGTCTTTAGAGAATGTCTTTCTCTGTTGGAAGATATAAAATACTTAATTCTAGTGGTATCCCAAATTTTCCAAATCAAATTCCCAATGCAATTAGAAACCATGTAACAAAATTCAATGGTAGTCGTTTTGAATCAACAACGAAACGTCTTTGGGTTTTTTGTGATCTAAATGGAGATTATTATATCAAAGAAGAGGATGTCATGATGAAGTTATTTGTGTAATTCTTTAGGGAAAATGCAAGGGATTAGAATTTGCTAGTGTTTTTAATTTCCTCATGGCGAGAATTTAAAGCCACATTCATGTATCAATTTGGTGAGATTTTTGATATGAATTCGAATGAATGAAGATAAATTGGTTCATATTGTTAATATGAGATTTGTGAAGGCTATGATGGACATTCCAAAATTATAAGGTTGAATGAGTCAATGTGCATTGTTTTGTATCTAGTTGTATTCGATGAAGAGATGAATTTTTTGTTAAGGGATAAAAATTTCACATCAATCCATCAAGCATTTGCTATGGCAAGAGATATTGATAACAATCTATTTTTTTTTCAATATTGAAATGTGTTACTCTTGCAAGTGTTAACAATTGTACAATTTTCACGTGAATGAATGACCTAGAACAAACAATGAAGATCATTGTTTAAACAAAAACAAGTCCACTACTATATTTTTATCACCTAGAAAGTATTCAAGTCATAAAAGACTTCCAAAAAAAGATGAAGAGAAAGAAATCATAACTTAACTAGAAGAATTTGAGGTAAAACTAGAAGTTGATTAAGACTATTGTACACAATCAAAGGGTCTGTTGTTCACCAAAAGTGATTAACCCAAGATCACCTGCAAATCAA
Organism: Cryptomeria japonica; assembly: GCF_030272615.1. Taxonomy (NCBI): domain Eukaryota; kingdom Viridiplantae; phylum Streptophyta; class Pinopsida; order Cupressales; family Cupressaceae; genus Cryptomeria; species Cryptomeria japonica. The sequence goes on along the minus strand of NC_081409.1, from coordinate 256,688,889 downwards.
TCTATGAGAAAGCCAATCTCAATGAATGAAACACTTCAGGGCTTGGACAACATAACATAAGATCCTAAATGATCCTCCTACACTTCAGGTTCTACTAGACCTAGGGGGGGACACCCTTTTGATGCATTGACTCAAACTCGTTTACTCACCATGACAACATCAATGAAGTAGATGAACCATTCCACAAACTCAACAAAATAGATAACACATACAGATTGGCTAGATCTTGTACAAATAATGGGTGAAACAAAGCTTGGGAAGGATAGAACACAAACCCCTAAACATGAAGGGAAATAGATTTATCTTTGATTTGTATAAATCTAAAACTATCCCCAAATCTGCAAGACCAGCACCTTGTTCATTGGGCAACAGAGTCACACAAAGAATTGCAAAAGTGTATCCTAGTCACAAATTGGTTTTCCTTAAACAATATTCTTGCATTAACACCTTATACTAATGCATTACTCAATTCCATTCACAGAACTATCAGATCTGGGACACATTCCATTATTCATGACTGATTACAGAGTTTAAAACCTTCATTGAAGGATACCTATAGACAATCACACAATCTCCTTGAAATTGACAAATTTCATCCTCCTTAAGGATTCAATTCATAATAATGAAAATACATACACAGAGACAATACTGTGGGAAATTGACTCATGCCTGACACAAGTAAGATTTGCAACTAGAAAACATCTCCAAGACTGCAATGTAATCTCTGTACCCTGAAACAAAACAAAGAATTTTACAAATTTGGGTCAAGAAGTTCAGAGCTGGAAGCCATGAAAACTAGAGCACTTCCTCCTAAATTCTGGAACCATTACAATGAGAAGAAAATTAGAATAAGAAGGAGAGGGAAAAAAATTAGGTCTACAACCGAAATTGCCAAGTGTCTCTTTTCCAACTGAATTTTAATCCCTTCCTCCTTCACGTGGAAAATTCTCTCGAAATATCCCATATTTGTTAAAACAAACTTCATAACCGAATTCCTCATCTCGAGAGTTTTTTGGTGATATATGATACTTTCTATTTTGGGAAAAAATGGACCTCTACGCAAATTAATCATTTTTATGCCTCCATCATTTAAATATTTCATTTTTCTTATATAGTTGAAACTATACATTTAAATTTGATTTTTCATCCATTTTTTGCCCTGACATCCTACCACGTGGCAACCTCTGATTTGTTGATAGGGTCCACTGGGCACCACCTCGGATGACACCTCATCAATCCACCACCTCACTGCCACATGTACGCCACTCGTCTGCTTGCTTGTTAGCCACCTCATCGCCACCCCAGCGACACCTCAGCGGGACCCGCGAGCTGGATCTCCACTTGGACCTGCCACTTGTCTTTTGCCATTTTACAATTTCTTAACCAGTGTGCATCTTCGGGCTCCGAAATCATGCCATCCTGAGCTTTTCGCTGTTTCCTGAACCTTAACCGGCGAGCATCTTTGGCTTGCGAATCCACGCGTACCGTCGATCTCCTGCAACTTGCTCACTAGTTAAGTCATCCATTCTCTACAAAACTCACTTGACTCGGGATCTGTGTCTACATGGGCTCCACCTGGTCACCACTTGTCGGCCTCCTTGGTCACCTTGGTAAGCGTGCCCGCATGCATGGGGTCCACCTTGGGCCCATCAACACCTTGCATCAAAAACCTCAAGCTTTCAACACTAAACTAGTGTGGGGTTTTAGTTATGAATATCAAAAGTTTCCCTTGCCTAACCAATGTGGAACTAAAATCTTTTGCCTGACAACACATTTTCTGAACTTTTCCTGGGTTTTTCATGGCTGCCAATGCATTTGTTTAAAAATTTTGAATGCCTCCTTTGCCTTATGAGCCATGCAGAGGGAAGAGAACCATACACAGTTTGCTTGAAAGTTTACAGAGCCTTTATTAGCATACTTTAACGCCTCTTTTCCTATAACCATGAAAGGATGTTAGCTCTGCAACTACCATTTGCCTTTGCTGAAAGGTTTATTTCAAAATCCTTTTCAAAAACCACGTGCCTGGAGGAGGGAGACTTTGTTAAACTACATTTGTTGAAGGGTTTCTATGTTGCCCCCTACCACCATGCCACATAGGGGAGGGAAGATGCTGGCAAGGGAGCTCTATAAAACTCCTACAACATACCACGTGAAGCTTATGCCAATTTTCCCTTGCTGCAAGTTTCATGTGGCCTCCAAACAACCTCTACGCAGGGAATGATACTACTATGGTCAAATGCTGCTCTCCAAAACTCCACGCTAAAGGGTCAAACTGTTGTTTGCATCGGCAAAAATATTTCAAGTTGCCTCTCCTCCACCATACCACGCAGAGGATCAATTGCTTGGAGTTTAATGCTTTATGAATTGTATTTGCAGAATGGGGGGTTTATCTCCTGGTATTACACCTACCAATTGTCATTTGCTTGAAGTTTCTAAAATCCTCCATAATCTCCATGATTGTTGAAGAATTCATTTGCTACTCACTGCATTTGTCTTAAAAGTTCTAAGTGCTGAAAAACCACGCAGAGGGAGGGGAAGGGTGCTGGCTGGCAAATTGCATTTGGCTGAAAGTTTCAACAGCTAGAAAAAGTTGTGGAGGCTGGGCAATACATTTGCCAACTACATTTGATTAAATTTTAAAACCTTTTCACATGCCACGCTGCCACTCCATACACATAGCAGGGATAATTTTGGCATTTTCATATGCCTCTGGCATTAGCTTGGAAGTTTGTAAATGCCCACTCCAGCTCACAACAGGGAGGACTGGAAAAGTCATGGAGTATGGACATACACCTGTAGATTACATTTGATTTGGAGTTTTCATTGTGCTGCTCACACGCGGGAGGATTTGCTGGCAATTGAAATTTGCTATCACATTTGCTTTGTTTTGAAGCTGCTCACACATGGAGGGAGGATTCTCATTGAACTCTAGCAAATGGATCCATTAATGATGGTGTGACAACAACTGTGTATGCTTCATCTCCACAGTGCTGTAGTCATGAAGGTGTGTATTGTTCTTGATAAGATAATATGAATGCCTTTGACAGCCTTTATGATTGATATGCATGCCAATGCAATGCAAAAGAACTATAGACTCCATCAATTAAATATCACTCATTTAAATGTTCTAAAATTCTCCCAGTAAACAAAGTGGGTCCGACTAAAAAAAAAAATTTTAAAAATTGTTTTCATGCAACTGACCTTCGTAATGCTTCAGGAACCTTAAACACACCTTTGGAATCGATCGGCACCATTTTCGGATCATTAAATTGAGTTTTGCAATTTTCAGGCCCCTGTGCCACATTTTCGCATTTAATCACGAAGACATAATTTTCAAACACCTTTCTGGACCTTGCCATTTGGCAGGCATGTACTCTGATATACAAGCATGAACTCTACCAAACGGTTTCTCAAGATGACTCTCGAGTGAAGAGATATTAATTGTCGAAAATGACCAACTGACTTTGTCGGCATTGCAGACCTGATGAAGTCAATGTGTAGGCAACTCATGATGTCTTTCTTAAAAATATCAAACGATCTCCGTAGACCCTCAAATCTGAGACATAGGTACCTTGAAGTACATATCAAATCTTTGAATGCTCAGTTTGACCAAAAGGATGACTGGGTGCAAATGGTGCGCTCATGAAAATGGCTACTTTAACTGATACTGCAATGAAAGTACAAATCACTAAAAAAGATGGCTCGAGGAACCCTTTTGAAAACCAATCAAACGGATTGGTAGGAGCTTGAAACTGGAAACATGGCTTGTAATTTATACCAACAACAGCCCAGAACAAACATTCTGACATGACATTCACTGAGGCATCTCTTACACTTATGCAAAACAGGGCTCGGACTAGGTGCTGAAACAAGGACTTGTCAAACAACACCAACTGCAAACGGATTGAGCTTTGAAAACTGAGCAAATGGACTCATAAAGACTTAAAAATTTGCATGCTGACTCACATTTATTCATATAATTGAATCCATTCTAATTTTACCATGACGATCAATGGGGGCAAAAGATATAAACACTCAAAGTAGGCTACTTGGTAAAATCTACATTTGTGCCTAAAATGCACTTTCAGCTCACCCCTTGAAATGGGTACCTGATAAACTGATCCAAACTGAATTCTAAAAGTTCCACATCACTTTATTAGCTAAATGAAAGGTGTAGGACACAATTCCCAAGCCTTACCCTTTGAAAATCAACTGGCTTCATTTTACCCTCTCTCTAACTAGGCCACCTGAATGAGATTAGGTGCCTTTCTGGAAATGAAATAGCAAATTTTGAAATGGGGCTCAAAACTTGACTCAAATTAATGAGTCCCAACAGGGTCATGAATAGAGAATCTGAAAAAGAAATGAAGGTTGATCATGTTTCCTTTCTCAAGGCACTATATAATGTTAAGTAGGATAGAGTGGAATTGTCCTTATAATTTCACACAAGTTATATTGATTATTTGTTTGAAACCCTTGCAAGGCACATACTTAAAGAGGTAGCATGCATTGAATTATTTTGTGGCTTTTACAAATCAGGTTCGAGTGTAATACCAAAAGAGTTGAATAAAGTGGGAAGAAGGGAAAGTGAAGATGCAAGTTTCATATGATGGAATGGAGTGGATAATAAATTTGTGATTGGAATGCATATTGGAGAGAGTTACAAGGAACATAGTCTAGGTGCAAGGTGCAAAGAAGAAGCCAAAATGTGCAAGGATCTTCTTGATAGAAATTCCATATGTTAGGAAAAGGAGGTCATGTATGCAAACACTCAATTTAAAGCGACTTAGAAATATGATTTCATACATGATGAGCTTCCTTTTGCATGTATTGTGATGATAATGGATCTAATTATATCTTTGTTGGTTCTAATCTCACTTATGAATGTTGTTTTGGGAGCTCTACTTCATATTAAGAACATATTGATATGAATGTTGAGATGGATATATGTTTTCTTGAGTATAAAGTTTTTTTGTTTTTGTTTTTTCATTAGTGACTTTTTAGAGAAGAGTATAAAAATGTTGCTTGTTGATGGTGTAAATGATGATGATTGGAAATTTTGAGTCTAGGTTCTTGCACTAAAGGTAGTTGCAGGAAGGAAGAACATCAAGCACAATATCTTTTATTATGAGCCTTTGAATCCGCCAAGCAATATAATTCCTAATCCTTATTCCTGTGGGGATAATCCTTTCCTTGAAGGTGACTCAAAGTTTTGTTGACTTGAAGAGGATCAAATCAAGGAGTAATTATATTTGAGGAATGGAAATCAAATGCCTAACTACCAAATGATTTTGCTCGCATATTCCATGTCCCTAACTTTTATTTGTTCTATTCCTCTGGTTTGGAGTTGAGGTGTGATCCATATGAATTGGACCAAGTATGTTTCAAGTTGCATGAACTTGTGATAATGCATGGTTACAACATTGTAAGGGTGAGGCATTGCATTGAGGATGAGGGTGTTACCTACACTAGTTAATAGGTCCCCGTATGATTATGAATAGAGATATGTAGCATGGGAAGATGATGGATGACATGGGTACACATGTGGATGTAATAAATTTTAGCAAAGAAAATATTAAATGTATCAATCGTTTGTTATGATGAAATAGATAAGAGGAGAAATTTTGAGATGGAGAATGAGAGTTGTCTCCCTAGGTGGAAAGAATGTAATTGTCGAGGTTAGAACCCTAAGAGTATGTTCAAATATTTAGAATGTGTTTAAATTAGTTCTATCCCAAATTCTCTAGACAAATAAGGATATGGTTGTTGGCATGACCATATGTAATTAATAAATGGAGTAAAGATTATGTATGCTACCTTAGGAGCTCCAATTGGTGCTTTGTGAAGTCATCGGTTCATGCATAATAGATTCACATTGCCCCTTGTAAGTAATGGTTTTTCTTTGTGAATTTTTCTTGTTGTGTTGTTTGTGTTTTGTCTTTGTACAATCTTGGCATTTGATGGTCAAGTTGAAGTGTAATTAATCACAATATTATTTATGTCCCCTTTTGATCTACCTCTTGGATATTTGAATTCTTCTTGTCCTTGCAAGAGGCACACATCCCTAACCAATGTCATCATTGAGGATCAAATTTGTAGTTACTTGTTTTATACTTTAGCTAAAATTTTCAAAGACCTTCCAATTCCCTTCTACTCAAATATGCCAATAAACACAAATGGTGCTAAGTTAAAAAGAAATTTTGATAATGAAATTATATGATTTGGTTTTGGACCAACACTAAGCTCAAACAACAAATTTTGGTCATCAAGAGGTTCTTGGAAAAGAACTTAATTATTTGTCTCTATATCTTTTCTTAAAAACAATTGAGGAATAGATGGAAGGATTGTTTCTTCACTGTTTTTATAGATACAACACATGTTTAGTCCATTCACATCTCATTTTTGAACAAGTTCATTGGTAGAAATTCCTATGTATAACATGGCACAAGATAAAAATAGGGAGGATTTATATATTCCATAATATACTTCATTCATTATCTACATTTTGAGAGCCATTTTAGAACTCCTAGTAGTATCAATCTATTGTGCATTCACATTTTTGTGGCTTTCCATGTACACTATCATATCCTTCACTTCAAAGAGGTGAATTTTTTATTTAGCTAGGGAAGAGGGATTGGTGTCATGCGTGCAATAAATAGTTGAATTGTGAGTACTTGTGAGAACAAATTTGGGCAAGTTACTCATTACTTTACTTGTCAGAAATTTTCATAAAAACACAATAAATTTTCTTAAGTAAACTAGCAAAAAGTCATGAATCCAAGTTAAAAAATGTCCCAAAAAAGCATTAAAACATTTCATTTTTTTACAATCTCTTATTCCATCTCTCCCATTGCATAATTTTTTTTTATGGATAAGCAACAAACTATGGTGTCAAACCCTTTACAACAAAGCCCCAAGGGAGAGATAAACATGCTCTAAATAGGACACTTACAACACGTGCATAACTACAAACAATCCACACCAAACATGAGTTAGCCTATCAACCACAACTCGAGATTGAGTTTGTGAAGAGAAAGAGGGAATACCTTTCCTCTACCTACTAACAACAGTTCAAGCAATATTGTCATCCAACCCATTACAAGGGGAAGCAAAAGGTGAGACCACCATGGAGAGTTGTTAGCACCTAAAGAGGGGGAAGGGTGATGATGAAGTGAAAGGTGGTCATTTGCTACAAGAGGCCAATGTGAAGTAGTAGCATCAAGAAAAACAAGGTGCAAGCAGGAAGTAGTAGGTTCTCCAACAAGTTCCACAAGGTACAATAATGTCACATCAACTAGAGACTAATCATCATCCTGAGAGGAGTCATCAAAAGTAGAAGTAGTAGCTTAGACAGTAAAATGATCACCATAAGCATTCTTCCACCAAGTAGTCGCACCTTTACAACACAATAGTGAATAATTCGAAACCAAATTCCTAGTTGAGAAGCAACAACGAAACCGAAAAAGAAGGCCTTTGTAATCAAGTGATTGAATCTAAGGCCCAACCCCAGCCATAAAAACTACATCTCAATGAAGAGACTAGGACATGGCAATATCCACCAAATACGAGCAAAAGTAGAGTGCCTCATGAATTAAGTGGAATCATCAACCTTTAAGAAGTGGCCAATAGAGTTGCCCATTACATAATGTTAATAACATTATTGCATTTGGAATTGATTTTAAGTGAACTTGGATTCATTTTTTGTAGCATTTACAAGGTAAATGTGACATTGAAATGTAACAAATTAAGAGTCTAAGCTGAATTTTGAATCTATTGTAAAATATCTAATTAGCCCAGCCACTAGCCTAAAATCTACAAAATCATTCAACAATAGCAAAGGAGGTATAAACCAAATGTGCAAACAAATAAAATAAATCAAATATACCTTCACACACATGATAATCTTGACTCCATTGTCCTCCTATCCTTCAAGATCTTGTGAATATTATGTATTTTCTCTCAGTGTTAAGCACTAGCACAAGATGACATAAACAAATGGAGAATGGTTGATTAGTGATGTAAGATATGATGAAATGATAATGAAAGCAATAATAATGAAATCTCTAGAGATATTTTGACATAATAGATGTAGACTCAAGTTGTGGATGATGAAATAAGAGAGAAAAGCCTCTTTTATAAGGATTCTAAGAGAATCAAGGGCTTAGATCAAGCGGTTAAAGAGAAATGGCCATGATTAAGAGGTTAGAAGAGAATCAATAGGATTAAGAGGTGAAAATGAAATGGAGGGATGAGATTAAGATGTGGAAGAGAGTGAATGAGATTAAGAGGTTAATTTGAATGAAAGGCTAAGATTAAGAGGTGGGTTGATTTTTTAATTCAATGAATGTGGTCATTTCAAAAGGAAAAAAAGTGAATGAAGAGGAAAAGGACACTCATCACATGACTATGAGTTTAGATTATGATCCATGTGAACAAGTTGTAGAGCTAGGATTAAAAAGAAGAGGATAATATATTAATTGATTAAATAAATGTATTTATTTAATTAATGGAGCGAAAGGTGGGGTTAGAAAATTGAATAAATAGTAAATATTTATTTTAATCAAAAAAGAAAAGGCTAATAAATTAATTAAATAAATTAGAATATTTATTTAATTAATAGAAGAAAAATCTAACAAATTAATTAAATAAATAAATATATTTATTTAATTAAAGATAATTTTAGATGTCTACATTAACAATATCCTTCTTGTGCTTGTTATATTATTTTTTGTTTTCTTTTCTCATCTAGGGTTTCATTGACTTCTTTTAACTTAAATTGGTTATCTATTATTACTACTTATCTTTCTATTAGGGTTTACATTTTTTTAAATTTGTTTTTTAATTTTGACTGGGGAATTGAGATATGACGTCTACAAAACAAAGACCCTATTTTGAAGCATGTAAACCTAAAAGGAGAAATATAACAACTAGTGTCATTATTGTTGAAACAAGATTGAAGGCATCAACTACTTCAAATAGCATCTTGTAGAAATTGCTAGAAAAGATGTTCCATTTCTAGCCAAAGAGAATGTGATGTTATATGAGAGATTTTGGCCCTCATTTCTTCATATGTGAAGAGTTGGCAAATAGGTAGTAGATTTGATTATGTAGCAACTACTAACAATTACGATGCATGAGATTTAATATATGTTGGCCATTATGATGTTTTGAATCTTGAATCCACAATATTTAAGACTTGTGATCATAGGACTAAATTGTTCAACTTGACACTAATTGGTAATACTAATAGCAATGAGTTTATGAAGTATAATGAAATTATGAATGGAATAACACTACTCGTACTTATCAATTATCATTTTAGAGTTTTCTACAATCAATCTTATGATTTATTATGCATGTTTTTAAAGACAATTTTATAAATGCATTGCCATGTCTCTTTCTCTAACATAAAATTAATGAAAACTCTTTCTTATAAGATAATGGGGTGGTAATAAAGGAAATGATTAAATAATTAAATTTAAGTTGTCCAAAAATAATTTAATATTGTATTTTAGAAAAATATGACTTATATTTAATTATTTAATAAAAACTGTTAAATTGAGTTTTAATGTCGCTAGACCCAAGATCTCAAAAGTGACTAATTAAAAAAGGCACTTGGACATATTATAAATTTAAAGAAAAAATAAAATAAAATAACATAAAATATTATTTTCTTTTGAAAATTTGTAAAATGGGAGTTAGGTACAAAGAAGAGACTCTTGCTCGTTTTATAAATTTCATTTTCCAGAGAATGGATGTGAGCTCTTTGTCTATTGTTCAAGGATGAAAACTATTTAATTGAATGGTTTTAGGGATGAAAGTATCCTATCCATTAGATTAATTCTACACATGTATTATCATTGTGCTATAATTGTTGAAGACTTCCATATTTTAATTGATTAATTTTAGTATAAGTTTCCAAAGACTTTATAGTTAAAGTGATATAAATTTTGTTGTTGATTTATTTTTAGGGTGTTTAATATCGTATGCAAGTCCATGCAATTTGTGAGGAAAAAAGTTGCATTTACACAACTTTAAATCCTGTAGGGGGTAAGGTATGAACACCTCGTTTGTAGCACAGTTAGGTGTTTCCTGCATAGAGTATGAGGCAATCTCATTTATTTTTTAAAGTCATTTGTAGACTAAAAACTAGATCATCTAATATCGTCAACTATAAAAGGATCCATTTCCATTACCACAATTCTAAAGCTAGGTCATACACCTTTTGTCATGTCATACATGTTGAGAAAGGCATAAATATTTCTCTACATGGTCATCCTCCTAATCCCTATCATTTATCCTATTCAGTCAAGCCTAATCATGATCATCATTTCTTTCAATTTTAAATTCCTCTACTCATTCTCTCTCCCCTTGTCACTTCCTCCTAATATATCCTCTTGTCCTCTTAATCCTCCATTATCCCATCTAATCACCCTCGCTATTCATTTGCACATTCCTAATCATCATGATTAGGAGGTGCTCAAATTCTTGCCATAAATGGCTTTACCATCTCACCTCCCAACCTTAAATACCACCCACTTTTGTCTATCCAAGGAATTTAGAATTCCTTGAGTCTCCCCATGCCCTCTCTTCCCAAGGAATTTTTAATTCATTTTATCCTTTACTCTTACAATGCTCATCCTTTTCTAGGAATTTTTAATTCCCTTTGTCCTCTCCTAAGGAATTTTAAATTCACGTCTCCTCTCCCAAGGTACTTGAGGATCTCTTCCCCATGTACTTGAGAACTATGGAGACAAGAAATTCCTTTATGTTAAAATCTCTTGGATCTCCCACTTGTCCTTTCAAATCCACCTCATCTTCTTTCATTCCTATCCCTCCATCTCCTTTCAATATTTACCGTTTCTTCTAGGCCCCTCAAATTTATAAATTGGAGTCTCCTCCCTTCATGATGATATCCATCTTATGCACATTGTTATGTTGTCCATTTGAGCTCATGAAATCCATCCATCATACCCCCATTATGCCTGAATTTATCCACATTTTATCCATTCAATCCCTCAATCATCCTCACTTTGTTGTGTATGGAGAGAAATCCACATCCCTCAACATTAAGGAGAAAATAAAGTGGAGACAAGGGCACAATTCCACTTCTAGCTCAATTAGAGGAGGTGAGCAGAGAGGTATAAAGAGGTTATTTGTTTGTTTTGAATGCTTTTATTTTCTTCTATGTTTTAATTTGTGCAATTAACCTTCTTTCCCATTTTTCTCCACTTCATTTTGGCATGCCCGATGGGACCCCAAGTCCCTTAATTTAATGAATTTTTTAGTGTTTTTGTGAAGGTTAGCATTGGTAGTGCATCAACATCTAGGCTTGCAAATCGGCGTCTCTGCCATGAATTTTCTACTAATTTTCTATTTTTTGCATGTTCAATAGATTGGATTCTACATTTGCAGAATGCCATCTTCACCTTGGAAACAACATCTCCAAGGTTTTGAAACTTCTTCTCCATGCTAATAAATTTCTATGCAAGGTTTTTGTGTTTTTCAACAAACTAGATATTTTAATAGCTTTCTAAAAGTCTAAAAATCTGTAAAATATAAAATTAAAAATAAAATAAAAAAGAAGTTGTAATTAATTGTTTAACACCTTTTAAGTTAGTATTCGCAAAAGCTCAATTTCTGTTTTTTGTTTTATTTTGAATTTCTAGTTTTTATCAGCTAACTATTTTCTGCATCGACCTAAAATGGCGTCTGCACTTATGCATCAACATCTCTATTTTGGCATTTGCGTAGATGGAGAAGTGTCTCTACCCCAGTTTAATTTTTGTAAATTTTTGCTAATCATTTAGTTTTCATAGCTTGTTTCCTAATTGTCCAAGATTACTTATCACAAACTACTAACTATTTTGTTGCAGGTGCACTTGTCTAAGATAATCTTTTTCCACTAAGTGTATGGTTAGGTTTTATTATTTTTTCATTAGTAATTAGATAACATCTTGTTTGTCATGTCTGTGTGGGATAATAATTGTATATTATCTCCCCTTGTGAAAGCTTGGATGATAAAAAAGATAGACTTATCCCTGTTTTTATCATAGATTAGAACCCAAAACACTTGGGGATAATCTTCCCTCTTCGGCGAGTGAGAATAAAACTTAGTGTTTCTTTAAAGGGCCTGCCTCCCAAAGCATTTGTGCAAGTGAGATGGAACAATCCAAGTGGTACTTAATCTTGTCCTCTATATAAATGAGGCTGAGACAAAATTCATAGCCCACTTCTATTAGCTTTTATCATTCTTGTCAATCTGAAATGACTTCACGCTCAAAGTACGGTTGCCTTTGTGCATGCAGGGTGTTGGCATTCCCTGGATTCTAAATAGACACCTTTTGTTGTAGAGGCCAAAATGTTAGACATCTCAAATAACCAAAGGACAACTGAGAGGGGGGGGGGGGTGAATCAGTTTTCACTGGATTATAGAACTTTAAGCGTTCAAATCCTTATTACCAGAGCACACAAACTCAATACTATGCATAAACCAAATAACGAAATGAGAGATATAGCAATTAAACATAAGCATAAATCATAGAATAGTTATCATCCATCCATAACACATGACACCAATATTTGTACATGGAAAACTCGGTAAAGGGAAAAAACACAGTGGGAAGCCTACCCACAGTCAGATAATACTTCTGCAGTAAGTATGTGATTACAATATGAGGGGCCTGCACATGCAGGAAGGCCAACAACCTAGAATGCACTGCTCATCACAAAAAGGAGCCTCACTAACTATAAAAAAATCGGACTACAATCCGGAAAGAAGAGTGAATTGCAAAGATAGCATCTTCTATGTCTGAGTACAGTTCTGGTTAAGCTCAATACTAGAGGCCTTAAACCTCTCTTACAAACCCAATTCAATCACCTATGATCGACCAAACCTTCTACATATAATTACAACATTATTCGCACATAGATAAACCTATAACCCACATACTATGATTTACAAAGAGATCTTACATCATATTTATACCAACCCGGGACATAAATAATTAAGTCAACCACCTAAAAGATAATACAATAAGTTTATAATATAAAACCGCAACCCAATGATCAACCAAGTTGGCTTAGGCCAAAAACAATGTAAACCAATCATTAAATCTTGTCGATAACACATCATCAACATCCTCCAGCACGTTATAGAAACCGGTCCATAACCTAGACAACACCAGACCCAAAATAGGTCGCCATAACCCAAATCTAACACCACTGATGAACTAGAACATGAACATGATAACCATCAGCATCCTAAGAACTAGCTAGAAGCTACACTAACACCACTCATCATGTGCAACAAAAGATCTTCAACAAAGCTCTATCAGTAAAACCCTTACCAGTGACCAAAAGGCTTACTAGAATAAATGATATCTCCTGAGTCATCAAATCTTGAACCAACTGATCATGATACACATTTGAATAGCATGACTGACAGATCCAAACCAATTCCCCAAACCAAAGCATACTGGATCAATATCATAATCAACCACTCTACTGGAACCAACTAGAAACCGATAAACAACCAAAACAATTGGTGTTGCCATCAATGATAAAACATCAATGCAACACATAATCAATTCCTCCAAATTGCCAACACAAAATCCCTTTTCTTGATGGTGCAGGAGGTCGAACCTCTAAAGCTGCCCCACACGTACTATTCATTTTTGAGACAAATTTCCCTTGGTTTATAAAGTCTCTGGATCTTCAAGGTATGAGGTTTTGGTGTGCCCAAGAAGTGTGTGTCATGTAAGGGGGAGCTAGTGTCACCAAATCTCTCTTTGTCCACTATGTCTAAGTCTATGGAGTAATCCAAGTGGGCACTCAGCAAGTAGTATCCTCTTTCAAGCCTAAGCAATGCTTGCTTAAGAGTGTCTTCAAATGTGCATACCATTGATTTTCAAATCAGGCTAATCTAGGCCCTCCATCTCACACTTGTTTCAAGTGTCCCATCGGCCAATGTGTATTCATGTTTGATATCTCTTGCCAAGAAGACAATTCTTGGATTCCAAATTTGACCAAAAATTTGCCAAACCCCTATCAAAATTGTCCTTTGGCGTTTGTTTCTTTGAATCATCGTCTCCACCCATAAAACTTTGTCTCCACTTTTCTACAAAACCTCGTCTGGATCTATGCACCAATGTCTCTACCTCAGTTTTAGCATTTTTTCTTAAGTCAAATTTGTAATTAGACCTTGTCCAAGAATCCATGTACCATACCCAAAGGTCCCTTAAGCACCCCAAGATGCCAATCTATCACCAAGTCAAGAAAAATAAGCCAAGTCTCAAGGAAATCCTCAAGTGAAGAAGCTTCTTGTATAAGAACCACAAGCTCTTGTTGAAACATTGGGTCTTTTTGCACCATTGTCACGATTACCTTCACAGTTTCAACAATGAATTTAACCAAGAACCCTTAAGAACACGTTCTTTTGAGCAAAGGTCAACCTTGTCCCAACAAATCAATAGGAGTGATCACATCTCATTGTCTCTCCTTCCTCAACCAAATATTATATACTAAATGTCTTCCTCGTCTTGGGTAACTGCCACCTTTTCCTTTCTGTCATATAATCAATCCATTATTCATAATCATTTTCTTTACATCTGTGAGGACTTAGTGCACCAAATCTAATCTATCCTTTGATCCAAATCTCATTCATCAATCATTAATCCTAAACCAAGGCCAACACTTTTCAAAGTCTAATTTAGATCTTTATCCTTCGTTGATCCCTAATTGGTGTGGTTCTTGAGAAACTATCTATCTCAAGTACCTTGCTTAATTAGTCCTAATAATTTGGGTTGATCTAAATCCTCATCCTTGCCTAATCCTTCCTAAGAACTTATCTTAGCCTAAGTAGGAGAGGAATTATTCCAAATCAAATCTTAATCCAAAGATATAGATTTAGCCTAGCTTGGTTGTTACCTTGCTCTTGGCCCACATCATTAATCCCTACACCTCACCTAATACTAACCTAAGGACCAAGGTGTCATCTGAATCCAAAACAACCTTGTTCTAATCCAAGGACCAGACTTTTATCCAATCCAATCCAATCCAGTCATATCCAAATCAATATTAAGTCTTTCATTTATCAAATCCAAGGTTACTAAGTCCTCGTCCTTATTTTCTCATCCCACATTCACTCATCATCTCTGAACTATCTGCATCTATCCAATCTCAACCCATTTCCTATCCTTACCATTTCCAGGTTACCCTTATATAGTCTACATGCGTGCGCAAAATCAAAAGATGGCCGCTCAACGCAATGAGTTGCCCGATCTTAAAGTATATGTTGATCATGGCAATCAAACAGAGGAAGAATATGTTGACCAACCCAAGCATTCCCTACACTTGCGAACCTTTGTGGATGACCCCTATAACACTAAAAATGATAGAAAAACTCATCAAGGTGGATCCTAGTTTTTTCCTAATTGAGCTTATAAAGAAAGGGGCTCGATTGCCTTCAAACTTTGATAGGTCTATCCTTGACACACCTATGAAACATGATTTCACTAACCGGCCTCTCCTTAATCCCATTCTCAATCCACAACCTACTACTTCTGCACATACTAGCACTTCACATCCCACTTCCTGACCAACTAGAGCATTTGCACCTCCTCATAATTCCACCAACTGCATGAAAGCTTTCTTGCCACCCATTAGTGTAGTTGTTGCCTCGTGTCTTCTAATCACCTCCCAAGTTACCATCTCTTCCTATCAATATATTGGTGGTGGAATTCCAACTGTGTAAACCTACATCCCAACATCTAACTCAGGTCACCAAATCCCTAATGTTCAAAATAAACCACCTAATCTTATAAGGGAAATTTAGGACATGAAGGACCTAATAAATTACCTAAAGGATGGAACCCGCAAGAAATCACATACCTTTTAGGAAATCTATCCCTATCCTTATGATCCATCAATCTCAGTGGCTCTATATCCCCTAGTTTCGAGATCCAAAAATTTGACAAGTACAAAGGCAAGGGTGACCCTAAGAAACACATGAGAGAATTCTACATTGCTTGCCAGGAAGTCTTGTACAATGATGTCTACCTATGAAGACTTTCACAAAGAGTCTTAGTGGACCAGCTCTCGCTTGGTTCTTGCCTATACCTAAAAGTTCCATTAAGTCATTTTCTAGACCTAGTCGAAAAGTTTGTCTCCCACTATGAGTACAACATTGAGAATGAAACCTCCATGATAGACCTATGCAATAAAAAATAGAGGAATGGAGAGACCTTTGCCAACATTTTACAAAGGTAGCGACATATTATTTGAAAATTCCCTTGGGATATATAGGAACCTTACCAAGTTGAGTTGTTTCAATGTAACCTTATCCCTAAAATGTCTCGTCCTTTGAGTTTTCAATGTCTTGAAACCTTTGAGGAAGTCACCAAGAAAGGCCTAGCCTTAGAGTGAGTTCTCCTTAAGAAAGGTGTCATCAAACCATACCAAAAAGATTCCTAGGGATCCTCATCCAACAACAAGTCTAGGTATTCATCTAAAAACAAAAATATTGTCAATGATAGAATCATTGATGCTAAGCATGTCTAGACTATGACTATTCCAACCAGACCTACCACCACCAATAATCCATCCAATAACCAATTCGATTTACAAAACTCATCCAAGCCCCACAATAATATCTCCATTCCTGGTCGATCATCTCATCCCAACAATCAACCTCAACATGAATAAACTCCTCTTGCTAAACCTATTAAGGTTGTCTTCCAAAAGATTATCAAGGTTGGAGTAGTGGTTTTTCCCATTACCCATTCATATGAACCCAACCAAATTAAACCATGATGTTATAATTAAAATGAATACTTTGAGTACCATGAAACTCAAATTATATTTAGGATTTTATTGACAAGGGTGGCATTGAGGTTGTGGTTGCAAAGCCCAATAATTTCAATGATAAGCTCTAGATCTACCAAGAGCCTTTCCCTAAGAATGTTAAGGACCAAGGCTCATCATCTCATTTGGTCCCTTATAACTATACCAACAATATTACTAGATTTAACTCCTCGGCAGGATGCATTGTACCTACTAAACACCATGTCAACACCATAACTATCCAAGGAGTTGACCCTACATCGACACCCCATAGACCAAGAGTAACCATTTAGGGAGCCCTTCCTCCTCAGTCATCCAACAAACTGACCCAAGCCAAGATAGTCATCTAAGGTGCTTCACCCTCTAACCCATCTACCTCAAATGATTGCAACGTCACCACCCATCGAGGGAGAGTAACTATATAATGCTCTCTTCCTCCTCCTTCAACTTCCACATCATCTTCTAATCACTATAACATACTTGATCGCCTCAATAAGAAGCCTGCATAAATTTCCATCCTTGAGCTTCTCAAAAGCTCACTCGTCTATAAGGAGGTCCTTGAATAGGCCCTGCTAGAATCTCATCTCCCTAACAATATTAACACCACTTGATTCTAGACCTTGATAGGTAATCTCATTGCACAACATCACCTAGTCTGCACCTCCAGAGATGTTCCATCTACTATTCCTTCCCACAATAAACTACTGCACATTGAGGCCATTGTACATAAACACAAAATAAATAGAGTCCTTATAGATGTGGATCCAGCTTAAACCTCTGTACATACAAATTAATCAAATAATTGCGATTCTCTGAAGATCTGGTTGATTCATCTAGTAAGATCACAATAAAAGCATACAATCATACAGAACGAGTCTCAAAAGGCACGATTACGCTACCTCTTCAAGTGGCCCTTGCAATAGTGGAAACTACCTATCAAGTTTTAGACCTTGATCTCCCCTACAATATTCTCCTTGGTCACCCATGGATCCATTTCATTCAATTTGATCCATCCACCTACCATCAATTCCTCAAATTCCCATGCAATGGTAGAGAAATCATTATCTCGGTTGATTTGTGGCCTTTTCAATATTGTAAACTCCTTGAAGGGAAACATCCTTACCATTTCCTACTCAACACATTCACTTCACCATCAACACCTGATACTTCCAATGTCACATCCACTTCCACCCAACTTGAGATCAAGTTTAAGATTGTTGAAAATGGTTGTGGAGAATATACTCTTCATAACACATTTTATATGGGACATCTCCCTCCTCCAAAATCCTACAGTACTTAGAAGAAACCTACCATACAATGTAAGAAAATTGCATTTTAGTAGTGGGGCCCACTTGATGAAGAAATTCTTGAAACTAATGTCACCTCCTAACTCTATGGAGAATAAAATGAGGCACCTGTAGACATTCCTAAAGAAATGTATCCTAAGGCATCATCTATAGTAGAAAAGATGGGTGACGAAGGACATGCTCTAGGACCTAAGGAACAAGGAAGGAAAGTACCCATCTCACCAGCTTCATACAAACACAATAGAGGCTTGGATTACTCCCCAGTGCATAAGGTTACCATAACTGGTGTCCCAATGAATCCTCCTTCTATTGTTGATGGATCTGATAGAGAGGAATTTTACGAAGTGCCTTTCAAATACCATGATGAGATATTCATTGATCCTTACGTAAACACTATCACCCCATCCATTACATCAGACCTTCCACTTACAAACCCCAAACTCATTGATTGGGACCAACAAGGGCCACCATCTCTTGACATCTACATTCATGATCATGGCCTCTTGGCACTCCTAAACATGCATAACCTTAAAGAGCACACAACTATCAATGGAATTCAACTTCACGGGGAGGCATACTTTGGTAGTTTGGTCAACTCTCATACTCGCAAAAGTGAAAATAAAAAACAAAAGTCTCCTAGTGAAAACCTCAATGAGGCATCATCAGATACAAAAAAAAACTAAAAAGAAAGGACATATCTTCTAGTGAAAATATGGACCAAGTGCTAGAGGATGAGGGACTTGACCTGCCTACCATTATTCCCCCGCTACATGAGAGATCCTCACTGTTGATAGAAGAGACTGATACCATCAACTTGAGCACTGAGAAGAATCCAAAGAATGTGTTTGTTGCCAAGTCTCTCAAGGCCAAGAAAAGAAAAATACTATGGACTTTCTTCAGGAAACACAGATTAAGTTTGCTTGGTCATATGTTGGCATGCCAAGCTTGGATCTAGAGCTAGTAGTGCACCATCTTGATGTTCATCTAGATGCCAAACCTATCAAACAAAATCTCAAGAAAATGCACCTTCATATTGTATTACTAGTTAAAATGGAGCTACAAAAGATGCTTGATGTTGCCTTCATTAGACCCATTGACTATCCAGAGTGGTTCTCAAACATTGTACCTATTGGCAAACCCTTTGGGGGAATAAGCATCTACACAGAATTCAAAGATATCAACAAAGCATGTCCCAAGGATGATTTTCCTCTACCAAACATTTACATAATCGTGGATCTAACTACTATAAATGGGATGCTTTCATTAATGGATGGGTTCTCTAGTTACAACCAAATCAAAATCATTGTTGAAGATCAACACAAGATAGCCTTTACCACTCCATAGGGAACATTCGACTATCAAGTCATGCCATTCAGATTGAAATATGTAGGTGCCACCTATCAAAGAGTAATGATTGTGTTATCTTCCATGATCTACTGCATGATATTATGGAGGATTATGTGGATGATCTCATGGGTAAATCAAAGACATTAGAGGATCGTATTGCAGTCCTATGAAAAATATTTGAGCAATTAGAAAATTAAAAGCTAAGGCTCAATCTCAAGAAATGTGTCCTTGGAGTCACTTTTGGCAAACTTATGTGCTTCATTGTGTCACATAGAGGAATCAAAGTGGATTCGACCAAGATAAAAGTGATCATGGACATGCCACCACTGAAAAATCTCAAGCAACTCCATGGTCTATAGGGAAAACTCCAATACATCAATCGGTTTATTGATCAACTTGCAAACAAGTGTCACCCATTTTCCAACCTTCTGTAAAAAGACACAAAATTCTAGTGGGACTGTTTATGCCAGAAAGAATTTGACAAATTAAATGAGTACTTAGCATCCCCATGAGTATTGATGCCTCCTATTATTGGGAAACCCCTTCTTTTATACATCTCTGCTACATTGGTGGCCCTAGGGGAATTATCAGCACAAGTCGATGATTAAAGAAAAGATCATGGTAGATACTATATTAGTGACACACTAGTTTTATATGAGATTAATTACACTCCAATTGAATGAGAATGAATTTCAATAGTCTTTGGCACTCAAAAGCTCCACCATTATATGATCAATCATAATACTAATCTCATTGCAAAGATTCACCCCCTCAAGTACCTAATCTCAAGGGCCGCTCTCACAAGATGCATTGTTAAGTGGGTTATACAGCTAAGTGAATTTGGCATTGACTATGTAGACAGAAAAGAAATCAAAGGACGAGTTATTATCAGTCAACTAGCTAAGGCCCCGCTACAAGGAGAACACCCCCAAATCATAGAATGTCTAGATGATCCCATCATGACAATCTCACAGTTTACTAAGTGGCAGCTCTACTTTGACAGTTCTTACATGCAACATGGATCGGGGGCAGGCATTATGTTGGTCACCTCTCAAGGAGATTACATACCCAAGTCCTACAAGATAGCCTTCGCATACACAAACAACATCACAGAATATGAAGCTCTCATTACCAATCCTCATCTGGCTATTCAATGGAAGATCACTAACCTACATGTATATGGAGGTTCCCAACTTATTATTAAACAAGTTAATGATGAGTACCAAACAAAAGATGACAAGTTGTTCCCTTATCATGGCATGGTAGAATATTTTAAATAGCATTTATCTTCCATCCATTTTGAGAAGATTCTTCAAGAGATCAATAAATTTGTTTACGTCATGGCTCCTATAGGTTCTCTCTTACAAATTCCAAAAAACAATCAAATTGTGTGAGTTCTTGATTGAGAACCTTCTAGTCCCAACATACAATGTTCCTGAGTCTGACATGGTATGTGTCCTTGTTGGTTCCCACTCCCCCTGGTATCAAGAGGCCTACATCTACCTCCACAACAACACCATCCCCTCTCACCTTCCCAAAACCCAACAACAGACCTTCATTTGTCAATCTGCCTATTACGCTATTCTCAGAGAAACCTTGTTTCGAAGGCACTTTGATGGAACCCTCCTAAGGTGTTTAGATAAAGAGGAAGTTAAACGAGCTTTATGTGAGGTACACGAAGGTATCTATGGGGAACACTCAAGCAGCCTCACATTGGCTAAAAATATATTGTGTATAGGATACTACTGTCCTACAATAGAACATGATGCATATCACTATGTCAAGAAATATGTGCCTTGTAAGAAACATTGTGATAAGATATATGTGTTGTCTTAAGACCTACAACCATTCATTACACCTTGGCCCTTCTCATAGTGGGGGTTTGATCTTATCAGTAAAAACCACCCCACCTCATCTAATGGCCATGAATTCATCATCACCGCCACAAAAAACTTCACCAAGTGGGTGGAAGCCATACTGCTCACCTTCACCACTCGCAAATAGATTGCAAAATTTATCTTGAACTACTTAATTTGCTTCTATGAAATTCCAAAGGTTATCATTACAGACAATAGAAAACCCTTTAAGAATCAGGATGTCAAAGAATTATGCAAAAAATTAGCCATCCAACACCACTTTTCTACTCCATACTTCTTGCAAGGTAATGGTCAATCTAAGTCTTCAAACAAAACTCTTATCAAGATCCTCAAAAAGATAGTCAATGAAGCTTGTTGTGATTGGCACTTGCAACTCCATCCCGCCCTTTGGGCTTATCACACAAGCATCTGCACACCCATAGAAACCACACCATAATCCCTCATATTTGGTTTTGAATCCTTCCTTCCCCTTGAGATTGGGCTCCCATCACTTTGGGTGTTCCTACAAAATATTCTCCTTGATGAAGAATACAAAGTGGCTAGACTATGAGAGCTTGAATTTCTCAATGAATGACATCTCAAGACATTGAATCATCTCTGAGTTTATCAAAATTTCCTCCATCTCAACTACAACAAGAAGGTTAGGACCTGATAATTTGACATTGGTGGCCTCTTCCTCGTGGAAAATCAAAAGAATCTTCAGGACCAAGAAAAGAAGGGCAAGTTCGAGCCTAATTGGTTGGGACCCTATGTCATCACTGCAAAGTATGGTTCTAGAGTATATCAGTTGGCTACACTTGAAGAAGAACCATTGGATGAGCCCATGAACATTTGACACCTAAATAAATTTTATGCCTAAACTTCAGGGAATCCCAATTTTCAAAAAAGTAGAAAAAAAAAAATTTAAAATTTAAAAGACAAGAAAAATACAAAAAATGAAAAAATGAAAAAGAAGAATTTTTTTTTCATCCATTAGTGAAAACCACTTTGTGGTGCTATGGACAAGTACCTTGGTGAAAACCTATTCTCAAGGGCCAAGGTAAATAAGTTAGATCCACCATTCCTTTGGATGCTTCTTGATCTCACCTTGCATCACCCTCATTTGCATCGATGTTCCTTTAGTGATGTAAGAAATTAATTTTCCATCTAGACTCACTACTTGCATCACCCTCCTCCACATCCATATTTGTTTAGTTATGTAAGCCATTAATTCTCCATTCATCCCCGCTATGCATGTCATCCCTCTCTCATGTGTGTAGGCACTCTTCGTCATGATCACATCACCATATCCCATTGGTCCCCCATCCCCTTCGCCCTCCAATTGAGATGATGAGATATGTTTAGAGCCATGAATAAGGATCATCCCATCACATTGTGCTTTATCCCATCACACTAAGATTTTCTCCATTAAACAAGTATTTTCCCGTTACTCTGAGCTTATCTTGACTTACACATCAAACAAGAACCCATCCAGAACATTTTAATCAAATCCAACCAACAATGTTCCTATCTACAAATCTTGTGCAACCACATTGTCTTTTTCCACCTATTAATCATATCCATCATCCATGCCCATTGGGATGCTTCCTTCCCATGTCTGGCAATCTATCTAGTTTCCCACCCTACTCTTGACAAGAGATGTCCATTGGCCATGCATGTTTTGTTTGCATGATTGGTCTTTTCACTTTGATTTTCAGTTTGTGTCCTATGCTTATATTCAGGCTGCCTTGATCATTCTATATCTTGGTACGTTTTAATTGGTGTATATTGAAACATCTTTTTGTGGTAAGGTGTGTTTGATGGTTTCTCTTGTACAATCCAACAAGTCTTGAATTTACACCATCATGAGTGTTTGTGAACTTGTGTGCATCGAGATAACCTATTTTTTGTGAGTCTAGTAAATGCATCAGATATTCACAACATCTTGACTTTTATATCCAATGGTGTAGATAATATGTTCCAATATAAAAAATTAGGATTTTTGTCCATATTTTACATGATAAATCACATCCATTCAACCATCTTCCATTCATCCTTCCCTTTGTCCTAATAATCTAATTTATTCATTCATTTCCCTCTTCTCCTTCTTCTATCCTACATATTTTATTGTACTATGGTTGGCAATCACAAAAATCATCCATTCCCATTTGCATTTACATTGTCATTCATTTAGCTTGCATTGTCATCATGGCATTTTCCTGATTTCCATTAATCTCATTGCATTACATCTTTTCATTGCGTCTTGCATATCATTTTAGGCTTCATTTTTAATTCGCTTGCATTTTCTTTAGAGTTCATTTGCATCTTTCTTATTTTATTTTATACCATTCTCTTTTAGGACTCACGTTGATTCATTTCATTTCCATCTCATTTTAGGGTTTATAGCATTACATCTTTTACACTGTCTCATCTTATTTTTTTTCTTATTATCATTTTAGGTCCAATATTTCATCTCATTTCAAATATTAGTTCATCTCATTTAGGGTTCCTTTTCTTGCATCATCAATAGAGGGTTCATTTTATTTTCATTTATATATCATATCATTTAATTTAGGATTCAAGTCATCTTACATTATTTTAGGGTTCATTTCATTATATCTCATTTAGAATTCATTCCATCTTACATTAGACTTCATTTTATGTTCCATTTTAGAAATCATTTCATTGCATAATTATTTTAGAAATGAACTCATTGCATAACCATTTTAGAAATCATTTCATAATCATTTTAGGAATCATTTTATTGCACATGCATTCATTTTGAATTTCATTATACATATCCATCTCATAATAACACCCAATAAATTTGCATCATCATAAAATCATATTCATATGCATCATCACATATCATAATCACTACCATTTCAACATTATACATATCTTATAAATGCGTCATCCTACACAATTGTTAGTACACCATATAGGCATTATCATATCCCCATACATATATCTAATCAATCCCGCATACACAATATGTTAGGAACATCATATACATCATACATACATAGCATAACACCACATATATGCCTATCATATTAAAAACACACACATCACATAGGTCCATACATGCATATATCCCTCCTGAATCACACATATGTTAGCAACATCATCATAACCATGTAATCATCATCATCATAGCATAAGCATAATCACTATGTGTCATCATAAATTCATCATCCAATGCATCACAATCCATAATAAATGTCCATCATAATAAAACAATAAATGAATCACCACCAAAATCATGAGTCATCTCATATATATATTAAAAAATAATGATGTGCCTAGTCATAATACAATGAAATACATCCCCAAAGGGTCATCAAAACTATGTGAGTCCACGAGCTATCCACTGCTCCCTATGTTGCCCCTAGCTCTGCCCACCCTCCAAAGGGTCTTACTGGTGGAGGTTGAGGTGCACACGTGCCTACTGACCCTCTTGATGTCTATGACTATATACACTAGGATCTGGTGCTCTCAATGAAGGATATCGCTGTCTGCTCTGTGGGTACAACTTGATGATATAAATCCCTGTAATACTATGTATCACAAACTATCCAATCAATCTATGTTTTTACCGATAACCTCACTAAGAACCTCTGTCATGTCGGTCGATATAAATATCTATCTCGACACAGCTCTCTCTCCCCTCAATCAGGTGACATCGACCTATGCCTATGTTAGTTTTCTCTCAATCCCTCTAATTCTGTTGACATCTACCCAGCTCTTTCACCATCTCTCCCTCTCATGATGCCTATATAGCCTCTGCAGTAGCATCTTCCCAAGTCCTAAATGCATCCCACTCTATTTCCATAGCCTCCAAGGCCACCTGCAAAGTGTCCCTTTCACCCTGTATCCTATCCACCTCACCATGCAGGCTCTTTGCACAAGCCCTCTATCTTCCCTGGCTCTCTCTCGCCATGACTATCTTGTAAACTTGTTGTGCACCCACTCTCGGTGTCCCTATTCGTCACCACCTAGTCAAACATAGCCTATGTAATAATTAGTTGTGGTTGTGTTTGTGTCTATGGCTATGGTTGTGGCTCCAGATGTGGTGGTGGTGGTAGTGGCGCTAGTGGGCCATGTCCCTAAGGTACCTACACCTATGCTTGTGGTATTTGTGCCCATGGGAGAGCTTTCCTCCTCCTGCCCTATCTGTTTCATCGTGGTGTCGGCCTCAATACCTGTGCCTCAGCCATTGAGGCATCTCCAACCCCTCCTTGCTCTCCCTCTCCCCCGACCGCCTGCACCAGTATTAGTGTTGCCTCTTCCACCTCCAATACCCTTGGTATGCTGAGTCTAGATGGTCTAAGCACCTCCCACCATGTGTTGTATGCATCTGTCCTACCTACATCTGATATCCACCCGGGGATCCTAATCAATAGGAGTCATATAGATAAAACTCCTATGTGCATGCTCTGGCTCCACTAAATCACCCCAAGTGCTAGTCTCCTGAGTGATATGTGGGTGTGTCCTCTCCTCGCCCACAATGTCCTATTATACCCCAAACTATCTCATCACTCAATGTGGAAAGTATTGTTCAATAACATGAACTATATGTCCCATCAGCCAACACTCGATCATCATCCCAGGCCTCACATACCCTGTATGGCCTCCAAGTGAAGTCCATCATCTCACCAATACATCAACGCCAGAATCCCATGACTCCCACCTTTGTGTAGTGTAGTAAGTTGTATCTATCTATGTAGGGATGCTCTGGCAGTCGATCTCGTACTCCTAGGGGTTGGCACACCACAATATGCTCAAATGCCCAAATATGTAAGAGAGTGACCCCTGTGCCTAGGTTCTTGTATTCTCGATAAACACACATGTGGATATCATGATACAAATGACCTAGCATGACATAGCCTCAGGTATATTGTACTCCCATGTGCATTATCCTATATAGGCACCAAGACCATCCAATAGAGAAGTTGTGGCCGCTAAGCTCGGGTACCATTCACCCACTAATCAATCCTACTAGATACAGAACAAACTATGGAATCCATCATTGTCTCTCTATTGTTGACTCCAACCGAATCCTCTTGTGATCCACTGGCAAGTCATATGTCCAACATAGTAGCCTTAGGTAGTGCCCATGACCATCCTTGAGCTGCTGTTGTGGGATCAAGTCCCAGATGGGCACCCGTAAAATCCTCCGAACGTCCTCAAGTGTGATCGATGACTCTTCGGTGGGAAGGTGGAAGGTGCATGTATAATTGTGACACCTCTTGATCAGTGTTGCAATCATCATATTGTGCACACACACACACAACCACTCAGAAACATGGTCCAATCCAAGTACTATCAAAGCTATCTTCTCTATGGTCTGTAGTCTTTGTCGCAGTGCCATCGTCGGAGATTAGTACTCCCTATACTATATCGATTGTAGCACCTACTGCATCTAGCACATGAACCCATTAGATCCTCTTCTATCCCTCCCATGCCTGCTAGGCATTTCCCTTGTTTGTTCTTTCTGTCCCGTACCCTGCTTAGCTCTCTCAGGAAAAGACATCGATTGGCCCAGTGTAAATATTGAAACCAAGGCAGAGACACCAATCCATAGCCACAAACGTCGGTCTGTAGCTCGACTCTCCTTTTTCCCCCCACGTAGATGACATTCGCTTGAACATCGCCCATGCAGGTGCCCCTATCCACGTAGACGTTAGTCATATGTGCAAACATAGTTCTCCTTGCGAAGACGTCGCTGGATGGGCACATACACTGGCGATCAGCGTCTGTGCCCCTCTACCTTTTTCTACCTCTGAACCTAGCATTTATTGTACCTAACTACCAAATGAAAAAGGCAAGATAGGTTACTTACTGGCTCCCCCTTCTTGTTCAGCCACTGGAAGTGTCGGATGTGCTCTCTCCTTTGCATGTGGTGCGGAACAATCGACTTATTGCTTTGGGCTCCTTCTAGGCTCTATAATTGGCCGTGTGAAAATGACCCTTCTATGGGCCCCGTGTGGCCTATATATGCCCTTCCTTCACCCTTATGTTTCTCGTTCACTGCTTCCTTTCTCCTTTTTCCTATCCTCTAGTTCCATTCTTCTTTCCTCTTCCCTTTTTCTCTGTTTTTCATTGTTTTCTTCTTTTTCAAGAATTTCCTCCCAAAATTCAAAATTTTTGATTAAATTCTCGAGGGGGCATCCCTTACCTATGGTTTCACATTGGGGCATATTTTTTCTTCTTTTACCCGTCACCAATCTTTGTTGCTACATAAAAGAGGGGCAAAATGTAGACATCTAAAAATTAATTAAATTAATATTTAATTAATTTAGCCTTTTTACATAATTCATCATATTAATTATGCCAGTCCCTATTCTTCTAAAAAATTAGATAAATTATATTTTAATTAGTTTTTTCACTTCAGCCATATAATTAATTTATCAAATGAATTATACCCAATTCTTCTTAAACTAATTAAATTCTCAACCTTAGCCAATTTCTTCAACATTTTTTCTTCTACTCCTGATTAATTAATTAAATTCAATTAATCAACTAATACTTTGATTCTTATAAATCATCCTCCTAATCCCTATCATTTAGCCTAATCAATCAGGCCTAATCATGATCATCATTTCTTTCAATTTTAAATTCCTTCACTCATTTTCTCTCCCCTTGTCACATCCTCCTAATTCATCCACTTGCCCTCTTAATCCTCCATTATCCCACCTAATCACCCTCACTAAAGGTGGTCAAATTCTTTCCATAAATGGCTCTCCCATCTCATATACCAACCTTAAGGTTACAGCTATTTTGGCTCCAAAAAGGTCAAAATATACACCGTAATATTGAAAACTAAAAAATCGCAGCCTTAAATCATGAAATCAACGGTCAATAATGTTCATATAACCTTCGTGTTATACGAAAATCATGATTTTTTGGAGCTAGAATAGTTGTGTCCCAACCTTAAATGCCACTCACTTTTATCTATCCAGGGAATTTTGAATTCCTTGAGTCTCCCCATACCCTCTCTTCCCAAGGAATTTTTAATTCCTTTTATCCTTTATTCTTCCAATGCTCCTCCTTTTCTAGGAATTTTTAATTAGCTGTCCTCTCCCAATAAATTTTAGATTCCTTTCTCCTCTTCCCAAGGTACTTGAGGATCTCTTCCCTATGTACTTGAAAAATATGGGTACAAGAAATGAATTTATGGTAAAATCTCTTGGATCTCCCACTTGTCCTCTCAAATCTACCTCATCTTCTTTCAATCCTATCCCTCCATCTTCTTTCAATCTTGACCATCCATTCTGGGGCCTTCAAATCTATAAATTGGAGTCCCCTCCCTTCACAATGATATCCATCTTATGCACATTGTTATGTTGTCCATTTGAGCTCAATAAATCCATCCATCATACTCGCATTATGCCCAAATTTAGTCATATTTAATCTATTCAATCCCTCAATCATCCTAACTTTGTTGTGTTTGGAGATCAATCAACATCCCTCGACATCAAGGAGAAAATCAAGTGGAGACAAGGGCACAATTCCCTTTCTATCTCAATCGGAGGAGGAGAGAAGAAAGGTATAAAGAGGTTATTTATTTGTTTTGAATTCTTTTATTGTGTTCTATGTTTTAATTTACACAATTAACCTTCTTTCCCATCTTTCTCCACTTCAACAAGTTGTACAACATTAGTCTAGCCATACAAATTGAATAGTATGCATAAATTTGTGTCATACTATGTGTGGCTCTTGTTTTGCAATAGCAAATAATGTTTTAATGTTTCATATTTGCATGAAAATGTATTTAGTTCCAAAATATAAAATTAGAAGCAAATGTTAGTTACATCCCCTTTCCTAGCAAGCCATACATACTTATTAGTTCAAGTCATACAAATTGCAAATCAAATTCAATTTTAGTTGACCACAATTTCAAAGTTTTTCATTATCATTCATTTCATCAGTGAGCTAGCTATACAGATAAGCATTGATGGTATGATATTATGTTATTTTGGTTCTTTTGATATTGTGAAAATGGATCATTTTTCAGTCGTGTTGTTAGTTATAGTTTCAATATTGTGTGAAAATTTAAGTTGTATTTGTTTTCTCATATTGTAATAATTAGACATTTTATTTTCAATATTTTAATTTTTTTATTGTTAAAGATCTTAGTCGATTTATGGTCAAATCCATCATTATTGTAAGAAGATCCTAGAAAATTCATTGGTGGATTCCTTTATTTGCAACTCAATATGTGTCAATTTGATGTAAACCTATAATTAGATGATATAGTTTGTCATTTTGGCATTGACACATTTCTACTTATTATCTACCAATTTGGCATGATCAAAATTTGCATATTATATTCTATCATTTTAGCATTAATTGATTCTATCAATTTAAAATTGATTGTAATTTGGTTAACTAGCCGCTAATAAATTAGTTGTTTTTTTAATGTCTTCATTTTAGTCTCAATACAATGTGCCCACATCAAGAATTCTATGATTAGAAAGAACTTTGATTTGAGTTGATTATTAAATTTGGTAGATTGAGCTAACTAATTTATCAAGGACATTATATATATATGTCCTTTTTAAATGTTTGGGAAATTTGGTGTGCCAAGTTTTGCTGTCGCAATTTTTTAAGTATGCTAGAGACTATAGAAACTGTGTTCCTTGATTTTCTCTACTAATAATGAAGTCCTACCATATATTCTTGTAATTGAAACTTAATTTGTAATGGTTGGAGTGTTAGAACATAATGTTATTAGAGGTCAATACCCTTATAACATTTATATATAATGTTCTAATAGAAAGTTATTAAACCTTATATATTATATGCTTGATAAGCATATTCCATTTGAAATAATTATAATCTAATAACTATTAGATTATTGATTGTTTATGAATGGGGGTTATTAATGAAAAGGTGTGACTAGTAAAGTCACCCTTCCTCGTATATTTAAGGAGGTCCTCTCTCATTTGAGAGGGGTGAGAATTTGGAGATAGATAGTGAATTACATCACTATGCATAAAGAGGTATTGGAGGAGTTTCCCCAGATTCAAGTCATTATATTATATACTATTCTTTTAAGTGTTTGAATAAACTGGTGCTTTTGGGGGTTTTTTACCCAAAAGGGTTTTCCCCATGTATATCTTGTGTAATGTGATAATTTATGGTTTTATCTTTCTTAATGCATTCATTATATGTCTGGTTTATAATGATTATCATCCTAAGATCCTAATTTCTAACATGGTATCAGAGCGGGGTAGGCTATACTAATCATTTTCACAAGTTATTCTAGAAGATTTATAAAACTTGATGGAAAACCTCCTTGTGCTCAATCAACACATATGTTATAGCATTAAATAGTTTCAAAATACTCATAATATCAAGTTTCCACATTCAAATAAGTATATTTTGTGAAGCTAGTTTCAAAAAGTAGATATTTTCTTCTATTAATATTTTATTTTATTTTATTTCTAATTTATTTAATAAATTTATTTGAAAAGAATGTGTTTATTTATTCTATTAATATTTAAAAGAACATGTACATTTTTTAACATTTAAATTTTATATTTTTATTTTAATAAATCATATACAAATTTTTTAGACAAAAAAAAATTCCTTTCCATTTTTTTGGTACAAATTCTTTATTTATATCATTGTCTTGTAAATAAGACATTGTTTTCTTCATGATGATTTTTTTAAGTCTCCACAATGTTTAATAAAAAATGAATAACTAATGAAATATTTTTTTCCAAACACCATATAGGTAGCCTTCGAAGACATACAAGGCACACCAACTATTTGACATCATATATCACAAAAATTATTCATAGAAAGCAATGCGAATTGTTTTTACACTGACAGGCGTTCCTATAGTCGCAACAGGGGAGCAAAGGATAGAATAATTTTAAGTGGAATATTTCGTGTAAACACTAAAGAAAATGGAAACATGATGGAAGACCGAGCATTACGATGATGGAAGGCCAAGCACCTCCTAAAAGATATGATTCGACCGTTATAATTGAAAATGTAGAGTCAAAGATAACAGTTACATGCAACGATTGGAAGGAAGAAAGAAATAAAGGAAATTTATTATCTTTAAATGAAAGCCCAAGAACTGGGTCAAACTCTCATTGATTGCAGAATTTTTCTTTTAATCTTTTCAGACACTAGAAAGGTAGTTGAATACACCAATACGAGTGTCATATATATAATGGAGAAATACAGAAAAGCCACAAAAAGGACTGAATCATTAGAGATTCAAAGGAATGATGAATTAGCAATGCAGCAGAATCATATTTAGGATTTACAGTTAAAGGTAAGATTCTTTCTTCTGTATGAGGCATTTTAGCTTTCTATAAATAACTGACAGTGAATTTTTAATGATTGTTTTGCAGGGTTCGAAACCATGGAGGTTCACCGACAAGGAGGAAAACATGGAGAGGTAAGATATGAAGACATTGGTGGGAAATGTACAATGATAAATCGCTTGACTTGAGATCAAATGACATAAATGCAGAGGAGAAGAGGAGATATGTAGCAGAATGAGGCTTTTCTTGGGCTTTGTGTGGTGAAATGCCTAAGCAATCCCACGTATTGCCTGCTCCACCAATCCAGGCATTGGCCGTGACCATTTTACATTCTTGGAAATGCCTTCTTCAACAACAAGAGCAATGTCGTTTCCCTCTGCCATGTGCTCTGGATTTAAATGCTATTCAAGCAAGGTATGCATAACGATTATTAAAATTTTGAATTGAGCTTCTAATAGTTTTCATTTCAACCATTCAGTGTGATGTAATTGGTAAATTTTGAATAGCAAGAAGATTTTCTCAGCACCCTAAGTCATTTCAAAAAATTTGTCAATATGTTTGAAATGGGAGCTATGCCAGAGCAAGGACTGGACAATTTTATGTAATGTTCAATAAACAAGTTTTCTAGCTCCCAAACTTTACAAAGGTTGTAATTTTTGTGTTTGATGTCATACTGATAATAGAAGCTACAAAAAAATGAAGGTTCTTTGTGGCCTCTCATACGAAATCTTACCAGTTATTTGTGTTATATTAAATCTGTGCTGTTTTGTTTTCACCATAGTAAGCCAACTACCACAACATCATGATCCGTATTAATAAAAAGCTTCACATTTATGCAGAAATTAAAGCCACTCTCATATTTTATATGTATTATATTCAAGTCAAATATCAACATTTTACATAATTATTTGCTGAATCTGTCTTACATTCCAAACTTACAAATGAAAAACAATTCTAAATCCTTGTCTAAATTAGAAAGTTTCAATTAAATAATTTATTTTGTGATACTTTTAAGATTTCATTCTACTAAAATAAATTAAGATTATATCAAAAATACCTTTCTACTATAAAATAAATAAATTATATAACATTTATTTCTATTGATTTTAAAAACTAAAGTTTAAGTTTAATGAAATCAATTTTAATTATTTTTAGAATAGATATGTATAGTTGTATTGATGGACACCATTGATTTGATCAAAAACAAATAAAGAATCTTAATTTCCAATTTAGAAAAATAAAAAGTAACTTCTATATTTCAAAATTTTTAACATAAAATTATAATTTCTAAATTTTAAAAATCAAAGTTGCATGAACATAATAATCTATATATAGCCAAACCTTAATATTTAGGCTTAATATTAAATACTATAATTTAGCCCAACGCTTTGCTTATGAACATAATATTTAGCCAAACCTTAACCCTAAACCTAATCTTACCATAATTGAAACCTCAACCTAAACTTGACTCTAACTGTAGAATTAAACCCTAACCCTATTTCAATACTAATACTAAAAATTAAACGCTAACCTTATAAATTACCACCTATAAATAAAACCCTAACCCTATTCCAGTGCCAACACTAACTCTAACACTAATTAAACTGCAATTGAATTGTAATACTAACCCTATCCCTGATTGAGCCCTACTCCTAACCTTCACATTAATTATAATTGAAGGCCAATCCTTATCCCAAACATTATCCTACAATAACAACCCTAATTGTAGCCTAGAACCTTTATTCTAAACCTAATCTTAGCTTAATTTAAACCTAACTATAACCTAACCCTTAACTATAACCCTAGAATTAAACACTACCTACAACTTGAACGCTAATGTAACCATAATTGAACCCTAACCCTAAACTAAACCCTAACCCTAACTGAACCTTAATTCTAATTGAATTCTAACCTAACCCTAACCCTAATTGAACTCTGATCCTAATTTAATTCTAACCTTAATGTAATTGAATCATAATCCCAATTTTAACCCCAATTGAAATCTAATACTAATCCTAACTATAATGACATCCTTATTATAACCAAACCCTAACCTTCACAATATCCCTAATCTAGACCTAATTTAACCCTAAGCATAGCCTAATCTTACCATAAATGAAACCTAACTATAACCTAACCCTAAACTTGAATATAACCCTAGAATTAAGCCCTAACTACAATTTTAATCCTAATCTAACCAGATTAAATCCTAAAAACCATGCTTTACAAGAAAGTTTCTATATCTATTATCCCTATTATCATAGATATTAATAAAAAATAATTAAATAATCTAGATAAATTAAACAGCTCTTAATCAATAGAAAATAACAAAAAATATTTAAAAAGTTTGAAAAATATGGGATGAAGATAAACAAAAAAAAAAATGCTTATCCTTTAACCAAACTATAGACCATGTATTTAGCCAACAATGCAGGCAATAAACAATTTACAAAAACAATAATATATCATAGTGCACAAGTGACATACAAATGATTTTTATTATTTCATCAAATTAAAAAAGATGAAAGTAGCACATAAAAGATAATAAAATTAGTATAAATTTATTAAACACATTCATGTGAAGGATGCTCATATATATTATATAGAAGTATGTTAGATATCTATACTAATAAAAATAAATTAATATGTATAATAGAGTTATTTATTTTAACTAAAATTATTAATTTAAAATTAATATAATTTTTCTTAAACCTTACTTTAATTTTTTTTATAGAATATATAATAATTTATTTATATACTAAAATATTATATTCTTTTAGATAAGAAAATACATAATCTTTTCAATAAAGAATCTAAAAAGAATTTTTAAGAAGTGAAAATAGGTTTAAATTTGAAAATATAAAAAAAATTATATAACATGTACAATTTTTTTGAATCAAGTCTTAACACTAATACTACACCAAATTCAACCCTGTCCCTAAACCAAATTGAACCCTAACCCTAATTTCATTGAATAATAATCCAAATTCTAACCCTAATTAAACTCAAATCCTAAGCCTAACTATAATTAAACCCTTATCACAATCAATCCCTACTAAAATTGAACCCTAACTATAATTAACTATAACCCTTTAAACACTAGCTCTAATATTTGGGTCTAATTGGACCCCAACCCTAAGCTAATATTAATCCTAACCCTAATTATGCTTAAACTATAATGTTAATTAAACAATAACTCAAACTTTATTTGAACCCTAACCATAACCCCCAGATTTATCCTACAATAGTAACCTTAATTGTAATCTAACATTAACCATAACCCTAATATAACCTAACCTTAACCTTAACCCTAATCTAAATGTATTTGAACTTTTATGATAATCTAACCCTAAAATTAATCCAAACCATAATTTAACCCTATCTTAGACTTAAACCTCAACCATAAACTTAAACTCACCTTGACCCTATCCCTAATCTAAACTAAATTGAACCCCAACAAAATTTGAATATTTACGATAACATTAACCATAACTCTAATTAAACCTTAACCCTAACCTTAAAATCAAGCTTTATTCTACAACCCTAACCCTATTTGAATCCTAACACTAAATCTAACTATAATACTATTTAACCTAATCCTAATTAAACCCCAATTAACTCTAATTCTAACCCTAACTCAAATATTCCCCCTAATTAAACTTCAACCCTAACCATCATTGCGCATGAACCATAACCCCTATTGAACTATAAATCTAACCCTATTTGAACTCTAACCATAATTTAACCCTAAATTGCTTTCTAAACCTAATCCTAAGCATGAGCTAAACCTAATTCTAATCATATCCCTAACCCTAATCCTAATGATAACCTAACCATAACCATGAACCCAAACCCTAACGATAATCATCTATCATAACCCTAAAATGTAACCCTAACCCTAAACCTTGTTACACTAATCATAACCCAAAACCTAACCCTAAACTAACAATGATTCTAAGCCTAACCCTAAATCCTAACTATAAACCCTAACTCTAAATCCTATCCCTAACCCTAAACATGATGTAAACCTACCCCTAACCATTTCTCTATTCATAAGCCTAAGCCCCAACCCTAATCATATTCCTAACCCTAACCTCAACCATAAATTAAAAGCTAATCTTGATCCCTGATCCTAACCATAATGTAAACCCTTACCATAATCCTAACCCTAACCCTTAACCCTAATCTTAAGCTTAACCCTAACCCTAATGTAAATATTAACCCTACCCACTATGTAATCCCTAACAATAACACTAAACTTTAAACCTAATCCATACCCTAAACCCCAACTATAACCATAATGCTAACCCTAGACTTGATTGTAACCTAAATCCTAAACCTAACCCTAACACTAATAGTGATGTAAATTATAATCCTAGCCATAAAACTAACCTTGACCATTATCCTAACCCTAGAAATAATCTTAAGAATAACCCTAAGCCTAACCCAACAATGATGTAAATCCTAAAGTCAAATAGGTGCTTTGATACTTATTCTATTGCTAACTCTAACTGTAATAAAACCCTAAATAAATTACAATATTAATCCTAACCCTAATCCTAATCAAGATGTAAA
Source organism: Cryptomeria japonica (assembly GCF_030272615.1). Taxonomy (NCBI): domain Eukaryota; kingdom Viridiplantae; phylum Streptophyta; class Pinopsida; order Cupressales; family Cupressaceae; genus Cryptomeria; species Cryptomeria japonica. The sequence continues at coordinate 256,652,673 of NC_081409.1, read as the reverse complement.
TCCTAACCATAATTATAACCTTAAACCTAACTATAACCCAAACCCTAAGACTAACCCTAATCCTAACAATGATATAAACCCTAACTATCATCCTAATCCTAATCCTAAACCCTATTCCAAACCATAACCCTAACCTTAACCATGATTTGAACCCTAAACCTAACCATAATCCTAGGCCCTAACTCTATCCATAATCCTAACAATAACCCTAATCATGGTCTAAATTCTAACCATAATGGTAACCCTAAACCTAACCCTAACCATGATGTAAACACTATCTTTAATCCTAACACTCACCTTAACACTAACCCTAACCATGATGTAAACCATAACCCTAGCTATAATACTAATACATTAACCCTAACCCTAACCTGAACCATGATGTAAACTATAACCTTTACCATACTCCTAACCACAACTCTAAACCATTACCCTTATCATAACCCTAACCCTAACCCTAACCCTAACCCTAACCTAACTTAATCATAATCCTAAACCCTAACCTTAAAAATAGGGAATAGCTTTACAGCCCTTAGGATGCACCAATCATCTATTACAATCTATTAATAATATATGAAGGGTATTAATATATTGGTGCATCCTTAGGGCTTCATAGTTGTTTCCCTAAAAATAACTCTAAACCTAACCCAGAACCCATCCCTAATCTTAAGAGTAAATCATATCCATAATCCTAATCCTAACTCTAAACCCTAATCCAAACATAACTTTGACCCTATCCCTAATCTTAAACCCTAACCCTAACCCTAATCCTCACGCTAACCCTAAGACTAAACTTAACTCTAACCATGATGTTAATAATGACCCTAACCTAAATCCTAACCCTAACCTTAACCCTAACCTGAATCCTAACCTTAACTCTGACTGTAGCTTGATATAAACCCTAACCATAATCCTAACTATGACCGTAACCCTAAGCCTAACCATAATCCTAAACCTAACCTTAACATCAACCATGGTGTAAATAATAAACTTAAGCATAACCCTAATCATAATCCTAATAACCCTAATCCTAACTCTAACTAGCCATAATCCTAAACCCTAACCCTAACACTAAACTTAACCCTAACCCAAATTGAAATTTTATCCTAATCTATTCCAAATCTTATTCTATCTCTATTAATATCTCTGACTGCAATCTTAACCCTAACCCTAACCTAACAATAACCCTAAATCTAACTATGTCTCTAACCAAAAACGTAATCTAGAACTCCATTAGCAAATGAGATAATATACATATATCAGTTTGAAACCTAATCCTAATTCAATTTTACCCCAAAACCATAACATAATTTATCTCTAATCATAATTTAACCCTAACCCTAATGTAATTGAATAATAAACCTAATTCTAACTCAAATTGAAATATAATACTAACCCTAACTATAATTAAATCCATATCATAATCAAACACTAACCTTGTCAATACCCCTAATCTATACCTAATTGGACCCTACCAATAACCTAATCTTACCATAATTGAAACCTAACCATAATGTAACCCAAAGCTTAAAAATAACCCTCGAATTAAGCCCTAACTACAACTTGAACCCTAATTTAACCATAATTTAAACACTAGTCATAACCCTAATCATAAACCTAACCTGAACCATGATGTAAATCTTAACCCTAACCATAACACTAACCTTAACCCTAACGCTAACCATAACCATAATACTCATGATTAGATAAAGTTTTATATTATCATAAAATAACGTTTAATATATCTTAGATTTTAGTATTTTTTTTAATCTTGCAACACATATATGTTCTAAAAAATAGTCTAAATAGATATATAAAATTTAATATATCTTTGCCTAATAATATAATAATATTATAATATAATTTATTTTAATAAAAACATACTATATAATATTATATAGTTCTATTTTGAATTTTTTTATTGTTCTCCATGTTGCGTTGCGACTACTACTAGCTTACATATATTTAATTTTAATCAAATATATATATATAATACGCCGAGAGATATCCTTCTCGACACACCTATTTTTACCATGTATCTCAATTTCTAATAGGCGCCTCAAGAAGGATAACTCTCGACGTATATATATATATATATATATATATATATATATATATATATATGTGTGTGTGTGTGTGTGTGTGTGTGTGTGTGTGTGTGTGTGTGTGTGTGTGTGTGTGTGTGTGTGTGTGTGTGTGTGTGTGTGTGTGTGTGTGTGTGTGTGTGTGTGTGTGTGAGATTAAAATCAAATATATGTAAGCTAGTTTAAACCTCTAAGAATCTGCTTATATGAAGTCTTCAACTTTTGTTTTGTTTGATATCTAAGTCTAAGTTGTATTTCATTGGATGCAACTATTTTATATTCCATATAACATGATCACTTCATTTAAATCAAATTTTGAAATAGTTTTTTCATCAATACTTGTTCATCACCTAGCATGATGGTTCTCAAATATGTGGAAATATTAAAATATAATATAATCTCCCATATAATTTCAGAAATGAATTGTGTAGCAATGATGCTATATTTTTTTATCATATGCTTCTAATGACTTATTTTACCAGTGATAGAGAAAAGGGGTTCCAAATGTGGCAACAACTAATAATAATATTGTGAATTGAAAAGGATCCCTCATATTCTTGTAACGTGATGACAGCATTCTTTTGAAATCCACAAAAGTTGAGTCTCAAAATTTTACTTAGAAAGAGGATAAACGTGGATTTCTTGAACATTCGAAGCTATAGAAACCAACTTTCAAGGTCCATCACATGCTGTTTGTGATTGTACAACACTTGTATTGGGACTTGACCTCATCTATATTAAGGGATGTTGTGACCTTTTTTAAAGGGTAACCAATTGTTTTATTAACATTGGTACAATGCTTCTTTTAAAAAATTTATTCTACCTCATAACATTGAATGGTAAGGAATTCAAGATAAAAGATTGACATCATTAAAATTATTCATGAAATCTTTAGCATATATAAATATTTTAGTTTTTATTGGGTTTATCCAAGATTCATACAAATTGTGAGGCATTCATAATCTATAAAACATTAATATTTCATAAGAAAATCCAACAAATATTTTATAATTGAATCAGTTCTAATCAAATTGGAAAATTTGGGAAAAGTTTGTGTTGTAGATTATAATTATGTATAACATATAATGGGCTCTAAACTGTTATGACTAATACCTATAAATTTTCACAAAAATTGAATCATTATTTACCTTTCTATTATTAATATTATGGCTAATTCTTTCCTTGGCATGCTACAAACATGTAGTAAGCTTATATCATCTAAAGCTTTAGTGAGAGACTAGATAGGTATATTCATACGAGTAAAAACAACTTAATATTGTTTCCTATTAGGGTAATTTATAAATTATGATGATAGTCTCTTAGTATCCAAGTGGATTTGAGGTTTTCTTTCCTACATTTTCGTTATGACATCATGGATTTGAGGTTCTCAAGGAATATTAATAAAGATGCAATGCACTATGATGAAGTATCCATACTTTAAACATAAAGGATATAGGTGGTGCTCCTAAATCCTCAACCCCACTCGTCCCCCCCCCCTTGTCATGAAATACTAGACTATCACATAAATTAATTCTTTTTTAACTAAACAATAAGGTGTCAAGGTGAATCAAAAGGGAAGGGCAAAAAGTTAAAAACTCTTGCACATCCATTGGAAGAGTGAAACTACTTAAATTATCAAAGCATCTCTTAGCTACTATAATTTATCTTTTCTCTTGAGTGTTACTTTGCCTAAACTTATTGGGAATATAACAAGCCTACTTATAATGCGTGGCTATAACCCTTAGAAACTATCTGGGGAGCAAACCTAGAAAGGATAGCTCACTCATTGCTTAAATTTTTTATGGATCATTACTATATGTAGTAGTATGTCTACTTCTCTAATTATTTATGCTTGTGATTATAAAAGTATATGTTCATCTCCTTGCTACTAATCATTAGATTAAATTCTAAATTATATTATCTTTGGGAATGACAAATTCATAATATTATGTTTTTTCTTTGTACCAAGAATCAAGTTTAATTGATTATTATGTTACTAAGTATATTTGTGCTTCTTTGGCGAGATTATTCTCTCAAAACATATGGTGCAAGTGTTATTACGTGGATGATGCAATACTTAATAAGATGACTATCTTTTATGTGTCTTTGGATCAAAAGGGAAAAATATGTAGCTCTTGAAGAATCAATATGGCCTTGAAGATTTATGGAAGAGTTCCAATTCAATACAAGTAAAATTACCATCTTACTTGAAGTTATTTTACTTGTTCGAAAGAAAAATCATTTCTAAAGAGAGAAAAACATGTTGAAGATCATGGGCACCTCACTAAAGTGAAAGTATTGCACCATGAAAGTTCTCTCCGGTTTTATCACATTGAACATCATGGGCACATGCTATACATTGGAATCTTAGCCATCACTTATTAAAAGGTTTGTGCAGTGATTCATTTTTAGGTGATGTCATTAAGGGGGAGTGTGCATGTCAATGACATGACCTAGTGGCTAAACCCAACAGGCACATTATCGTAAGTCCTATGGGAAGATGTTTTTAACTCCTATGGGCAAATTATCATAAGTCCTACAGGCAGATGTTTTAAGTCCTATGGGCACATTATCATAAGACCTACAGGCACATTATCATAAGTCCTATGGACACATTATCGTAAGTCCTACACGAACATTATAATAAGTGCTACAACCACATTATTATTAAGTCCTATGGGTATTTTAAATTCTTCTCCTTGTAAATCTTTTACTTGTAAAAGCATTGTATTAAGACCTATGGGCACTATGTAATGAACCTCGCAAGAGGCTAATTTGAGGAGACTGCAGCTCCAAATAATTTTTATAAGACCCCATAATATCATTTTTTAAACATTGGGATTATGAATCATGACAAGATGACTTTCATGTAGTCCATAATGCATGATCCTCATATTGGCATATATTTGTTTCCCTATTTATCATTATCAAAGAAGACCTACGTTATTGGGCTTTTTCATTTTTTCTTTTATGGAAATTCATATATGTGATGTCTAGATTAATATTAAGGGGGAGTGTTAGAACATAATGTTATTAGGCGTCAATACCCTCATAACATTTATATATAATTTTCTAATATAAGGTTATTAAAACTTATATATTATATGCTTTATAAGCATATTCCATTTGAAATAATTATAATCTAATAACTATTAGATTATTAATTGTAGATGTATAAATCTAACCACCTGATTAAATAAATATTTAATATTTATTTAATCCATTAAATCAATTCCTCTATTAATTAAATTATATTTAATTAATTTCCCCCAAAATTCTTCTATTAACTAAATAAATTATTCAATTTATTTAATCTAATTCATTTGACCACATCCTAGCCTTTAATTAAATAGATTACTTTATTTAAATAAAATCCCCCATTTCCCATTTAATTAAAATCTCTCTTCCATTTAAATAAATTAAACTTAATTAAATATCTTTCCAAATGCAAGTTGTCACCCACCTTTTTGAAATAAATCATTTTATTTCAAATTAAATCCAAAAATATCCTCCCACTTGCATCCTCCTAACAAATCCACTTGCATGACTAATCATCTTCTAGAGTCTTCTAAACCATCCTAATTAGCCTAATTACCTCTTAATCGTTTGTGCATTCCTTAAGAGAAGTCACTTCTCAAAATCCCCAAAAGTCTTCAAAACCATTAAAGGCTTTGTGTCTCCAACAAGTTAACCCTTAAAGTCTTCATAACCATTAATGGTTAACTCAACCTCAACCCATGGTTAGAGACTTTCTCTCTAACTTAACCATTATCTAACCCATTGGTCTCTTCAAGCACTCATTTCTTTGACCCTAGTTATCCTATTAACCCTTGCACAAGAGTTTATCCTTTGGGTAAAAATTTTATCCACTAACCTAACCCTAACCTTACCCCCTAAGGTAACCACCATGTCTTCTCAAGCATTTAATACCTCTTACATCTCCACTCAAGCCTCCTCATGGTGGCACTTGTCAAAATGGGATTGGGTTGAAAGTCTCACAAGGATTGAATATCCTTCAATCCTAACCCTTGTTAAGATTACTCAATCTTAACCATCCAACTGCCCATTTCTTCTATAAATAGGCTTCATTACCATCATTTTCAACAATCCAAGTTTTCATGCATCTAGATTATAGTTCATTTCATCAAGTTTTTGCCTCTCTTTGTTAATCATCATTTTAAACATTTAGAAGCATGTTAGTATAGAATTTATCATGTTAGCATAGCTTGTTTAACTTTTATTATTATAGCATAATCTCCATCATAACTAGCTTTCATTATCATATCATAGATCTTATTTGCATTTGCATATATATCTTTTATCATCTCATCCCTCATCCTTTGAGTTGTCATTCCAAGAGTCAATTTCTCAATGATCTGAGAGCAATCATGACTCAAGGAATCCTATGAGATAGAGAACAATAGAATGATTTTTAGAGGACACTGGTTTAAACTTGTTTAACTTGTTTTATCCTTCATTTATAATGTTTAATTGGTGTGCTTGTTTGTCTTGTTCTGAATTGACCACTAACACCATTTCAGGCATATAGTTTTGGCGCCCACCACAGGCCAACCCACTTTTTAACAAAAAAAATTCAACAGGTTTCACGCAACCCAGAAACATAGAAGATTTAGCACATCCAACATATCATATAGCACATTTAAATTCTAAGCTGACACATTTGATTCACTTTCTAGAGCATCTATTTTTCTCTCTAGCGCATCTGACATTTATGATAGCGCTTTTGACACATTAGATAACACATCTGATTGTTGTTCTAGTGCCTTAAACTTGTTCTGTAGCACTTCTCGTAATTCTTGTAGCGCATATGTTCTCTATTTTGATGCATTTGCAACAAAAAATAGGAAATATTTGTAACACAGATCTAAAACTTAGGCTTGTGAGCCCACCATGTGAACTAACAATTTTGAGGGTTTTTGTTGTAAGTTTTCTAACATTTTGTGCAGGTTTTGGAAGGAGGTAGTTTTAAATCATTTTACTTTCTTTGGTTTAAAACAATTTTTCTTTCTTTGGGCTTAAAAAGAACACAATCTTTCAATTGTGTGCAATTAAAACAAACTCCATCTTCTTTTGGTGCATAAAACGAACCTCACATTTACTTTTTGCTACAAAGGGATTAAAAAGGAATAATTTTTAAATTTGGTGCAACTAAAACATACTACATCTTTCATTTGGTGCATAAAACGAACCTCACTTTTACTTTTTTCTACAAAGGGGATTAAAAAGAACACAATCTTTCAATTTGGTACAACTAAAACAAACTCACTTTCGTTTGGGGCATAAAAAGAACTTCACTTCTTGGTTTTTTTTGTTACCAAAGCTACACGATTTTATTTTGTTGACCAGGTTTAATTCCAAGTTTTCTTCAAAAGGAACCAAACACATTTTGCTATCTTGGATAAAAGGAACCCCATGTTTGTTGGAGCAACATCTCCAAAGTAGCATTTAGACAACATTGTGATATTGGTTAAAAAGAAAGAGTTTTCAAAGTAAATCAAAGGTGATAGGTATATGCTCTCCCCTAAATTGGGTGATCAAAAAGCCAAACTCGCCATTTATTTGCTTTCTTTCATTTTTTGTAATTAAGATAAACCCTTTAGCAGGTCTTCCCTCCCAAGAAGTCCATAAGGCTGGTGAGAGGGGGATGACCTAAGTTGGGAACGGCTAACGACATGTATTCCAACCCACTATAATCAAATGTGGATGTGATGAAAATCATGTTCAATGGTTTTTCTCAATGATTAGCCTTCCCTCAATATCCTTGAGATATGTAAATCCTTTGTTCTAAAGGTTAGGAAGCCTCCTAAGAGATTTTATCACTGAAGACCGAACAAAAGCCTTACTAAGAGCCTTAGAACTAGAAGCCTCGACGAGTCAGTTATCCAAACATCCTTAATATCATAGTGCAAGGGTGGGGAAGAATCCATTCCCAAGACACTCACCATACATCTCCCAAGAAAATGATCCAATTGAGGAGCAATCCTCTTTGGTTCAACTTCTGGAAAAAGGCAAAAAAAATGGGTTCACCTTAGGGTGTGACAGGGTTGTTTGAGTTGAAGGAGTATCAAGTGTGAGCTATGGTATTATTGATGACCATTGAGATTAGCGAGTCTAATTGATATGTCTTGTTGTTCAAAACCAACAAAAACAGTTGGGATTTGAAAAGATCCTAAAGGAACATACACTTGATGTTTAGATTAAATCTACCACTGTATTCATGATTTCTTACTATGTTCTTGTCAAAAATCACAAAAACATCCTGCTAAAAATTCAACAAATTTGAAAAAACATCAAAAACTTAGAAAATCTAGGAACTCTCAAAAATATGACAAAATAGCACATTTGACCATTCTTCTAGCGCATTTGACCATTCTTCTGGTGCATTTGACAAATCTTTTAGTGCATTTGATAAATCTTATAATGCATTTACTTTGGCGCATTTGAGACAGAGGACACTTCTAGACATTTTGATCAAAATCCAAAAAAAAAATTGGATTCCCTTTTCAACCTTCTTTTAGGTCATACTACCACAGACAAACTTTCCTGAGTAGATCAGACTATATTTCAATAAGTGATCCAAATTCACCTTTCAACAATACATGAATCAAATACTTGGCTTATATCCTAACCCTAGAAAAATGAGAGGCTCACTTTTTCAATGACCCCAAATGTCTGATGTAGAAGCATCCCCAGTTCATAGCAATCTTGCATCAACCAAAAATATTTTCCTTTTTGTTTTTCTTTATGTTTGCAGTTTCAGCATTTCTTTCTGTGTGTCCCAGTTTTGGCTCATCGGATCCTGTGGAGTTGGATTCTACTTGAAGACTTGATCATCTTTCTTATTTCGAGACCTTATCGCATTTGGATCATTTTTCGACAAGTTATCGCTATCGGTTTCTTTGACAGTTTCTTGTTATCGGTTGATAGTTTCTTGTTACTAGTGTTGGCATTATGTGAACTGACATGAGCCTTATGTAAACTGGCATGAAGACATAATGATATTGTATGTTGTCATTGATGTCAATATGAGACATAGTGTGAACCGACACATGAGATAAGTGAAGAAAGAGATACTGGCATATGTGTGAACCGGTATATGCTAAAGTGAAGCGGCACATTTGTTCAAAGTGAACCAGCATGCAGTTATGGGAATCGGCACATGGAAGCACTGTATGACTACCAGTTGGTAAGGCAGCTTCCATTTTGGGGTTTCCGGTTGGAGTATCTCAAGTCTGTGTGACTCAATCGATGATCTTTGTGTGATGAGTTAGTAGTATGATGGAGGACAGATCATGTTGCCACGTAAGCTTTGTGCACGTGAAGGATCTTGCGTGAAGAAGACTATTCCTATCTACCTTAGCAATGTGCGAAGTTTATCAAATAGTGATAATGCGTGATGGATTATCAACCGCCATGAAAACGGTGGATAATGGACGATGGAGAATGTCTTGAGCTCGACTCAAGACTGGTGAATTCAATGCAGTATGTTTCAACAATCAGGATCGAACTGTTTGAATTGCTCAACCTAACAGGTTTAGGGTTTAGGGTTTTTGCTACTGACCTGTATGTTCCCTATAAGGTCGATGTTAGGTTTCTGTCTAGAGTTGTTGGCAAAAAGTTGTGAGTGTGTATCCAACGAAAGTGATACAAGATTCTTGCCAGACCATAGGAGAAAAGAGATACCTGCAAAGTGTATGTACAGAAGGAAAAGAGGAGCCTAAACGGATCTATATTAGTATTAAGTACTATTAACAGATCATTGTAATACCTGTTGATCTCTAACCACTTCAACAGTTGCAAAATCCCCTAACAGGGTAGCCTTAACTGGCTTGATTCAAAATCCCTTAAATCGGGTGGTCTTAACTGGCTTGCTGTAAATCCCTTAACCAGGTAACTCGAAGCTAATGAGTTCTGAGAAGCTAGAGAAGCTTAGGAGATCCTTTCAGCTATTGAGTTCTTAAAATCCTCTAACAAGGTGACCCTACCGAGTTTAACCCTTAACCGGGTGATCCCTAACAGGATCGGTTCCTACCAGAACCTATTGTAATGTTCTTAACCGGACAAGGCTCCTAACAGAGCGGACTTCTAAATAGTTCAAAAAGCAGCTTGTGGGTATTCATCCCCACCATGGTTTTTCCTAGTTGGGTTTCCACGTGAAAAATATGTGTGTCATGTGAAATGCTTTTGTCTAGTGATGCTTTGTTTTATCTGATTGCACATGAAGTTTCTATGTTTTATGCCTGTCTATAAAACATATTGAACTCACTATTGTGAAGATTTGATGGTTAGGTCTACTAGTTCATGCATGAGAATATTATGATAATTTGGTATTGAGCTAAGAGAAAAGCTTAGTAACTGATCGGTTCATGACTGATTGAGTTATTCTGGATGCTACCGGTTGCACTCTGTTTTACCGGTATCTTTGTTTATCAGTCATTGTGAGTGTCTACTGTCAAACCAGTTTTGGACTGTATTTGTGTCTATACTGATTCACCCCCCCTCTCAGTACCGGTTTGGTACTAGTGGTTCATCATTGAGTTATCAACCAGTTGCCTGGACCTATTTTGGTGATCTACCCGAACCCCTTCTAAAGCTTGCGGAGCCTTGGGCATTGATTCTGATGTTCCTTGGCATGTGGCCTACCTTTTCCCACTATCTACATTTCATCCTTTGGATTTTTTGGAGGAATCTTTTGGCAAAGGCCGACATTGTTGATTTTACACATTAGGTCTTGTTCTTTGGGTTTTGATCCCTTTTGGGGCCGACCGGATCCTTTGGATTGTATATATAATTTATGTAATTGCGCATTAGAATGAAACAATCAAAGAATCAAGTAGCTAGACTGAGCGTAGAAGATAAATCTTAAGATTCAAGGTCCCGGTTGTGACCTATTCTGTATTTGAGCATGTTCTAGCAGGCTTGTGAGCTAGTTATGTTGTAACCCAGTTTTTACTGGTTGGTTGTAATCAATTTTCATGAAATAAAACAATTTGTTTTGCATTTCCTCCATCATATCTTTGTCTTTCCATTGTGTTACTCTTGTTGACCGGTCCGGATTGATCTCTTTGACGTCCCTCCTAACCGGTGACTACTTCATATACTCAAGTGAGTCGAATCAATTAAGCTTCTATATTCGGATCTATCATCCTCAATCAGGAAACTTCATTCATCACTTGACGCACATATTCATATCAATAGGAAAACATCGAACCTCCTATTTCGACTTTGTAACTTGAATCTATCAAACATGGTATTTGAATATGTCGAAACCAATGCCAAAGAGTCCCATTCAATCCTTTGCATAAATATTTCATCCATGAAATAGGCATTTGTGTGATTTTGTCACACGCTCACCCACGCTCGATCTTATGTTCAATCCATTTCCTAGATATATTCATGAAATGCTTCAGAATCCAAGGTTGTTCCTCTTTAACATTATCTTTTGGTTGGGATGCACACTCAATCTAGAAAAGAACCACCTATTGTATCTTGGTACTGACATCTTTTGATTACTATATCTCACACACTTAATCAATTTCCCAAGGTCATTGTGATTTTTTAGGTGAAGATGTGGCTAGTGAAAAATCCAAAATCCTACTTCAGCACCACTGTAATTATCTAGCCCATGTGAGCATCATTGCTTACGAGCCAATGCACTAAAGAATCAATGACAAGAGAAAAAGCAATATCAAAAGATCAAAACAAAAGCATGAGCAAGAAATTAAATATCAAGAAAAGCAAAAACAAAATGCAATAAAATGCAATATCAAAATGCTTGGCTATGGGAACATGCAGTAACTCCATCGGGGCTATGGAGGCCTAGCTGGCAATGGAGAAATATTAATGAAATTACAACGATAACTTCATCAAGGTTATGGACGCTTGTTGCTAGCAAGGCTCTATCCAAGATGTTTTTGAAGTTAGGGTAACTCATGCAGTTAGTCACATTGGATTCTGAAGATTACAATGATCATATGAGCTAGAATGAACCCACTTGCACACACATGGGTAATCAAAGACTAGGTACCTTGATCCAGTTTGGGATTCTTCTTCCCTTTTGAGTATGCTTCCTAATCTCTAGATATGTTTGGTTGAATTTTCTGGAGATTCTAAGTGTAGGTTGGGTCTCTATCTTTGAAATATTCAGGAACATTTATTCAGGCAATGCTAGATGTTGTGACAATCTCACATATCACCTTTATGGAAATAGAGGCCTCTATACTTGGGGGAAAGTTTCATCTACTCTATTATTCTTACCACAGCTCTCATTATCCTTCCTCCAATATCCATTACCTTATCTAAATCCATCATTATCTATGATCTTGCTTCTCTTATCCATATCCATATCCCCTTTTCCATCCTAGATCTCAATCAAAACTAAGGACAAAAAAATGCATAGATCATCCATCAAATCAAATCAGCAACTGGAAAACTCACAACGTCTACAATCAAATTGATCAATGTCTTATTAATCAATCCATCACTCAAAATATATCAACATCAACATGTCTTATACAAGGAAAGGTACACTTGAAACCAAACGAATTGGTCTTACACGGGGTACTCACGCTTTGAAACCAGACATCATTATCAACCATCACATTAAGAAATTAAAAATAAAGACACTGATCAATATCCATCTAGCTAATCTACCATCTCTTCTATCTATCACTACATCTACCTTACCTTCTACATCCATCTCATCTATGTCATTGGCAAGTCTACACAGCTATCACAACTCTTTAAAACACAGTACAATCTTGGACACACTTAGCATAGTCACTATCATTCATTGTCTACAATAGTTTATCTATATAATATCCCACCATGGCTTGGTAATCAATGTATATATCCATATCAATAGTTGTGTCTAGGGCTGGGGGGAAATCCTGACCTCACTGGGGGCAATTCATCTTTTTGGGTTTAAACAAGAAAACAACCTTACAAACAGAGATATATCTCGCAAAACAAAGATCCCAAGACTCAATGATAAACTTCAAAACATGATCCGCACACACCAAGTGATATCCACAACAAAACCAAAGAAATATCTATCTGGCAATATGTTTTTATCTGACAAGTAACATGGGTAAGCATGCATGACCATTTATGGTAATTTAATTTTGGTTATCAAATCTCACGAGCGACTCAAGGATGTCTTGAAACTAGAGAAGCAAGGAAGGAGTTTGATATTTTCATTTGTTTGTTGTTTGTGAGTGAATCCTTAATACTATATAAATTTGTCACAAGACATGATCGGTAACACATCATTGAGGATATTTCGAATTTCTATAGGATAAAGGTTAACTCTTCCCTATTTTATGCAAGCAACACTTGGGCCGTCTTGGTTCAATTATACCTCGGTGCTTGTGTCATCTTGCAATATCAAAATCCATGTAAGTTATACTCAGTTCATCATGGTTCAATCATACCATCGATGTTTATATAACTTTCAACATTTTAAGACTCAATGATGACAAAAAGAGCACAAACAATTGACCGATGGAATGACAATGTTACATACTTAAGCCTGTTAAATAGATTTCATTTATTTATCATTATCATTGCATTAATTTGCATGCCACTAATCATTGCCTATCAGATACCATTGCATTTAGTTGCATATCATTTTAATCATTTTTTACAAAGTCATTACATTTAGTTGCATATCATTAAACATTATATTTAGCTGCATATCATTTCACAATGCATCTAATTGCATATCATTTTAAATCATTCTATATTAGTGCATTTAGTTGCATATCATATAAACTGCATTCATCATTATTATCATCATCATCATTGCATATTCATTACACATCATCATACATCAGCACATCTAAATCTGCTTGCAACATGATATCAACAAAATATCAATTATCTATCAATCAATATCCTATCTGTTCAATATGAGATCTTAATCAATCTTTGTGAGCACCTATCAGTGATGCAAGTCACACTATCAATTAGGAGTTTCTATCACAAACTACTATCAAATCAGGTGGGTTCATCTTAACCTAGCCTATCAGTGACACAAGTCATGCTATCAATCAGGAGGTTCTATCACAAACTCTTATCAAATTAGCAGGCTCATCTTAACCTATCCGATCAGTGATGCAAGTCACACTATCAATCAGGAGTTTCTATCACAAACTCTTGTCAAATCAGTTGGTTTCATCTTAACCTATCCTATCAGTGACGCAAGCCACGCTATCAGTCGGGAGTTTCTATCACAAACTCTTATCAAATCAAGTGGGTTCATCTTAACCTATCCTATCAGTTACGCAAGGCATGCTATCAATCGGGAGTTTCTATCACAAACTCTTATCAAATTAGCAGGTTCATCTCAACCTATCCTTTCAATGACGCAAGTCACGCTATGAATCAGGAGTTTCTATCACAAACTCTTATCAAATTAGCAGGTTCATCTCAACCTATCCTATCAGTGACAAGGTCATGCAATCATCAAATTTGGACTTTATATCATAAAATCTTATCAAATCAGCAAGTTCATCTCAACCTAGCCTATCAGTCACGAGGTCACGAAATCATCAAATTTGGAGTTTCTATCATAAACTCTTATCAATCAATAAGTTCATCAAACATGACCTATCAGTAACTCTCATCCATCATGAGGTCATCCAATCAATCAAACCTATCCAATCATCAAATCATGAGTTTATATTATAAACACTTATCAATCATGGGGGCAATCAAACTCAATCAACCATCTAATTGAGCGAACGCATCAACACAATCAACAAATTGATATTTTATTAAGAGCTCATATCAAGTTAATTACCAACATCAAGTTTTTATCGGGAAATGAATCAATTGTCCAAATCCCAAAAAATGATAAATCTATCAGATTCATCTCCTGAGGGAGAATCGGTTCATATCAAATCCAACATTCAGTATCAATATCTGACAACCAATATCTGGGGCAAAAAATAAAAAATGTTGGCAACATTATCAAGCAATTTTTCTTTGAACTAATGTGTGCACACACATCACTTCAAAGAGGGCCAAAATGTAGAAGTATAAATCTAACCACCTGATTAAATAAATATTTAATATTTATTTAATCCATTAAATCAATTTCTCTATTAATTAAATTATATTTAATTAGTTTTCCCCCCACATTCTTCGATTAATTAAATAAATTATTAAATTTATTTGATCTAATTCATTTGACCACATCCTAGCCTTTAATTAAATAAATTACCTTTATTTAATTAAAATCCCCCATTTCCCATTTAATTAAAATCTCTTTTCCATTTAAATAAATCAAATTTATTTAAATATCTTTCCAAATGCAAGTTGTCACCCACCTTTTTGAAATAAATCAATTCATTTCAAATTAAATCCAAAACTATCCTTCCACTTGCATCCTCCTAACAAATCCACTTGCATGACTAATCATCTTCTAGAGTCTTCTAAACCATCCTAATTAGCCTAATTACCTCTTAATTAGTTGCACATTCCTTAAGAGAAGTCACTTCTCAAAAATCCCCAAAAGTATTCAAAACCATTAAAGGCTTTGTGTCTCCAACAAGTTAACCCTTAAAGTCTTCATAACCATTAATGGTTAACTCAACCTCAACACATGGTTAGAGACTTTCTCTCTAACTTAACCGGTATCTAACCCATGGGTTTCTTCAAGCACTCATTGCTTTGACCCTAGTTATCCCATTAACCCTTGCATAAGAGTTTATCCTTTGGGTAAAAGCTTTACCCACTAACCTAACCCTAACCCTAACCTTACCCCCTAAGGTAACCACCATGTCTTCTCAGGCATTTAATGCCTCTACATCTCCTCTCAAGCCTCCTCATGGTGACACTTGTCAACATGGGATTGGTTTGAAAGTCTCACAAGGATTGAATATCCTTTAATCCTAACCCTTGTTAATATTACTCAATCTTAACCATCCAATAGCCCATTTCTTCTATAAATAGGCTTCATTTCCTTCATTTTCAACAATCCAAGTTTTCATGCATCCATATTATAGTTCATTTCATCAAGCTTTTGCCTCTCTTTGTTAATAATGATTTTAAACATTTAGAAGCATGTTAGTATAGCATTTTGTCATGTTAGCATATATCATGTTAGCATAGCTTGTTTAACTTTCATTATCATAGCATAATATCCATGATAACTAGCTTTCATTATCATATCATAGATCTTAGTTGCATTTGCATATAGATCTTTTATAATCTCATCCCTCGTCCTTGGAGTTGTCATTCCAAGAGTCAATTGCTAAATGATTTGAGAGCAATCATGACTCAAGGAATCCTATGAGATATAGAACAATGGAACGGTTTTGAGAGGATATTGGTTTAAACTTATTTTATCCTTCATTTATAATGTTTCATTGGTGTGCTTGTGTGTCTTGTTCTTAACTGACCACTATAACCATTTAAGGCATACATTAATTATTTATGAATGGGGGTTATTGAAAAGGTGTGACTAGTAAAGTCACCCTTCTTCATATGTTTCTTAATGCATTTATTATATATCTATTTTAAAATGATTAGCATCCTAAGATCACAATTTCTAACATGGAGAAAGGGGGAAAACAACTAGAAATGCACATTTCAAATATTTTCCTTACACATTCTAATATTTCCAATCCGTTTTTCCAATAACACCTTGGAATAAGTGGAACATATTTTGATGTGCCTTGAAATCACACAAAATTTTGATGTGCCTTGCTTCAAGGGCATTGGAAACCTAAATATATGATATTAGAACCTACCCATCTTTATACCCCAAGATGCTAGAGATTTTATTTTTCCTATAGTTTGGAAAACTTTCAAAGAATATAATTGACTTCTTCTCATTTGTTTTTTGACTTGAAATGTATTGATATTATTGTAAGTTGTTATCCTTCTTTTTGTTTCAAGTGAAAACAAGGTAAACCCTACAAATTTTTATGAATTTTTATTTGAATTCGTTCTCATTTCTCTAAGGGTTCATTTTTCGAGGCATTTTGCCTGCCTCGTTCTTCTATGGATACCTTATATCCTTTTTCCCATTTCTTATTTTATTAGTTAAATTTAAAAAGTTAACTTAAAACATTTATTTTTGGTCTTTTGGTGTGAAGTCGGGTTTTAAGTCTGACTCTACATAGCCTTTTGATCCTTTGTGCAAGATCGGACTTTAAGTTTGACATTGCACTTGTTTTTGAGTTATGGTGTATTTTGGACTTTTAAGTCCAAATTATACAGTTTTTGAGTTTTGAAGTTTTATTGGACTCTTGAGTCCAAAATGCATATTTATTATGTATGTCTTTTTATATTTATTGTTTGAAGTCTTTGTGATCATTTTGGTTTGTTTTCCCTTTTTAATCTCTTTTTGAGTTTGATTTTCTCTCATTTACATTTATCAAGCGTCTTCGTTGGATTTCAAAGCGACTGCACTCAACTAGAGTCATTTTGGGTAAGTCTTTGTTCTTCCTTTTTAAATTTTTCATCTCGTTTTGTTTTATTTTTCGCTGTGAAACGGTGGTGATTGAAACTTTACATTCACCATGTTTTGAATCAAAATGGTGAATGTCGGGATTTAAACTTGATCTTTACCACTATTGGCACTCTCTTTTTTTCATGGTATTTGTCCTATAGTAACCATGATATACATCATTTTTAACATTGGTGTATGTCATGGTTTCTACCCCGACAAGCACCATTGTTCGAAACCTTTCCCTATCAGTGTATGGCAGGATCATGACCCCGCAATGCACTAAAATCCTTCCTAACAGTGTATTGTGGGGTCATGCCTCTACCCTGCACTGTCTTCACTGGTTTTTATCCATTGTTTTTACCAAGTTTTGTGTGTGTTGGGTGTATGACACAAACATACACCAAAGCCCTAGCTATTGGTGCATGTCAGGGCCATATCCCTGACTCACACCATTTTTTTTTTAGTTTTTCTCACGTGTTTTCTCGAGGTGCATGTCGGGGGTATAATCTCAACATACACTATGATTCCTTCCCATGGTCCATGTTAGGGGTATAACCCTGACCTGCACCTTACATGATTTATTTTCCTATGTTCTTTTTAATGGTGCATATCAGACTTCTAAGTCTGATCCTAAGTGTAAATTGGAATAAGGAGATTCTAATGTGCTTAAATGTGGTGATGATCTTCTCAAAATGTTATAGTTACAACCATACTCAAATGATGAATCCATCACTGAGAAAGAAAGGAATGAAGCTCAAGAAACAAGACCCTCATTCGGTTTTCCTGCCTTCGTCTGTGTCTTCTAACATTGACAAGATTAGAGATACGGAGATAGGGCATGCAGATTTTGAGGATTTATTGAAAAGAATCAAAGAACCACCACAATACTATACAATGGAGGCAACCATCAATAGTGACATTGATTAGGTTGCATCTTTCACCATGTCAGCATGAAATCTTCAGTTTGTGTTAGAATTAGGTAATCAATATGATCCAGTGAGGAGGTCAGTCAAAGATGTAGAGGGAAAGAAGAGTCACGTCAAATTGGATGAGGACTTCTTTGACACTATTTTCAAGTTTCCACATATAGATCAATATGCCAATATTGACATGCAATCAGCATTGACATATTATGATAACAATTCAGATAAATGCAGAAGAAACATCAATGAGAACTAGTTGAAGACCCCAAGGCCTACAATTGCAAGATGACCTAGGACTATTCAGCGTAGTGACTTAATTGATGAGGTCAATGATTTGATTACTCTCCTCAATAGAGTAAAAGGACTTCATGTTTTAGATACCTACCATAAGTGGATGCATCAATACATTCATATTATTCAGCAAAAAAAGAAGATCTTGTGGGGTAAAAAAATAGTTGATGCTTTGTGTGAGAAGCCAACTAAACTTCCTACCACTTTGAAGTTCTATATGACTTCATATCTAGTATATGCAGCCGCCTCAATGATGCATTTTCCAAGGTTGTCTACCATAGGAGACAGGAGCCAAGTTCATGTTTATCAATATTTCACATAGTTGACTCTTAAAAATAGTTTGTAGCATTTCAGGAGGGTTAATGATGCTTTCTTTTCTCACTATATGTGTATATTTGATAAAGATCTTCAAAAGAAGAGAGTATTAGATGAAGCCTGGAATGTGATGAACTAGTATGGGTGCATATTCCTACAATTCCCCACTTTCACATATGTCAAAATAGGATGTTTTGATGGTGAGCCCTTCATGCTTCCTAGATACCCATCAGACAAAATTGTACTCAAGGAGTTATCGCGTCAAATGGTAGCAATGCATGAACATCAATTTGGTTTGCACAAGACTAGTTTTAATTTTTCTCTCATCATTGGGAGATATTCAATCAATTATATCTACAAGGCCTAAGCCATGGATGAAGAAATGAGAAGAGTGACAATGAGGTTCTTCAAGGCCAAAAAATACTATGAAGAACAAATTAAAGAAAAACTACACTCATGTTCACCAGGTAGAGAATATTTGGATTGATTGTAGAACATAGGAGGTTATCAGAAGGCTTGATTATTATTACCTTACTCTAGAGAAGATTTTGAACTTGAATCTTCCTGATATCCCTGAGGATCTCGAAGATGATGGACTCATTTTAGATACTGAATATGTGAAGAATAAGGTTGTCAGTTCACCTTTGCCTCTTATTCAATGGTCCCAAAAGGAAAAGACTTCAATAAGGACAAGATTTCAAAGTATTCTTGCCAATACCAATGTCTGGCTAGCTCAGAAAGGGATTCAATTAAAACCTTTTCAAACTAGATCCGCAGATGACAATATAGGGCCGTTGGGAAAGACTTCTAAGTTAAGGACGAAGAATAGACAAGATCCAACAGCTCCAAAGGCCCCCAAATTCAAATTCACAATTGGGAAAGGTAAGAGTCAAGGGGAATCATCAACCCAATAGACTCAAACCCATGATGGAGTTGAAGGAGAATCGCTTGATGAAGAAGGTGAACAAGAATAAGAAGAAGAAGAAGAGATAGAAAAATAAGAAGAAGAAAAATA
Organism: Cryptomeria japonica; assembly: GCF_030272615.1. Classification (NCBI taxonomy): domain Eukaryota; kingdom Viridiplantae; phylum Streptophyta; class Pinopsida; order Cupressales; family Cupressaceae; genus Cryptomeria; species Cryptomeria japonica. The sequence continues at coordinate 256,632,564 of NC_081409.1, read as the reverse complement.
TGATGAAGAGGGATTAAAATAAATTCTTAGTACTTCCCAGTCCGAAGGGACACAAGAAATTGTTCCTCCTTCCTCACATGATGTTGTAGGTATAATTCCTCCTTCAATACCAGTCTCTACCCCCGCTCCTTTTGGTTCTACCTTTTCATATACATCTGAGGCTCCTAGTGTGGTAATCCATTTCATCAACAATAACTAGTGAATCAACTCTTGACACCCTGCATGACAATATTGAAAATGTGTTCCTTCTTAACTTGTCTGAAATTTATTCTTCTATGCTGAATGATTTTGATAATTTTATGTCAGAAACTAAACTTCCTCCAAAGGTTTTGAATGTTGAAAATCCACCTTCCATTATGAATTCTACTCCTATTATGACCACTATTGTACAAAATCAAGAGTTTGGGTCTCGAGTATTAACCACTCAAGTAGAAGACGATACACCTTTTCCACCTTGGTTAGTTTCTAATACCCCTAAAAGGAAAAAGAAAGCCATCTCCCCAGATGACTTCAACTTCAATTAGTTGATTCCATAAAACCCAAGAGTACTAAGAAGGCCAAGACCTTATCTAGGGTAAAGGTGGATAAGTAAAAGAAGAAATATGTAGAAATGGTAATTCCTCCCCCAAATATAGATTTGGATAAAGTTCAGCCTACAAATTATCTAATCAATAGGATTGATTTGGGCAAGTAGACACATGAAAAGTAGAAGCCGCTCAAGAATATTTTGTCAATCTTGCGACAACTTATGATGAAGAGAAGCTCAAGAAGAATAAATTGAAGAAACAAGTGGAGCAACTCACTAATATCTTGATCAAGATAACAAAATCATCAAAGGTAATTGAACCAGTCACCTCATCAATTAATGAATAGATCATCAAGCAAGTTGAATAAGTTAATTCATGGGGAAGGTTAGTTGGTGAATGGATGGACAGAATATTGAGTCAAGGTACACATCTCTTATGTTCTACAGTTACTCTAATCAATAATCTAGAAGATGTAAAGTATGAGATAGATAAAACTTTTTCTCTATTCCCAAATCAATTAGAGACATATGAGAAGAACTTTGACTCATGGTTGAAGTTGGAAGATTTTGAATTAGATGTTATGGTTGATAATGGAGTACTCCCTTCAAGCGATATTGATGCAAGAGCATCCTTGGTCAATGAGAAATCTTGCATCAACCAAAAAATATTTTCTTTCAGTTTTGTTAGTGCTTAATCCCTTGTGCAGTTTTCTATGTTCTTACCGGTATGTATTGGTAGTTGCTTGTTCTTCATGGTAGATCTTGTTGGCAATTTCCTGGTGGTTTCATGAGGTTGATTCCATATTTCTAGTTCATTTGGGTTCTTCTCTGGTCAACTATTGCTTCCAGTTGGTTGTTTCTAGGTTTCTGGGATAGTTCTTGTGCTTACCAATTGGTTTTCCTTCATTACTGAGGTGATTCTTGGCATGTGGATCCATCCCTTGGTGTGTGGTCAAACTTCCTACTGATCCACATCATTTGGTTGTTATTTTCTAGAAATATTTCTTAAATCTTAGGGCCGACTTAATTACACATTTCATTTTCCTACATTGGTGAATGTAATCTTTTGAGGTTGACCCGGTTATGTTCTGGTGGGTATAAATATGATGTTATGTAATCATTTGTAGGGGGAAGAGGAAGTAGAAATTAGAATAAGGATTGAGATTCTCATGTTGTGATCTGATTGATCATTGGAGTCTCAGTTGGGTTGTTTCTGGCTTGTAGCCTGCATGTAACTGGTTAACTACCGGATGTTCTTTGATGATAATTTTATGATTACCGGATGATTGTCGGAAGTTCTATGGCTGGAATATGATCTATTTATATGAATTTTTTATGTTTTCTTACTACTTTCATTGTGTTACTCCTATTGCATAAGCCGGTTGACTCTTTTGAGGGTTTTCACTGGTTATGACTGCATCAATTGGTATCACAGTTGGTTATGGACCAGCTGGTGGAAGAATCATCTAAGGCATTCCTTGAGGTGGAAAGATCATCGATTGGAGGCAAGTTGTGTGGGTGTTCAATAGATCATCGAGGGGAGGCAATTGAAACCAGTAGTCAGATCGCCTAGTTGAGGCAGTTCATCGGAGTGGAAGGAGAGATGTCGCCAAGGAGGACAAACCCCCATAGGGTAGAGTAGATGATGGAAGACTTCAAGAATGAAGTGAGGAATGAAATCTGGAGTGTTTTGGCTAGTTTGCAAAGAAACCTTGACTCTAAGGATGAGTATGAGGAAGTCGATGAAGAGATTGAGGAAGTTGAAGGTCTCAAAGATGAGAGGGAGGAAATATTCCTAAGAGCAGTGGCGCAAGAAAGTAAAGTGCACAAAGTTGAGGTTTCTAACTTTTTCCAGAATGCTAAACCTAGAGGATCTGATCGATTGGATCAGAGCATTGGAGGACTAATTTGAGTTTGAGGATGTCAAGGACCCGCAGAGAGTCTATTGGCATTATGGATAAATTGATTATGTGCTGCATTGATGTTTTGTCATTGATGTCAACACTAGTTGTTATTGTTGGTTACCGACAAACAAGTTTTGGTTACCAGTAGAAGATCTAGTGTTACCGGCAGAAGAGACTATATGTTGGATATTTCTGGCATGTTTGGATCAGTGAAGTATATTTGATTTCATGTGTTATATACTCCGTGAGCATTTTTGGTCAGTTGGTATTGGCTTGGTAATTGGACACTATCATACACTCTGGTAAACCCTTACCAGCACTGGTTTAAGGCTTTACCGACAAAGCTTTCATTAAGGAATCGTGACAAGTGATGAGTTGAGACATTAGCATATTTTTATCCTTAGAACTCTTAAGCTTTTGTCATATTTTGATTTACATAATAGTAATGATGTATCGGAAGTTTACTATATGTATTTCAGATGTTAGCCTGAACATATTAAAACATGTTTTGTCTTGCAGTTTATTCTTGCAGCCATGTTATTCATTCTTGTTGCCATGCGGATTATTTAAGGCAATATCATGTGTGAAATTAATAGATGTCCTGATTAATTAAAATATGTACTTATATTCTTGTATGTTATTTCTTTTGAAGTGTAGGGAATAAATGATGATGCGGTGGAAGCTCTCCTATCATGCTAGTTGCAGGAAGAGATATTCAAGGAGATGACTGAAAGATCAAACAATAGAGATGCTGAAGAGCGTAAGGAATGGTAGAGGAGAAGTAATCATGCGATACTGGTGATGTCTAACTCAAGTGGACATTGGTGTTATAAATAACGCCATAGTATGTTATGATTGTGGTTCAGTTTAGATCCGCATTTTCTGTAGCTTAACTCCAGCTATCTCCTTTCTCGATTAGTTATCCACCTCTTCTCTTTGGTGTGATCTATGTTGTTTAAAGTAGATGTTTTCTTTTAAAATAAGCTCTTCATCTCTTCTCAGAGGTTAGAAAAGAAAAGAGAGAAAATAGAGCAGGGGATTTTGGAAATAAAGTTACAAGTGTTTTTGAGTTTCTTTTTATGTTGAATCATGTAATGACTTCCGAAGAACAATGAATAAAACTATGTCATTCTGAGCACTTAGAGTTGTTTTGGGGAAGCCTAGAATCACTCATCCAAGGGGGCCCACTTGGTGAGTGTTCATGTGCCTTTGTTAAGATTATTTTTCTTCTTTAGTTGCGGTAGATGTTCTTGCATTGACTGTTCCTATAGCCAAACCAAAATAGAGTAATTTTTGTTTATCAGCATTGAACTTAGCCAGTATTGCTTGAATGAATTTATCTTAATGCAAAAGTTTTCCTGTAGCCTTTCAATAGTTTCAATTCTTTCTTATCTTTTCCGCATAATGTTAGTTCCTGTAGTAATACAGAGTAGTTGTTGCAGGAACTTAGTGCATATATAGTGTAGACATATTTCAAGTATTACGTCCCTAGGTTGAAAATCAAATGAACACTAGCTATAGAAATAGTGAATGTCCAAACTTCGGGTTGAGAATTCAACTAGAGTTATTATTCTTATTGTTGGGTTGAGCATTTTTGGCATCGTTGTCAGAGATGGTGTCAAACTAAGAACCTGTTATGGTTATTGTCTTTTCAGTTTTTAGTTAATTGTTTTTTTGGCATACCTGATTGTTTGAAAAAAAATCATGAACTTGCATGGATAGGTGAAGAAGAGATGTTCTAGGTAGGTTTCTACCCAGTCATCCTAATCATGCAGAAACTAATTCCCTAGATATAAATCTTTTTGCTAAACTTTATCAAACCCCAGAGAATTTGAACCACCCTAAATCTAAATTTCCAGAAGGCAGTCTTAAGTTCCTCTTTGGACCCCCACAGGAATAATTTCATATAGTAACTCCCCCCAGAAGTCCAATGCAAGGAAACCCACCTCCTACTGGAAATAATCCACCACCACCACCTTTGGACCCAACGTTTGAGTTTCCCATCTCTGATCAGCATGATAATGCTAATCTCAAGGACATTTCAGCTTCTTCCCTCCCTAAATTCTATGGATTGGTGACAGAGGATCTAGACACATTTCTATTTGAGTTTAATGTTCTTTGTAGGAGTTTTAATTATACTAAAGATGCCTATAGACTCAAAATATTTCTTTCCACCTTGAAAGAATCATATTTAAGATGATTTATGAGCTTGGGTAGTAGCACAATCAATACATGGGATGAGATGAAACGATTGTTTCTTGCAAAGTATAAAGATTATTGTAGAGGCACTGATCATCATGGGGATGATATTTTTAAAATGAAATAGAAAGAAGATGAGAGTCTTTAAGATTATCTCGAAAGGTTTCTATTTAGTGTCAAAAATTCCAAGCATGGTACTCTAAATGAAAATTCCCTCAAGTTGATATTTTTGAGGGGAATCAGTGATGAATGCACTGATGCTTTGGATCTCATGGGAGCAGGTGACATTACACAATCTACGTGGAATGAAATAGGACAATTTTGTAAGAAGTATTCTAGATCTACTTCTAAAAAGAACAAGTGTTTCAAGCCAGGAGTGCCTTCATCAACATCTAGTACTGGAGTTTCTAGAATGGAATAGCCATTTGTTGAAGGACTTTAAGGAGGACATCATAAAAAATATGGCTACTTAGTTGGATACACTCTCAGCTAAGAAGAAGCATGAAGAAGCTGATGCATTTCTTGCAGAATTTTGCCCTCATTGTAGACAAAGAAAAAAGGACTACAGATGTAAAATGGTTGCAAATCTTGAGGTTCCTAACTTCAAGCCAATACAAGGTGAATATGAACAAGTTTTCTATGTTGCTCAAAAAGGCCAAATTTCCAAAGACAAGGTATGCCTCTGGATCCACTTTCTTTTTCTAGCTATAGTGGAAATTCTTATGTACCAAATAATCAATGGCAATCACCATATGCTCAAAATTTTGGTAATTATCCAAACTTGTATGGTTCTCAAGGCCAAGGTCAGCATTTTGCTAATAAAATGCCATAGTGGAAGCAACCACAAGGAAATTGGTATCCACCTCGGGGCCAAGGGAGCCAGTTTCAAGGGAATTAGCAACCTACTCCTCAATGGAGGGGGAGTCAACCATGGACTACCCAATCTTTTGGATATCAACAGCCACAATCACCTGCAATAATGCCTCCCCCTACAACCACTATTGTTCCACCTAAACCAATGTAGTTGCCCACTAAGCAAATGCCAAATCCTAATATTAAATATCAACAATAACAACAACAAGCTTATTCAGCTGACTCTAATCAATACCCAACCTATTCTCTATCTATAAGTGATATTCACCTCAGATCCAGGACAACTCTGCCTAATCCATCTCCTGCAGTTATCACTGAGGTGCAAGAAGAACAAGAAATCTCTAATCCAACAGCCATAATACCTCAGAAGTAGAGATTACCACCATTTCCCTAAAGATTGCAAGAAAAGGAAGTTCTTACAGAACAGGAGCAAGGTTTTGATATCATAGATCAACTGAAACATGTATGTGTTGAAATTCCATTGTTGCAAGCAATAAAAGATGTTCCTATATACAATAAGGCACTTAGGGAGGCATGTCTAAAAAAACCTGGCAAGAAGAAGAAGGATCCACCAACAGTGCATATGATGGGTCAACTAGTAGATATTATGCTAGGAAAGGTTTCAATTCCTAAATATTCCGATCCTGGTAGTCCTATTGTGAATATAGTCATTAATGGCACCCAGATAAGGAATATTTTAGTTGATTTAGGGGCAGCCATTAATGTGATGACAAGAGAATTAATGCAACAACTTGAAATCAATAGTCTTAGGCCTACACCTATAGTCCTACAACTCGCTGACAACTCTACAGTGTGACCTAATGGTATGATTGAAGATGTGGTTGTTATTTTGGATTCCTGGGAATACCCTGTAGATTTTATGATTCCATCTCCAAAGGTGACATTGGGAGGATATTCGGTGATTTTGGGAAAACCTTGGCTTGCCACGATTGATACATATATTGGATGTAGATCAAGGGATATGACTATTTTAGATAGGAACTCTACAAAAGCATTAGCTTTGTATTCTCCTACTCAGCCCAAGTTTGATCAACAACAAGCTGCTTGGCCTACTTTGGGGGAAGAATCTAAGGGATTTGACTCTATTAATCACCTTATGATGATTAATTGAGGGCCATTCATGCAATTACATGATGAAGACTCAATTCTTTATAAAATTTTGACAAGTGAGTTAAAACAAGAACAACAATTGTAGGAGTTGGTACCAAATATTGCAGATTTAGACTTTCCTGCAACCACTGATATATTGCATACTTTGTTGCCACGGAAATTTTCTACTTCTCATTTTTCTGATATATCCCAGATTGATCTTACTATCAAAATAGAAGTTGATTTGAATAAATATTTGAATATCAATAGTGATCTTGCAGATACGCAAAAAGTAGCACTCATGGACTTGCATAAATGTCATAAACATGCCTTTGCATGGGATTACAAGGGCATGCATAGAATAGATCCAACAGTTTGTACCCACCGTATCTATATAAAAGAAGAATGTTTCCCACTCAGACAGACACAAAGAAGAATCAATCCTGCATTAAAATAAATAGTTAAAGAGGAATTACAAAAGTTGTTAAAGGTTGGGTTTATCTATCCTATCTCTGATAGCCAATGGGTATCACCTTTGGTAATAGTTCCTAAGAAAGGAGGGAAATGGAGGGTATGTGTTTCTTATAGAGCTTTGAACTTAGCAACAAGAAAAGATCATTTTCCATTACCATTTGTGGATCAAGTATTAGACTCTTTGGCTAGGAAGAGATACTTTTCCTTTCTTGATGGATTTAGTGGTTACAATCAGATTCAGATAGCCCCAGAGGACCAAGAGAAGACCACCTTTACTTGTCCTTGGGGAACATATGCATATTTTGTTCTTCCTTTTGGATTGTGTAATGCTCCCGCCACTTTTCAAAGAGCAGTGATCAATATATTTTCAGATATTTCTCAAGACATCATGGAAATTTATATGGATGACTTTACAACTTATGGTTCTGAATTTGAAGAAGCATTAGGGAACTTGAAGAAAGTTTTACAACGGTGTGAAGACTATAGTTTGTCATTAAACAGTGAGAAGTGCTTCATAATGATGCAAGAAGGAATAGTCCTTGGTCATCATATCTCTATAGAAGGAATACAGGTTGACCCAGCAAAAATTGAAGTCATTCAAAATATCAATGCACCGGTAAAACAAAAAGATGTTATAAGTTTCCTTGGTAATGTTGGATACTATAGAAGGTTTATCAGAGATTTCAGCAAAATTGCAAGTCCCTTATATTCTCTACTTACCAAGGATATGGAATTTAAATGGACTTCTTCATGCCTTGAAGCTTAAGCACGCTTTGACCCAAGCACCAGTTCTTAAAGCTCTGAATTGGTCTTCACCATTTCAAATTCATAAAAATGCATCCAATTATGCAATAGTAGCAATCTTAGGATGGAAGATTGATAACTTGGAAAGTGCAATATATTATATTAGCAAGAACTTGCAAGCACCTGAGTTAAATTACACAGTCACTGAAAAGTAAATGTTAGCAGTTATATATGCCCTCAAAAAATTTAGGCACTATATAATAGGGTATCCCATATTTGTGCATACTAATCATACTACAATCAGATATCTCATGAATAAGCCTTCAATTACCGATAGATTAGCTCGCTGGTTATTTTTGATGCAGGAATTTGATATCACAATTATTGATAAACCAGGAAAGTCCAATGTGGTTGCAGATTATCTTTCAAGACTTTAGCTACAGGAAGATCCTGCAGCCATAGATGATGTTTTTTTGGATGAGCATCTATTCCTTGTACAAGCCCACACTCCCTGGTATGCTGATATTGCCAACTATTTAGTTGCTACTAAAATGCCACTTCATTTCTCTCCCAAGGAAAGAAGGTTGTTAGTGGAGAAAAGCTTTAACTTCTCATGGATTTCTGATTGTTTGTTTTATACTGGACCTGACCAAGTCATGAGAAGATGTGTAAGAGAAGATGAAACATATGATATCCAGCATGCATGTCATGATGAGCCATGTGGAGGACATTTTACTGCTAAAAGAACAACACTCAAGATACTAAATGCGGGATACTATTGGCCCACATTATATAAGGATGCAACACAATATACAATAAAATGAGATAGATGCCAGTGCATGGGGAGACCTACTAAATCTGATGAGATGTCATTGTACCCACAAATATTGGTTGCACCGTTTGATAAATGGGGATTAGATTTTGTTGGCCCAATTGATCCCCCTTCTAATGGCAAATCCTACATTTTAGTATGTACAGGTTATGTAACCAAATGGGTGGAGGCTCGCGCCATGACACATGCAAGAGATAATAAGGTGGTTGAGTTTCTTTATGAGGAGATATTTACAAGATATGGAGTACCAAGGTAAATTGTATTAGACCAAGGCCCACAATTTACTTCAACATTGATTGCAGCCTTGGTCAATGAATACAATATAAGGCACATAAAATCTACCCCATATCATCCACAAGCTAATGGACAAGTAGAGGTTACAAATAGGGATCTTGAGGCTATTCTTACCAAGACAATATCTTTTCATTAAAAAGACTAGTCTTGTAGACTTTCAGAAGCAATTTGGGTATACAAAACAACTTGGAAGACACCAATTGGTTTTACACCTTTTGAGATGGTGTATGGAAAAGAAGAAATGATGCCTATTGAGTTTGAGCATAAAACTCTAAGGACAACTTTGCAATTAAATATGACACTTTCTGAAGCACAAAAGGAACGTATTCAGCAATTGAATTCTTTGGATGAATGGAGAAAAATGGTTGTCCAACACACAAAACTGATACAAAATCAGAGAGCAAAGTGGCATGATAAATACATCAAAGAGAAAAATTTCAAAGTAGGTGACTGGGCAATATTGTATGAATCCAGATATAAAGATACTATGGGAAAGCTACAAACCAGATGGTTAGGTCCATATGAGATAGAGGAAGTTTTCAACAATGGAGTTGTTCGTTTGATCACAATTGACCTATTTCGGTTCAAGATTTTGGTAAATGGTCACAGATTGTGTCTTTATCATAAGTCGGCTAGCAAAGAGGAGTTCCTATAGAAAATTGCTAAAAAGGATCAAACACAAGTTCTTGCAGCAACTGATCAAGTTCTTGCAGCCATTGATCAAGTTCCTTCTGCAATTGAACAAAGTACTGGAGATAAGGTTCATGCAGCCACTACAGTGAACATGCTTGCCACTTCATAATTCTCCTCGCGTCATTTCACAAAAATATTTCCATGTCTTATGGAAATATTGCTCCATAAATAAAATTTTCCATCCACATCATCCCATCTCATTTCCTTATCTGTCATTTCATTTCATTTCGCCATTATTTTTGCATGACTGCAGGTATGTACATAATTTATTTTATTTTAATTAGGCATTTATGATTTCCTTATGATTATTGTCTTTCTAAATCTACGTACACTTCCCTAAATCCTTTCATCCTATGTGGAAACGTGCCAAATTAAGTTTGGGGGGGTGTTTAATGGTTCGGTTTCCAAAATTAGTAATTAATCATCCTTTTCGGTACCTTGATTTGATTGCTTGCCATCATTTCTAAGATATTCTTTGGCATAAGAAAGTAATTAACTCTGCCACCAAATTTGGAAATTGGTAAGGAAGTTTCAATTTTCAGTCTGTAGAATATTTTGGTTCTTCGTTTCTCAGCTGCAAAGTTTGCTACATTAACAAATTAAGAAATGGGTGGAGATCCAATCTGCCGTGAATCGATAGTCCATGATGTGTTGCTACAAGATGCTCCTTGTGAGCATTATTTCAGGCAGCATGGTTGGATTGTCTACTTTCTGAAAATAAGGGATTATAATGAAGAAATTGCCTCAGAGTTTATGCATTCATTCAATGAAGGAGAGGCTACTATTAAAGGATTAAGAGTCATTGCTACAGAGCAGTAGATAGCTGAAGTTACAGGGTTTCCACAGGAAGGAGAATTGTTTCCAAAATCAAAAGACGCCATAAGTGCCAGAGCAGATTTTACACTTCCCACAGATGGACCTCTAATAGTGGACAAGCAAGGAACCAGGAGGGTTTCCCTTGCAGCAGAGTGGGCCCAGGTGGCTTTATATGTATTGAAGTATAATACTTGTGAAGGGAGGTATTAAAATTTACATTCTCCCCATTTCAAATTGCTTAGTCATTTACGGCATGGCCGGAGAGTGAATGTTCCTAATTTTCTATACCACCTCATTTCCATAAGTGCCAAATAAACACAGAAGAATGGAAATCATTCAATTAACCATCATGGTCTGATTAAATTGCTGGTAGAATGTTCTCTTAGGGATGTTTCACATATGGAATGGGGGGTATTTGAAGACATATTGTTGTTTAGGGTTGAAGATGCTCCTATTGCAGATGAGCCAACAGCTGAAAAAGAAAATATTGAAGAACCCTCTTCTCCTATAGTTTCTACAGAGAATGAATCTCCTACCACTGAAGGAGTTGTTACTGTTACAGAGAAAGAGACGGCTAAGACAAGCATTGAGCATCCTTCCACTTCTTTTCAAAAATAAGTGACATCTTCTAAAAGAAAAGGGAAAGAATTGGAAATAATTGATGCAGATGATGAACATATGGTTCAACCACAGGCAACTCAAGTTTCTCCTGTAGCCAAGAGGCATAGGTTGAAAAGAAATACTCTTGCAGCAAAGCCATGGGTAGAAACCATTCCTACAGCCACTCCAAAGGTTTATGTGAGAAAGACTCAAAGAAAAACTCGAAAGGCCCATCAAGCAGGTGAACCGGCAAAGGTTATTTCAGTGGAAGCATCAGAAGAAGGGAGCCCTGCAGATGTTGAAACTCAGAAGGAAGATGATGTTGATAGACTCTCAAATCTGGCATATGTGGCAGAGCAGCTTGAGGAACATGTTGAAGAGATTCCACGACCTAAGGTAATAGCTATTAGACCTCCATCATCCCTAAGCAATTTATCTATTGTGCTAACATTTTATAGGCAATTGGAAATAGAGAGGGCTAGATTATAGGGTATTCTTGACAAACAACAAAGGGAAATTGAAAAGAGGGATAATAAAATTGAAGAATTAGAGGCTAAATTTGATGCAATCACTAGTATGGTCCCTGAATTGATGCAATGTAGGGCACCACCAAGAGTTTATGCTCTACATTTAAGGGAGTGATATTGAAATTTCAAATTGAACCGCATTGTCAGGGACCTTAGCCCCTCTTTAGAAACCCTTGAGGAATTTTATGATGCTTACCAGACTTCCCCAGTAGTTGTGAAAAATTTGTTGTGTGAACTTTATTTGCATAACTATGTTGTAGCTTCTAATAGTGAGTGGAATCCCTTGTTATACATTGGTAATATCAACATAAAAGCTTTAATGTCATGGATTCAAAATGAGATCAACATGGGAGCACAAGCCAAAGCACACAAGGATTTCGAGTTTGATTGTCCATTGCCATTGAGGAAGGAAGCAAAAGAGCCAAGAGTTCTTTATTATGAATGGAAGAAGCTACAAGTAAGGCAAGATGTTAGGAATCTAGTGTTGCCGATGAGGGAAGAAATATTCCAAGCATATGAGCATTTAGTTTGAAATGAAAGTGCAGCTGCAATTGATGGCTTAACTTAGCGCTGGAATAATTTGCCAGAAGAATTGAAATAGGGAGAACCTCATTCACTGCCAAATTTCAATGCAGCTATGCAAAGAGCCCCTAAATATATACAACTGGGCAGAGTGAAAACCAATAACTGGTTACCTTTGATCTTTCAACCTCATATTCTTATGTGGCCATTATTGGGATGTAAGACTACAGATAATCCCTATGAAGCAATTGCAGAAGAGGCCAGATGGTCCAAGTTGGAAAAGATGAAAGGGTTTTACTGGAATTTAGCTTCAGGAGAAATAGGTCAAGGAACCATTGGTGACCTAAGAAATAGTGCAAGAATCAGAAATTTTCCTCTTGCTGGAGGATCAACAATACCTTAAAGTTGTGGGGGGCATGATGAGTTGAGACATTGGCATATTTTTATCCTTATAACTCTTAAGATTTTGTCATATTTTGATTTACATAATAGTAATGATGTATTGAAAGTTTACTATATGTATTTCAGATGTTATCCTGAACCTATTAAAACATGTTTTCTCTTTGCCAATTTATTCCTGTAGCCATGTTATTCATTCTTGTTGACATGCGGATTGTTTAAGGCAATATCATGCATGTGAAATTAATAGATGTCCCGATTAATTAAAATATGTATGTATATTCTTGTATGTTATTTCTTTTGAAGTGCAGGGAATAAATGATGTTGTGGTGGAAGCTCTCCTATCATGCTAGTTGCAGGAAGAGATATTCAAGGAGATGACTGAAAGATCGAACAATAGAGATGTTGAAGAGCATAAGGAATGACAGAGGAGAAGTAATCATGCGATACAACTGATGTCTAACTCAAGTGGACATTGGTGTTGTAAATACCGCCATAGTATGTTATGTTGGCATTTTGATGATGTTTTGATTGTCATTGATGGACACACACATTCTTGGTGATGGACATACACACTTTCTTGATGTATGAGTTATGCTCAACTGGTAATTGTTCCAACCGGTATTGTCTATTATTGAATGTATAGTCTTTAGACTATCGGTATTTTGCAGAAGATGTTTAATGGTCACAGATTGACTGAAGAGATCAAGCGGTATGGAGACCCTAAGTAGTTTGAGGATCACAAGCAGTACAAAGGACCCAAGCAGTAGTTAAATTTTGATCAGAACACTATGATCTACCAGTCTTCATTTTTGACAATCGGTAATTGGTATATTGTATTAACCAATATTACTCTGTGATGAGTTACCAACCGGTATTTCTATAATGTGTGATGAGTTATCATCCACCGACACTTTGACGGTGATTTTGTGTCGTGTTACCAAATGTGTCTAGTTGCACTGAACCTAGGAACTTGTAGTCTAATCCTATTGGACCGACATGAAATCAGTTTCCTTTATAAGGACATCATGTCTAGGGTTTGCATGTATGGTATGTAAGAGATTTGTGATAGAAAAGGTTATGTGTGATCATTGTAGAGCATATTAGGTCTGTGTAGAGTGTGGAGCTATTGAAGACTAAAGTAATGCTCAAATGCATTAACAATGATTTTTCAAGGATCTAAACAAGCATACTATGCTAGTATCTAGATCACTCACTTGTTGATTACTCACATCTTCGACAAGTCTGAAACTCTTAACTGGGTAGGCCTAGCAAAGCCTTCGTAAATCCTCTAGCAAGATGGTTCGCAACTGTGGATCTGAAATCGTCTCACAAGGTAGTCTTTAACAGGACTTATCTCCTAACAGAGATCTAGATTCCTAACAGGATTTGTTCTGGTGAAGAACATTGTATGACCTTAATCAGTCTGACCTTAACTGGTCTGGTTTCTATTCTACAGATAGTTACTTGTGAGTTTTTGCTCACTATGATTTTTCCCATTTGGGTTTCCACATCAAATATCTTGTGTTATGGTGATTGTGCTCTTGTGGGTGAATGCTTTGTTTGCTATTTGGTTTGCATTTATCTTAACCAGTTTATTAGCAAATCTGTTATACCGGTTATCTGCTAAATTGTTCAAAATTTTGTTTATAGTATTTTTTGGTATACTAATTCACCCCCCCTCCCTCTTAGTATTCATCATGTTATGACTGTGGTTCGATTTAGATCTGCATTTTCTGTAGCTTAACTCCATCTATCTCCTTTCTCAATTAGTTATCTTCCTCTTCTCTTCGACGTGATCTGTGTTGTTTAAAGTAGATGTTTTCTTTTAAAATAAGTTCTTCATCTCTTCTTAGAGGTTAGAAAAGAAAAGAGAGAAAACAAAGAAGAGGATTTCGGAAATAAAGTTACAAGTGTTTTTAAGTTTCTTTTTATGTTGAATCATGTAATCACTTCCAAAGAACAATGAATAAAAATATGTTATTTTGAGCACTTAGAGTTGTTTTTGGGAAGCCTGGAATCACTCATCCAAGGGGGCCCACTTGGTGAGTGCTCATGTGTCTTTGTTAAGATTAGTTTTCTTCTTTAGCTGCAGTAGACATTCTTGCATTGATTTTTCCTGTAGCCAAACCAAAACTGAGTAATTTATGTTTATCAGCATTGAACTTAGCTAGTATTGCTTGAATGAATTTATGTTAATGCAAAAGTTTTCCTCAATAGTTTCAATTATTGCTTATATTTTCTGCATAATGTTAGTTGATGCAGTAATGTAGAGTAGCTATTGCAGCAACTTAGTGCATATATAATGCAGACCCATTTCAAGTATTACGTCCCTGGGTTGACAATCAAATGAACACTAGCTATAGAAATAGTGACTTTACCAAGTGAATGTCCAAACTTCGGGTTGAGACTTCAACTAGAGTTATTATTCTTATTGTTGGGTTGAGCAATAGGATGCATAGTTGGTGTTGGTGTTGCTTCTTCATGGATTTCAGAATGTTGAAGATGTTCTTTGATCGTGCTTCAAATGCTTGAAGACGTTGCTTTGGCGTGGTGGACCTAGAATAGGTCTGGTACCTATCTAGGTTATGGACCAATATCATGCTAACGTGTATTCTACATGTTACCGGGATGACTCGAGATGATTTATGGATTTGTTATTATTTTTTTGGTCTTAATCCAACATGGCATTTCATTGTAATGTGGAATTATGTAATGATATTATTGTAATATCTTTAGGTGGCCGACCTAATCAGCTTAGGCCTTAGGGTTTGTATAAATAAGAGGTAGAAACTCTTTGTAAAGTATCATGGTTATTAGGTCATGGTCAAGGAATGTAATGTGTGAATATTGTAATATCATTCAGGCAGAGGATTTGGACAATCATTGGTGATCGAATTGGATTCAGAAGAGGATTTAGTCCTTCGACACTGAGCTTAACCAGGACTGTAATCAGACATGGTAGATGTTATTTCTAGGAGTTCACACTATTAGATTGTTGTCCATTTATCTTGAGATGCTTATAGCCTCTCTATAGTCAGTGAGACTCTTTTGTAATGAGTAGTACGCTCTAGGCAGTGTGCCTTTCTGCAAGTGTGGGCCCCTCATTGTAACGCATACTTTCTGCAGAAGTATCATTTAACTATGGGTAGGCTTCCCACCATGGTTTTTCGCTTTCCAAGTTTTCCACGTACAAATCATGGTGTTATGTGGTATAGTTGCTTTACATTGATTATCTGGTTAATTATTAAGTTGTATTGTTTACCGATATCTTTCCATACTGGCATTTGTATTATGTGCTTTACCAATACTTGATTTGTTTAAGGTTGTACTATGGATTAAAAGTTATTATTTGTTAACAACTAATTCACACCCCCCCTCGCCTTCTCACTTATTCACCTGTTATCCTAATAGAGTCTAGTTGGCACATACCAAGTTAAAAGGGCATGTTGCCTTGTGGTGGAAAGAGTTGCAGGAAAGACAGAGTTGAGAATGGTGAATTGAAGATAACCCGATGGAGACAGATGGTTGCAAGGTTGAAGGCCAAGTTCATATCGAGAGACTATGAACTAGAGTTGCTCAAGAAGTTGCAAAACCTGAAACAGAGAAACATGTCTATGAAGGAATATACTGAGGAATTATACAAGGTGGTAATCAGATTTAGACATAGAGAGATGGACAGAGAAAAGGTGGCGAGGTACATCAATGGACTTGCTTTTAACATTCAAGATGAGATGAGTATGTTGAAGGTTTCAACAGTTGAAGAAGCTTACCAGTATGCTTTGAAGGCCGAGGAGAATGTGAGAAGAAGACAATCGAATAAGGGAAAGGATAAATTCAAGATGAATGATAGTATGAAAAAACCAATTGAAGAAGAGGAGGAAAACCTAAGTGGAGTAAAGCACCAGAACAGAAGACACCAAGGAAGGGTAGCAACAATACCGGTAGAGAATTTCTTGGCAAATGTTTCAAGTATGGAGAGACCAAACATAGATCCTATGAATGTAAGAAAGGAATGGCAAGAAGTTGTGTGGCAAGTGAAGAACTAGATGGTACCAAATATGATTGTGTACCAGAGCAAGGAGAATCCCTTATGTTCAGAAGAAAGGATATTGGATCTACTAAGAGGAGTCTTTTTTGGACTATATGCAAATCAGGTAGTAAGTGTTGCAAGGTCATTGTAGATAGTGGAAGTGCTGATAATTTAGTATTGGAGGAGATGGTTGAGAAGCCTAGGTTGAAGAGGATTGAGCATCCTTGTCCTTATGAGGTAAGTTGGTTGCAAGATGATTAGAAGGTAAAGATAAAGGAGTAGTGTTGGGTGAGTTTCAATATTGGGCCTTTTAGAGATGAAGTTTTATGTGATATTGTGTCAATGAATGGTTGTCATATCTTGTTGGGAATACCTTGGCAGTATGATAGAGGAGCTATTTATGACTGTAGAAGAAACCTAATTACTATTGAAAAGGATGGGCAGAAATTCACATTGATTTATTTGAAGGAGAAAGAGAAGGAGGTGAAGAATCTGAGTCCTAAAAAAAGTTGCAGGAAACCGGTAGCAGAGGTCATACTAGAGGTTTTGAAGAAGGATCTGATGGAACTTGTCACAGAGGTTATACCAGAAGGTGACATGAGTTGGAAGAAGGATCTGACAGATGAGTCTGATGGACAGATAAAACCGGTTGACAAGGATTTGATGGTAACAAACCGGATAAGGTCTTGTGGCAGAACCAAATCAGAATTGCAGAAATAAAGGCAATGTGCAGATCTGAAGCAAAGAAAGAAAAACAAAGGGGGTCAAAGGTTAGAGAAGTTGGTTGAAGCACTGGGAGAGATAGAGCAGAGACTAGCAAATAAAGACGATGTTCGGATCATAAATGAGCATTGAATCTTCATTCACAATCTTTTTAGATGTTCATGAGTTGCCTCTCTTGGAACATCTTTTTCTACCTAGGTTGTCTGATGCAGGAGCATCCCCAGTCGATGAGCAATCTTGCATCAACCAAAAAATATTTCCTTTCAGTTTTGTTAGTGCTTAATCCCTTATGCAGTTTTCTATGTTCTTATCGGTATGTACCGGTAGTTGCTTGTTCTTCGTGGTAGATTTTGTTGGCAATTTCCTGGTGGTTTCATGAGGTTGATTCTAGATTTCTAGTTCATTTGGGTTCTTCTCTAGTCAGTTATCACTTTTGGTTGGTTGTTTCTGGGTTTCCAGGATAGTTCTTATGCTTACCGATTGGTTTTCCTTCATTACCGATGCAATTATTGGCATGTGGATCCATCTTGGGTCTTGTCTAATGTTCATTGGTATGTGGCTGACCTTCCTACTGATCCATGTCACTTGGTTGTTATTTTCTGGAAAGATTTCTTAAATCTTAGGGCTGACCTAATTACACATTTCACTTTCCTGCATTGGTGAATGTAATATTTTGAGGCTGACCCGGATATGTTCCTGTGGGTATAAATATGATGCTATGTAATCATTTGTAGGGGGCAGAGGAAGTAGAACTTAGTATAAGGATTGAGATTCTCATGTTGTGATCTGATTGATCTTTGGAGTCCTGGTTGGTTTGTTTCTAGCTTGTAGCCTGCATGTAACTGGTTAACTATTGGATGTTCTTTGATGATAATTTGATGATTACCGGATGATTTTTGGAAGTTCTATGGCTGGAATATGATATATTTATATGAATTTGTTATGTTTTCTTACTGCTTTCATTGTTTTACTCTTGATGCATAAGCCGGTTGACTCTTTTGAGGGTTTTCACCTGTTATGGCTGCATCACATATGTACATTTAACAATGGGAGGTATTGGAACACCAAATGAATACCCTAGACATGCTTGTCAAAGATATGAGAAAATCTCAACGGGAATATTGTTAATGATGTAGCCTCATTCAGATTGAAGATAAATATATTATGATACATATGTATACATGTGTTTGAATAGAAATACATACACACACACACACACACACACACACATATATATATATACATATACATATATATACATATACATATACATATACATATACATATACATATATATATACATTTAAATATATATATAATGAAAGAAACATTAACATATTATTATTACATCCGATGAATTTCAAATAACATTAACATTGTACCCGATGACTTTCAAATCATATTCGGTATTACTATCAAACAGTTAGTAAGAACGATAGTATCGAGCATCGTAAGTAAACTCGGTGCATAACTAACAATGGATAACAATGTATAAGTGAAGCACTATGGCTACGTAGGGTCATGAACCTACGTTGCATGATGCCACGTAAGGGTCATGCCTCTACGTAGACATAACCCTTCACCGATATACATATGATATTAATGCTTGCGGAAACGAACATCAATAAAAGTGGCAATTACGTTTACAGCAAGTAGTCGATAATAAATCAGTTATTATTTGACAGAATCAATATATATATATATATATAGAAAAGACTATTGTTTTCTCTATCACTGATCTATATTCCTTAACATGGTATCAGAGCCACGTTGGTAGAGAAATAAATAAAAGATAGTGACATTTTTTAATTAAAGTTTAGACTTGCATTCAGAATCAAAGGAAAAACAATCATGGTGAACAATGTTAGAGTGGAGGATAGACTCGAAGGCGCATCCAACTTTGTCTCATGCAGAATTCGAATAATAGCAATTCTTCAATAAATTGAACTAGATGCATACATAGAAGAAGACACAAAGATGCCCAAAGATGAACCAGAGAAAACAACCTGGAAAAGACACAACAACAAGGCTAAGAAAATAATAATTCATGTTGTTAAAGATCACATTCTTCCCACCATATCAAAACTAACTACATCTTATGATATGTTCAAGACCATTCAAAATTCATATGAAATAAATAATGCAAGCAGATTGCTCACCTTAAAATAGCAATTAATGCATATCTACATGAACAAATGAGAAATAATCACATCCTATTTCATGATGATTTCATAGTTGAAAGACCAATTGTCAACTATTGGAAATAATGTAGATGATATGGAGCTATCTCTAATAGCACTTGATGGATTACCATCCAGTTGGGAATCATTTATTCAAGGCATTAGTGCTCGACCGACACTACCGAAATTCGATCAACTCAAGAACGATTGCACTCAAGAAGAATCTTGACTAATTACAAGAGGGATGGGTTCAAACAAAGATGGAGAAATTCAAGCACTACATGCTAACACAAGAAACAAAGGGAAGAAAAGGAAGTTCAAACGGAAGAGAGGAAATAATCACAAAAATAGAGACTTCTCCAAGAGTCAATGCTACAAGTGTGATAAATTTGGACACACTCACAAGTTCTACCCAGAAAGAAAGAAAGCTCAAGCAACCATAGCTGAAGTCAAGGAAGTAGAGAATCCTCTATTCTTATTAGCCTTATCAAGTGAACTAAACTCAAACAAACATATGTGGATAATCGATAGTAGAGCATCACGACACATAACCAGATTTAGAGATCAATTCGAAACCTTTGAAGGGCACTCAACTAAAGAAGTTACAATAGGAGACAATTCTACCTATCCAGTGAAAGGAATTGGGACCTTCTCAATTCAATTAAGAACAGGAGTTACATTACAATTGAAAGATGTTCTTTTTGTACCAGGTATCAAAAGGAATTTGGTCTCTATTTCAGGACTAGTTGATCAAGGATATCGCGTCACCTTCCATGAAGATAAAGTTCTACTCTGGCCTAAAAATTCCAACATAAATAATGCTATTCCTATAGGATCTAGAAATGGTAGTTTATATAAACTATGTAATGCTCAAAAACAAGCACTAAATCTTGAAGTATCAAATTCTAATGAAATTTGGCATAGAAGATTAGGACATCTTCGATTTAGTGCCCTACCTTCTGTAGGAAAGATCACCACAGGATTACCCAATCTAAAAACTGATCATATTGGAACTTGTAAAGGATGTGCTCTAGGGAAGAACTCAAAAGGGTCTTTTCCTTCAAGTGAACACAAATCAAAAGTTGTACTAGAACTTGTCCACATTGATTTGTGTGGACCAATGTCATTACCATCACTAGGGGGGTTTTTGTATTATGTGATATTTGTTGATGACTACTCTAGGAAAACTTGGATCTATTTCATAAAACTCAAAGAATCGAATGAGGTGTTATTGAAATTCAAAGAATTTAAAGCCTTAGTGGAAAATCAAACTGGGAAGAAAATAAAGACTCTAAGATCAGATAATTGGGGTGAATACATCTCTGAAAATTTTAAAGAATTATGCATTTTTGTTGGGATTAAGAGGGAGTATACAATACCTTATAATCCTCAACAGAATGGAGTCACAAAAAGGAAAAATAGAACAATCATCAAAGCCGCTAAAGCCATGATGCATGATCAAAATCTACATATCGTATTTTGGGCTAAAGCCTCAAATACAACTGCGTACATTCAAAACAGATGTCCTCATTCAATCTTAGAGAATATAACACCTGAAGAAGCCTTTACAGGGAATAAACCAGATTTAAGTCATCTAAGAATCTTTGGTTGTCACGTGTATATTCATGTTCCTAAAGAAAAGAGGGCCAAACTAGAACCCTCTGGGAAGAAAGGCACATCTGTTGGCTATAGTGAAACCACTAAAGGATACAAAGTCTATATTTCAAGATGAAGATCTATTGAAATCAGTAGAGATGTCAAATTTGAAGAAGATGTTGCTTATAAACTCTCTCTAAGTGTAGAAGATGATCAAACCACACAATCAGAAGAAAATCCTACAATTGAGAATCAGAGAGAGAATAGCATAGAAGATCATGAACCTCAATCATCTAATTTTGAGAATCCTAAAAATCCTAACAACAAGAAAAGACCACTATGTGCAAGAAAGATGATTGAAGAAAATAATGTGGAACCTGATGAAATCATCAAAGAGAATAAGAAAACAAGAAGTCAATCATGCTATGTTGCACTCATAACCGAGCTTACAAAATCTGAACCATCAAATGTTGAAGAGGCTTTAACATGTCAAGCTTGGAAAGATGCAATGATTGAGGAATACCAATCTATCTTAAAAAATGATGTCTGGGACATTGTACCTA
Source organism: Cryptomeria japonica (assembly GCF_030272615.1). NCBI lineage: Eukaryota > Viridiplantae > Streptophyta > Pinopsida > Cupressales > Cupressaceae > Cryptomeria > Cryptomeria japonica. The sequence continues at coordinate 256,610,956 of NC_081409.1, read as the reverse complement.
GACCAAAAGACAAATCAGTTGTCTCCTCAAAGTGGTTATTCAAAATCAAATATGCACCAGATGGTAGTATTAAAAAACACAAAGCCAGGTTCATTGCCAGGGGGCTTTCTCAAAAGGCTGGAATTGACTACAAAGATACATTTGTTCCAGCTGCTCGATATACTTCTGTAAGAACCAGTATTGCCATTGCAGCATCTAAAGGGTGGAAGATACATCAAATGGATGTAAAGACCGCATTTTTGAATGGTTTTATTGAGGAAGAAGTATATATAGAACAACCTAAAGGCTTTGCTACACATGATAGGAACCTCTATGTGTGTAAACTGAAAAAAGCTCTCTACAACCTTAAGCAAGCTCCCAGAGCATGTTATGAAAGGATAGATAGTTATCTCTCCAAGCTAGGATATTCCAAAAATGAAGCAAATCCTAACATATACTTCAAAATATCAGATGGTGACATGTTAATACTTGTTCTCTATGTTGATGACTTATTGATAACAGGAGAAGATCATCTTATTGCAAAATGCAAACAAGATCTTGTGGCTGAATTTGATATGAACGATCTAGGTCTTCTGCACTATTTTATGGGTCTATAAGTATTGCAAAAAGAGAATTATATTTTCTTAAATCAAGGAAAATACACCACTGATATCTTGACCAAATTTGGTATGATGGATTGTAAACCTCTATCCACCCCAACGGAAACAAATCTTCACAAGCTCAAAAGTGAAGCAGTAGATTCAGAACCTACAGATCCTACATACTATAGATAGATTATTGGGTCTTTTATGTACCTGGTAAACACTCCCCCTGATATTTGTTATGCTACTAATGTGTTAAGTCATTTCATGTGTGAACCCAAGAAGATTTACCTAATGGGTGCTAAGCATATTATGAGATACTTGCATGGTACTATTGGACTTGGCCTCAAGTATGAAAATGTTGAGATACAACTCCAAGGGTATTCTGATTCTGACTGGGCAGGCAGTTCCATTGATCGTAAAAGTACAATGGGGTGTTGTTTTAGTCTTGGATCGGTTATGATATCCTGGTTTAGCAGAAAATAGTCAACAGCCACTCAGAGTTCCACTGAAGCCAAATATATGGCTGCCTCCATGGGAGCTCGTGAAGCAATGTGGTTAAGGAAATTTCTAGTTGGACTATTTGGGAAGCCCCTGAACCCCACTGTGATTCACTGTGATAATCAAAGTTGCATCAAACTTTCTGTAAATCTCATTTTTCATAATCAATCCAAGCATATAGAAATCTCTTACCGTTACATAAGAGATATGGTAGACAGAGATGTCATCAAATTGACCTACATCAGCACTAAAGAGCAAAGTGATGACATATTCATCAAACCTCTTGCAAAGTTGAAAGTGGAGTACTTTTGAGGTAAACCTGGTATGACTAAATTATAATTGAAAATTCTGATATTGAATCTCAGTCATATGTAACTTGATATATTCATGAATATTTTTTGATGCAATATTGCAATTGTGTGTTATGTCATGAAAGGTGATGATATTTTATGTATGTGTAAGATCACTATTGTAAGGTGACGACCTCAACAATAGCCTGATCAAATATCAAGATTGACTACATTAAGTTGTTGTCCTAGAATGTGCTGGAAATCTTGATACTAAATTTGTTATGTTGAGTTATTGATTTGTTATCATTAAGTGTTGTTCCAAAATGTGTCAAAAATTATGATAACAGTCATATCATGATTGACTACATTAATTTGTTGTCCCGGAATGTGCCGGATGTCATGATACCAAAATTATTTGCACCTGTGATAATGACAATTTTTACAGTTGTCACTAAGATCAAGGTTGTTATCTAATAGACTTCATGTAAGTGTTGTCCCAGAGTGTTGGATATCAGATAATTCATATCTCCTTGCGATATGAAGTATTTCACTCGCAAGCAGTACTGAGTGAATGTATATGCTCATGCCAAATGAATATATATCTAGAATGTTGTTCCTTAAAACATAATTATGAAATTCAATCCTCTTTTGAGATGAGGGAGTGTTAAGGATGTAGCCTCATTCGGATTGAAGCAAGCAATATATTATGATACATGTGTATATATGTGTTTGAATAGAAATACATATATATACATATATATATATATATAAATATATGCATATATGTATATATATGTATATATATATATATATAATGGAAGAAACATTAAAATATTATTATTGCATCTGATGACTCTCAAATAACATTAACATTGTACCCGATGACTTTTAAATCGTATTCGGCATTACTATCAAACGGTTAGTAAGCATGATAGTATCGAGCACCGTAAGTAAACTCGGTGCATAACTAACAATGGATAACAATGTATAAGTGAAGCGCTATGGCTACATAGGGTCATGACCCTACGTGGCATGATGCCACATAAGGGGAATGCCTCTATGTAGACATAACCCTTCACCGATATACATATGATATCGATGCTTGCAGAAATGAACATCAATAAAAGTGGCAATTACATTTACAGAAAGCAGTCGATGATAAATCAGTTATTATTTGACAGAACCAAATATCAAATATATATATATATACACACATTTAAAGAAAATACTATTGTTTTCTCTATCACTGATCTATATTCCTTAACAATTGCAATGACAAAGGAAAAGACATCATTGAAAAGATATTGGCACTTCCTTGTACATTCCTTGATGAAAATCAAAAGCCTCTTCATTAAGATGTTATTGTCAAGGAGTTCAATTTTCTCATTGGGGAAGAGGTGGATAAAGAAGTTTTCTCATTGTCTTCAATTTATAAGTTGATAGAAATTCAAATCAATTTGGATGATCTAGCTTTTCTTCTGAAGAAGCACAAGAAATGCTACATGAGCCTCGGCGATTCCATCACCCGGGTCAAGGTTATCACAAGCCACACCAAGGGACATGATGAAGAACAAATGAAGGCAATTTTATAGAAATTTAAAGAATTCATGAAGCAAGATTACAATGGAGTGTATGGTGATACTTTGTATTTTTCATATTTTCTTGAGCTATATGTGCATTTTTGTAATAAGACTTCGACACTTAAAGTGTCATTTTGTATTCGAATTTTTGCATCTAGAACATACACAAGTCCTAAGTCAAATAGGACTCTTCTTTGATTTAGTCATAGTTTTTCCCAGATTAGCTCATTGCACCTCACTTATATATATGAGGTTGCTTATTGTAACTTTTATCTTTAATCTTATGCAACAAAACTCTATTGAAGTGAAGAGCAAAGTGAAACTTTGAGTTCATATTATTATTTTGCAAATTTGATCAAATAAGGAGACACCTTTGGCATTCAGACTTTGTGTTGGATTCATTGTGATTTATGGTGAGAGTGTTCTTACGTCATTCTTGTGATAAAATCTTATTATGATCAAATAAAAGCATTGTGTTGAGAAAATAGTAAAGAGTAGAATAAGTGTTGGTTTGCAAACTTTGTGTTACATTTCAACTCCTCTTAAATAGAACTAGTAATTAGCAAAAGTAACAATTTGAAGACTTTGAGCTTCATCTTGTCATTCTGAGAAAAAGTTAGCTGAATTGTAATAAGATAGTATTTCAAAGACTTTGTGTTTTGCTTTGTTATCTTGATAAGGAGGTGGTGATTTGAAGACTTTGGGCTTCACTTTATTATTTTCAACAAAGGATCATCAAAATTGTAATAGGATATCAAGATAGAGACTTTGTGCTTTTATTTATTATCTTAGTATACACCATGGGTTACAAAAGTTATTTGAAAGTTGATAGGAATATCGTGATTACAAGACTTTGAGCTTGAACACTATTTTCTTGTCCCAGAGAAGCAACGGAGGACTTTGTACCTTTATATAAATTGTGTTTCTCTTATTTGTATTTTTAACTCGCATACTTTATGTTATTTATTTGTAACTTTGAAGTTATATAAATCAATACTACTTTGCATTGTAAATTATAACCTGAAAAAAGAGGAGAGAATAACATGTATTCTAAAGAGAGAATAGGATGATGTACTGCCCAAGTTTAGAATAGGATTCATAGTTAAATTTGTGTTCCAAATAGAGAAGGTAGTAAGCAAAGGGAGAGCCTTCCCTTACATTTAGGAGAGATTCAATCTCACACACTATGGCTGAAACCATAATTTTGTAAACTTCCCCAATTTACAAAATTTTCACCCAACATAAGTATTCTTCTGAATATTTTTATTTCAAGGATAAAAGAGTGAAGCATAGGACAATATCATTTACAAATTCACATCTTATGTACCTATCTCATTTATTTACAATAGAAATATCATATATATTTTACTCCCTTAGGTCGAAGCTCAAGCTTCATTGAAGTGCTTTTGACATAAAAATGAAGAGATAGGGATTGATTTAATCTATCATGTCCCTTTTACAAAATAAAAAAATAAAATAAAGCACTATCTATCCATTATAACGTCAAATTTTGGGGATCAAGGGTGTTCGTTGATGTATGCCAAAGTGTTGTCGATCAGCAAGGATTAGAGTTGTCACTTGACACATACAAAAGAGTCATCAAAGGTTAAGCATCAAATCTTCTTCTTGGCATATGCCAAGAGTGTCAAAGGTCTAGGATCGAGCATGTTACATGCCTCATGTCAAAAAATCATTAAGCATCGGGGGCCAAGGGTACCTCCCAATATATGCCTATTATTATGAGGATCCGATTACTATTGAGAGGGGGGGTGGGGGTGCGGGGGTAAATCAATAGTAAAACAATTCTGCAATGTTCAAAAACATGTACTGGTAACAACTCAAACAATCTGCAAAACTGATTTACCAAACCATTCACTCAAGTGTTCATCATTATGAAAACAATGTAAAGATATCAAATGCACAAATCAACAATGCAACCACCATATGAACATAGAGATTTTTCACATGGAAACCCTATTGGAATCTAAAAACACTGAGAGGGGGGGTGAATCAGTGTTCTCCCAGATTGATTAATTTTAATCTTATTAGCATAACAACTTAGTAACCAATATGCATAAAAGTAGATAACAATAAGTAATAATCCAACCACAAAGATGAACACCATAACACAGAGATTTATACGTGGAAAACCTCAATGAGAAAAAACCATGGTGGGATTGGAGACCCAAAATATCTATCCACTGATTAGATGAATAAATATTACTTATACGGGGCCTGCACATGCAGGAAGGCCAATAGCCTAGAGCTCACTACTCATCACAAAAGAAGCCTCATTGACTACAAAAGATCTTCGAACTACAATCTGGAATGAAGAGTGAACTGCAAGAATAGCATCTCATATGCCTAAGCACGCTTTCGGTTAAGCTCAATATCGAAGGTCTTAAACCTCTTGTACAAACCCAATTCGATCACCTATGATCGACCAAAACCTCTCCATATGATTACAACTTTATTCGCACACAGATAATCCCATAACCCACGACCAATAACCATGATCTACAAAAGAGATCTTACATCATATTTATACCAACCCAAGACCTAAACAATTAGGTTGACAACCTAAAAGATAATACAATAAATCCATTACATAAACCCACAAACCAATGATAATCCAAGTCCGCCTAAGACCGAAACAACATTAACCAAACAATAAATCCAACTGGTAACGCATTTGAAGCATCCACTAACATGTTACATAAAGCGATCCATAACCTAACAGAATAATACAGAATAGCATTAGGTCTGGTGCTAAATGTAACACCACCGATCAACTGGAATATGAACATGATAGCCATCAACATCTTGAGAACCTTCTAGAAGTCCCACCAACACCACTTATCAAATCCATCAAAAGATCTTCAACGAATCTCTGTGGGTAAAACCCTTGCCGGTAACCAAAAGGCTTACTAGAACATATGATAGCTTCTAGATCACCAAATCCCAAACCAACTGAATGTAACACACATATCAATGACTGAACCAAACCAATTTCAACAAACTGAACATACCGGAGAATACCGGAGATCATCTCCAGATCAATATCACAATCCAACCACTCTACCAAAACTCGGTAGACAACCAAACAAGCTAGTGTTGACATCAATGCAACACATAATAAATTCCTCCAAATTACCAACAATCTCCCCTTTGGCATTGATGGAAACACTAGATGTGAAAAACATCCAAGTCCCAAAAAATGCCAAACAAGTTTCCCGCAATGGAAGACATCCAACAAATAAAATATCAATGAAGTTTTGAACCAAAATAACCAAACATAGACCAAACTCCCCTTGCGATTGATATCTCTGTTAAGCTTTTTTTTCACACACACACACACACACACACACACACACACACACACACACACACACACACACACACACACACATATATATATATATCTCCCCCTTTGACATCAATGCCAGAAATGTGACATAAACATCAAAGAAAAACCATAGATCCTGTGAACCACACAGCTGACTACTCCCCTGAGTAGTAGCACCAACTCATCAATCCGGAATGAATAATAGTTATGATAATGAATACTAGACTAATACCAATCAGTCACTCACATCTCAATCTGAGGGGCAGAGACCCCCAATCTATCTCTAAAGTACTCAAATGATTCCTTGGGCAAAGGTTTAGTGAAGATATCTACAATTTTCTCTTTAGTGTTCACATAAACCAATTTGACTTCATTTTCTTCATCCATAGAACTTGTGTATAGCTAGTAGTAGCAACAACATACTCAGCTTCAAGAGTAGATAAAGAAGTACATGACTGTTTCTTCTTGATCCATGAAACAAGTTTTTTTCCAAGAAAGAAAGCTTCATCAGATGTGCTTTTCTGGTTACCTATATCTCCAGCCCAATCTACATATGTATATGCACATAGTGTAAAGTCATCATAAACCATAAACAATAACCGAAAATCCTTGCTACCGGAGCAAAAGATTCATCATAATCAATTCCTTCCTTCTAAGAATATCCTTCACAGATGAATCTAGCCTTGTTCCTCACAACTTGTCCATCTACATTCAATTTATCCCTAAAAACCCATTTAGTTCCAATAACATTCTTATTGTTCTTTTCTATCTGATCCAATTCCTCTTTCATAGCTTTCATCCAACATTCATCCTTATATGCTTCAACTACTGATGTCGGTTCAATTTGAGAAATTAAGCATACCTCTTCAGCTGCCAACCTTCTCCTTGTCATCACTCCTTTTCTGTAATGCCCGCCAAAATACCCCAAAGAAATATATCTAAAAACATGCTAATTTAATTTATTTTTTTTAAACAATACAGCACATAACATCACTTAAACAATGCAGTGAGCACACAACAACATTTAAGTGTTATGAACATAGAATAATTCACTCAAGCTATTCAAACAATTACGCAAGCGGAATACAATAAATCATTACTACCAACTCCCTAGGGTATCTCAACTCCATTACTTAATCTACCTGCATAAGCAATAAACATTTACTTTCATTTGGATCAATACCTCATAATCTTAGTCATTACACACACATAGGTGCATCATAGCAATACCTAACACTCATGATATGCAATCTACTTAATCTTTCATTTAACATGAGATTCTATCTTTCAATGCACATCTATTTCCCTTTTCACTTAGATTAATTTTATATGCCAAGTCCAAATGTTCCTATTATGTTTAGCCAACCTTCGACTATGGACATCACCATCCATATATCAAGATTAACCCTTTCATTGCATTAACATAATTTCAATTTACAATTAACTCCTACATAGTCACTTATAATTCTATGCTCCTAGCATACTTATTACTTCATCATGATTCCAGAAGCACATAATGCAATACTCACAAAGTATCCTTAATCATTTGACTCATAGCTCGTTTAATACTCATAAAATATCTTACACTGTATCAATTAATCAACAATCATCTCATTACAAATTAGGTAACTACATGAATTCATCTCAACACAAACTATGATACAATATCCTAATTCCATAACCACTAATAGCATCCACCAAATGGAGATATAATTCTTAAACTATAACACATGATACATTCTAATCCTTTCCTAAAAGACAAGAACTCATTTAATCGTCTTCCCATACACTTACTAGTAATTTCCATTAATAAGATTAGCAATTCATTCACTAAGAAGATCCATACAATATTTCATAAGGAACCTTCAATTACATCCCAAGCATTATAGGATTTCGATTCAATCATTAGATCACTCTCTATGAAGTATGATAATATAATTTCAAATTATTTAATCACAACTCATAAACATGTCCTAAAATATCTCCCAAAATTACTCAAGCTCATACATCCTATCAAGACATAACATTTCTTCTACTTAAATCATTAGTTAAAGACATCATTTCAGATCTAATACCATTGTCATAACATTTACACCATTTTCTTTTAACATGGCTTATCAAGAACATGAAATATATCATTTCATTTTAAACAACAATACTTATCCACATCTCATGCATCCATTTCATTTAATATAAATATGTTGCAATACAACTCAAGGTTCATCATTACAATCACATACCATAACCAAAAGATATTACTATAACTAGAACAACATAATCATTTCTCATAAACATGATCTCTTTTACAACCATTACATAAGAATTTCATTACATAAGTCACATCATCATTTACATTCTTGTTGTAATTATTATCCATGAATAATCTAAGAAGCATCCTCATCCACGCAAGAAGAATACAAAGACAGGAACATCCCAATGCTTTAAAAGCACCAACCACCTGACCATGTGGAACCAAAGGAACCACTCCCCATGCTAGGAGATGACACAAGGTCTCAACACACACTCTACATCCAGGCTGACACTCAAAACCAAAGAGACTAACCAACAAGGACTCTCAAGAAAGAACTCACACAGAGCCACAAGAATAAACTCCAGGAAGCGTAAAACTCATCAGGACACAAATGCATCCAATAAGCATAATCATAAATCATAAAGGGGAAACACATGTAGGAGTGGAGTGTCATCACATGCCATCCTCATAACACAATAGCATAATAACACAAGGCACTAGCCTGATGGACATGTGGAGCCATCTCAACCTATAAGAGACCAAAGGAGATTAGCTTACCGTCTTTACGGCCTTCTCATGCTTATCCTAAAACATCCTCCCTAGGACATAAGTCATGAGGCTCAAAACTATTCATTATCTTGTTTAAATGAGTTATAATTTTCCCATCCCAATAAATTCATTATCAATGTTATCACTTGTTTACAAATCATGGAAAACTCCAATGTGCCCTAGTGGTCTAGACTTCATGCATCCTTATAACGAACCTCATGCCAGCCTATCTCTCGTGACCTCGGTCATCACAAGGAAGCCCACTCCTCCTAACATGGCCCAACAACACATTACAAGAGGCTCTACCAACATAAATACATTAAAATAATACTCAATGCGGCCAATAACTTCCACACATACTCTCACAACATATGCAAGGCTACAACAACATCAATATAACAAAATGAGCCACTTAGCTAGCAATAAACAAAGGCATATCAAGCCATTAAATTTGTTGTCATTAATGAAAGTGAAACCACAGCAAGGCCAACTCACTTGCTGCCCCAAAACAGCAACACTTCCAACTCACCAACCATAGCACATCAATATGGATAAAAACACAATTCTTTCCCCAATAACATAGGAAGGTAAATATGCTTGAAACCAACAAAATACATCAAATAAAATCAGATATAAAACTATAAATCATCAACACCCTCAACAATGCCTCTGGTACAAGAATTAATCTGGAAAGTACCACACAATCAAGCAACTAGCAAATGAAGGCATATTTATCAAAAATCAAAAAAACAAAACAAAACCAAGCAAAACCATGCTCCAATCAAAATATTTCAAAAATATTATATTCCATACCTACCTTCCCAAAGTTCAAGAAAATAAAATATATTTTCTACCTACCATAAACTTTCAGCCAATCAATTTCAAGGGTAGGTAAAATAAATTAAACCATTGACCTGGGGTGAAAATAACTTTTAAATAAAAGAATACAAATTACCCCCTTTTAAGTTACTTAATGGGTAAAATAATAGTACCCAATAAATAAAATTCACTTCAACATTAAATAAATAATAAACACTTGAAGGCCAATATTAAATCAAAACTCCATGCACGACACAGACTAAAAAGACACAAAAGGCTTTCAACAAACCCAGAAATACAAATATTTCCCACAAACTATAGAATAAAATCTTAAAACAAATTTATGCCTTCATATATTTCCTTCCTCACTATACAAATTTTAGATTCATTTCTCCAAACTCGCACATTCAATCTACAGACACGGAGCATACAGGAAAACTGTAAAATAAAATTTAAAAAGGTAGAATACATCTCCAACCTACAACCCGTGTTATGGAAGAAGCTGAAGAAGAGATTCCACCAGCCAAACCAAATCCAACCCAAGCTCCAACCAAAATCCAAGAGAGAAGAAAACCAAAACCAAGAAGAAAACTTGCTGGAGAAAATTTTCTAGAGAGGAACCAACCCACGAAAAATTCACAGAAAAGAAAATAAAAAGACAAACATTAACCAAAAACCCTAACCTCAATCTCAGTCAATCAAAATATTTCAATCTAAAAACCCTAACCTCAATCTCAGCCAATCAAAATATTCCAATCTATAATATAGTTTACCAACCCCACCATATAATATAATTTTACCTCCCTTTTTAAATTCAACCAATAAGAGAAGAGGGCAGGTAAGGTAAATATAAATCATGCTTTTGCAATTTGGTGGGAATGTTTTATCATTTTATTATTTATACAACCCACTTAATATAAAAGTCAAACTAATAAATAAAACATGAGCCACAATTAAATAAATCAAATAGGGAAATTAAATTAAATAAACCAAAGGCTCATAAATGAATTAATGAACTAGATAAACATTAAAAGCCAAATAAATATTAAACCATAGGCGATTAAATAAATAAATAAATTCTAATAAAGGTCAAATCACAAATAAATATAAAACACATCATAAGCTAAACAATAAATATTAAATAAATATTAAATCATCATTAAAATAAATAAACATTTAAATATCAAATAATCAAATAACCAAAAAGGCAAGAATCCAATAAATTAAATTAAACATTAGATAACCAAATAATCAAATCGCTATTAATTCAAATAATTAAAATAAACATCATTAATTATTTAATCTCGCATCAATAATCAAATAGTCAATCTCAACATAAAAGGAATAATCAGCCAATACTAGCATACTCACAACACATAAGAAACTCAACTTACTAACTATCATGACGACTTGCGCCAAGACACTGACAACTCACAGTGAACAACTTAGATCTAGAGTATGTGAGGGGAAATTGTGCCAACTCCAAACCACATACCATTGGGATTTAAAGACACGCTCAGACCTATGGAGCCAGGTGGAGTTGATGTCTGGTACCTACAATTCTTGCATCCACAAAGCAACGATACGACATATGCATATATATATATTATAACATACAAGGGTTAGAGAGTTGCAACGACACATCCCACTCGCAATGAGTGATGTGGAATTGTCTCTATCCCGAAGACAATCATACAACAATCAAACACACCATAAGATCAACTCATCATAGATAATCATCAAATATGGTTAGTACATAAAAACATCATCAAGTGCATGATTAGTATAATTCACAATTATAGTAAGGCATGTAAAATCCATCAACAATTATGCTCATCAAATCACATGATCAATATAATCTTTCGATAGTCAATCACATAATAAGCATATAGTGTCTAATAAATCACATGATCATTAATGATAGTATCAACATCCTATAAATCATCTGAAATAGCCTATGCCCAATAGTGTCTATCACGCATGAATTGAAGGTCAACTCTAGTCAAACAAGTCAAGTCAGGGGTGGACCCTACATTTTCTCTTGTCTCCAATGATCTGATCTTATAAATGATTCAACCTTACATATCTGGGAGTCTTCTAACTTTCTATTTCTTTGCTCTGATCTTCAATTACTGTTGAATTTCTGATACTGTCGAAGTAACTAGTTCAACATTTTGTTTCGGTACAGGTGTTACCGGATCAGTTATGATCATTTCCACTTCCAGTTCCCTTCCATAAGTTCGGATTTGACCTCTATATGGTAAACCAAACCAGATCCAAGATCCAACAAATCTTCGCTCGTTAATGTTCAAATTGACTTCTCCAAAGTCTGAAACAGGCTTTCAGACCACTACCGAGGGCAATGCAAGATTTGTCATCAATTGTCTCCCCCTAAGGCTAATGCCTTAGTTACTGGACAAGTTTCCTGCAGGTGCAAGAACATTCTGCTATGTCAGTTGAGTAACTGGGGTATTTGCTTCAGTTGATTGATCCTCATATTCTCTAATTCATTTCTTCTCATGCTCCTTTCGAATATCATCAACCTTTTGCTTTCCCTTCTCATTGGATATGTCGTTTCCTGACGATAGGTTCTTGCTTCTACAAAATTTAGTAATGTGTCCTACTTTGTTGCATCCATAACAAGTGACATTGTTCTTTTGAATTGCCTTGATGTAACCTTGATCATTCCTTGACCTACATTGATTAGCCATATGTCCAAAATGTCCACATGCATGACATTTCACATTCATTCTACAATTTGTTGTCCTATGACCATACTTTTTGCAATTGAAACATTGATCGGTACCTGAATTATTATTTTGATTGACTTTTCTTTTGCATTGACTTTCCATATGACCAAACTTATTGCAAACAAAGCATCTACCATTAAATTTATGTGCACTAGGTTGTCTTACCAATGACCTCTGATTTCGATTGTCTGGTGGATTCTCCTGTTTGTTCTTCTGACCGGATGTATCATCCTGATTTGTAGTACCAGATCTTTATCCATGCTCAAATCCAAGACCTCTAGTGTCTCTACTATCCCTTTGATTCTTCAATAATTCATCAAGCTTAGAAAAATTGACCTTGAACTTATCTTTGTACTCATTTGCAGCATCTAGATCACCTCTTAGGATTGTCATCATTCTTTCCAACTCTTGCTCATTATTCTGGGATTGCACCAATTCAGTTCTCAATATATCATTCTCATGTGCCTACCTAATACATTCTTCAGATCTATCTTTCAGAGATTTGACAAGATTTTCTTCATTCTTCTTCTGATCTTCAATCTCCTTGGACATCCTCATGGTTAGGTCTTTCATTTCATTCTTCATGACACCATTTTCCTGACTCAGCTTCTGACATAGTTCCCTTAAAACATTCTTCTCTTCATCATCTTGATTTTGTAATTGATCACAGAGTTCTTTCCTTTTGGCTTGTGCAGATGACAACCTCTCTTGCAGAGTAAAAATGAATTCCTTCGCAGATCTCAGCTCATCTTGCAGCTTCATGTTCATCAATCTTTTAGCATCATAGTCTTCACATGCTACTTGAAGCTCTTTCCTCAAACTCATCTCCATAGATTCCGGATACAACATCTTCCTCAAGCCATTAGACTTATTCTGAGGCACCAGGCTCTAATACCAATTGTTGGAATCCAAGAACATTGAGAGGGGATGGGTGAATCAGTGTTCTCCCAGATTGATTAATTTTAACCTTAGTATCACAACAACTTAGTAACCAGTATGCATAAAAGAAGATAAAAAAAAGTAATAATGCAACCACAAAGATGAACACCATAACACGGAGATTTATATGTGGAAAACCTTAATGAGGAAAAATCACAGTGGGATTGGAGACCCAAAACATCTATCCACTGATCAGATGAATAAATATCACATATAAGGGGCCTGCACATGCAGGAAGGCGAATAGCCTAGAGCGCACTGCTCATCACAAAAGAAACCTCATTGACTACAAAAGATCTTTGGACTACAATCTGGAATGAAGAGTGAACTGCAAGAATAGCATCTCCTATGCCTGAGTACAGTTCCAATTAAGCTCAATGCCAGACGTCTTAAACCTCTTATATAAACCCAATTCGATCACCTATGATCGACCAAAACCTTTGCATATGATTACAACTTTATTCGCACATAGATAACCCCATAACCCACGACCGATAACCATGATCTACAAAATAGATCTTACATCACATTCATACCAACCTGGGACCTAAACAATTAGGTCGGCCACCTAAAAGATAATACAATAAATCCATTACATAAACCCGCAAACCAATGATAATCCAAGTCATCCTAAGACCGAAACAACATTAACCAAACAATAAATCCAACTGGTATCGCATCGGGAGCATCCACCAACACGTTACATAAACCGGTCCATAATGTAACAGAATAGCACATAATAGATATAGGTCTGGTGCTAAATGCAACACCACCAATCAACTGGAACACGAACATGAAAGCCATCAGCATCCTAAGAACCTTCTAGAAGCCACACCAACACCATTTATTGAATCCATCAAAATATCTTCAACGAAGCTCTACCGATAAAACCCTTACCGGTAACCAAAAGGCTTACTAGAACATATGATAGCTTCTGGATCACCAAATCCAAAACCAACTAAATGTAACACGCATATGAATGACATGAATGACCAAACCAAACCAATTTCACCAAACTGCACATACCGAAGAGTACCGAAGATGATCTCCAGATCAACATCACAATCCAACTACTCTACCGGAACATGGTAGACAACCAAACAAGCTAGTGTTGACATCAATGCAACACATAATTAATTCCTCCAAATTGCCAACAAACCCAACTGGAAAAAACCACCATAGGAATTAGCACCCACAAAATATTTGCACTCTTTTGGGATGCGCCTTGTTAAAGGCCTGGCCCGGTTGAGAGCTTACAATATGCCCAATTAAGAGAAGACCTTGTTAGGAGTCACTCGGTCAAGGGATTTTTCCTCATCCTTGTTAGGAACTCTACCCTATTAGGAGTAACCTTGTTAGAGGATTTCAAACTCAAGTTAATGAGCCACTCGGTGAAGGGAGTTACAATATAAGACCTGTTATGATCTACCCAGTTAAGGGATTTCAAATTGTTGTAACTATTAGGGAACGACAAGGCAAATGATATGATTATAGCACTTCCTTGCTTGCTAGTACAGATCCTTTCCATCACAACTCTGCTACACACATGCAAACACTTCAATCTAGTTTGGCAATACCTTCTCTCAAATCACTGACACAAAATCTATTCTCCAACTAGCCCTAAATAAACTTTTCAGTTAGGTCAGCGACATAACCCTAACTACATTCAAAATACAATGAATTTACATGACAGATCATTACAACAAATTTCTAGATAATTTCCACTGTTGAATGATCATCACACATCGATTTGATAAGCAATCAAACACTTGTCACATTCTACTAAGCACTTTGTTGTTTCCTAAGAAATTTGATCTTTGTACGCGCTCAAACACCATCTTAGAATTACACATGGATTCTAACACGGCATCACTAAGTTATGATCATGATAAGATCCACCACCAAACCTTAAATCATTACTGGTTAAAGATCTGTTACCGATATACATTCTTCTTCACATAGTTCACAACAGTCAATTATAACTCACTCAATAAACTAAATGTGCTGATGCGGTTTGGAACATAGGTGCATGTTCTTGTCTTCAACACTCCTATAAAACTGCAATGTATAACTCTTCACCAATCATCCATACTGGTTACTTGATCGTTGCTATGTTCCTGTTTACCTTGTTGTCAATCGGTTCCACTACTGGTTAGGCTATATCAGTAGGTCTAGATGACTTAGATGACTAAGCAAACATGGTCGCCATCAATGGCAACACAAATAAAGTCATCAAACAACTTACAACTATATCATCATCATCTAGCCAACAATCTCCATCAACTTTACCGATCATCTTCATCTCATCAACATCCCCATCTACCAACAATCTCCCCATCATTATCTTCATCAACTATGCCAAAAATGCCAAAGAGCAACCAAATGTCAAGGTTCAAGATTGCAACCTAATGAATGCTAGGATCGAAAGGAAGGAAAAGTCTAAAACTCCAATGAGAAAATTTTGTAAGGGCAGCCTATATGTGATGTGTAGGATTCAAATTTGGGCCTCGATGTCATTTTGGATCTAGGCCGACTAGTGTGGTCTTTTGTGTGAAGATCATGTAAAAATAAGAAAGTATTTCAAATGTAGCCATCCATCTTATGTCATTTTATCTTCTAGACACTTTGTGTTCAAGACTCTTTTTTGTGGACGAAAACCCATAGGACACTTTGTTCAGTGACTAAAAATCTATTGATTGTTGGAATCGGAAGACGAGAACCCTTTGGTTCTAAAATCCATACTCTCTCAAGGAGTACATTAGAGCTTCAAGATTTGCAATATAGTTTAGTCCTTCAATAAGTACATCATCTGTTTTTTATTAAAATAAGCAGCAAAAAAAGGGTATTCGTCTTGCATACAAACAACATGGGTGGCAAAAAGAACGCAACAAACAAGGGTGATGATCTTGTACAAGCTTAGGTCGAACAAGCCAAAAACAACAAGTCAAAGGGCCACTGCCAAAGGCCTACCAAGCCAAAAAAGCACAATAACAAAAAGTTATGAACCCAACTCAAGAGTAGGGAGAATCACCCCCAACCAGACACAGAGATTGGGAGGGGGAGGACTTACCTTTATGCCTATGACAAAAAATAGTCCAAGAAATACTATAGTTAGGGACATCATTACCAAGAAGAATAAGCAGGAAAACCCCTTTAGAGAAACTATACACACTTGGAGTAGACTATTGCTACAGAATAAGAGCAACAAGAGAAGAAACCGCAAGGCTAGAGGGGATCACACTGGGAGCATCCAAGAGGCTAGTAGAGGCCACAACAACAGTAAGAGGCACAACCTCATCCCAAGAGGAGTCCACATCAACATCTAAAGAATCGTCAAAATTAAGAGCCTTGACGGTCAAGTGATAAGCATTGGCATCTTTCCACCAAGTAGGAACACCTTTATGGTGAGAAAGAGAGCAATCCAAAGCTAAGTGACTAGTTGAGAAACATCAAGGACAATGAAAGAGGAAGCCCTCATAATCCAACGATTGAGTCCATTGTTTGTCCCCAACCATAAGGACCACATCCCCAAGGAGAGGCATAGAGATGTCAATGTCAACTAAAATGTGAGCAAAAGTATAATGACCCATGGAGGATGTGGGATCATCCACCTTCAAGATGCGGCTGATAGAGTTGCCAATGGTCTCACAACAAGAATGTTCCAAAAATGAAGAGAACGATTTGGAAGACAAACCCACACCAGATGCACATTAAGTGGTTTTGTAAGAGGGCTGATAGAAGTTGTCTAGGGTTTAACAGAGAGGGAGTTAACACCCCAAACCCATAGCTTGCTCAGCACCAAGTCATGATCCTCAGGAGAAGAGAAGGAAGTAATAAAAAAAAAGCGAACACAACGAAAGAGCTCAATGCAACTAGAAACCAAAGGTTTCCAAGAATCACTCACCCAGTGATGAAGATCGGAAAGGGAAGGCCAAAGCCCCACAAATCTGCACACCAACCCATAGTGTTGGTAGAAGGCAACATTCTCCACCACATATTGACCACAAACCACTAAAGGGGAATTTTTGGCGCAAGGAAGAGGGTGGGATTTCCCCCAAGAAGGAAGAGTAGCAGTAGACCTAGAAACACGGGCAAATCTCCGCTCACCAGAAGGTCCAAGAGGAAGACTATCACCCACATAAAGCATAATAGGACCACCATCAAAAGCAATGCCCACCAATGGGAGTCAACGAACCCTAACTAAGGCTTGAGGCACATGCAGTAACATCAGGCGAAGCACTGCCCCCAGAAGCAACATAAGCATCTGCAGCCCCAACACCATCTTCATGCGGACCAGCAGGGAGCTGAGACACAAAACCCCCAGGCACATCAACAACAAGCATCACAACGGCAATGCATAGAACAGGAGCGAGAGAGGAATTGTTCCAAAAAATTTAATATTCATATTTTTTAGTACATCATTTGTTGCAGACTTATAATTGTTGTTTTTTGGTATCGTAATCATTGTCACAAGAATCCCATTTGTTGTGGAAATCAAAATTATATCAATATAAGAGATGAAATTTCTAAATCTTTTGTGCAAGTTTTCTATCTTATTTATGCTATTTGAGTATGATTAATTGTTGTTGTTTGAATATATTTTGATGAAGATTGTTGTTTATGTTTCAAACCTATTATTTTTATTATAAATTCTAGAAAGAGACATCACAATGATACCAAAGCAGTATTCTTGCTAGCCTACTGAGTTATTCTATTGTATGTTACTAAAACAAAGAGACCAAAGGGATGTTAAAAGAGAGACAAAAAAGTTAGTCATACACACAAGTAGATATCAGTTGAATTGGAGGCAAACGTAAGATGAAAATGGCGGATCAGAAAAATGACTTCAAGGCTTTCATGAGAAGTCAACAAAAACAAATCAAATTGTTTTACAATTAATGTATAACTTGATGAACATAGTTGGCCACACCAAATCTACACAAAATAATGGTGTAGAAGGAAGTAAATTAGCAAATAACAAGGTACCAAGTAGCCCAACTCAAAAGTTAATCAATACCAAATTTGTAGAAAGAAGGGACACAAACTCTTGCAAGAAAAACAATCCATACACCCATGACAAGAGGATGGATTAGCAAAGTATCACATTGAATAAGATTCCCTTGACCCAAGCATCCTTCGGGACTTGACTTTTACTCTACTGTGAGTATCAAAGATATGGGAAAGGGAAAAGAAAATATGAGGAGCAACCTTGTAAGAACATTAAACGTCGCTTGGGACGTAACAATATACCCACATATGATGAATTAGGTGATTGTTCAACGAAGGCATGGTCATTGAATTTCTATACATCTCTCCTTGAACCAAATGTTCAAAGAAGAAGCCATTAGGTTTTCCACTTTACACCTAGGGAGAGTGACACACTAGTGGTGGCATCATGGCAAGGTGAACTAAGGACATAGCTCAATCACTACCCTAGTTGAAGAATGATGGAGAGGTTTGACAAGAAGGATTTCAAAATTTTATTTAGGGAGCTACCACATGGAGGCAAGAGGATATAGTTGAGCACTATTGTAGAATTTTAGAGATTGTCAGTGATGGTTCTAGATGTGATACAAAGGAGATCATAGTTCTTTTGTAGAAGGCCTCTTTGAATCATTCAAGTTCTTGGCAAGGGTGTTTGGTCTGGATTCCCCACAATAAGCCATTAAAAGAGCTTTGATTTTGGAGGACGTTGTGACCAAAAGAAGATCCTACCCCAAGAGAGCACCACCGATGCCACATCAAAATCTTTCTTAAAAAAACATCCCTTAGCCTAAGGCACTAATCCAAAACCAAGCAAGATAGAAGAGACAAAGAATGAACTCGGGAGGAAGAAGTTGTGTTTCTCTTGTAGAGAATTGTGGACCCCTAAACATAGATGCTTGGGTAAATGAGAAATAAATTGCATAGAGGTGTTGTCAAATAAAGATTCAAAGTCAAAGAATGAACCAGAGATATTTGAAGACACTGTCAATAATATTATCGAGCAACACACAACCCCCAAGGAGAACATCCTCATTGCCCTTTGGAGCCTCAAAATATCTCTTGTTTATGGTTTGTGGAGTGCTAGCAATACAAAAGATTGTTATTATGGTCAATAGTGGGCCCATCCACAACTTTATTGATGAAGGTGGGTAAACCCACAATAATGTGTCTCACTTGTTTGTCAAAATAGGACATTGAAACCAACATTTTTCACCAAATTTTCACTTTCTAACACATATACCAATTGAACTATAAAGAATTTTAAGATGACGTGAACTAGCGGTTTTTGAGATTTTCTTATACATTATACATATATATTTTTTAATTGTTCAGAAATAATTTGTGAGTCTTTTTACGTAATTTTTAATAGCTTTTTTATGTATAGTTAACAACATTGTTTAAAAATTACACTTATTTGGTATAGCATAACTTTATTTGTAGAAAGGATAAAAGTGTATTTTTAAACAGAGATTTCTAACACCAATATTTAGGGCACATACTTTTTTCATAATTTTTTGTTGCATAATTTTATTTTTTATTTTTAAAAAAATTGGAGTGAGATTAACTATAATTTAAGCATAGGTTCATTTGGTATCACATAACTCTTTTTATATGCATCTCAATTAACTTCTTTTTTTGCTAAAATAAGGACATCAATACCTAGGGCACAAATATTTTTCATAACTTGTTTTCTCTATTTTCTTTTTTTCTCATGTGTTGAGACAAATACATTGATATTTGATACATACTTACAAAATAGAATTTCTCAATAAATTTATTTGATCCCCCAAAAAGTAAAGAAAAAGTGGTTTTTTTGTTAGCATTGTGATTAATGTAAAGGAGACTCCATTGCGAGTATGATTTAAAAATATAGGGCTTCTATCCAAGGGGGTTTGATCTTTCTTCAATTAAAAGCCCATAAATGTAACCTCTCAAGGCTTAAATCATTAAATTTTCTAGAAAAATGAGATTTTAGACAAAAATCAAGATGTCCTGAAAGCAAGACACATTATTGTGGAAGCACCCAAGTTTGGTGATGAAGAGAAGATTGAAGGTAGAAGAATTTGAAGGGTTTAATGTCACAATAGCTAATGGATCCACCACTCTATGGAATCAGGTAATTGAGCAGCTTTTATCCTACTAAGAGATCATGAGGTATGTGATGAGTTTTATGTGATTGATTTGGGAGATACTGACATGATATTGGAAGTACAATGGTTGCACTCTCTAGGGAAGTATTAATAGAACTACCAAACTATGGAAGTTACATTCATAACATTGGAAGAAAAATTTCCTTAGAGGGTCTCAAATGGAGCTCCTCGAGTGGTGACAACAAAGAAGATAAAGACAATATTTTGTAGAGGCCAAGTAGCATGCCTCCATTAAGAAAGGAAGGTATGCATCATGTTGATATTCCAAAAAATATAGACAAGCATTGTGTAGTTTTCAGCAACATGCTCTCAGACTACCATTGAATATAGGGTTTCAACATTCCAAAATAATAGAAGGGGCAAACTATTGCTCCACTCCCCAGGACCAAATCTCACTCACAAGGCCAAGGTTGTCATCATGCAAGTGAAATTAACTCATCAATAAACCATCATTAGACTAAGAACAACTAGCTTCCTCAATAACCCCTATATGGCTAATTTGAATGTGCACCTACAACATGCAATAGATGGAACGAATTAATAGCAAGAGGAATCTAGTAGCTGATGTACTTTCTAAGAGACCCTATCCATGCTTGTTATCTACTCTTTCTAAGTTTCCATTATTGTTGAGTATGCTAAGAAGAAATTTGTTGATGGCATTGATGAGGCTGTAAAAGATGACAAGTATGTTGTCAGGGGGCGGCTAATCCTCTACAAAACAGAACCTTTTTGGTGCCTAAGTCTAAGATCAAGGAGAAGATTTGAGAGCCTTTTATGATACTCCAACAACAAGACGCCAAGTGTATTATAAGACATTCAAGCAAATTTGTGAGAGGTTTTAATGGAAAGGATTGAAGTATGTTCATAAGCATATTACATATTGTGTGATTTTCCAATGGAAGAAAGGAGAACAACTCTTTCCAGTAGATCTGCTTCAACCACTACCAATTCTTAAAAAGAAATGGGAGAGCTTATCCATGGACTTCATCATAGGTTTACCAAATGTACAAGGTAGTGATTGTATTTATGTTGTGGTTGATAGATTGACAAAGTATACATATTTTATTACTATTGGCACCTCAAGTGATGGGCATATTTTTCAAGAACATATTTTGACTACAAGGCTTGCCTAACAGCATTGTCAACAATAGGGAAAGCATATTTCTTAGTTCCTTTTGGCAAGATTTAATTCACTTAACAGAAACAAAGCTCATACCAACTACCACCTTCCATCCCCAAACTGATGAACAAACAAAGATAGCAAATAAATGGTTGGAGGGGCACCAGAGAAACTATGTTTCAAACCAGCAGACTGCATGGATCAGATGGTTGCACTTGGTTAAAAACTGTAATAATACCTGACACCATATGTCCATTGGGATGACACCTTATAGGGCTCTTTATGGTCACGATGCACTATCTTTTACTAATCTATTGCTTTTAGATTGCAGGGTACCAACAGCAGGTGATTTGATGGGTCACATTCAGAAGATTTTAAGGGCTCTAAAGGATAATTTGTAGTGAGCACAAAACTAACAGAAGACTTGTATAGATCGAAAAAGAATAGAAAGGTTCTTGAGATAGGAGGCTTTGTTTTACTAATATTGTAGCCATATAAGCATACTGGACTTTTCTATATTAAGTAGTAAGGCAAGCTTTGTGTCATTCACCAAACTTTCTATAGTAAGACAAGCTTTCTATATTTTTTTATATAGGTCTATGCATGTGCAATTTTCAGTAGTAAGGCAAGCTTTGTGTCATTCACTTGAATGATCATTTATTTGTTTCTTATTCTTCTTGCACTTGAATCAAATCCTTTTTATCCAAAGCTTTATTAGGGTAAACAAAGCTTTGCATCCATCTAACACTAGAGCTTTCTTAGAGTTGAATGATAAAAAAATTGTTTAAAGTTCCCACTGCCTGCTGTAAACAACCAGACTATTGTGCACATCATGCCAGTTGTAGATCTTACCACTAATTGCTTTAACCAAATGATCATTTTCTTTCTAGCTATTTCTCTTTTTATTTCTTCTTTTGTTTAACTGGGTGTAAAAGTTCTTGGATTGCAATTACATCATTTGTTATTTGTCTTCCAGGGTTAAAGGCTGAGGTTATTTCTCAAGTGATTTTGTGAATTAGAAGCTTTAGTTGGGCTGCAGTTAGCTTGGAGATGATCTTACAGACTGCATGACAAAGAGATATCGGTCTGCATTGCTCCACTTTTTATGCATTTGCAATTTTTGGTATTAAGGCAAGCCTGGTAGCATTGACTTGAATGAGCATTTTAATTGTTCGTCAATTCTTCTACCACCTGAATCAGATCATCTTTAACTAATTGCCAAAAGATTATGTAAACAGAGCCAAGAATCCATCTGGTCCTATAGTTTTAACAAGTTTGAATAAGAAAATGATTCTTTTAAGCTTCTCCTCACAAATTGCTTTGGCAACTAACATTTTCTTCCTTTGAAATGAGTCTCGGAGAAAGATTTCTGAGGCTTTAAATGATTCATCCAATTTCTTGTCAGGATTAAAGATCAACCTAAGTATAATGTTTAATGGTTCCATTACTTGAGGACTTGTGAGATTTTGTCCATTGTGAGGGCTGATTTCCGCATGGAAGTTGATATGATACCTATTCATCGCAAACTTGTGGAAAAATACCATGTTAGCAACCTCTTTTGAAAAGCCAAACCTCTTTAGCCCTATATTTTCAACAGGTTTCTCTTATTTACGCTAATGTTAGCTCTTCTATCAGTTTTTTATTGAGCTGCCAAGCATGGCTTTTGAATTGTTGCTAGCTTCTCTTGAGCTTTTATTTTCTGCTAAAAAATAACACCAAAATCCACCATAGGTAACATGCCCATGGAATATCGAATGGGCTAACAGCATTCATTCAAATTTGAATTCTGCCCTTTGTACATTATGCTTTGGCATGATATAGAGAATAACAGGACACCAATCAGAGAGGTTGCTATACATCAACTTTCCTTGAGTATAATGCCTATTGCCTTCAATTAGTCCATTTCTCAACAGCAAGAATCCTGTCCAACATCTTGTCAATTATTAGTTTCATCAGTACTTCAATGCTGAACGCAGGTACTAGAAGTCAAACAATTTGTAGCATATCATTACCAAACAAGTTTACCACCCAAGTGTGCCTGTGTCTCATTTGCATGAATTTCTATGAGCCCTACTTTTCTATGCTGATTTAAATCTTCTAAATAGAGAAGAGCTGCATCCAATTTGTTTCTCAGAAAAAAATACAGTTTTAAATATTATTAATAGTACCAGGTCAGTACCTCGATAATTGGAACTAGTTTAAGAAGTTTCAGATTCGCTTTATTTTTTAAAAGGTTGCCGGAGAGGGTGATTGAGTTGGTTTCTTATCTAATTTTTGTATTCATCAGAAATATTTTTTGGAATATTCCAGCATAAAGAATTTTTGGTTGTTTAAACTTTAAGGCATTTATTTCAGATCTGTTGTCTTTCTGTTTCAGACAGGTTGAGCTTTAGTTGTAATGTAATGTTATATTTTAATATTATACATTTATTTCTATGTCAGTACATTTAACGTCCCTTATGATAATTATATTAACTGTTCTAACAATTGCAAATTACTTTGATGATATTAACACAAATTAAGAAACCAAATTTATTATGGAATCCTTCTGATAATCTAAGGTTCCTGGTTTTGCAAAGTCAATGTGATGGATCATTTCAACTGTTTTAACTTTTATCATCACCTCAATAAGTAATGATTATGAAATAAAAAATGGGAATGGATTAAACAATTTGACTGAAAAATAGCATGTACATACAAATTGCCCATTATAGCATAAATTCCTTCTTTGCAAATGACGGCTTGGATCCTACTCTCCTGCTATGACCCAAATAAAATGTTAACATGTCACAATCTAACTAGTAAATATTATTATCAGTTCTCAAAAATTAGAATTAAAAAGTTGAGTATTAAATGTAATAGATTGGTTAAAACTGCAAATTAATCATGGAAATGCTTTTGCAAAGACTCTAAAATGGTGAGTACACTCGTACACTAAAATTTTTATTGATCATACTACAATATGTACAATGTGTATGGTTGGTCTTGAAGAGCCTCTAAAATATCAGATAAGATTTAGCAATCAAACATCAAGAAATAAAATTAGACAGATTACAATATAACTAAGGGAAGAAATATCACATTTTGCTGCCTTCATTTTTTACTGATGAAGGATCGTGGAGTGTGATCTGAAGCATTGATTTAAAAACATCCATATAGTTTACTCCAAGTGCTCTATAATCTCACTTATATGACCTGTAAAAATCTGTTATTCTAATTATCACAATCACTCAACTCAGATGTTTGTGGAGATCTTCAGCTGTCTTTGAAGTACAAGATGTTGTACTACTACTCGGGAAAGGGGTAGGAGTTTGAGGTGGTGAAGAAAGTGCCTCATCAATATGTATCCAATGTGATTTCTCTTGATGTCCAAAGGAAGGTATAGAAAGACTACGTGTCATGAGTCCAGGTGGCGGCGGAGGAAGCGGCGAAGCAGGCCGTGAAATCATCAACCCTGGCACCTTACTAGCTAATGACTCTTTTGTTCTATTGGCTACTAAAGGTGCTGAATGAGTTATGAAACTTGCAAGTTTTGATGGATTTCCAGAATCAATGGGTGGTCTTGGAAGCTGATGCAACATGTTTACGTGAGAAGGAGATAGATTAGAAGGGGAAATACTAGGAGAAATTTTTGCATAATCATATTTACAACTTTTGGGGGAATGAGGTGCAGACTTAGATGAACTTTCTACACGAGGAAATGGAAGTGGATTGAGACTCTTTACAGCTGGCATATTACAATATACTTTCCCTATTAAAGGACCTGAATTACGACTTTTATGTTTTTTTGGATCAGATGTAACTATTGTCTCCAATCCTAAGATGGGTGTCCTTTCAACTGAAGATGGAAGAGGCATTGGTATTCCCAAAGTTGTTTGGTTTGATCTAGAGTCATATGTATTACAAAAATTCAATCCACTCTTTGAACTAGTGATTTTTTTATGTGCATCATTACTTTTCAATTGCCCTGAGGTAGGAATCTGACATTGAGAGTTCAAAACCCCACCTACGCCTCTTTTTTTCACTTCAATATTACTGTTATTCACACCTCCTTCAATAGCTATGTTCCAAGCGCCATATGGAGTTGGAAGGGTGTGAGGCTGCACAAGTTTTTGAAACGACGTTTGCAACTGCCTCCCTTGAGTCTTCTCAATCCCCTCACTTTTCTCATATGAGAAAAAAGGTGCTGACAAGCTCACAGTGTTATGCCTAAAGGCCTCATTATTCTCTATAAATACCTGCAAAATCAAAAAAGCTTGCACACTCAAAACTCCATTTGAAAAAACTAAATCTTGTATCTTAGTTCAACTACAAATATCAAACAAAAAGGGAAAAAAAAATTTCAATACATAATATCATATTGTATGTGTGTTGGTAGCAGAGGGTGTGTGCACATTAAAAAAAAAATCAAAACATGAAATTTTAGAGGTTGAACTAAAGGTGCATTGGGTTTGTACACTTTGTTTAGGAGTTTTTATTTTTATTTTCTTAATAAAATTGTACAAGAATGGGGATGTTCATAGGGCCATGTTGTCTCTGGATATGTCTATTTGACAAATTGGATATGGGTAGGGTGAACGAGAGAAGGGGGGTTAATGGAGGGTCATTCGATGGAAAATAATAATAATAACTGCAACTTGAATTTGGAAGGAAAAATCAATTGATTGTTGTCGGGTGGAAAATAAGTTTTATCTCAGTCATGCAACAAAGAATATGTCATCCTCCAAGAATTGCAGTTATTGTGACATTTATAATAAATAAT
The DNA here is from genome assembly GCF_030272615.1 of Cryptomeria japonica. Lineage (NCBI taxonomy): Eukaryota > Viridiplantae > Streptophyta > Pinopsida > Cupressales > Cupressaceae > Cryptomeria > Cryptomeria japonica. The sequence goes on along the minus strand of NC_081409.1, from coordinate 256,584,333 downwards.
TAATTGTAACACTAGATACATCATAACAAGTTGTGTACTTGTAAAATTTGATGTAAATTCGGTGATTCTGCAAGTTTCCTAAACAGGGGGACACATGGACACATGGATGTAGTTTCAAGCATGGAAAAAAATTCTTGAACTATAAGGATGGTCGGGGATGGCTATTAAAATAAGTTTAAAACATCTTTTAAAATGTGTAATTATTATATCTCTAACCTGAAGAGGAATGCCCTATAGCATTGGAAAATTTTGAATACAACGGTTAACCAAGTGATTTAAAGCATCATCTTATCTTTCACATGCATTTTTACATTGAAAAATACTACTAAGTCATACATACCCATATTGGCGTTGGAACTGAGGGAAAGGGGAAGGTAGGGGATTAGGGCTGGCAGGAGAGAGGAGTGAGATCTTCTACCAAAATTTCAAATAACTTAAAACTATTCAATTAATGGAAAATAAAACATAACTAGAATTGCTTGATTATTGATGAGATGATAAGGAAATTTTACAATAAAATAGGATATTATTTCTAAAGCTGCACAAAAGGCAAAAAAGTTTCTATAATGAAGAATATGATAAAAAAGGAATGCCAGAAAAGAAAATATGACATATCCCGAAATAAGAAGTCATGTGTTGTGGCTAACATGGTTCTCGAGGCAGACCATGATCCCAAAAAAGAATATGCTTCATCGCTTCCTCTCAAGATAGCACTGATATCAATTATTGCTTCTTTAATTTTAGTGCATCCAAATTGAGAGAATTCTCCAGCACAAAGATTTCAATAATGTAATATTATGTTTATATTCTTCTATATCATTAAATATATATTACATTTTTATAGGATTTTCATATCCTATATTATAGAATGATTGTTATACCTCCTATAACCACTCCTTAAAATATGAGTTGTTAATACAAATAAATAAACCACAACCAATTAACAAATGATTATTAGAATGACACTAAAAACCAATAGGATTGATGAAGTATTCTTAACACCCCCCCTTATTATATCATTCTCCAACAGGAATAGTTGGACTAACAGCAATGGATGAACATGTTCAATAGTACATCAAATACACATCTACTCATGATAAATAATAGTGGAATTCACCTCACTATGCTTCTTCAGCAAGATTGACCTTATTGGACTTTATCCAAGGATAGAGACAAACACATCCACCCATGAACCAAGGATAAGGACTAACACTTCCATCCAAGGTCATACAACAAATTTGGATAGGAACAAACACATCTATCCATTGTCACTTATGATCAAGGACACAATTCTGTTCACAACAATTATGATTAGGGACAAACACATCCAATCCAATCACTCAACAAATTTGACTGGCAACAAACACATCCAATCACTCAACAAATATGATTGGTGACAAGCACATCCGATCACAACACATAAATTTGAGGAACAAGTCCTTGTCGCATATGCAGCCATCATTATAGATATCTCCCACTCTGATCACAAACGAAATGAGATAGTCACTGGCAACTGCTGCTACCTAGGAACCAATCGTGGCTTTAGTCATTTTGGCAAAAATAGTTTTGTCACTAATACAATTTTGCAGCCTGGTAATCCTCCAACTTTCTATGCCTCCATCCTCCAGTAGGTTTGCTATCTAGCAAATTTGGATTTGAGACTTAGTTTTAGAATGCCCAGCCTCGAGATGGACATCATGTACAAGCAATAGTTCATCCAATTATGATTGAGACAATTTTTATTTTTATTATTTTCTGACACTTTTGGATTTTGACAAACTTTGACTACATAGAATATTTTTGTTAAAGACTTTTTGTAGTATCTTGATTGATTTTGTTTTGGAAAAATTGAAATTTATTGTATTTAAACCCAAACACGCATGTGATTTCTAAAAACATTTGTTTATCAAATTGGTGTTGACAGTTCATCGATCACTTGGTAAATAACCAAAACAAATGGGTAAATGATCTCCATACCATAAAACGGTTATCACAGGTAATGGATCTTTCATCCAATATCCTATTTACCCACTGAAATATTTATAACCAATACAAGAAATGATAGAAAGGTTTGATAGATTTCTCTGGAATAAGAATTTGGCCTTTGGCCATTCATTACAAGTAGTAAGAAAATATGAAATTGGTTGATAACATTCATTTGACTAATCAGATGTGATTTTGCATGTAATCATCAACAATTAAATGCTTGTCTAGCTAAATTCTTGGAATTCATTGTTCACTTGGTTGGAGACTTGACAAAGGTATGGCAATATGCTACTGTTGCATTATTATGATATTGGAATGATCTTTATCGCTGCACCATCAAACTAAGCCAAATTTGCACCTGATATTGCTGATAAAATTGAAGAAATAATCTCACAACTGCTCCAAAAGCCGACACCACTTAGAAAAATGATGGGCTAAGGCATTGGAGGGCCAATTGGGTACTAGAATTCACTTTAGGGACTGAAGCAGCTACCAATCCTTTCTCAAACTACCATGACTTGCTTGTAAATGGTCTCACACGTATCTTGAAGGTAAATTGCTGAACCTTACAGCTCCAAATTAAAGCAACATTATCAGAAGCAAGGGTGGCGGCAATTTTCATGACCTCCTGAATGTTTATGCAGCATACAAGCCATTTCACGCCTCATTCACAGCAATTGTCCCTATTTTTTTATATTCTTTTTCTTGCATCCAAATGTGGCAATGAATATTGGCACTCATGCTAATCTTCAACATCAAATTTACAGCCTCCTACAACTATAAAGGCAATTGAATGAAGATCCCATGAATCCTTAAACCCAACTCAATGTCAGCCTTTGGTTTCTGCAAACTTCTTCAAAAAAGATGGCAACAATAAGAATTATTCTCGTATTTGAATCACCTCTTGTTATTTCCTTAATACAGATAACAAATACCTTTAAAATTATTTACTTCTAACACCTTCTGCAAACTAAAGAGAAACTACAATCAATTAATTCACGTCAATATTTTTAAGAGATTATATTGCTATTCACAAAATCTTCAAACTGAGATACAATAAACTCCCAAAAATTGAAATCTTCAAACTGATTACATTCAGCACCAAAGGTGATCCCTGAATGGAATCATTTACAATGAAACAAGGGTTTTTATCCCCATTTCGGAATATTTACAGCACAATAAAGATCTTTGGATGAGATCGCTCCATAGGATACTAGGGTTTTCATCCTCGAATATGAAACCAATGGGTTTTCATCCTTTGGCAAAAAAGGGAAGAACTTTCATTCTTGCAAAAAAATAAAATTTCAAACAAGCATAAGCATCTTAATGAGCAGTTTCTCTTTTTATAACTTTTCCCAATGGCTTTTTGCTTTCTTTTTCCTTTTTCTTCATTCTAATATATTTTATTGCACTTTAGTCACCTTTTTAGCTTAATATTAATATATCACTTTGAGAAGATTATTAATTTAATAATAAATTATTAGTTGCACTTTATTTATTAAATAAAGTTATTTCAAGCAACTTAATATCAAATTATTAGATCATTTTGATTACTCAAAAAGCATACATGCCACTTTTAGACTATGACACAAAATATTTTTGTAAGAACTAATATACATTTTGAGACACTAAACTAACAATAAATTATAATAACCAACCACTATGAAACTATTCAAAACTTAATTTCAATCTAAAAGCTAGACTCAGATTTCACCTAACAAAGAATTCAAATACTAACTCATCTTCCCTTGCATCTGCACATTCTTGTTGTATATTTGATTGTTGTCTTACATCTCACAGAAGGTCTTCCCTGTCAAAATTGCATACCTTAGGTAAACGCTTGCACATCTCTTTAAATATTGAAATGATTCACTCATCCTTGGGGTTTCAAAGAAGAACCTCTACAATGATAATTGCCTTGGTATTCTCTCAATTGAGAACAATTGCATGCTCATAACCGAGAGTAGTAGAGGCGTATGATAGAAGAGGATCAAGAGTGTAGACACCTCTTGCATGGATTCGAAAGCCATGCTTTATGGAGTTAGATTACACTAGTTTACAAGTGACCTTATGGGACAATACTTTGCAACCACATCTACACAATCCTATCACAAGGGAATAGTCCATATAAGATCACATAAAGATGATCAATATCCATGCTGCTAGTTACTCGTACTACATCACAAACAAGCTACATAAAACACTAGATTATGCCAATACACAAATATCTCATTGAAGACCAACATTAAGAACCCCACTCCACATAGCACAATCATAACTTGGAATAATTTTAAACAAGAGCCTTCTAATGAGGTTTTCACCGCTTGTTGAACGCACCTACTATAACTGAGATTGCATTTGTTGTAATAGTGGTTGATCCTATTGATGATGGTCTTTGGCTTGTGTAAAATTTAATGAAGGACATTTCATTTGCTCCACTAGCCTGATTGACATGTTTGATGCTGGAGGAGCAACCAACACATTAGACTATGAAGCAAAGTCACAAACAACAAAAATGAGAATTTTGAATTGTTCAATAAGCATCTTTTTGATACTAAAGCTTGATTTGACATGCTCTAGCCACAAAAGTGAAGGAATCAATAGGTTATTTTAATTATTGATGCCATTGCCAATCTTTTATTATTCGCACTTAACTATTAACCAAAAGACAGAAAAAATCCCCAAAAGCATATTTAACTATTAACAATTCCACCCCATGCTTTGAAATGGATAATTATCTCAAAGAAAACATAGTAGAGGCGGCAGGGAAAAGAAATAGGATTGGATGATGAATTGGGCATCATGCTAAGCCTCTCTATGATGGATTTGCCTCCTCATTCTGCTAGTGCCCTTTGTCACTCTATCTTTTTGGCTTCCCACACCCTCTTCTATTGCTTGAGACATTACAAGATCGACTCCACCAATATTTCTTCTCTTGCCCATAGATTTTCAACACTTCCATCGCATAGCTCTAATACCATGAGAGATTTCTTAGGCACAATGATTTCAATCATATAATATTAGTTTCTATTCTTCCATATCATTCAATAAGATATTGCATATTGTACTGTCCCCTTCTCATTAGTGCACAAACATTCACGGGATTGGCCTATCATTTGACCCTCGTAGGCCAAAGAGATTGATTAGGGGGTCGGTTGGCAGTGATTTGCAGCTTCACATTTTGTGTCTACTTGACTTTATGGCGAAATAAGGAGATTACACATATTGCGAGATGTGTGCACTTTAATTATAATGTAAAAATATTTTTAAGTGCAATTAAATTAATTAATGTGTAATAAAATAATAAAAGTGTAACAATAGGATAAGAGGAGAATCTTCTAGAAGGAACCAATTGATTGGTTGTGAAAAGAATAAATAGAGGAGGTTGGTTCATTGTTCATAATCAGTTGTTTTGGATATCTCTTCTTGTGTAGACTTGTGGAGCCAAGGGTTTCTGCAGATCATCATCTTTGGGAACGAAAACTCACATCGATAGCATAACTGAGGGAGTGAAAGATCTTCGGAGGGGTTGCAGCTGAGAGTGGGAGACAATTCAGTCTTTCATATTGAGCTTACTGAAGTGTTGCTTCATTGTCATGGTGGTGGGAATTCATGGTATTTTTAGAATAGCATATTGGAAGTCCTAATACCATTGATTTCTTTTAGGAGGGAAGGCGATCTTCATCTAAGATCATTGGAGGAGCTAATTTGGTGAAAGCTGATAAGAATTACAGGTCTGAACCAAAATCGGGTTTCACCTTTATACCCACAATTTTGTTCCCTCTTCATCATTTGAGCATCGAATTATACAAAGGAAGGCAATGATAGCATTGGAGGAGAAGGGCGACCTTTGGAGATCTTTTGAAGGAGCTTGAAGGTGAACTCAGTGACAAGATAAGTCTGAAGCAAAATCATATCAGACTGCCATTCCTAACAAAATTGCTTATTATCTACTGTTTTGACACCAAATTGCTCCAAAGAGGACAGCGCTTCACTCAAGGGGAAATGGCGATTATTTTTGGTGAAAAGATTGTAAGTTAACTGCTGTTCATCCAATGTTATCAGACCACCTATATGGCACCAGAGGCGAGTTTTGAATAAGGCTGATTTGGCAGCTTGAAGGCTTCAAATTACAAGATATTGCTTGCTTCTTCAAGTATCAGATTGGGTGATCTCTTTCAGGTTCCTTTGATAACATTCTGTACACTCTTTTCCATAGTTGTAAGATTTCATTGCTGTCCATTGTCCTCAGAAAATTCCGAGTATTAGATGATAAGTGTCTAGTCATTGGCGAAGATGTTTTGTATGAGTTGTTTGATCATTATCTATTGAAATAAAGGAGGATAAGGTTGCATTCTGAGGTTCATGATAATCTGAGGTTTCATGCAAACTGTTTGACAAATTGACAGCAAGCTGTAGGTGTATATTTGTGTGTCTAAATTGGTATAGAACACTATAACTTAGTGTCATATGCATCTTTGGTAATTGTCTTATCAATAAGAAGTTTTTTATAGCTGATCTTTCATGATAAATATGTGTTGGTTAAACTCCACAACAATCTGAAAATTCTGAGACCACATATCAGCATAACACGCAAAACTCAAAACTGCATAACACGCAGATTGGAAAGTCAGGTTGTTAGCAAATATCCCTTGTATTTTCAGTCAGTCCACTGCAGGGGATATTTTACATATTTATAGGATTTCCATATCCTATAATATAGAAGGATTGTTATACCTCATAACCACTCATTCGAATGTAAAAGTTAATTAAAAAACTCATTATACAAACAAATAAACCACAACCAATTAGCAAATAATAATTACAATGACACATTGACAAACCTACAAGAATGAGGTAACATCCCTAACACAAACACTTCATATTTCAGAACTGATCTATCAAATCGACTATTGATTTTATTCACAGAAATTTTGTTTCACTGGGTGATGGAAGATTGCATGCTATTGAGAGGATGTGTGAAGTCAAAATTCTTCTGAGAACAGATTAAAAATTCGCCTACTTGAGAATTCTGGTGTGGCAAAATTGCTCTCAAGTCACTAACCTAAAACTTGAAGATGATCTTTTGTAATAAAAGAGTTAATTTCCAAAAAATCAACAAATCCTTGCCAAAAATTGTGAGGCTATTGCACTGCATCATTGCAATTATTGTGTGAAGATATTGTATGAAGGATATGGAATGCAAGAATTGTATCATTGTTGGTTGAAAATTTTGTACACTTGGGGAAATATACAAAATTGTGGTTTCAACCATAGCATGTGAGTAAAACTCTCCTAATTATGGGAAGGCCCCCCCTATCTAACTACAACTTTGAAAATAAAATAGGATGGGACAGCAATCTTTCTTCTTCTTTCAAGAAAGACAATATCCTTTTCTCTTCATAGAAAAGGATAGCGATTTGATATAAACAGCAGTAACCACTTTCAAAATGAAATGAGAGAAAGGAAATGAAGTTTCTTGAAAGCACAAAGACTTCCGTCACTTCCTTCGGGAAGGGACAGCAATATCAAGCTCAAAGACTTGATTATGTGAAGTCCTATCTACCCTTTCCCATACTAATGCTATAAAGAACAAATTATAACAGCTTAAAGACTGGAATATCTTATTCTTTTCTACTTAAAACAATGGGAAGTAGTATAAGCTCAAAGACTCATAGCGATTTCTCACAGAATCTACTCCTAAATTCTCCTAAGAACAAGTGAAAGCACAAAGACTTACAGCTTCTCGCAACAAAATATTTATTTTAATCTATATTAACCTCAACTACTTGCAGCACAAAGACTGTAAATCAGATGTGATTAAGCTCTTTAGGAAACTCATGCAAGAAAGATAATATTGAATACAAACTCAAGTATGTAGCACAAAGACTCAAAGCTTGAGCAATTTCCTTCTATTCCTTTCAATTCTTGAATTCACACATGAAAGCTCAAAGACTTCTTTGCTGTAAATTTGGCAGAGATTTTGCTTGCTTTCCAAAAGATAAAAATTACAATAGACCCCTCAAATATTTATAGAAGAGAAGCCTTGACAGAAAGGTGGGAGGATGCTGTTGTGCGAATCGCACACCCATCCCTATCTTGGACAGGGACCCCCTGGTTTGTGCCTTTCTATCTTTGCGGAAGAGGAAGGGGATATGAAGGGTCAAGTTGGTGAGTGATGGAGTCTGGAATGTCATCTTGATCTTCAAATGCCCTGAAATTTAGCTAAGTCTGGAATGTCTTGATCCTGAAATTTGGCTGTCTGGAATGTCCTGATCCTGAAATTTGACTAAGTCTGGAAAACTGAGGAATCCTCCAAAAACTAGAATTTGCAATATAACTCTTGGAGGTCCGAAACCACTCTCAAACATCCTGAAAGTATATATGGAATATAACTTAAAGTATAAGAAAGAAGAAAGATATAAGAAAATGTCAATGTTATATTCCATAAAGTGATCCTTCGGCGAGATCTTGACAAACTCGCCCTAGTGCCCAAGCTTGCACTTCTTGAGGAAAACGTTTAAAATCGCTAAAATGCCCAATTTCGGACCCTGGGGCAAAAAGTTGAAAATGTGAAATGTTCCAAAAAGTGGGTTTAGGTCCGAATTTCACTTAAAATGCCCAATTTCGGACCTTGGGGCAAAAAGTTGAAAATGTGAAATGTTGCAAAAAGTGGGTTTAGGTCCGAATTTCACTTAAAATGCCCAATTTTGGACCCTGGGGCAAAAAGTTGAAAATGTGAAATGTTGCAAAAAGTGGGTTTAGGTCCAAATTTCACTTAAAATGCCCAATTTCGGACCCTAGGGCAAAAAGTTGAAAATGTGAAATGTTGCAAAAAGTGGGTTTAGGTCCGAATTTCACTTAAGTCCTCCAAATTTCAGACCCTGGGGCTAAAATGTGAAAATGTTGGAAAGTTGCCAAAAGCCCCCAGAGGTCCGAATTTCACTTAAGTCCTCCAATTTCGGACCCTGGGGCCAAATTCAAAATTTCCAAAAAGGTGGTCTAGGTCCGAAAATGCCTCCAGTTCGCTAAAACGCCTTGAAACATCCGAAATTTGCAAAACACGTTTAAAGGTCCGAAGTTTTTTGCGAAACATGTCTAAAGGTCCGAAAACTTTTCCAAGTTGCAAAAACGCTAAATCTCCAAAATCGCAGAAGGCATTGAAGCTCCGAGATCCGAAAAGGCGAAACTTGCGAACATGAGCCTAGGGTCTGAAGTTTTTGAAAATTGCAGAAGGTGTTAAATGCTCCGAAATTCGCCATAAACCCATTCAAAATGCCCAAGACTCCAAAGGTAAAATCATGCAGAAGTAAATCGCCCAAACACTATCAAGACCAAGGATCAGATTTCACATTCGAAGAGAAAGGAGAAGCATTTTCAAGATACATCTCACAAAGAGCTTCTCAAGCCAGACGTCGTAATTAAATTTAATGTTTGTTAAATTAAATTATTTCATTTTTCAAATTGATTTATTAAAATGAAATTGATCGTTCGCAAGTTGCGGGACGTCATTGGAGAACTGGGAGAAAAACCTGAAACGCAAATCGAAGAAGGATCGCAATCAAGGCCAGGCGCTGAAGACTGGAAAAGAAAAGATGCAAGAGCGCGAGAACAACCGAGCATTGGGAAGCGTGCCACCAGACCACAAAGCTGAAGTCCACCACCGGGACCAAATACCAAAGAACACTCTGAATGCCGCACGTTTATGCATTCTCAAGAAAGTGCACAGCTAGATTTAAGCCCAGAAATTCAGTTTTAAAACTGAAACTGCTTTATTGTAAACTGCCTATGGGTCTCGCACCAGATATTTTTGTGGATAACTATTCCCAACCACCAAGAAGATTGGATAGAACTGAATTAAAGCCAAATAGTGGCAGGTAGTTGAGATAGTTGCTGGTTGGATAACTAAGAATTAATTTGGCATGGGTCAAAGCTGCCAGCTTCTGGAAGGCAAATCAGGACCCTTGGATGCAGTCCATCCTAGCCTTCGATTAAAAATTGTAATATCTATAAAAGGCAGAGGCCTTTCTTTTGTAAAGGGTTAGATAGTGAGATGGTTAGATAGTTAGAGATTGTTAGATAGTTAGATTTTAGAGTTAGAATAGGTTAGATTTTAAGCAGTATCATAGAGATGCTACAGAAATTGTTGTAATAGGCAGTTGAAATCAATATATAAACATTGATTTGGTGTTTATTGTCTTGTTTTCATCCTGTTTGCATGGTTTCTCTCAGTACTTTAGATAGATCTTTATATTTTGGGTGTGCAGGTATTTGATAGATTCAGGCTCATACCACTAAGGATATACTGATTGTGTATCCTTTTGTGTGGTTAACCTGAGCCTTCGATTGTGCTTAGTTCAATTGCAGGTGTCCGTCTGAGCTGCGCCAGAATTGGGTGCTTAGCCGTGCGTCTCCAGTCTGAAAATCTTCCAAGTCCCTTTGAAGATTGCACCATTCCTGCAAGGTTGTGAGCTATTCTGGCCAAGCAGGAATTGGTTATGTTGAATCCGTCTACCCGCATACCTGTGTTGTTAGTTTTAGATCTCCTAACCCTTTCCTTTTGCTCTTTATTGCATAATTCGAGAATCATAGCAAACCAGTTTGTTGCAAATCATAAGTCCCCTTATGTTTCCAACAAAAACACATCAAACCACTGAGTAGTCCCGCAGTCAAGACCTGACAAAAGAAACCTTGAGGTTATCCCCTTTGATCAAAATGCAGAAAATAGCATTAGGAATTTCCTTATCTCAAGAGAGGATAGGATACTCAGTTGGTTATTCTATTCTGCATTGGCCGTATGGAGTTTGCAGCAATGCGATTTCAAACACGTCAACAGATGCTAACTAACTTGAGAGATTCTCTCAACCACCAAGACTTATTCAATAACTAACTAAGACTTATTCCAACTACAGTCTTAATTGAACACAACTTGTAGTTGCTTTACATGTAATTACAAAAGTGCAAGTAATGAGTTAACTTGCATTTTACAAAAAGACTTTTACATGTAACTTGTCAAAAGAAAAACTACAGCTAAAGATTACAAATGTGGAAAAATACAACTAAGTGTTGAAAAACACTTAAGCCGTAGCACGTGAAGACACGAATCCTTCAAACTTCTGGATGATCATTTGTAGTTCCTCGGGATCCGGTTCATGGGTGTTCTTGGCAACAACCATGGTCTTCACAATAGTATCATGACATCAGAGGAGCGCAGAGCTATTTTTATCCAGGATGGACTGGATTTCATGCAAAAAGATTTGGTGTTTCATCAACATTTGAATTGAAGCGGCCGAGAATTGTTCGCTCCTCCATTCATTATGAATCCTCATCTGTAAATCAGCAAGAACTTCTTCTTCTAGAATCAACTCTCCACCCTAACTTAATATGTTGCAAGAGGCCTTTTCACAATGAGAGACAATATCTCGGAAAACTTCACCCCGTAATCTCATTGTATCACCAATCTCCTCAATGAGGGATTTAAGAACAAGGGTCTTATTTTCCAGAAGCTCTTCAAATTCCAAGTACATGACCCTAGAAGAGATGATGGCATGCTCCTGTAGAACACTCAACTGTTGTTGGGGCATGGTACGCCAGATTCTTCAACACTCAAAAAGATAATTGGATTGACAAACTATCTTCAACACTTTCTAGATTCTTTTTGAAAGTATCAGAAGTCTGATCCAGTTTCTCTTCAACGGTTTCCAACTTAGACATCATCTGAAAAATGTCTTTCATCACTTGTGCACATAGATCATGAAGCTGATCAACCCAGAAATCCAATGCTTGTCCCTTCTGAGCAGCCCTTTCCACTCCACGAATTGATTCTTGGGAACCGGAAGAACCTATGGAGTTACTCCCTTCAGCAACAGGTTTTGTGATTTTATGAACAGCTACCACAAGTTGTCGGTTTTGCTCTTCTAGCTCGTTTTTCTTTGCTAGAAGTTGATCACACCGTTGTACCAATGAAGCTACAGAAAACTGAGCATCATGTTTAATCACCTCATGCATTTGCTTACCCAATTCTATCATTGTAACTTTGTAATCAACAGCTGACATTTCTTCAAGTGGCTTATCTGCAGTGGGTTCAACAATTTCAGCTACCTTCATCCTGTTGCTGTCAATAGTTACTCTGGAGATAGTCTTGGCCTTTTTAGCAACTTTGGATCTAGACTGTTTTAGTTGCTGATAATCAAAGGCATGGAGGTAAAACCATCAACTCTCCTTCAGTAGCAACTGTAGGCAAAGGAGAAGCAGTTTCTATTTGAATAACCGTGGTCATCCTGGGAGGAATATTTGTTTGGATGGTGACCACGGCTTGCTCAGTAACCAAGGGGCATGAAGATTGCCTTGTGAATTCTTCAAAACCAGAAGTGGAGGTATCAATTTCTGACAGCTGGATACGAGCAGGAGTATCTTTAGGAACTTCCTGCACATTCTCTTGTTGATGATCAGGAGGTGGCTCCTATGCCGAAATAGGAATGGCATTTTGAGGAGATTCATCCACAAGCAAGTCAGGAGGAGAAAGGGGTGTCTCAATGGAAACTGGGGGAAAAATCTCATGAGGCGAGTCCGATACTGGAGACTTGGGAGCATCATCAGATTGTTGCCCTTCTTCTGGATTGTCCAGATCGATCACCTGAACATGAAACCGTGACTTTTCCTTCCTATGAACTGTCGCCTCCTCAGGAAGAAGCACTGCTACCCGACTAACTCGCAATTTGATCCTTGTGCCTGAAGATGATGCGCCTTCCTTGTTGTCAACCTGAATCTCAGACTTACGTCCAAGAGGTTCCGTAGAATCATCTTGTTTTCTAATCTTGATTTTTATGAGTCTAACAGCATTACTTTTCAGCCAAGCGTTGGTGTTAGCCAAGATAGGCTAAAATCTCTCAAGAATGGATATGCACTCCTTGTGTGACCATTGCATTAAAGGAAGTGGAGCTTCCTCAACCCTTCGTGAAATATATTCAGGATCAAGTATGTGCCCATCGTCAATCATCCCTTGTGGAATATCCACCAAGTTCAAATCAACAACTTGCTCAACAGTGAGCCTGCAGTAATCCATCTTCAGAACCTCGACCTCTGTACGAAGATCTACCCAGATATCCTCAATGCGATGCACGTGCACGAAGGATTTTTTGATCTTCTCCTTCATACCCCGGTAATCAAAATCAGCTCTGGACTTAAACCTTTTGAGCTTAATTTCTTGCATTTCGGTCTCCATGGCCTTGGCTTTAACGGAGGTGACAAGAGAATACCGGCCAATTTTTAATGGGTTTGTTGTAGAGATCCCCATTCCAACCTTATGTCTGGCAAACTGATGAGTGTGGACAGCCATGATTTATCTTCCCAACTCCATAAGAATGATCTTATCAGTTGGCTATCTAGGAAGCATGTATGGCTGCCCACTATAGCATTCGATTCTCATATAGGTGAAGGTCAAGAACTGTAGAAACAAGCATCCATACTCACTCACCCTTTTCCATGCCTCATCTCATACCCTTTTGTTCTTCAGAGTTATGTCAAACTAACACATGAAGTAACCGAAGAATGCATCTTGGACTCTTCTGAAATGCAATTTGCTAGGTCTCAAAGGCAACTGATCATAATATTCCCATACCGGTATAAGCAAGTGATCACCCTTGGTAGAAAGACCTGGAAAATGTCTAAGCGATGTTGCCAAGTACACCAAATATGAGTTCATGTAGAAAGTCAAGGTGGAATAGATTGTTGAAAGTTGTTCACACAAAGCATCGTTGATGACTTCTCCCCATGATATATGATGGGACTGCCTTATGAACATGATGAACTGGTACATCAAGGGCTCAAAAACATTAGAATGTTCAAGGCCCATTATCTTGCTGAGGAAGGTTAGGATGTCTCCTATTTCCCATTTGAAGTCACAACGGTAGAACTTAACCCACCTTGAGAAGGCAGCTCGTGGCTCATGGATCCACCTGTTGATATGTCGTTTACAATCTTTTTCCCTTTTCACATAATACTCAGCTTCACTTTCTTTGGAGATTTCCATGTAAACAGGTGCGGGAGGTATTCTGAAGACCTTCTCAATTGTGTCTGCATCAAGGCAGATTATTGCTTCGCCATCATCATTTTTAATGATTCTTGTCTCCTTGTCAAAGTGATGGACGCAAGCGAGAACAAATTCAGGTTCCAGGGCAGCCACTGAGAAAGAAGATGCGTGATGGATATGGCTGTCCAACAGCCGCTACATATTGCTATCTTGTGGATCCTCAACCCTCTTGACAAATTCTGACATGTCCACATGCCCTATCTCTGTATCTCTGATACGATCCAAAGGAGAGGAAACTTGGGAACACGCAACTTCGTTTTGGTACTTGTCATATTTGTTCATCTTTTTTGAAATTGGTGATGACGGCAAATCTGACATTGATGGACAACCTGGAATACTGTGATGAAGACTTAAAAGCGTTAAAGCAACATCATATTCAGCTGCAAATAACATTTTTCCTTCTTCAAATGGGAAAAACATCGACTCTTGAACTTCACGACTTTGTGAGAGAAAGAGGGGAAATAAATGGAAATGGGGGAATCTTGACTTTGACCAATTTTGGATCTTGGGGAAATTTTCACAAGTATACAAGTTGGAAAGGGCATACATGCAATCAGATTTTTAAAACCCGGATGCAAGTACACTTGTAAATTTGCAAATGGAGAAATCGATGGAAAATGAGAATTAGACTTGTGGAAAATGACGAAAATGGAAAGTATGGATATAGGTGACATGAATGGATAAAAATGGGAAAATCCGGGATTGTCATTTTCATGAAAATGGGAAGAACTTTTCAACATGTAATCCGGTTCTTAAAACCCGATTTTGAAAGGAAGGGTATTTCACATCTTTTCAACTTGGAATTTTAACCAAAAATGGTTAAATTCTTTAACCGTAAGGGAAGAACAAAGATTTCCAGCCAACTTGTAATCGAGATTTAAAATCCCGAATACAAGTAAAGAGGGTGTTTACCTCACTGGGTAAACAGGAAGAATACAGAAACTGAACAGTAATGCACAATGCAAATACAAGAGAAGTACCAGGATAAGCTTGCCATTAATGTCAAAGGATGTTCATATTATAATCTGTCGTCAATATTACATGTCCCAACACCCGGAGGTGGTACAATATATGACAGCCGAAGAGGTGCGACACAACCGTCGCGACTCCAACTACCTACCCGTCGGCTAACTAACTATTGATAATTAACATTACTAACTATACACTTTTTCCCGATAACATCATCCCCCCCAAAAAAAGAAGTCGTCTCCGACGACTAACAACAAAATGGAGACAATGTAATATAAATATACAACCAAGATAAAGTCAAGGAGGGGGCTGAGGAAGCGTCCCTGAAGTGGAAGGGTGAGATGCGGGTGTGTGGGCCGCCAGGCGGGCGCGGAGCTCATAGACCTGCTGGGTGCGTGCTGCCACATCCCGCTCTGCTACCAACACCTTCTCTAAGGCAGTCTTGACCATAAGCGCAGCCTCCAGTAGCTCCTTCTCCTTGGTATCGGCCGACTCTGTCATGCGAACCAACTGGGCCTGAACAACATCTAACTCCTGCTGGACGAGACTCCGCGCACTCTGCTCCTCCGAAAGACGGGTGTCCACCGCAACCTTCTCTGCGCGGGCTGTCTCAAGCTGTGCGACCAACTCTGATCTCTCGGCTGCCCACGAGGCTTGTTGTCTGGCCATGTCCTGCTCTAACTCAACTCGAGCAGCCTCGCGAACCGCAGACTCATGCTGTGTCTGGCGTAAGGCATGGTAGGCCTCCCTGTAAACCTGCTCAATCTCCCGGACGAGAGTCGTCACCCTACTCTCCACGACGGGCTGAGGCACACGCCAAGCCTCCAACATCGCATCCGTCTGGGTAACTGGCCACCCTCGCGCCTCAAAACATGAGGTGAAAGCTGCTGGACAGCCGTCTCGCATAAACTGGAGGACCTGCTCTAATTCCTTCACAGCCTGCTGTAGAGCCCGTGTCTGAGCCGCGGCCACCACTCGCCGACCCCTCGTCACCATATCTGCCAAGTAAACCTCAATATCCTCCCCATCCAGCCCCGATTGAGGTACAAGAAGCCCACGTGGTAACTCAAAAGTCTCCTCAACCACACCTGCTGCATCCTGCTGGCACAATGGTGTCTCCCCCGCCCCCTCAAGTGTAGCAGTCGCCTGCTCTAGGCCGGTAGGAACACCTTCTCCAGTGATCTGTCCCTCTGCTAGTGCCTGCGTCTCCGCCGAGGAATCCTCCAGATCCACCACCTCAGTGGGAGGCTCTCGCCGAGGTGAGAGTACAGCTGCTCCTACGGGTGGCATCACTGTCATCTGGAATCTCTGGGTCAGCCAACTCCCCATAGCCGCCACCGATGGAGCTGCACTCAACACGGCCGACCCTCTCTCCCCTTCGGAAACATGTCCTGCGATGGGCTCCTCCAACAAGGAGGCAGCAACCGTCACCACTGCGTCGGATCCCACGACGTCTAGTCGCACCTGAGGCTCCATCTCAACCATCTCCTCTGCCACGCCTCCCTGCGGTGGACCACACAACTCTGCCGTGCTGTCAGTACATGCCTCTGCGGGAGTCGGTCCTACGGCTGGTGCACAAGCCTGCTGCGGTGGTATGGCGGAAGGTGCTACGGCCGGCTGCATGGGCCCGAGTGTAACGGGCGTGCGGCTCTGCCCAAATGCTGGAATCGAAGTACTGCCCGCCGACGACCCCACAAGGGTGCCAAGTGGGAGTGTGGGTGGTGCAAACAACACTCGCTCTCCGGCGGGCTCCATCCTCCCCTCGCCTGTGGCTCGACTGCTACTGTCATCCTCATCCTCCGAATCCTCAGAATCCTTTGCACTGCTGGAAGTTTCTCGCCCACTATCTGGTTCTGCTGCGGTGGTCTCTAATACCCGTTTCCGCTTCGCGGAAGAGTGTCCAATATCCAGGTGTCGCCAATGCATGATAGGAGGCTCACCCTCCGCCAAAGGTCCCTGTGGCCGTACCTCCAACTCAACCTCTGGCACTGCTTCCCGCGTAGCCTCCAAGAACAGTCCAATGGCATAGTGGGGCATGTAAAAGGTGCGCTGCTCCATCATCAAGAATGCACACATCCGCTCTGATAACAAGGTAGCCCAATCATACATGACTCCGTTCATCAACCCGTTCATCAATACTATCTGTGGTAGAGCGATGTCTGATGCCCTACCCGACCCTGTCAACCTGCTTTTGATGACGTCCATTATGCATCGCCAATGACCCTCTGCGACAAAGGACCTACGCATCCCTCGACCCTTCGTGGCGTCTACGATGCTCGCCATCTCTGCTGGGGTCAAGTCTCGCGACACTCGCGTAATCCAATGTTCCTTTTCCTCCCGTGTCATCTTCTTCGCCTTCAAGTCCACTTTCTTGCCATGTATGCCTGGGATGCCAAATACTCTGGTGAAATCTGCAGGTTTGAAGGATATGGTGATATCCTTCCCAAGATACTCAAATGTGCTCGTCCGTGAGTGGCTATCAAAGGTATCGACCATATATCGCAATGCTCCCTCGTACTCGCGAATGGCGAACACAGGCATCCGGATAGCCCATTCTACCCCTGCTTTGCGAAGACTTGTCTTCACCAAATTATCATCCGGCGTGTCTTGCCACCATTTCCGACATTCCACCCCATTCAATCCCTCAAAGGTGATATTCTGTGAAGTGGAGGTGTTCTTCCCTCATGCAGTGGGCTGCTGTGGTGTCTTTTTCTTCTGCCTGGCTTCCATTGTGCCACCTGCTATTCGAACACCTAAAGGAAGAATACGTGCATCCGGCTTCCTATGGCTGCTATCCTGCAATTGTTTTTTCCAGTTTCTTTTTCCCGCAGACTCCATTGACCTGCTAACCACTTCTTGATTTGCCCTTGTCGGACAGAAGGCACCTAACTACCTCCTGGCAGGTAGGCCGTACGGCTGTAATCCCCAACTACCTCCGGCTAATAAAATGCTCAAAAAAAAAAATCCTCGTCCACCTCCCGCACTACACCGTACGGTAACTTCTTGTCCGCCTAGATTTGAACACCGCACGGTAGCTCAAAGCAGTTTGTTCTTGGTAGAAGCATGGCAGAAACCCTTCCCAAACGTTATTTTTGTTTCCTTCGTGCGGTAGCTTTTCATGCGGTAGCTTTTTGTCTCCCACGCCTTTCGGTTTCCACCGCACGGTGGCTTCCCTCTTTCTCCGCTCAAGTATTAAAAAACTTCGAATTCCCACCGAGATTACTCCTGAAGCGCGACCTGCGTATTTCTCCCAACCCTAGGACAACACCCCTTGGGAACACAAAGGTGCTGCGTTGAAGAGACTTCAGTGAAAGAATCGTGGAAGAGAGAAGGCTCAACGCAGGTTACATTGCCGAGTATTCGTATCTGTGCGTGGGCATATACAACCATTGTGAAGTCGTTTAAAAAGCTACGAGATGAGTTTAGTCATCACGGCTTGGCATTGACAGCAGAGTGAATGGCGAATGTGGCATCATCATTCAGCTACCACGGCATGGAATGAGATTATGCATTACTTAGGTACCAAGTATTCTGTGAGCAAGGGTTTTTCCAAGAGAGAAGACTGATCTCGAACAGCCACACTCCTCCTCCTCCCTGACAAATTCTTCAGTTTGGCAAAATCCAAAAACCGAATTTTTTCCACAATCCTTCAATTTCGTATTGAAATCTTTTTCCCTTGGCTGCATGCGTTTTATTTCCTTCGGCTGCTTCTTTTTCGTCGGTGGTTCCCTTCGGTAGGCGTGGCTTTCCCTTGCGTTCGGTATGTGCGGTGTCATGAGAGAAACCCCTTCGGTGGCTTCGTGCGGTGTCTTTGTCTTGTGCGGTGAACGAAGGCTTTTATTACCACGGCCTTCGGCATAAACCCTTTCCACCGCACGGTGGCTTCCACTTTTGGTGGTGCCACCGCACGGTGGCTTCCACCGCACGGTGGTGCCCACCGTTGGTGGTGCCACCGCACGGTGGTGGCCACCGTACGGTGGTTTCTTTTGCTTTGTTTTTTCTTTTTCTTTTTTTCAAAATTTTTCTTTCTTTTTTTTTCAATTCCAATTTTTTCAATTTTTCTTTTATATATTTTTTCAAATTTTCATATATATATATTTTTTTCCGAATTTTCTAATAATTTTTTTTTTCCTTCTTTTTTTCATTTTCATTTATTATCTGACTGCGACTGCGCGCCTCCTGTTGGGCTGCTCCTGCGCGCTTCCAACCTCTGGTGATACACTTTCAGTTTTGACCCGTTGACGCCCTCTAGAATTTCCTGTCCGTCGAGGGTCGAGAGCTTGACGGATCCATTCGCTGCGACTTCTCGGATCCTGAAAGGACCTAGCCACTTCACTCTGAACTTGCCGGGCTTAATCTCATTCCGTCCGTTATACTTTAGGACTAATTGGCCCGGCGTGAACCTCGCCCGCCGAATGTGTTGGTCATGCCAGTATTTTCTGCGTTGCTGGGCCACGTCTGTCACCCATTGTGCCATCGTCTGTCTTTCATCCAATTTATTTAAGGCGTATAGTCTCTCTCGAAGGCTTTCCATGTCGCCTAGCTTGTTGTCAATAGCGATTCTGAGACTTGGCACCATGAATTCGACCGGTACCACAGCCTCCTGGCCGTACATCAATTGGAAGGGTGTCTACCCGGTGGTTACTTTGTAAGTTGTGCAGTACGCCCAAAGTACCGAAGGCAGACGCTCTTCCTAGTCTTCTTTTTCCACCCCACAGGACTTATAAATTACCAACACGATGATTTTGTTGGTCGCCTCAGCCTGACCGTTTGCCCTGGGGTAGTACGGACTTGATAGAGAATGAAAAATTTTGAACTCGGTTGTCAGTAGTCGAACAATATGATTTACAAAGTGCCCCCCTCTATCACTTGTCAGTTGAATAGGTATTCCGTACCGGGTGATAATCTGTTCATAAATGAATTTCGCCGTACTGACAGCGGAGTTGTCTGCCAAAGCCCTCGCTTCGACCCATTTGGTCAAATATTCTGTCGCCACGACAATGTATCTACATCGTCGGGCGCGACTTGGTTTCAATGGACCAACGAAGTCTAACCCCCATCTTTCGAACAACTCTTGAGCATGCGCCGGGTTAAGTGGCATGAAATCCCTCTTTAATGGTCGCCCAGCACGCTGACATGTATCACTTGTCACCCATTCTCTGGCGTCATTATGCAGTGTCGGCCACCACAAGCCCGCTAGTAGGACCTTCCTTGCTGTCGTATCCGGTCCCATGTGTCCTCCAGCGGCCCCTTCATGGGCTTCTCTCAATACTCCTGGGATTTCCTCTTCTAAGACGCATTGTCGTAGGATCTGGTCAGGTCCCATTTTGTAGAGAAGACCATTTATAAGTTGGAATGTTCGGCTTCTTAATACAAGTTTCCGTCTTTCGCCTGGTGACATTTCCTTAGGAAATTTTGACGTTGACAGGTATTCACCCACACTCGTGTACCAATGAGGAAGGATGGCAATGCGGAAAAGATGGGCGTCCGGAAAATCCTCGCTAACGCCTTCGGCTGGCTCTCCCGACTTGATCCGTGATAGCTGATCGGCTATGACGTGGCTCCTGCCAGGTCTGACAATGATGTTGAACGTAAATTCTTGTAACAGCAACAGCCATCGACTAATCCGCCCCTGGATGATTGGCTTGTTCACCAAATACATCAACGCCTGGTGATCCACATAAAATGTGAATGGTGTCGCCAATAAGTAATGTCGGAATTTTTGGACGGAGTATACCATGCCGAGGGCTTCTCTCTCCGTCGTGCTGTAGTTCCTCTCTGCGTTTGACAAGAGTCGACTTGCAAAATACACTGGGTGGTCCAGCCCGTGGCTGCCGACCTGTGCCAGGGTGGCCCCTATGGCGAAGTTGGATGCGTCGACATGTACATGGAACTCTTTGTCCCAGTCTGGGTATGTCAAGATTGGCGCACCCACTAATCGTGACTTTAACTCTTGAAAAGCCTCTTCTTGGGCCATCCCCCAGACGTACGGCTCCCCCCTACGTGTCAGCTTATCAAGTGGGTATGATACTTGGGCAAAGTTCTTAATAAACCGTCTATAATACCCGATGTGTCCAAGAAATGACTTGACGCCGGTGACATCGTCGGGCGCCTCCATCTCCACAATGACCCGTACTTTGTCAGGGTCCGTCTTCAGTCCAGCCTTGCAGACGATGTGCCCTAGTAACTTGCCCTGAGGCACCATGAATCTAAATTTCTTGGGATTTAGGGCGAGGCGGGCTCGTCGGCATCTCTCCATGCATTCGCCAAGTGCGGCCAGATGTGCCTCCTCCGTGCTGTAAATGGACCAATCATCCAAGAATGCTTTGAAGTTTCCCACGGACATTTTATCGAAGATATGGAGGATTATCCGTTGAAAGGTAGCTGGCGCGTTGCACAACCCGAATGGCATCCGGTTGTATGCATAGACGCCATCTTCTACGATAAAGGTGGTCTTCAATTTGTCCTCCTCTGCAATGGAAATTTGGTTATATCCGGAGAATCCATCCATAAATGAATAAATTTCGTGACCCGCGACTTCCTCGAGGATGGTGTCTGTGAATGGTATGGGAAATGGATCTTTAATTGTGACAGCATTCAAACACCTGAAGTCTACACAAATTCTTATCTGATCAGCCTCCTTTTTCAAGGATATCACAATGGGTGATACCCATTCACTCGTCTGGACCTTGAAGATAATCCCTGCTTCAAGCATGTGGTCAATTTCGTTATTTACCCTGGCCGCATAATTTTTGTTCATCCTGTATGGCCTCTTCCGTACGGGCATGGCTCCGGGAACCAGAGGGATCCGATGTACACAAAGTTCTTGTGGTACCCCCTTGAGGTCCTTATACGTCCAAGCGAACACATCTTTGTATTCTGTGAAGATTTTGAACGCCGCCGTCTTTAAGATGGGATTCCAGTCGTCGCCGACTAGAATATTTTTCTGTTCTGAAGTTTCCCCAAGGTTTGTAACTTGAAGTGCGGATTCTTCGTACCTTATGGGCTTACTTTTGTCAAACTGGTGCGCTGGTGCGTCATCCACAGGGACATCCCCTTCCTTGTATTGTCCGTACTCTGGCGGAAACTCGTTTATGTCAGGTCCTTCAATCCCCACCATATTGCACCCGTACAATAATTCATAGTCTTCCATTTGCCAATGGAAGAGCCCTCTTAAGGAATCCGTCTCATCCTCAGAACAGGCTTGAATTCCTAAGATGCCTTCGTCATCTGGTTCCCTGCCCTCTTTTCCTTCGTCGGTCTCGTCTCCGTCGGACTCTGACTCTGACGCCAACTCTTCACTGACCAGTTGAGTTTTGAGGTCAATGGTATACCTTCGGCCAGCCTTTTCCATGGACAAGGTGTTCTTTTTCCAATTGTGGTTTGCTTTGGCCGCCACCAACCAGCCTCTGCCGAGGATGGCGTCGTACCCCTTCTTCTTCAATGGGATGACCACAAAATTCAAGACGAATGGTTGTGTTCCGATCGTCACTGGTTGCGCCATGAGTGTGCCAAGCGGCTTGATGCCATGTTGGTCTGCTCCCAATAAATTAAAGGTGGACGGCCAGAGAGTAGGTTTACCCAGTTTTTTCCATGTTTCCTCTGGCAAGACATTTACTCCCGACCCGCCGTCGACAATTGTGTCGGTCAGGACGGTGCCCAATATACCCATTTCCACCACTGCTGGGTGTCTACCATTATTGATCGTTAGGGTTAATGGGTCTGCCGCTGTCTCGCCAAGGTTGTCCTTGCCATGTGTTGGTTGGCCTACTGGGGTTATTATTGCGGATTGCAACAATGTCGCTCGCAAGTGCGGCATACTTTCCAGGAGGTCCTTCATTTTGACGGGTATTTCGACCTGTAACAGTTGGTTTATAATGTTTGTTTCTCCTTTAGAGCGAGAAGTACCCGCAAGCCCCTGTGCATCCTTGCTCGTTGACATCTCCTTCTCCAATTCCGCTCGTGCCTCCAGTGCCTTTCGTTTTTCCGTGCGGGGATCTGGATAAGTGGCTGCTTTCGTCTTGGACCTTGTTATGGAAAGTGCATCTTCCGTTTCCACATTCAACAGGTTCACGCCAGATTTGGGACAATTGCCATCATCATGGTCCCCCAGACCGCACCACTTGCAAAGTTTTTGTGGTGCTTCCTCCACTGTACAGTCTCTGGCGAAATGCCCCCAGTGATTGCAAGCTCGGCATTGTATCATCGGCCGCCCTTTAGCGTCGTATTGGATTCGGCTTCTATTATTCGTATTGTTATTATTACCTCTTCCTCGCCTGTTGTTTCGATAGCCGCCAGACGAGGCGTTGTTGCTCGCAGGCTGGGACGTGCCGGCTGAAAATGGGGAAAATCAATGCAATTCAAAAATTGCATATTAAGGAGGAAAATCTCTCTCACAAAACCGATTTTTGGGGCAAGAACAACATATTTACAAATTTACAACTAGAAAGGAAAACTAAGAAAGTAAGAAAATAAGAAAATGAAACAAGAAAAGAAAAGAAAGCATACCTTGTTTCAAACTAAAAATGCCTCTCCAAAAGATGCAACAATCTTGGAATGAAGAAGACAATCCATTAAATAGAGACAATCCACAATGCCAAACCCTAGCCACGTTTTATAAAAATGCTATTTGCATAAAAACTTGGTGTCAAATGCAAGGGAAATGGCGTGGAAAGTGGCAAAAACTCTTTCTGACCTCAACGCCTAAGCCTATACCAAGCCAAAACGATTTAGGAGATTGCTGATTCGTGGCATCCTTGAAGGAGAAAAACGTGGTTTTTACCAAAAAAGTGTTTGCTGTTATAAACCAAGAAACCAGCAATCTTAGCCTCCAAATGGCGTGAAAGATGTCTACAAATGCATGAGAATAGGAAGGAATCCTAAACGCCTTCTACCTCCAAAAATTTATCCACAAAAACTTGTTTAAAATCCTCAAAAAACATTTTTCCTTGCTGATCGGGTTTTTTGGAGAGAATGACAAGTTCGAAATAGCATCAATTGGAGAAAATCAGGTTTTTGGGATGCAATAACAAGTTTAAAATTGTACTTTTTTATCAATAAGGCAAAAATCGGGTTTTTAAAATGCAATTACATGTTTAAAATCATCAAAAATGCACTTTATAGAGAAAATCGGGTTTTTTGGGCAAAATAGCAAGTTTTAAATGTCACTTTTCTCATTCCTAGGCAAAATCGGGTTTTGGAGAGAGATGTGCAAGTTTAAAATCACTTGTAAAGGGAAAATAAAATCCCTACAACAAGTTATAATTCACTTGCACACGTGTAATAGGGGTTTAAAATCCCTATTACAAGCAAAAACCATTAAAGTAGGGGTTTTAGAAAAGAATTACAAGTTTACTTGTAACTTAACCAAAAAATCCCTATTTTAACTGAAAAAGCTAAAAAGCATCAAGGGGGAAATAAAAAGAAAATTACAAGTTTTTATTTTTCAATAAAGTGCACATGTAATTAGCCAAAAATTTCCCTACAAAGACCAAAACAATGGAAATCATTAATACTTGCAATTCAAGGAAAATTCTCCACCTGCAGTCAGGGAGAAAAAACCCGAAATTGAAGGAAAGACATAGCAAACGAATCCAGAATGCGACGAAATTCAAAACGTAGTTCGAGGATGGACTGAAGATTAATCCAATCCAAGGATTAATCAAAATTCTGCCTCGGGAAGCATGCCATAGAGTAAAATTTTCATTTTTTCACAAAAATTTTATGTAATGGTCCTTCATTTTTGAAAACAAAAATGAGGACAACAATCATGTGAAAGCACTCTCAACCACAAATGCCACATGCCAAAAAAGCACAATCCTGTTGGTATATTTTGTGGTCACAACCCATAAAAAACACATCTTCCAATCAAAGGCCATTTGTAATGTCCCCAATCAAACAACCCTAGGAAATATGCAACTTTTCTAAATATGTGCAAGCTAAAATGATGAATAAGTACCAAATGTAAAACCCAAACCCTACTGAAATTAATGTTGATCAGTTATATAACAAACTTGCAAACACTTCAATCAAAATACTCAACTAGACCAACAATTCTCATATTTCGTAATGCTAATATTATTTTAGAATTATGAAATATCAAGTATAACAACAGATCTGCCTTATTCATGTACTGTTATAAAGATCAAAGCCTCATACAAACTTCATCATTCAATCATATATGACAGATTTGATTGCTATGATAAATGAAAACTCAAATAATTGGAAACAAATCACTTTCAGCAGCATTGAACTCTAGAACACCACCTGTATGGATTTGCAAATAATCATGAAAGTACATTATTGATTCCAGCTCATGAACAACCAACAATCACTTACAATAGAACATACAACAGTATGGCCACACTTGGACAAGCAGCAACATATGACAGAAAACATCCAACAGCAGCAATATATCTGAAATAGCACTTCAAACCCTTGAAAATCCCAAAGTCAGAAATATATGACTTCTATGGTGGCAAGGAGAATCAGTTCAACATCAATGACTGTAAATCCTCACAAACAACAAATATCTGAAACCCCTACAATATTTCAAAATTTAATCCTTTCACACTGTAGCAGCAATGCAGCGGCATTGTGGCAACTGAAAATAACTTCAAATCCTCAATCAATCTTCATCAAAACAGCACAATTGTGATCCCTGGATGGAATTGTATCCAATTAATAAAAGGATTTTCGTCATGAAATCCAAATATGAAAATCAAGAGGAATTTCATTCTCTGGATCTTCAACACCAAGGGTTTTCGTCCTTGAATGCTTAAAACTCCAAATTGTAAGGACTAGCAAAATAATAAATATGGATGATTTGCTTTGAGAAAATAACTTTCTTTTATAGTTGTCATTTGAACCCTCTAGTTGAATTTACCTTTTCCCTTCGAGTATTTAAAATACTTTTTAAATCACAAAAAACATTTTTTTTTAATTACATATTGAATTAAGTGTTAAAAGCACTTTTTAAATATTAAATAAGCCCTATAATTAATATTCAAGTTACCCTTTTGAAAATACAGTGATTGGGCCCATTTAAAATACTATTATAATTTCCTAGTTTTAACTCTTAGCCTACAAGAAATAAGAATTGGCTACGAATCCTCCATTAATTCCTTAAGTTCTGAAAAGGAGACATGACATTGTTAAAGGCACATCTTCGAGTCAAAGGCCATCAAGGGCACATCTTCCTATCTGTTGATTTGTATTTTGTACACGACCAAACACAGAATAAAATACCTAAAGGGTACCTTATCCTCTCTTGAATAAAGTCTCCGAATGCTGAAGATGTCGCGAAAAGGATCAATCGGGATGACTTCAAGGTTCTTTGTATGTAGGATCTCTACGTGTGGATAAGCTCTCTATGGTATGATGTGATTTGTTGGAATCACAAGGGGACTTACACTTGACGACCTAAACATCTAATTTGCTTTGAATATTGCTGGAACATAGGATTTTACTAACTTAGATTTTGAAAAAAAAAGGAAAAGGACGAGGGCGAGGAAAGGATCTAATTCTAACACTAAGAATGTAGGAGCAATGAATGATCTTTGGTGAAATTCTAACTAAGTCTTGTTTTGACATCCTAGGACCATCTCCACAAGGTTAGTGCGATCTTCAGAGGAAAGCTTTATGATGTTCAGATCATCACTACAGGCATAGACACCATCAGGCTGATGCATATCAATGAAGAAGCGACAATTGAAGTTAAGCTTAAGCTGAATGATTCCAGTTGACTACACAAGGCAAGTCTGCAATCAACAAACTGCTAGTAGTATGGATATACAAATTTCACCATCAATCAAACACATTTCTACCACTCATCTAATAACATGAAATCAAAACTGAGAAGTATAGAGACCATGCAAATTGTTGAATCGACCCATAGATTTCACCATTTCTTCAATGAAGTTTTACAAGTCTCTTACAACATCTTGGCAACAATCTTTGCCTTCTCTCTCTACTCTACTCTAATTGCTATACTATTAACTGACTATTCACTAACTATGTACCCACTATTTTTCCACTATTCACTACCTACTTTCTATTAGCCTTTACAAATGAAGAGTCGGGGCTTATATAGTGCCCTTAATACAATTCAATGGCTAAGATCAATTTGAGATCAATGGCCAAGATTTTACAATGAAACCCTAATTAGGGTTTGTTACAACAAACTCAATTCTGACCAATGAAATAATTGTATTAATTGGACACACGTCTTCTTTGGAATATTCGACCAATGGATAGCTGGGGTAGGTACATCGAAGTTTGTGCCACCTTTAATGAGTCAGGTACATTGAATCTGGACATGCTGAGGTGGACCAACCCGATTGGAGGAGTGATGACTAGGAGCCACCTTGTCTAATACTTGCAACTTGGTAGATATCCAATTCGATGATGCTGAGAAGCCAGCTTCAATTAATTCATCTGAAACTATCCGCTTCCTCAACGAACCCTTGTTCTGACTTCTTTTGTCTTTGATGTGCAGGATGATGATGTACCTCACCTTGGAATGCTGGATTGGAAGAGGTTATTCCTGATGATGCTTGACCGAAGAAGGTCGTCCTTGTCCTGGCTTGATCTTCTTTGATGATACTGAGCTAGAGGAGACCGTCCTTGATCTGGCTTGATTTTCTTTGATGAGAGTCTGCCAAGTAATAGATCCTCCGGCTTTGGGTGGTTATTTGAAACCTACACAAAAACTTAAAATTAGTCTTTGAGCATCATACCTTAAAGCATGAAATTTAAGACCTTTCAAGGGTATAACTTAAGATATTAATTTGAAAAAGACATGATAAATCCAAAATTCTAATTTTTCAAATTAATGGCAATGAAATCAAACTAAATCTTGAATAAGAACTTCAAAATGATTCTTCATACCTTCTCCCTTGAAAGCCTAACTATAAAACCTTGGAAAATGATGAAAGAAGACGGGATTTTGCTGGACAAGGGTTGAATTGTGGTCTTCCTTTGGATGAATTATGCCTCCACTAGCCTCCAAAAGAGCTTCTCCTTCTTTAGCCTCCAACACTTAGCAAAATTTCGCCTCCAATCTGCTGGATTTCGCTCCTCAAATTGCTCCTCAATTTCGCACTTAGAAGGGATGAATGAATGATTTGAAACTTGAAGCAATACTCCCCATTAAATAGAGCGCTCACCCTACTCCCTTCAAGGCCGACTTGGCAAATAAGGGGTAAAAAACAAATAAAAAGTCCTTGAAAAGGTGGCCGAATTGCCTATAAAGGCATAATAATGATTTTGAGCGCTCATTTTGCATTTTTTTTTAATTTTTAAAATTAATTTTAATGCGTCCAAGGTAAAAATTTTAATTATTTCAAGGCCTAAAAATTAATTTATTAAATTAAAAATGCCTTAATTAATGCGAATTTAATTCAGCCTCCCAAATGTCTTAATTTTAGCAAATTTGGTGAAAATTTGGGGAATATCAAGGTTGGATTGAGGCTTAGTGAAGCTTCTTCATGATTTCGCCCCGGACCCTCTAGAAGGGTTAGGAGCGATTTTTCAATTTAAGACTTGAACACCTCATTCCCTTTACTCCAAAATCTCCCGGAAGGCAAGCTTATGTTTATTTTGGCCTAATCAAGGTCTTGCATTTCAATTTTTTATCATTTCTCATGAGCAATTAGGTGAAAATGTAAATTTCGCCCTGGACGCTCTGGAAGGGTCAGGAGCGATTTTTCAATTTTAGGCCAAAATTTCACCTTAGTTTGATCATTAAACTCCTTCAAGGCGATCTCCAGGGTCCATTTCCTTCCATCACTGGGTTAGCTCATCAAAACTTGAAGGAAAAAATTGCATTTAGGGGGATTTCAATCTAGACCCTCTCATAATTGGGCTCAAAATGTTCATTTCCTAAAATTCACAACCCCTTCAAGGCATCTCAAATAGGCCTTTTCATTGCATTCCAGACTTAGTCTCACTCAAAACTTGGAGAAAAAGGTGGATTTAGGGTTTTTCGCCCTGGACCCTCTGGAAGGGTTAGGAGTGATTTTTCCTCCTTGGGCTTACTCTTTCATCATCTCAACTTCAATCCACTTTACAAAGCTAGGCAAAGGTCTTCTTCTTTCACTCCATCCAAGCTTGGTTCGTTCTTGCGAGGCAAAATAGGGGATTTTCAAATTTTCGCCCTGGACCCTCTGGAAGGGTCATGAGCGATTTTTAGGTTTTAGGCCAATTTTCCAATCCTTTCATCTTCAAATCACTTCCATGGCACAAAACATCTTGCCTTACTCCCCTTCAAGTCATAAAAACCAAAATCTCATCTTGAAATGCAAGGAAAATAGGAGGATTTGGAAATTTTGCCCTAGACCCTCTGGAAGGGTCAAGAGCGAATTTTCCTCTTGGCATCAAAACTTGCATCCTTAGCAATCCAACCCAACTTCAAGGCAATCCAAATGTCATTTTAAACTCATGCCTCGGCTTAGCTTTGCTCAAACTTTGGAGGAAAAGATAAGTTTTAGAATTTTCGCCCTAGACCCTCTGGAAGGGTCAGGAGCAATTTTCCTTGGTTGCTTCTTCTTGACCATCTAAATTAACTTCAAAGGACAAAACATGCTTCCTCATATCCACTCCAACCACAAAAATCGTTTTGTTCTTGCAAGAAAAAGGTGTTTTTCAAAATTCCGCTAAGGACCCTATGGAAGGGTCAGGAGCGAATTTGCCTTCTTTGTCCAAAATTCATCATCTTGCATGCTTCCAAGTCTTCAAATGTATCAAACGACGTCCAATCTTCATTCCCAGAGACCCTGCACATAAAAAGTTAATCAAAATTAGTGACAAATAAGCTCAAATAAGATTTTCGCTCTGAACCCTCTAGAAGGGTCAGGAGCGAATTTCCTCTTCCAGGCTAGAATCCATCATTTTTTTAAGGTTTTCAAACATTTCCAATTTTTCCTTCAAAATGCCTTGCAAATCAAAATTTGGTCAAATAAGGCAAGAAATGAGTCCTAGGTTGATTTTCGCTCTAGACCCTTTGGAAAGGTCAGGAGTGAAATTCGCTTTGGACCCTCTGGAAGGGTCAGGAGAAAAATTTGACATTTTTAGACTCTCCGTCAGGATAATTTTATGGAATATAACATTTAAGTATAAGTGACATTTCCTTCTATATATAACTTTCAGGATGTTTGAGAGTGTTTTCAGACCTCCAGGAGCTATATTGCAAAATCTAGTTTTTGGAGGATTTTCAGTTTTCCAGAGTTAGTCAAATTTCAGGATCAGGACATTCCAGACTTAGCCAAATTTCAAGATCAAGACATTCCAGACTTCATCACTCACCAACTCGACCTCACTCAAGCAGAACCTGCTATCCAGGTGATCCCCTTGGTGACACTCGAAAGTTAAAGGCTAACAGACAAAACCCTAAAAGACCTAGAAAACAAACCCTAGAAAGCAAAAAGCAGGGGTCCCCATTTGCAATGGGGCGATGTGTGAAATGGTCACAACACTATCGAAGGCTGTCAAGGGTACATCTTCCAATTGAGAGCATGGTGTTGATTGTGAGTAGGTAATTAAATGCTTGTTGTTTGTCTATGCATAAGAGAGCATCAATCATTTCAAATCATGAACAAGTAGCTTACAATCACTTGCCAAATTTTGACAAGTT
This sequence comes from Cryptomeria japonica, assembly GCF_030272615.1. Lineage (NCBI taxonomy): Eukaryota > Viridiplantae > Streptophyta > Pinopsida > Cupressales > Cupressaceae > Cryptomeria > Cryptomeria japonica. The sequence goes on along the minus strand of NC_081409.1, from coordinate 256,553,656 downwards.
TTTGCCAAGTCATTAAGTTTGTTGGTTGAAAATTTTGTACACTTGGGGAAATATACAAAATTGTGGTTTCAACCACAACACACGAGTAAAAACTATCCTAATTAAGGGAAGGCTCCCCCTATCTAACTAAAACTAAAATAAAAACAGGATGGTACAGCAGTCTTCCTTCTTTCTTTAAAAAAGACAATATCCTTTTCTCTTCACAGAAAAGGATAGCGATTGAATATGAACAGTAATAACCACTTTTAAGTAAAATGAGAGAAAGGAAATGAAGTTTCCTGAAAGCGCAAAGACTTCCGTCACTTCCTTCGGGACGGGACAACAATATCAAGCTCAAAGACTTGACTATTGGAAGTCCTATCTACCCTTTGCTATACTAAATTTTACAATGAATAAAAGACGACAGCACAAAGACTGGAATAATTTATTCTTTTAACACAAAGACAAGAACTAATGCAAGCTCAAAGACTTGCTGCTATTTCTTATCAAACAATAATTTTTTCTCAAGAACAGACGCAAGCTCAAAGACTTGCTGCTCCTTCTAGAGATTTCCTATTTTAATTAATCTTCTCTACTTGCAGCTCAAAGACTTCAAATCAGATTGGACTAAGCTCCTTTAGAAACACTTTGCATAGAATAAATAAAAAGAATGAAACTCAAACTTGTAGCTCAAAGACTCAAAACTTGAGTAATCTTTCTTTATTATTCTTCAAAACCTTCAATTCACATACATAAGCTCAAAGACTTCTTGCTGTAAATTTGGCAAAGTTTTTGCTTGCTTTCCCAAAAGATAAAGATTACAAAGGACCCTCTCTTCTATTTATAGGAGAGGAGCCTTGAGAAAAAGGTGGGAGGATCCTAACTAACTTGAGAAATTCCCTCAACCACCAAGACCTATTCAACAACTAATTATGACTTCATTAACTAACTAAGACTTATTCCAACTATAGTCCTAATTGGACACAACTTGTAGTTGCCTTACCAGTAATTACAAAAATACAAGTGATGACAACTTGCCGAAAGGGAAACTACAATTCTGAAATTACAATTTTAAAATTTTACAACAAGTGTTAAAAACACTTAAGTTGCAACTCTTGAAGATATGAACAATTCGAACTTCTGAATAACTTTCTGCAATTCATCAGGATCTGATTCATGAGTGTTCATAGCCACCACCCTAGTTTTTACGATGACATCATGGCATTGGCATAGCGTGGAATTGCCTTTTTCCAATGCTGACCGGATTTCCTGCAACTTAGTTTGATACTTAATCAATATTTGAATGGAAGCGACTGAGAATTGCTCACTTCTCCATTCATCATGAATCTTGAGTTGCAGGTCTGCAAGAACTTCTTCCTCGGGCAGCAGCTCATCATTCTGATTTAAAATGTCGCAGGATGCCTTTTTGCAATGGGAGGTTACATCTTGAAAGACTGCTTCACGCAACTTTAAGGTTTCATCAATTTCTTCAATGAGTGATTTGAGAACAAGAGATTTGTTCTCCAGAAGTTCCTCATATTCAATGTACGTGACTCTGGAAGGAATCACGTCATGCACCTGAAGAACGCCCAACTGATGTTGAGGCATCTTTTGCCAAGAAACTAAATTTTCCTCAACCTTCTCCAAATTTAGTTTGAAAGCACCCAAGATTTGATTCAACTTATCTTCAATGATCTCCAATTTAACCATCGTTTCAAATACCTATCTTATGACTTGTGAACATAAGTCATGCAGTTGATCAACCCAGGTGTCTAAGGCTTGAACCTTTTGGGCGGCTCTCTCGATACCTTGGATTGGTTCGCTGACCCTGGAAGAAATAGGTACTTGGCCTTCTCCACTTGAAGGTTGAGTAATACTTTGGATAGCTGCCATGAGTCTTTGATTCTCTACTTCCAGTTGATCTTTCTTGGTCAACACCTCATCATACCGTTGTACCAATGTAGCCACTGTTTGTTGAGCATCGTGCTTGACAACCTCATGAGTCTGCTTACCCAGTTGAACTTTGGTGATCCGATAATCAGCTGCTTGCATTTCTTCAACTGGTTTATCTGATATTGGTTCAGCAATCTCTGCCACTCTCATTCGGTTTTCATCAATGATCACCCTTGAAACTGTCTTTGCCCTCTTAACAACTTTAGGTTTTGATTGTTTCAACTGTTGGTAGTTGAAGGGATCAGCTGAGATCACCTGCTTCTTCCTCTTTGCAGTGAAGGAACTGAGCCATGGAGGTAAAGCCATTAACTTTGATTCTGGGATAGAGGGAGAAGCAATTTCTGTTTGAATAACAGTGGTGACCTTGGGAGAAGTGTCCGTCTGGATAGCCACCATAGTCTGCTTAGTGACGACAGGATGTGATGAAGATATCATGAACTCATCAAAACAAGTCATAGAAGTATCAATATCAGACACAGGTACATATGAAGGATCTTCCGAAAAGATATTCAACAAATTTTCTTGAGGATGGCCTTGAGATGGTTCTGCTGCTAAAAGTGGGAGGACGTTCTACGGAGATTCTGAAACTGAAGGGGCAGATTGAGAGCTCACATCTATCACAGGAGGAAACATGGGTACCTCAATAGGAAGTGAAGAAAGAGAATTATGTGGAGACTCTGTAGAAAGTGACTGAGGAGCATTATTAGATTGAGTTTCTTCCTCTGAAGCTTTAGGATCAATCACATGAATTTCCAACTGTGGCTTCTCCTTGCCTTGAACTGTTATTTCCTGAGGAGGAAGCACCATTGCACGGCTGACTCGCAATTTAATCCTCGTACTAGAAGAGGATGCACCTTCTTTGTTGTCTAGTTGAATTTCAGACTTCCGCCCAAGAGGACCTGTAGAATCATCTTCTTTCCCAACCTTAATCTTAATGAGCTTGACACCATTATTCTTTAGCCAGATATTGGTATTGGCAAGAACTGACTGAAATCTATCCAAGATAGAAGTGCCTTCCTTGTGGGACCAGTGGATAGAAGGAAGCGGAGCCTCATCAACATTCCGATTGACAAACTCAGGATCAAGAACGTTACCATCATCAATCATACCTTGTGGCACGTTCACGAGGTTTAGATCCACAATCTGTTCTGCAGTGAGTCGGCAGTAATCCATCTTGCGAATCTCCTTTTCGGTACGAAGATCAACCCAGATATCTTCTATCCAGTGTACATGGATGAAGGTCTTCTTGATCTTCTCCTTCATGCCTCGGTAATCGAAATCAGCTCTAGGTTTGAATCTTTTGAGTCTGATTTCCTGCAACTCAGTCTCCATAGCCCTGGCCTTGATTGAAGTCATTAGAGAATATTGACCAATCTTCAATGGGTTGTTGGAAGAAATACCCATGCCAACCTTGTGCTTAACTAACTGGTGTGTATGCACAGCCATGATCTGCCTTCCCAACTCCATGAGAATAATCTTATCTGTTGGGTACCGTGGGAGCATGTAAGGCTGCCCGCCATAGCATCCAACTCTCATGTAGGTAAAAGTTGGAAATTGGAGAAACAAACAACCATATTCTTTCACCTTTTCCCATGCTTCATCTGAGACTCTTTTGTTCTTCAGGTTCTTGTCAAATTGACACAAATAATGACCAAAGAAAGCATCCTGAACCCTTCTGAAATGAGACCTACTTGATCTTAGAGGCAACTGATCATAGTATTCCCAAACCGGTACAAGCATGCGGTCACCCTTGGTGGAAAGACCTAGGAAATGTCTAAGTGACGCAGCAATATACACGAGATATGAATTCATGTAGAAGGTGAAGGTAGTAGGGACGACTGCAAGTTGCTCACACAAAGCATCGCTGATGATTTCACCCAAACAGATGTGCTGAGACTGCCTTACTAACATAATAAATTGGTACATCCAAGGTTCAAAAACATTGGAATGCTCCAATCCCATCATACGGCTAAGAAGAGTAATAGTATCACCGATCTCATTCTTGAAATCAGACCAATATAACTTTGCCCATCTGGTAAGCGCAGTGCGAGGTTCATGAATCCATTTGTTGATATGTCACTTACAGTCTTTCTCCCTTTTGGCAAAGTATCCAGCTGCACTTTGCTTGGAGATCTCTATATAAATGGTTTCGAAAGGTATTTTGAAAACCCTCTCTATAGCTTCTGCATCCAGGCGAATGATCACTTCCCCATCATCATTTCTAATGACTCGTGACTCTTTGTCAAAATGATGAGCACATGCTAGAATAAATTTTGGTTCTAGGGCAGCAACTAGAAAGGATGCGGCATGATGGATATGGCTGTCTAGCAACCGTTGCATATCACCCTCCTTCGGATCTTCAATCCTTTGTATGAATTCGGACATGTCAACATGCCCTATCTCAGTATCCTTGATATGATCAAAGAAGGAGGAGATCTGTGACTGCGGAACTTCATTCTGGTATTTATCATACCTGTATTTCATCTTTTTTGGAGTGGGAGATGATGATACATCTGTCATCTGGAAACAACTGGGAATGCTGCAATGTAAATCCAAGAGTATCAAGGCAATATCAAAGTCAGTATCTTTAGACATTTTCACTCCTCCAAATGAGAAAGTTCAACTTTCGTATTTTGGTTTTGTGAGAGGAGATATAAGAGGTGGAAAAATAAGCTTTGGACTTATTTCGGGTTTTGAAACATGTTTTGCAAGTACACAAGAGGGAAGTACAAACGTGCAATCGAGTTTTAAATTCCGAATGTAATTATACTTGCAAAACACGAAGCATGAATAAATGGAAGGAGAATGAATTTTCAGTTTGGAAGTTGGGAATAACACATTTACAATTGGTTTTCTAAATCCAAATGCAAACTTATTTACAAACTGAAAATCGAAGGAATGGACGGAAAAAAGGTATTTAGACATGCGGGAAATGACAAAGATGATAAGTACGGATGAGGGAATTGGAAGCTGATAGGTAAAAATGAATTTCGGGAAGATCACTTGGAACTTTGTCATGCCAAAATGGGAAGGACTTTCAACTTGCAATCCGGATTTCAAAACCCGAAATTGGGAAGAACTTGATTTTTTCGTCATTGAAACTTGATTTTTGGACTAAAGAAGGTTAAGTCTTTGTCCAAAAAGGGAAGAAGGTTAAGTCTTGAGGTAGAACTTTTCACACTTGCAAATTTCTTTGCAAATTGGGAAGAACACATTTTCCTTGTTTTGAAACTTGATCTTTTGGATCAAAGAAGGTTAAGTCTTTGTCCAAAAAAGGGAAGAACACAAATTTTCCTCTTACTTCCAATCGGGTTTCTAAAACCCGAATGCAAGTAAAGAAGGAGAATTTTCAATGGGGAAGAACAACTTTTACTTTACAAATTTCTTTGTAAAATGGGGAATTTCCTCTCATAAACCCAATATGAACATGAACAAAACCAAAACTTAAACAAGAAAATGCAAGGAAAGAAACAAGAAAGAAATACAGAAATAAAAATTACCTTGAAAGATGAGGAGAGATCCAAGCTTGTAGAGTCAACCAAACATGGAAGATGAAACCCTTTAAATAGAATTTAAACAAAGGAAGAAACTTAGCCACACATGGTGACCAAAGAAAAACCGATTTGCTATAAAAATGCCATGAAAAATGCCAAGGAAGTAGTTCGAAAATGATTTGATTCATCATTAAATACAAGAGAAAGCAAAAATGATTTAGAATTGAAAGCATACCTTGAATGAGAAAGGTGCGAAACTTGCAAAAAACGTGACTGGTTTTTAGGGCGTTTTTGCAAATTGATTCCCCAAAACGTGCACAAAACGGTTTGAATGAAGTTTGAAATCCAACGCATTTATGATTAAATCAAAAACGCCTTAGGAAAGGGTAGATTCGAACCTCCAAACCATGGCAAATGGCACAAATACATGATTCAGAAAAAAAAAAGTTGAAGAAGACAAATGGCGAAAATCAGTTTGATAGATGCGTAGAACAAGGGTTTGAATCCTTCAAAGTTGCAGCAAATCCGCATTTGGAAGGAATCCCTATCCTTCCTCCAAAAAATTCGAACCCAAATCAGTTTGCAAAGGCATGGGAGAAATTTCGGGTTTTAGAAATGAAACAAGAAGTTTTCAAAATGTTCATATTTTTGCCTCTAAGGCAAATTTCGGGATTTAGAAAAGGAAATACAAGTTAAATTACTTGTAATAGAGAAATAGAATTCCCTTTACAAGTGATTTTACTTAAAACATGTAAAGGGATTTTAAAATCCCATTTACAAGTTCTATTTAAAAATAAAAATAACTTTAAGTCATAAAAACATGTAATGGGGTTTTAAAAACCCATTTACAAGTTTTACAAAACACTTAAAAGTCATTCTACTAGTAAAGGGGGTTTTAAAACCCTTTTTACCAGTTTCCAAAAACTTGTAATTGGAGAAAAATTCCCCTACAAGACCAAAAGCTTCAAGGGGGTTTTGAAAAACAAATTACCAGTTACCGGTAATTATTGAAAAATTCCCCTACATTGAAGCAAAAACATAGCAAACAGACTCGAAACGTGACGAAATTCGAAACGTAGCTTGGGGATGGATCAACAATCGATCCAGTCCAAGGATGGGGCGAATTTTTGCCTCGGGAAGCATGCCATAGAGTAAAATTTTTCATTTTTTAATAAAAATTTCCATGTGATAGTCCAATTTTTGAGATCAAAAATTGAGGACAACAAAGTCCAAGTCAAATATGCTCCTTATTAAGACTATCAAATTCATAGTTCATGATAAGTAGTTTCCTAGAATGAATACAAATTTATCATCCATCAATCAACTTATTCACAATATTAACATACAAGTGAATTTCAGTGGTAAGAAGTGCATAATATTGTATTACCCTAGGTATTGGGCATGATGGGTTGTACAAACTCGTTGATCCAACAACAACTAATTCAGATGAGATAATAACAACATTCTTTTGCATGAAAGATATGAAGATCCTAACCTTCAATATTTAGCTAAACTCAAGCAAGCTAAAATTGTTCAAGGTCTACCTACTACTCAAGAAAAATAGAAGCCCATCAGTTGCAAATGGGTATACAAAGTTAAATGTAGATCAAAAGGTTATTTAGACAAATATAAAGTTAGGCTTGTCACAAAAGATATGTGCAACAAGGGTGAATTATGAGAGAAATTTGTGCACATTGTAAGATGCTTACCTTTCAACTTTTTATTACCGCTCAATTCGGATGAGAGTCTACCGAATGTATGTTAATAGTGTCTTCTTAGACAAACTTGGAGGAGGAAGGTTACATGGTCCAAACACTAGGGTTCCAAGTTCCTAGAAAAGAGCACTTGGTTTGCAACTTAATAATGTCATCATGCGGATTTTAGCAAGCTCTTCAAGCCTGCTATTTTAAAATTGACACGTACCTTAGAGATTTTAGTTTTTCAAAATGTCAAAATTAGTGGTGATGATATAGTACTCTTAATTTTTTATTTTCATGATCTTGCCATCACCAAAAGTAGTGTCATTTTGATTCAACTAGTGGAGTCTAATATTTGTTCTATTTTTTAAATCACAGATCTAGGTTTTGTTCAACATTGTTTAGGTGTAAAATTTTAGCAATCTGATCACACTTATTTTATATCATAAAGTAAGTATGCCAAAGCTCTTCTAGAAAAAATCAGGACGATTGAATGTAGTCCTATATCTACACCCACGGAAGTTGGAGTAAAAGTCTCAACTAACATCAATATGTCATCAGTCAATAAATCAATATATCAGTAGTTGGTAGGTGGTTTATTTTATCTCATTACCATCCAATCTGACTTATGTTTTACAGTAAGTTTTCTCAATTCATGTCTAAGCCTCGAGAAACATTGGCAAGCTAGAAAACAAGTCCTTTGATATGCCAATGGGTCCCTTGACTTTGGCATTCTATATCAAAGATCTGTTGACTTCACGGTAATGGGATAAACTGATTATAATTAAGTTGGAACATTTGGGACAAGGAATTCTATAATTAGTTATGTTTTAACTCTAATTTAAGAATAATATGCTGAGAAACAAGCTACAAAATGTAGTTGTTTATCCTCAACCAAAGCAGAATATAAGGCATCCATTCATACAAATTGTGAGATAATATGATTGCGAAGGTTATTGGTTGATCTTCAACTTGACCAAATAGCATCAACCTCACTTTTCTTCAATAAACAGTGTCCTCAAGACGGTGAAGAACCCAATGAATGAAGCCAAAAACAAGCATATTAAAGTTCATCTACTAACAAAGCAATCTACTAACATAATGACAAAACGACTAACAAAGCAATCTACTAACATATTAAACCCGATGATAAAGATTTTTGCCTCAAATTATGTCCTAACAAAGCAATCTACTAACATAATGACAAAACGACTTGGTAAGGATTAGCTTGTCAAGTTACAAGAAACACTTAGAATTGCATATGGTTTAGATATCAAGGTGGGTATTAGATTTATTAGCTATTAAATTCATAATATTAACAATAATTTATCATAAGGGTGCTTTGTATGTTAGGCATATAGTTTGATTTTTCACTTTTTATAGCATGTAGGTTGTTGATCCATTGCGAGGTTGTTCCACAGATTTAGGTGTATGTTAGTGTACTTTATATATGAGGAAGTTGTCTTGGATGTTATAAGAATGGCATGTTCATTGTTAATATATTATATACTATATGGTAACATCTTTATGAAGTAACTTAGGTCATAAACTCAAAGTGATTGTTAAACATTAAATTTTTAAAAGAACAATCATTACCTACAGGGTATGCAATCATGCAGGATGAGAATATTATACAGCGGATACAAAAGCAAAACATAAGTTGTACTTCACATTTTGTCAAAAAAAGTTGTTAGCCAGTTTCAGGGTTTTAATTGGGTTGAAATTTTGGGGCATTATAATGGACATAAGACCATCTCACAAGCTCCGGGATATATAGACCAAACAGCAAAAAATTGACAACTATAGACAGACAATCAAACAAATAAAAATTTTAAAGTTAAGACTTTCTAGTTTTAATATCCTTACTCTCTAATGAAGGGACTGTGTTTATTTCATTATTGCATTATTACTCCACATATTAATTTTATTATAGTCTTTGTGTTTAATTTTGTTGTGACAGGTTTCCAACTTAGCCTTCCAAAAAGCTGGTTGAGAATGCAAATATGTTTCACAAAAATATTGCATAGACAGAAATGGCATAGACATAATTGCTTGACCTGAAAAGAATTTTCAGAGTTTGCAGATTCATCTAATTCACAATTACTCTTTCGGAAGGCAAAACTTGCTCCACCGTCATCATCTAATTCACTCATCTGGTCGTCAATGTGCTGTTCCTTGGCAATTTTGTTAAAATGAGGCTCAAGTGCTTCCAGAGAAGCAAATCCCTTTCTAAATAATTGCAACTGCTTCAAGAAGAAACCATAAGTCAAAAAGAAAAAAGTTTGTAACTGTGAAATTTCCAAAGAATGAGAAAAACAGTGTGTATATTATATAGATATAAGTGCAAGAAACCTGTGACGTATGGTGACGTGCAGTCTGCGTTAGAAGAGTACGCGACTGTCCCTGCTTTAGTGACATCAAGCGACAAACAAGGAATGTTGCTTGTTCATCATACTCATCTTTAGTTAATTTCAATTGCTGAATAGAAAAAACATCTGTTTTACTGTTCCTAGCCTTTCCTTTTGCCTTGTGCATCCTCATATGTTCGTATAGTTTCCTGTAGTCCATTGGACAAACGTCACATTCATCCATGCAATATACACTACAAAAATTAGAGAGGAATTAACAAACTATGGAAACCATCATCCTCACCTTTTCTGATCACACTGACATCTTAATTCCTGCAAAGACAAGAAAGCACAAAAATGATATGAACAGATAAATTGAAATTTGTGTTCATAATCCTCTCAGATCTTTCTATTTTTTGATAAAAAATTAGAATATTATATTAAAGGGAAACTATATGACCAAAAATTGTTCAAGCATGAAATCAACCCAAAATATCAGTAAACCCATTAACCGGCAGGAAATTTACATCAGCGAAAACAACAGCAATCAGAAATACAGCTGAACATAAGAAAAGCTGAGAAGAGAGTTTATTAAAAGATACTAGATATCAAGAAAATTTTCAGAAGCTTGATTGGTGCAGGAGCACCTAAGGGTTGAAATGCCCTTAACCAATTTTGTCTTGTGAGACCTTCCAGTGGTCATGTAAATACATAAGGACTGACTCTAGTCCATTTGTATGGTTGTTTAATTGCAGTTTTTAAAATTTCTCTTATCGGCAAAACCTACCCCCGATCAGCAAGTCTTACCCCGATGAGTTCGCCAAAGTTTGGAGTGGTTCACACTTACCCCAATGACCCGATAAGTCGTCAGTGCTCGGAGTATTGTTATCGGGTATCGGAAGGAGTAGTTTCAAGTTTCCCCGATGATTAACTTGACCTATATTCGAACGGTGATCGTGGATGATCCTACGGCGGTCGCTACACCACAATGGAGAGATGCACGAAAGTTATTCCCCGCAACTTGGCGACCAAGTGGTTGGACCCGGCAAGAGAGCAGCTCAGGCGAGTTAACAGGTGAGCAAGTCCGAGATGATCGAACAATTGTTGCTATACCACTATGGCGAGATGCACGAAAGTTATCCTCCACGACTTGGCGACCAAGGTGGGGCCCGGCAAGAGAGCTTCATTCCGGGCGGTTAGTGAGGCTGTGCTAAGGTGGCAGGGCAAGGACCTATTGTTCGTTGCACACGCTCCCTGTCACCGACATGGTCCCCCTTTCCTTTTTCTTTTTTGGGTTTGGTCTTTTTGCCCTCGCCTTGCTGAGTTCCGCGCAGAGCGTCACGCGTCCGTTTGAGCGTGCCCGTAATCAGTCCATGAGATGATGATGTTATGATCGGAGGAGCTTGTGAATCTGTGAGATCAGTTGAGACTTCAGGCATGAAATCCCAAGGGATAGTTTAAATCTGAAAATCACCTGAGATACGCGTAGAATGATAGAAACTGGTAGAATGTCGAAGTTTCAAAACCTCCCAAGATCCTGAAATTCGCACTTTTAAGTGAAAATGCAAAAAGTTGAAAACCTCGCAGATGCCTTCAAAGTGCTGAAATTGGCAAAATGCGTGAAGGCGCCGAAATTCGCATTTTAGGGGGCAAATGCGAAAAAGTTAAAAGGATTTTCAAAAAAACCTCCACATCCCCGAAAATCGCAATTTGGAGGAAAAATGCGTGGAAAGTGAAGTTTGAAAAAATCTCTCCAATTGCCGAAAATCGCACTTTGGAGTTGAAGTGCATAAAGGGTAAAAGTTTGCAAAACCCCTTGAAATGCTGAAATTGGCAAAGGCCCACCAAACTCCGAAATTCGCATTCTAAAGGGATAGTGCGAAAATTTAAAAGTTTTAAAACACCCTCAAATCTCCGAAATCCGCATTTCAAGTAGTAAGTGATGCATGTGGAAGTTCGCAAAGGCCTCCAAAACCCCGAAAATCGCACTTTAAGGTGAAAGTGACAAAAATAAAGTTTTCAAACTCCTAAAGCCCGAAAATCGCGTAAGGAGGGAGAAAATGTAAAAGCGAAATTTTCAGGAGTTGGCAAAACGCTTCAAATCACCGAAGTTCGCACTTTGGAGGTAAAGTGCGTAAAGGTTAAAATTTTAAAAAGTGCATGAAAATGCCGAAAATCGCATGCCAAGCGATAAGTAAAATAGAATGAAAGTTTGCAAAGCACTCTAAAGTCCGAAAATTTAGAAGCTTGCAAAGGACCTCCAATCGCCGAAGTTGGAAGGGCAACCAAATCGCCGAAGTTTTCAAAGAGACTACAAACTCCGAAGTTCAAGGGTAAATCGCGCCATACAAAAAATTGCTAAGTTAAATTTGGAAGACTCTCCAGAGATCACGCAAAGCTTATAGTTTGCAAAAGGCGCTGAATAGCCGAAATTCGCCTACCAAAGGAAAATCGCGATTTAGGAGGTAAATGTCATTTTCACCAAAGTTTGAAGAGGATAAAAGGGAAACTCCATTTGCCAAGGGTCGCGCTATGAGGTAAATCGCGCAGTGAGTGTTTTTCACGCACTCCATTCTCCATTGCTGAAACTTCGCGTAGGGTTAAAACCGCGATTTTTAGAAGGCTAAAAACTTGCAAAGATGTCTTATTTTCCGAAATTCTCCATTTAAGGTAATACCGCGATTCTTCTTTAAGTGTTGAAAGTCACGAGGTTTTCATACCTTGTAGAGAGCAATAAAATGCCGAAGTTCGTATAGGAGAAAGTCGCGGTTTCTAAAGGGCTCTCCAAACCCCTTTACAAACACCTTGAGCCCATAACAATCGCAGAGAAGTGTGGAAGGTTAATTAATTTATTGGTAAAATCACGCAGGAGGAGAAATCACCAAGGTAATAAAATTGCTAAGTCTGGGTGTTATAACTATATTTTTTTCTCCAAATTTTAGGCGCGAAAATCTAGAATAGGGAGTTAACCGTTGGAATTCGAAATTGCAGAACTCTCCCGTTCCAATTTGCAAGTCGTGAACTTATCTTTTCAGAACGTAAGGCATAAAAGTATCATTTTTCAAATCCAAAGGAATTCATTCTTGCAGGGCAGGTTGTTCAGATTCACGCCATTCATCTTCACCAGGTAAGTGTGCTCCGCCTCTGTTGAAATCGTTCAAAATATGTGCAAAATTGGATAAATGTGTCAGTATGCAAAAGTGAATTAAATTGATTAAGTCTTAAAACGCCTCTTTTCTCGTGTATAAGACATTAGGAGCAATTGAAAACAGAATCTAGGAATTAACTAGAAACGCATTTTCAGACTTAGGAAAATCTTAACTTTGTCCATCAAGAAAATTGATCCTGAAATGCCTAAGTGTAAATTCAGTGGTCGAAATCGCCTAAATCCTTGAACCACAGCCAAATAAGTAAATTCGTAGTCGAAAAGCTTCATAAATATTCATGTTTAAATCAATTAAGCTTTTTAGCTAAAAGTGTCATGCTATTCTTTAAAATTCGGTTTTCGATTTAATCTTTGTATGCTGACGTATCCTTTATCTAACCCGCTTCGTTTCCTTTATATCGCCTTGTAATCTGCATCCGGCTATGCAGGATAAATGCCTAAATCAGTGGTAGAATCATCAAAGACACCTGCTGCAGCCGAGACATCATGAGCGTCCAAATCAGATATCCCTCACAGAGTCAAAAGGATGAAGTATCAGTATCAGAGAGGAGGACTAAGGGAGTCAAAAGTTCAGAGTGTGTGGGAGAACGTCGGTGATACTGACCTGGGCCATATTGATATTCAAGATTTCAGAAACTGAGTTTTCTCCCCTAATGCCTATGGCAGGCCTAGGCGGATGATGGAACGTGGCATTGCCCAGGCAACAGGATTTCCCCCGACAGTGCAAAACTATGAGCTAGAAGTAGAGGTTGCCCGGCATTACCAACCAAGCTCCAGATTGGTGCTCCTCGAGGACATGGTCCTCGCTAACTTCACTCCTGAGGCCATTGGCGACGCATTTGACATTCCCTTTCCGAACAACCCCATAGCCACAATTGTAGATGAAGCGCAGGGGGCATATGATATGAACCCCGCTAGATGCAGAACACTGATAAATGAAGAGTGGTACAAGGAGAGAAGACCTCCAAGCGTCAGGATTGGGAAAAAGACCCCTAGAAGCGACTTTCACAACAAGCATGGGGACATGGTCACATTGCTCAACAGGATTATGGGACTTCCCCAATCCAATTACTTTGAGGAATGGATGTTCTACTTCACAGAACAAGTCTTCGCCGGGAAATCCAAGTTTGACTGGGCCCAGATTATAAGCGACAACATCCACACTTAGCTGATCGAACTTGAGGTGAAGAAGTACTTCACTATGACATCCTATTTAGTCTACATGTTCACCAGAAACCAGCCACTGCCGGGTTTAATCATGAAAGGTGAAATTGGGAATGGGCCTGATCAGGTGAAGGTATATGATTGTTATCCACAACTACACTATCAGGACATAGCTCAAAGGGAAAAGAATAGCCCGACCTGTGCAGTTGGTCAATATGAGCACGTCAATGACGCCTTCACAATGCGCCTGGTCAGGCTAATGCAGGGAGGACTACACATAAGGCTCTCAGAGCAAGCTACTATTCTAGTACAGAGATATGGTGCCTGGTTCATCCAGTTCCCAAGGTTCTCCTACATCCGGATAGCTGGCTTTGAAGGTGCTCCTTTCCGACTTCCGTGGTACCCAACCGACAAGATAGTTCTCCTGGAAATCGCAAGGCAGTCACGTCCAGCGAGCAGCTTACTAAGAGACAGAAAGCAGTTTGGATTCGCATTCCCTATGATTATAGGTAACCAGGATGTCCATCTAAAAAACCCATCCCAGGCAGAGGAATCCTTTGCAAAGCTAGCCTCCTACGGCCTACAAGAGCATTTTCCAAGGAAGTGTTTCGATCACGACAATCTGGCAAAGAGAGCCTATGGCAGGTGATACAGAGAAAAAGAATCAGTTGAAGATTATTGGAAGAACTGCTCTAATGACTATGAGGTCCAAAGGCGCGAATATTCGAGGTTGAGTGTGCAGCAAATGCGACTCTATGAATACCACCGAGTCCCAGATCAACTGACAGATTCAGGAAATTGCCTGCAAGTCCGGGAATTTGAGGCAATAAGACATCTTTTGCCAGGCATCGATTGGTTGCAAGACCCGATCACTGATTTTGAGGCGGTTATGGTAGCCCCAGGAAGATACACTAACCAGTGGTTGCACCAACAAATTGAACGACTAAATCATGAGGGAGTCCAGTTCACCTACCACTTGATGGGTAACCTTGATTCTCAGTCCTCCGAAGATGAGGGAACTTCCAGTGCACCTAAGGAAGAGATCGAAAAGCCTGAGAAAAGAAAGAAGGCTAAGGCCAGCAGAGGAACTCGGACATCCAAAAGAACAAGGGAAAAGATACCCATTAGGAGGCCAGAGGTCACTTCATCATCAAAGGACCCCAGTTCATCTAATGATGTAGTTGAACTAGATTATATACCTACTTCGCCTTCCCAGTGTGATATTGACGCATTTGGAGTTGATGATCCTCCTACACCCGATGTGCTGGATGCCCAGCTAAGAGCCATTGAATCATCTAAACCTGATAACCGAGTTGAGGAAGGAGAGATTCCATTCACTCAGGGGATTGAATTGCATGAACCCACCGAGCAGAGCCGCCATGAATTGCTGCTCCATAATACTACCAAGGATGACTCTATTGTTGAAGGAGAGCAAAGGACAGATGAAACCCGCGAGCCTAAAAAGACTGAAGAACAACCATCACACGAAAATACTAGGCAGTTGTTCAGTGAAGTGGGAGAGAATTCGGCTGTGAGCAAGGAACTTGACACTTCCTCTACTCCTGTAACGGAACAGCTGCAAATATGCGATTAGCCGGCTGAAAACATCAAAGAACAGAGTGCCAATTTAACCATAGCATTAGCCCAAACTGTACCTCAAGAATGGTTAATTGCTCGAGCTCAGCGCAAGGCCACCACCAAGCCACCCATCGATTTGGAGGACATCTTCTCATGTATAGACAAAGCCAAGGCCAAGGGGAAGAAAAAGCCCAAGGCATATTCCAGAATAACCAAAGATGAACAAAGGAACCGTACCCTTCATATTGCCACCCCGCCCGTAGACAAGCCAGCGGATCAGATTACACTGGCTGATTATAGCATCACGACTGTCCCCATCGGACAAGCCACTAAGGGGCAGGAAAGGGAGGAATTCAAGGATTCAGTACAGCCCATGCTCAGGCAACTTGAAGAAATAACAGCTGAAAAGAACATGTATCGAGCTTATGTTGAGCAGGCTGAGGGGTACATTGATCAACTCCTGAGACCATTGCATAATGCTTCTGAATCCCACATTCCCCCGACAGCATTGGCACAGAGGACCACAACAGAATTTGAAGGAGTACGAGATACTACAAAGGTCGTCAAGGAATGGATGCAAGGCATTAAAAAAAGAGGGGAGTAAATCTTCAAGGATCTGCGCGAAATGGCCCTCCATAGGGAAGCCATTATTATCAAAATGTGTAAGTTGAAGAAAGAATGCTATAACACTCATGAGGCGATGGCCAAGACATTGCCCCTCATTAAGGCTCTATTTTGGACCTGCTCTCAGATCCCTATTGCTGATACTATCCTAAATCCTTACAGTGTCAATATCTTCAAAGACTGGTATTTGACCCTCAGCATGAAGGATGACATGAGGGATAATATCAATAAAATGCATGATAAGTGCGATGAAACTTTATCAAATGTGAAGGATCTTGGTGAAAGGAACCTCAAATCCATGCTTCCCGGTTGGAAAAATAATATGGAAGATAGTGAGGTGCAACCGCAATGGGAGGATCGGCTCAATCCTAGGGTCACTTACTCTGTAGAGGATCTGGATTTTGCTTTTGGGCTTCAAGCAGACATCATGTTTTGAAAATCACAAGTCATACTGGAGGGAGGAGCTGGAGAATTTGGATAGCCTCCTACAACGTATCCATTACAAGATGTTCAATCCACCTATGCCGCCAACGACCGAATTATTCAAGTTATGCCTAAGATTTCAGGACTATGTCCGAGTAGAACATGCAGCTGATCGGGATATCTGGGGAGAGTATCTGCACGACGAGGTCGAGTTCATCACCGAGGAATCTAGAGTTGGAAAAGAGAAAGTGCTTTCCTAAAGTGCTTTTTTCTTTTAAATTTTGAAAAGTGCACTTTTGGGCCAAAGGGTCATATTTGACTTCCAAGTCAACTGTAAGCTTAAAACTTTATGTATTTGCACTTTTTGAATTATTTTGGATAAAGTTTTAATTACCTTTTTAGGTAGTTATTGCTCCCTTTGGGGTAGTTGCTGATATTTACCCTCCATTTATGGGTATGGGTACCTTTTGTAAGGATGAATCTGGGCCACTTGTTTAGATTAGATCTTGGCCATTCATCTATTTTTGAAGCCTATTTAAAGGGGACTGGTTTTCCCTCTTTTTGTAAGAAGTTCATGGATTGTTGCTGAAGCTCTGGCGAAATTTACAGGATTTAATGCAAAGTTAGGACTGTTTCAAATTTCATTGTGAGTGCATGGTCTCCTTCTTCACTAATTTGAATTATTCAGTTATGTTTTTTTCATTTATATAGCATTTTCTAGATAAACATCTGATAGAATCCTCGCTGTTCATACCATTAGGGACTGACTGATTGTCATTCCTTCTACATGGTTAATTTGAACCCTTTCACATGCTTAGTTCGGTTATTGAATACTCATGGAATGAATGTTAAAGTTCTGATGTTGTGTTTAATAGCATGAAAACTCAATTTTCCCTTGAAGATCGCACTAGATTCATACAAATATTGTGCTCAAATGGCTAATAGTGTTTAATCTAGTTATTTGGAGGTGTCTGTCTGTTTTCTTAATATGCTATCTTAGTTAGTTAGACTTTTTGTAACTCTCTTTTCCCTATCCCTCCTTTTTTCCTTTTTTTAACCAAGAAACCCCTGCAATCCAGCTGAAATAGTATCATCCAACCGAAATCAACTGATAACAAGAATATTAGAATTTTAGGGAACTCATCCAGCAATTATCCATATCCTCGTAAGTCCCCTTTGTGTTCCCAGCAAAACACATCAAATCACTGAGCAATCCTACCGTCAAGACCTGACAATCGAAACCTTGAGGTCGTCCCCTTTGATCAAACGAAAAATAGCATTAGGGATTTCCTTATCTTAAGAGAGGATAGGATACTCGACGAGTATACTCTATTCTGTGTTGGCCGGATGAAGTCGCGGGTTCAACGATTTTAGACACGTCAACAAAATTGGCGCTAGAAGGAGGGCAGTATGATGAATGTCTAAACAGCTAAATCCAGATCATATCAGTCTATATTTGTGAAAAGTAACCTTATAGCTTTTTTACCCTCCTCCGCATCAATAGAATTGGTGCTAGAAGGAGGGCGTAATGCAGTATGGTATTGCTGCATGAATTCCCACTCGACCTTCCCCTTGAACAGCTTGGTCAAGGACTGAATCAGTCATATATTTCAGATCAGTTGCGAGCACTTGCTTGGAAATCAAAAGCAAATCATCCTCATTTCAGACAAGTTAGTCACACTATTAATCAAGAAGAAGAAAAGGGTTTGCAAATAGAGACTGTGATCAGGGAAAATCTAGATAGACAAAGGATCGTTGCCCTTCACAAGCAAGTTCTTAAAGAAATCCGACAATTTTCCTTTCAGTCCGCTAATATGGTAAGCGATGGGCCTACCCATTAATCCTACTCAACCAAGAAGAGACCCCGAACCAGTGATACAGCCAGATTTGAGCTTCAACGACGAACAAGAGAACCTCATCATAGAGTTATATAGCTTGGCCTAGTCTGTAAAAAGAAATTATCCCGACTAGTCTCAAATGCGTTTTATCCTTGAGGAGGAACAAGAGATTGTTGATTGCATCGACGCACAAAATCAGAGAGATCAAGAAGCTAATTTAGCTCCTGCACCTGCTCCCGCACTACATCAGCAGAGCATCAGCAAAATAGACATTAGAAATAGCTCACGCTGGAACGAATTAGATCTTTCTCTCCAGAGAGATTTGAAAGGGTCCTAAGGTCTAGCCCGAAGCAGGAAAGATTTGCTGGATTTCACTTCTACAGACGCAAAAGTTATCACCAGGTTGCAGACCCTAGTGAGCCCAGTTCTTCAGACCAGCAGTTTGTTGTCCCAGCAAGCGCAGTTTTTACAACCCGGTTGTTGCAACTCCAGTTCCCATTGTAGTTCCGATAAATCAGCCACAGATGGCGCACAATCCACCTACTCCAAATGGTGCAACTTGGTTGGTGGACAATCTGTCACCAATCATTTTCCCAGCCTAACATGATATGCCCAAAAGTCAAAAGACAGGGACGTGAGCCAATCAGTTTCTTCAATAACAGATTCCATAAGGCCTTTCCCCGATTGCAAGACCCGTACGTGGTAAGTGATGCTTCAGCAAGAGAAATTTACTATTCAGCTCTAGACTATTTGACAGCCATGTTTGTCCGACAGTCACAACGAGCACCGACCACGCTAACCAAAGCCTATGCTAAGGCTATGGAGATCAGTAAAGGACTAGGCCAAAACATCGCCGGACCATTGATGCAATTAGGACCTCCCGCTATGCCTAACCAAATTCAAGAAATTAGCCAAGCTTTGGCTCACCAAACGCGTATCATGAATCCAATTCCGCAACTGGCATATCAGCCCCAACAACCTACAAATCAGTTGGTGCTCCACCCTGGGCCACCTATTTCCCAAATCCCTCCTAAACAACCCGTATATTTGCAAAATATTGCAGTATCGTCTAGAACCCAAGAGGAGAAGGATGAGATGCGAGAATTGACCGAGCAAATGAAGAAGCTTTCTTCTGAAGTCACCTATCTGCGAAATCAAAATAACCAATTACAGAATAGTCAGAGAAATCAGCAGCAAGGTCAGCACCAAAGTCAGTACCAGAACCAAGGATATCAACGGCCTACAAAGACATGGAACACCCATCCTAACAATGGAGGAGTCCCCACTCCATTGGATAACCCGCCGGCATCGGAAAACAGGCCAACAGATAGGGTATTTTTGGCAGAGGCAGCTCTAT